>NW_026907685.1:690000-1290000 GCF_028389875.1 Rhea pennata | reverse complement strand
GCATGCTGCTTCCCATGCCCGGGACAAACTGCGAGCAGGTGCCTCGCTTGCGCTTCTATCTGCCGAGACTTGGAGCTGGCCAGCGCGCAGCTTCCCGCAATGTCTGCTGCTGTCCGCAGACAGCCTCCAAACAAAGCAGGGCGCTAAGGCAAGAGAAGTAAGCGCCCCAGGAGGGAATCTGCCTGCGAGGGAAGCTGTGCAGCACATCCCTTGTTCCGCTCGCCACTTCCCTGACTCTTAGGCAAAGCCCATCTCAGCTTGCTTGTAGGTGTGCCTCCGTGCTCAGAAGCAGCCCCGAGGCAGGCAGGACAGAGCGGGAAGTCTTCTGGGCATGCAGCATGCTGCTTCCCATGCCCGGAACAAACTGCGAGCAGGTGCCTCGCTTGCGCTTCCATCTGCCGAGTCTTAGAGGCGGACAAGCAAGAAGCTTCCCGCAGTGTGTGCTGCTGTCCGCAAACAGCCTCCAAACAAAGCAGGGCGCTTTTACAGGAGAAGTAAGCGCCCCAGGAGGGAATCTGCCTGCGAGGGAAGCTGTGCAGCACATCCCTTGCTGTGCTCGCCACTTCCCTCACTCTTAGGCAAAGCGCCTCTCAGCTTGCTGGTGGGTGTGCCTCCGTGCTCAGAAGCAGCCCCGAGGCAGGCAGGACAGTGCGGGATGTCTTCTGGGCACGCAGCATGCTGCTTCCCATGCCCGGGACAAACTGCGAGCAGGTGCCTCGCTTGCGCTTCCATCTGCCGAGACTTGGAGCTGGCCAGCGCGCAGCTTCCCGCAGTGTGTGCTGCTGTCCGCAGAGAGCCTCCAAACAAAGCAGGGCGCTAAGGCAAGAGAAGTAAGCGCCCCAGGAGGGAATCTGCCTGCGAGGGAAGCTGTGCAGCACATCCCTTGCTGTGCTCGCCACTTCCCTCACTCTTAGGCAAAGCCCATCTCAGCTGGCTTGTAGGCGTGCCTCCGTGCTCAGAAGCAGCCCCGAGGCAGGCAGGACAGAGCGGGAAGTCTTCTGGGCATGCAGCATGCTGCTTCCCATGCCCGGAACAAACTGCGAGCAGGTGCCTCGCTTGCGCTTCCATCTGCCGAGACTTAGAGGCGGACAAGAAAGAAGCTTCCCGCTGTGTGTGCTGCTGTCCGCAAACAGCCTCCAAACAAAGCAGGGCGCTAAGGCAAGAGAACAAAGCGCCCCAGGAGGGAATCTGCCTGCGAGGGAAGCTGTGCAGCACATCCCTTGCTGTGCTCGCCACTTCCCTCACTCTTAGGCAAAGCCCATCTCAGCTTGCTTGTAGGCGTGCCTCTGTGCTCAGAAGCAGCCCCGAGGCAGGCAGGACAGAGCGGGAAGTCTTCTGGGCATGCAGCATGCTGCTTCCCATGCCCGGAACAAACTACGAGCAGGTGCCTCGCTTGCGCTTCCATCTGCCGAGACTTAGAGGCAGACAAGCAAGAAGCTTCCCGCAGTGTGTGCTGCCGTCCGCAAACAGCCTCCAAACAAAGCAGGGCGCTTAGGCAGGAGAAGTTAGCACCCCAGGAGGGAATCTGCCTGCGAGGGAAGCTGTGCAGCACATCCCTTGCTGTGCTCGCCACTTTCCTCACTCTTAGGCAAAGCCCATCTTAGGTTGCTTGTGGGTGTGCCTCCGTGCTCAGAAGCAGCCCCGAGGCAGGCAGGACAGTGCGTGATGTCTTCTGGGCACGCAGCATGCTGCTTCCCATGCCCGGGACAAACTGCGAGCAGGTGCCTCGCTTGCGCTTCTATCTGCCGAGACTTGGAGCTGACCAGCGCGCATCTTCCCGCAGTGTGTGCTGCTGTCCGCAGACAGCCTCCAAACAAAGCAGGGCGCTAAGGCAAGAGAACTAAGCGCCCCAGGAGGGAATCTGCCTGCGAGGGAAGCTGTGCAGCACATCCCTTGCTGTGCTCGCCACTTCCCTCACTCTTAGGCAAAGCGCCTCTCAGCTTGCTGGTGGGTGTGCCTCCGTGCTCAGAAGCAGCCCCGAGGCAGGCAGGACAGTGCGGGATGTCTTCTGGGCACGCAGCATGCTGCTTCCCATGCCCGGGACTAACTGCGAGCAGGTGCCTCGCTTGCGCTTCCATCTGCCGAGTCTTAGAGGCGGACAAGCAAAAAGCTTCCCGCAGTGTGTGCTGCTGTCCGCAAACAGCCTCCAAACAAAGCAGGGCGCTTTTACAGGAGAAGTAAGCGCCCCAGGAGGGAATGTGCCTGCGAGGGAAGCTGTGCAGCACATCCCTTGCTGTGCTCGCCACTTCCCTCACTCTTAGGGAAAGCCCATCTCAGCTGGCTTGTAGGCGTGCCTCCGTGCTCAGAAGCAGCCCCGAGGCAGGCAGGACAGAGCGGGAAGTCTTCTGGGCATGCAGCATGCTGCTTCCCATGCCCGGAACAAACTGCGAGCAGGTGCCTCGCTTGCGCTTCCATCTGCCGAGACTTAGAGGCGGACAAGAAAGAAGATTCCCGCTGTGTGTGCTGCTGTCCGCAAACAGCCTCCAAACAAAGCAGGGCGCTAAGGCAAGAGAAGTAAGCGCCCCAGGAGGGAATCTGCCTGCGAGGGAAGCTGTGCAGCACATCCCTTGCTGTGCTCGCCACTTCCCTCACTCTTAGGCAAAGCCCATCTCAGCTTGCTTGTAGGCGTGCCTCTGTGCTCAGAAGCAGCCCCGAGGCAGGCAGGACAGAGCGGGAAGTCTTCTGGGCATGCAGCATGCTGCTTCCCATGCCCGGAACAAACTGCGAGCAGGTGCCTCGCTTGCGCTTCCATCTGCCGAGACTTAGAGGCAGACAAGCAAGAAGCTTCCCGCTGTGTGTGCTGCTGTCCGCAAACAGCCTCCAAACAAAGCAGGGCGCTTAGGCAGGAGAAGTTAGCACCCCAGGAGGGAATCTGCCTGCGAGGGAAGCTGTGCAGCACATCCCTTGTTCCGCTCGCCACTTCCCTCACTCTTAGGCAAAGCCCATCTCAGCTGGCTTGTAGGCGTGCCTCCGTGCTCAGAAGCAGCCCCGAGGCAGGCAGGACAGTGCGGGATGTCTTCTGGGCACGCAGCATGCTGCTTCCCATGCCCGGGACAAACTGCGAGCAGGTGCCTCGCTTGCGCTTCTATCTGCCGAGACTTGGAGCTGGCCAGCGTGCAGCTTCCCGCAGTGTGTGCTGCTGTCCGCAAACAGCCTCCAAACAAAGCAGGGCGCTAAGGCAAGAGAAGTAAGCGCCCCAGGAGGGAATGTGCCTGCGAGGGAAGCTGTGCAGCACATCCCTTGCTGTGCTCGCCAGTTCCCTCACTCTTAGGGAAAGCCCATCTCAGCTGGCTTGTAGGCGTGCCTCCGTGCTCAGAAGCAGCCCCGAGGCAGGCAGGACAGAGCGGGAAGTCTTCTGGGCATGCAGCATGCTGCTTCCCATGCCCGGAACAAACTGCGAGCAGGTGCCTCGCTTGCGCTTCCATCTGCCGAGACTTAGAGGCGGACAAGAAAGAAGATTCCCGCTGTGTGTGCTGCTGTCCGCAAACAGCCTCCAAACAAAGCAGGGCGCTAAGGCAAGAGAAGTAAGCGCCCCAGGAGGGAATCTGCCTGCGAGGGAAGCTGTGCAGCACATCCCTTGCTGTGCTCGCCACTTCCCTCACTCTTAGGCAAAGCAAATCTCAGCTGGCTTGTAGGAGTGCCTCCGTGCTCAGAAGCAGCCCTGAGGCAGGCAGGACAGTGCGGGATGTCTTCTGGGCACGCAGCATGCTGCTTCCCATGCCCGGGACAAACTGCGAGCAGGTGCCTCGCTTGCGCTTCCATCTGCTGAGATTAAGAGGCAGACAAGCAAGAAGCTTCCCGCAGTGTGTGCTGCTGTCCGCAAACAGCCTCCAAACAAAGCAGGGCGCTTAGGCAGGAGAAGTAAGCACCCCAGGAGGGAATCTGCCTGCGAGGGAAGCTGTGCAGCACATCCCTTGCTGTGCTCGCCACTTCCCTCACTCTTAGGCAAAGCGCCTCTCAGCTTGCTGGTGGGTGTGCCTCCGTGCTCAGAAGCAGCCCCGAGGCAGGCAGGACAGAGCGGGATGTCTTCTGGGCACGCAGCATGCTGCTTCCCATGCCCGGGACAAACTGTGAGCAGGTGCCTCGCTTGCGCTTCTATCTGCCGAGACTTGGAGCTGGCCAGCGCGCAGCTTCCCGCAGTGTGTGCTGCTGTCCGCAGAGAGCCTCCAAACAAAGCAGGGCGCTAAGGCAAGAGAAGTAAGCGCCCCAGGAGGGAATCTGCCTGCGAGGGAAGCTGTGCAGCACATCCCTTGTTCCGCTCGCCACTTCCCTCACTCTTAGGGAAAGCCCATCTCAGCTGGCTTGTAGGTGTGCCTCCGTGCTCAGAAGCAGCCCCGAGGCAGGCAGGACAGTGCGGGATGTCTTCTGGGCACGCAGCATGCTGCTTCCCATGCCCGGGACAAACTGCGAGCAGGTGCCTCGCTTGCGCTTCTATCTGCCGAGACTTGGAGCTGGCCAGCGCGCAGCTTCCCGCAATGTCTGCTGCTGTCCGCAGACAGCCTCCAAACAAAGCAGGGCGCTAAGGCAAGAGAAGTAAGCGCCCCAGGAGGGAATCTGCCTGCGAGGGAAGCTGTGCAGCACATCCCTTGTTCCGCTCGCCACTTCCCTGACTCTTAGGCAAAGCCCATCTCAGCTTGCTTGTAGGTGTGCCTCCGTGCTCAGAAGCAGCCCCGAGGCAGGCAGGACAGAGCGGGAAGTCTTCTGGGCATGCAGCATGCTGCTTCCCATGCCCGGAACAAACTGCGAGCAGGTGCCTCGCTTGCGCTTCCATCTGCCGAGACTTAGAGGCGGACAAGCAAGAAGCTTCCCGCAGTGTGTGCTGCTGTCCGCAAACAGCCTCCAAACAAAGCAGGGCGCTTTTACAGGAGAAGTAAGCGCCCCAGGAGGGAATGTGCCTGCGAGGGAAGCTGTGCAGCACATCCCTTGCTGTGCTCGCCACTTCCCTCACTCTTAGGCAAAGCGCCTCTCAGCTTGCTGGTGGGTGTGCCTCCGTGCTCAGAAGCAGCCCCGAGGCAGGCAGGACAGTGCGGGATGTCTTCTGGG
Source organism: Rhea pennata (assembly GCF_028389875.1). Classification (NCBI taxonomy): domain Eukaryota; kingdom Metazoa; phylum Chordata; class Aves; order Rheiformes; family Rheidae; genus Rhea; species Rhea pennata. The sequence goes on along the minus strand of NW_026907685.1, from coordinate 1,284,957 downwards.
CACGCAGCATGCTGCTTCCCATGCCCGGGACAAACTGCGAGCAGGTGCCTCGCTTGCGCTTCTATCTGCCGAGACTTGGAGCTGGCCAGCGCGCAGCTTCCCGCAGTGTGTGCTGCTGTCCGCAGACAGCCTCCAAACAAAGCAGGGCGCTAAGGCAAGAGAAGTAAGCGCCCCAGGAGGGAATCTGCCTGCGAGGGAAGCTGTGCAGCACATCCCTTGCTGTGCTCGCCACTTCCCTCACTCTTAGGCAAAGCCCATCTCAGCTGGCTTGTAGGCGTGCCTCCGTGCTCAGAAGCAGCCCCGAGGCAGGCAGGACAGAGCGGGAAGTCTTCTGGGCATGCAGCATGCTGCTTCCCATGCCCGGAACAAACTGCGAGCAGGTGCCTCGCTTGCGCTTCCATCTGCCGAGACTTAGAGGCGGACAAGAAAGAAGCTTCCCGCTGTGTGTGCTGCTGTCCGCAAACAGCCTCCAAACAAAGCAGGGCGCTAAGGCAAGAGAACAAAGCGCCCCAGGAGGGAATCTGCCTGCGAGGGAAGCTGTGCAGCACATCCCTTGCTGTGCTCGCCACTTCCCTCACTCTTAGGCAAAGCCCATCTCAGCTTGCTTGTAGGCGTGCCTCTGTGCTCAGAAGCAGCCCCGAGGCAGGCAGGACAGAGCGGGAAGTCTTCTGGGCATGCAGCATGCTGCTTCCCATGCCCGGAACAAACTACGAGCAGGTGCCTCGCTTGCGCTTCCATCTGCCGAGACTTAGAGGCAGACAAGCAAGAAGCTTCCCGCAGTGTGTGCTGCCGTCCGCAAACAGCCTCCAAACAAAGCAGGGCGCTTAGGCAGGAGAAGTTAGCACCCCAGGAGGGAATCTGCCTGCGAGGGAAGCTGTGCAGCACATCCCTTGCTGTGCTCGCCACTTCCCTCACTCTTAGGCAAAGCCCATCTCAGCTTGCTTGTGGGTGTGCCTCCGTGCTCAGAAGCAGCCCCGAGGCAGGCAGGACAGTGCGTGATGTCTTCTGGGCACGCAGCATGCTGCTTCCCATGCCCGGGACAAACTGCGAGCAGGTGCCTCGCTTGCGCTTCTATCTGCCGAGACTTGGAGCTGACCAGCGCGCATCTTCCCGCAGTGTGTGCTGCTGTCCGCAGACAGCCTCCAAACAAAGCAGGGCGCTAAGGCAAGAGAACTAAGCGCCCCAGGAGGGAATCTGCCTGCGAGGGAAGCTGTGCAGCACATCCCTTGCTGTGCTCGCCACTTCCCTCACTCTTAGGCAAAGCGCCTCTCAGCTTGCTGGTGGGTGTGCCTCCGTGCTCAGAAGCAGCCCCGAGGCAGGCAGGACAGTGCGGGATGTCTTCTGGGCACGCAGCATGCTGCTTCCCATGCCCGGGACTAACTGCGAGCAGGTGCCTCGCTTGCGCTTCCATCTGCCGAGTCTTAGAGGCGGACAAGCAAAAAGCTTCCCGCAGTGTGTGCTGCTGTCCGCAAACAGCCTCCAAACAAAGCAGGGCGCTTTTACAGGAGAAGTAAGCGCCCCAGGAGGGAATGTGCCTGCGAGGGAAGCTGTGCAGCACATCCCTTGCTGTGCTCGCCACTTCCCTCACTCTTAGGGAAAGCCCATCTCAGCTGGCTTGTAGGCGTGCCTCCGTGCTCAGAAGCAGCCCCGAGGCAGGCAGGACAGAGCGGGAAGTCTTCTGGGCATGCAGCATGCTGCTTCCCATGCCCGGAACAAACTGCGAGCAGGTGCCTCGCTTGCGCTTCCATCTGCCGAGACTTAGAGGCGGACAAGAAAGAAGATTCCCGCTGTGTGTGCTGCTGTCCGCAAACAGCCTCCAAACAAAGCAGGGCGCTAAGGCAAGAGAAGTAAGCGCCCCAGGAGGGAATCTGCCTGCGAGGGAAGCTGTGCAGCACATCCCTTGCTGTGCTCGCCACTTCCCTCACTCTTAGGCAAAGCCCATCTCAGCTTGCTTGTAGGCGTGCCTCTGTGCTCAGAAGCAGCCCCGAGGCAGGCAGGACAGAGCGGGAAGTCTTCTGGGCATGCAGCATGCTGCTTCCCATGCCCGGGACAAACTGCGAGCAGGTGCCTCGCTTGCGCTTCCATCTGCCGAGACTTAGAGGCAGACAAGCAAGAAGCTTCCCGCTGTGTGTGCTGCTGTCCGCAAACAGCCTCCAAACAAAGCAGGGCGCTTAGGCAGGAGAAGTTAGCACCCCAGGAGGGAATCTGCCTGCGAGGGAAGCTGTGCAGCACATCCCTTGTTCCGCTCGCCACTTCCCTCACTCTTAGGCAAAGCCCATCTCAGCTGGCTTGTAGGCGTGCCTCCGTGCTCAGAAGCAGCCCCGAGGCAGGCAGGACAGTGCGGGATGTCTTCTGGGCACGCAGCATGCTGCTTCCCATGCCCGGGACAAACTGCGAGCAGGTGCCTCGCTTGCGCTTCTATCTGCCGAGACTTGGAGCTGGCCAGCGTGCAGCTTCCCGCAGTGTGTGCTGCTGTCCGCAAACAGCCTCCAAACAAAGCAGGGCGCTAAGGCAAGAGAAGTAAGCGCCCCAGGAGGGAATCTGCCTGCGAGGGAAGCTGTGCAGCACATCCCTTGCTGTGCTCGCCACTTCCCTCACTCTTAGGCAAAGCAGATCTCAGCTGGCTTGTAGGAGTGCCTCCGTGCTCAGAAGCAGCCCTGAGGCAGGCAGGACAGTGCGGGATGTCTTCTGGGCACGCAGCATGCTGCTTCCCATGCCCGGGACAAACTGCGAGCAGGTGCCTCGCTTGCGCTTCCATCTGCTGAGATTAAGAGGCAGACAAGCAAGAAGCTTCCCGCAGTGTGTGCTGCTGTCCGCAAACAGCCTCCAAACAAAGCAGGGCGCTTAGGCAGGAGAAGTAAGCACCCCAGGAGGGAATCTGCCTGCGAGGGAAGCTGTGCAGCACATCCCTTGCTGTGCTCGCCACTTCCCTCACTCTTAGGCAAAGCCCATCTCAGCTTGCTTGTAGGTGTGCCTCCGTGCTCAGAAGCAGCCCCGAGGCAGGCAGGACAGAGCGGGAAGTCTTCTGGGCACGCAGCATGCTGCTTCCCATGCCCGGGACAAACTGCGAGCAGGTGCCTCGCTTGCGCTTCCATCTGCCGAGATTAAGAGGCAGACAAGCAAGAAGCTTCCCGCAGTGTGTGCTGCTGTCCGCAAACAGCCTCCAAACAAAGCAGGGCGCTTAGGCAAGAGAAGTAAGCGCCCCAGGAGGGAATCTGCCTGCGAGGGAAGCTGTGCAGCACATCCCTTGCTGTGCTCGCCACTTCCCTCACTCTTAGGCAAAGCGCCTCTCAGCTTGCTGGTGGGTGTGCCTCCGTGCTCAGAAGCAGCCCCGAGGCAGGCAGGACAGTGCGGGATGTCTTCTGGGCACGCAGCATGCTGCTTCCCATGCCCGGGACAAACTGCGAGCAGGTGCCTCGCTTGCGCTTCTATCTGCCGAGACTTGGAGCTGACCAGCGCGCATCTTCCCGCAGTGTGTGCTGCTGTCCGCAGACAGCCTCCAAACAAAGCAGGGCGCTAAGGCAAGAGAACTAAGCGCCCCAGGAGGGAATCTGCCTGCGAGGGAAGCTGTGCAGCACATCCCTTGCTGTGCTCGCCACTTCCCTCACTCTTAGGCAAAGCGCCTCTCAGCTTGCTGGTGGGTGTGCCTCCGTGCTCAGAAGCAGCCCCGAGGCAGGCAGGACAGTGCGGGATGTCTTCTGGGCACGCAGCATGCTGCTTCCCATGCCCGGGACAAACTGCGAGCAGGTGCCTCGCTTGCGCTTCCATCTGCCGAGTCTTAGAGGCGGACAAGCAAGAAGCTTCCCGCAGTGTGTGTTGCTGTCCGCAAACAGCCTCCAAACAAAGCAGGGCGCTTTTACAGGAGAAGTAAGCGCCCCAGGAGGGAATGTGCCTGCGAGGGAAGCTGTGCAGCACATCCCTTGCTGTGCTCGCCACTTCCCTCACTCTTAGGGAAAGCCCATCTCAGCTGGCTTGTAGGCGTGCCTCCGTGCTCAGAAGCAGCCCCGAGGCAGGCAGGACAGAGCGGGAAGTCTTCTGGGCATGCAGCATGCTGCTTCCCATGCCCGGGACAAACTGCGAGCAGGTGCCTCGCTTGCGCTTCCATCTGCCGAGACTTAGAGGCGGACAAGAAAGAAGATTCCCGCTGTGTGTGCTGCTGTCCGCAAACAGCCTCCAAACAAAGCAGGGTGCTAAGGCAAGAGAAGTAAGCGCCCCAGGAGGGAATCTGCCTGCGAGGGAAGCTGTGCAGCACATCCCTTGCTGTGCTCGCCACTTCCCTCACTCTTAGGCAAAGCCCATCTCAGCTTGCTTGTAGGCGTGCCTCTGTGCTCAGAAGCAGCCCCGAGGCAGGCAGGACAGAGCGGGAAGTCTTCTGGGCATGCAGCATGCTGCTTCCCATGCCCGGAACAAACTGCGAGCAGGTGCCTCGCTTGCGCTTCCATCTGCCGAGACTTAGAGGCAGACAAGCAAGAAGCTTCCCGCTGTGTGTGCTGCTGTCCGCAAACAGCCTCCAAACAAAGCAGGGCGCTTAGGCAGGAGAAGTTAGCACCCCAGGAGGGAATCTGCCTGCGAGGGAAGCTGTGCAGCACATCCCTTGTTCCGCTCGCCACTTCCCTCACTCTTAGGCAAAGCCCATCTCAGCTGGCTTGTAGGCGTGCCTCCGTGCTCAGAAGCAGCCCTGAGGCAAGCAGGACAGTGCGGGATGTCTTCTGGGCACGCAGCATGCTGCTTCCCATGCCCGGGACAAACCGCGAGCAGGTGCCTCGCTTGCGCTTCTATCTGCCGAGACTTGGAGCTGGCCAGCGTGCAGCTTCCCGCAGTGTGTGCTGCTGTCCGCAGACAGCCTCCAAACAAAGCAGGGCGCTAAGGCAAGAGAAGTAAGCGCCCCAGGAGGGAATCTGCCTGCGAGGGAAGCTGTGCAGCACATCCCTTGCTGTGCTCGCCACTTCCCTCACTCTTAGGCAAAGCAAATCTCAGCTGGCTTGTAGGAGTGCCTCCGTGCTCAGAAGCAGCCCTGAGGCAGGCAGGACAGTGCGGGATGTCTTCTGGGCATGCAGCATGCTGCTTCCCATGCCCGGGACAAACTGCGAGCAGGTGCCTCGCTTGCGCTTCCATCTGCTGAGATTAAGAGGCAGACAAGCAAGAAGCTTCCCGCAGTGTGTGCTGCTGTCCGCAAACAGCCTCCAAACAAAGCAGGGCGCTTAGGCAGGAGAAGTAAGCACCCCAGGAGGGAATCTGCCTGCGAGGGAAGCTGTGCAGCACATCCCTTGCTGTGCTCGCCACTTCCCTCACTCTTAGGCAAAGCCCATCTCAGCTTGCTTGTAGGTGTGCCTCCGTGCTCAGAAGCAGCCCCGAGGCAGGCAGGACAGAGCGGGAAGTCTTCTGGGCACGCAGCATGCTGCTTCCCATGCCCGGGACAAACTGCGAGCAGGTGCCTCGCTTGCGCTTCCATCTGCCGAGATTAAGAGGCAGACAAGCAAGAAGCTTCCCGCTGTGTGTGCTGCTGTCCGCAAACAGCCTCCAAACAAAGCAGGGCGCTTAGGCAGGAGAAGTAAGCGCCCCAGGAGGGAATCTGCCTGCGAGGGAAGCTGTGCAGCACATCCCTTGCTGTGCTCGCCACTTCCCTCACTCTTAGGCAAAGCGCCTCTCAGCTTGCTGGTGGGTGTGCCTCCGTGCTCAGAAGCAGCCCCGAGGCAGGCAGGACAGTGCGGGATGTCTTCTGGGCACGCAGCATGCTGCTTCCCATGCCCGGGACAAACTGCGAGCAGGTGCCTCGCTTGCGCTTCTATCTGCTGAGACTTGGAGCTGGCCAGCGCGCAGCTTCCCGCAGTGTGTGCTGCTGTCCGCAGACAGCCTCCAAACAAAGCAGGGCGCTAAGGCAAGAGAAGTAAGCGCCCCAGGAGGGAATCTGCCTGCGAGGGAAGCTGTGCAGCACATCCCTTGCTGTGCTCGCCACTTCCCTCACTCTTAGGGAAAGCCCATCTCAGCTGGCTTGTAGGCGTGCCTCCGTGCTCAGAAGCAGCCCCGAGGCAGGCAGGACAGAGCGGGAAGTCTTCTGGGCATGCAGCATGCTGCTTCCCATGCCCGGGACAAACTGCGAGCAGGTGCCTCGCTTGCGCTTCCATCTGCCGAGACTTAGAGGCGGACAAGAAAGAAGATTCCCGCTGTGTGTGCTGCTGTCCGCAAACAGCCTCCAAACAAAGCAGGGCGCTAAGGCAAGAGAACTAAGCGCCCCAGGAGGGAATCTGCCTGCGAGGGAAGCTGTGCAGCACATCCCTTGCTGTGCTCGCCACTTCCCTCACTCTTAGGCAAAGCCCATCTCAGCTGGCTTGTAGGCGTGCCTCCGTGCTCAGAAGCAGCCCCGAGGCAGGCAGGACAGTGCGGGATGTCTTCTGGGCACGCAGCATGCTGCTTCCCATGCCCGGGACAAACCGCGAGCAGGTGCCTCGCTTGCGCTTCTATCTGCCGAGACTTGGAGCTGGCCAGCGTGCAGCTTCCCGCAGTGTGTGCTGCTGTCCGCAGACAGCCTCCAAACAAAGCAGGGCGCTAAGGCAAGAGAAGTAAGCGCCCCAGGAGGGAATCTGCCTGCGAGGGAAGCTGTGCAGCACATCCCTTGCTGTGCTCGCCACTTCCCTCACTCTTAGGCAAAGCCCATCTCAGCTGGCTTGTAGGAGTGCCTCCGTGCTCAGAAGCAGCCCTGAGGCAGGCAGGACAGTGCGGGATGTCTTCTGGGCATGCAGCATGCTGCTTCCCATGCCCGGGACAAACTGCGAGCAGGTGCCTCGCTTGCGCTTCCATCTGCTGAGATTAAGAGGCAGACAAGCAAGAAGCTTCCCGCAGTGTGTGCTGCTGTCCGCAAACAGCCTCCAAACAAAGCAGGGCGCTTAGGCAGGAGAAGTAAGCACCCCAGGAGGGAATCTGCCTGCGAGGGAAGCTGTGCAGCACATCCCTTGCTGTGCTCGCCACTTCCCTCACTCTTAGGCAAAGCCCATCTCAGCTTGCTTGTAGGTGTGCCTCCGTGCTCAGAAGCAGCCCCGAGGCAGGCAGGACAGAGCGGGAAGTCTTCTGGGCACGCAGCATGCTGCTTCCCATGCCCGGGACAAACTGCGAGCAGGTGCCTCGCTTGCGCTTCCATCTGCCGAGATTAAGAGGCAGACAAGCAAGAAGCTTCCCGCTGTGTGTGCTGCTGTCCGCAAACAGCCTCCAAACAAAGCAGGGCGCTTAGGCAGGAGAAGTAAGCGCCCCAGGAGGGAATCTGCCTGCGAGGGAAGCTGTGCAGCACATCCCTTGCTGTGCTCGCCACTTCCCTCACTCTTAGGCAAAGCGCCTCTCAGCTTGCTGGTGGGTGTGCCTCCGTGCTCAGAAGCAGCCCCGAGGCAGGCAGGACAGTGCGGGATGTCTTCTGGGCACGCAGCATGCTGCTTCCCATGCCCGGGACAAACTGCGAGCAGGTGCCTCGCTTGCGCTTCTATCTGCCGAGACTTGGAGCTGGCCAGCGCGCAGCTTCCCGCAGTGTGTGCTGCTGTCCGCAGACAGCCTCCAAACAAAGCAGGGCGCTAAGGCAAGAGAAGTAAGCGCCCCAGGAGGGAATCTGCCTGCGAGGGAAGCTGTGCAGCACATCCCTTGTTCCGCTCGCCACTTCCCTGACTCTTAGGCAAAGCGCCTCTCAGCTTGCTGGTGGGTGTGCCTCCGTGCTCAGAAGCAGCCCCGAGGCAGGCAGGACAGTGCGGGAAGTCTTCTGGGCATGCAGCATGCTGCTTCCCATGCCCGGGACAAACTGCGAGCAGGTGCCTCGCTTGCGCTTCTATCTGCCGAGACTTGGAGCTGGCCAGCGCGCAGCTTCCCGCAGTGTGTGCTGCTGTCCGCAAACAGCCTCCAAACAAAGCAGGGCACTAAGGCAAGAGAAGTAAGCGCCCCAGGAGGGAATCTGCCTGCGAGGGAAGCTGTGCAGCACATCCCTTGCTGTGCTCGCCACTTCCCTCACTCTTAGGGAAAGCCCATCTCAGCTGGCTTGTAGGCGTGCCTCCGTGCTCAGAAGCAGCCCCGAGGCAGGCAGGACAGAGCGGGAAGTCTTCTGGGCATGCAGCATGCTGCTTCCCATGCCCGGGACAAACTGCGAGCAGGTGCCTCGCTTGCGCTTCCATCTGCCGAGACTTAGAGGCGGACAAGAAAGAAGATTCCCGCTGTGTGTGCTGCTGTCCGCAAACAGCCTCCAAACAAAGCAGGGCGCTTAGGCAGGAGAAGTAAGCGCCCCAGGAGGGAATCTGCCTGCGAGGGAAGCTGTGCAGCACATCCCTTGCTGTGCTCGCCACTTCCCTCACTCTTAGGCAAAGCGCCTCTCAGCTTGCTGGTGGGTGTGCCTCCGTGCTCAGAAGCAGCCCCGAGGCAGGCAGGACAGTGCGGGATGTCTTCTGGGCACGCAGCATGCTGCTTCCCATGCCCGGGACAAACTGCGAGCAGGTGCCTCGCTTGCGCTTCTATCTGCCGAGACTTGGAGCTGGCCAGCGCGCAGCTTCCCGCAGTGTGTGCTGCTGTCCGCAGACAGCCTCCAAACAAAGCAGGGCGCTAAGGCAAGAGAAGTAAGCGCCCCAGGAGGGAATCTGCCTGCGAGGGAAGCTGTGCAGCACATCCCTTGTTCCGCTCGCCACTTCCCTGACTCTTAGGCAAAGCCCATCTCAGCTTGCTTGTAGGTGTGCCTCCGTGCTCAGAAGCAGCCCCGAGGCAGGCAGGACAGAGCGGGAAGTCTTCTGGGCATGCAGCATGCTGCTTCCCATGCCCGGGACAAACTGCGAGCAGGTGCCTCGCTTGCGCTTCCATCTGCCGAGTCTTAGAGGCGGACAAGCAAGAAGCTTCCCGCAGTGTGTGCTGCTGTCCGCAAACAGCCTCCAAACAAAGCAGGGCGCTTTTACAGGAGAAGTAAGCGCCCCAGGAGGGAATCTGCCTGCGAGGGAAGCTGTGCAGCACATCCCTTGCTGTGCTCGCCACTTCCCTCACTCTTAGGCAAAGCGCCTCTCAGCTTGCTGGTGGGTGTGCCTCCGTGCTCAGAAGCAGCCCCGAGGCAGGCAGGACAGTGCGGGATGTCTTCTGGGCACGCAGCATGCTGCTTCCCATGCCCGGGACAAACTGCGAGCAGGTGCCTCGCTTGCGCTTCTATCTGCCGAGACTTGGAGCTGGCCAGCGCGCAGCTTCCCGCAGTGTGTGCTGCTGTCCGCAAACAGCCTCCAAACAAAGCAGGGCGCTAAGGCAAGAGAAGTAAGCGCCCCAGGAGGGAATCTGCCTGCGAGGGAAGCTGTGCAGCACATCCCTTGCTGTGCTCGCCACTTCCCTCACTCTTAGGGAAAGCCCATCTCAGCTGGCTTGTAGGCGTGCCTCCGTGCTCAGAAGCAGCCCCGAGGCAGGCAGGACAGAGCGGGAAGTCTTCTGGGCATGCAGCATGCTGCTTCCCATGCCCGGGACAAACTGCGAGCAGGTGCCTCGCTTGCGCTTCCATCTGCCGAGACTTAGAGGCGGACAAGAAAGAAGATTCCCGCTGTGTGTGCTGCTGTCCGCAAACAGCCTCCAAACAAAGCAGGGCGCTAAGGCAAGAGAACTAAGCGCCCCAGGAGGGAATCTGCCTGCGAGGGAAGCTGTGCAGCACATCCCTTGCTGTGCTCGCCACTTCCCTCACTCTTAGGCAAAGCCCATCTCAGCTTGCTTGTAGGCGTGCCTCTGTGCTCAGAAGCAGCCCCGAGGCAGGCAGGACAGAGCGGGAAGTCTTCTGGGCATGCAGCATGCTGCTTCCCATGCCCGGAACAAACTACGAGCAGGTGCCTCGCTTGCGCTTCCATCTGCCGAGACTTAGAGGCAGACAAGCAAGAAGCTTCCCGCTGTGTGTGCTGCCGTCCGCAAACAGCCTCCAAACAAAGCAGGGCGCTTAGGCAGGAGAAGTTAGCACCCCAGGAGGGAATCTGCCTGCGAGGGAAGCTGTGCAGCACATCCCTTGCTGTGCTCGCCACTTCCCTCACTCTTAGGCAAAGCCCATCTCAGCTGGCTTGTAGGCGTGCCTCCGTGCTCAGAAGCAGCCCCGAGGCAGGCAGGACAGTGCGGGATGTCTTCTGGGCACGCAGCATGCTGCTTCCCATGCCCGGGACAAACCGCGAGCAGGTGCCTCGCTTGCGCTTCTATCTGCCGAGACTTGGAGCTGGCCAGCGTGCAGCTTCCCGCAGTGTGTGCTGCTGTCCGCAGACAGCCTCCAAACAAAGCAGGGCGCTAAGGCAAGAGAACTAAGCGCCCCAGGAGGGAATCTGCCTGCGAGGGAAGCTGTGCAGCACATCCCTTGCTGTGCTCGCCACTTCCCTCACTCTTAGGCAAAGCAAATCTCAGCTGGCTTGTAGGAGTGCCTCCGTGCTCAGAAGCAGCCCTGAGGCAGGCAGGACAGTGCGGGATGTCTTCTGGGCATGCAGCATGCTGCTTCCCATGCCCGGGACAAACTGCGAGCAGGTGCCTCGCATGCGCTTCCATCTGCTGAGATTAAGAGGTAGACAAGCAAGAAGCTTCCCGCAGTGTGTGCTGCTGTCCGCAAACAGCCTCCAAACAAAGCAGGGCGCTTAGGCAGGAGAAGTAAGCACCCCAGGAGGGAATCTGCCTGCGAGGGAAGCTGTGCAGCACATCCCTTGCTGTGCTCGCCACTTCCCTCACTCTTAGGCAAAGCCCATCTCAGCTTGCTTGTAGGTGTGCCTCCGTGCTCAGAAGCAGCCCAGAGGCAGGCAGGACAGAGCGGGATGTCTTCTGGGCACGCAGCATGCTGCTTCCCATGCCCGGGACAAACTGCGAGCAGGTGCCTCACTTGCGCTTCCATCTGCCGAGATTAAGAGGCAGACAAGCAAGAAGCTTCCCGCTGTGTGTGCTGCTGTCTGCAAACAGCCTCCAAACAAAGCAGGGCGCTTAGGCAGGAGAAGTAAGCGCCCCAGGAGGGAATCTGCCTGCGAGGGAAGCTGTGCAGCACATCCCTTGCTGTGCTCGCCACTTCCCTCACTCTTAGGCAAAGCGCCTCTCAGCTTGCTGGTGGGTGTGCCTCCGTGCTCAGAAGCAGCCCCGAGGCAGGCAGGACAGTGCGGGATGTCTTCTGGGCACGCAGCATGCTGCTTCCCATGCCCGGGACAAACTGTGAGCAGGTGCCTCGCTTGCGCTTCCATCTGCCGAGACTTGGAGCTGGCCAGCGCGCAGCTTCCCGCAGTGTGTGCTGCTGTCCGCAGACAGCCTCCAAACAAAGCAGGGCGCTAAGGCAAGAGAAGTAAGCGCCCCAGGAGGGAATCTGCCTGCGAGGGAAGCTGTGCAGCACATCCCTTGTTCCGCTCGCCACTTCCCTCACTCTTAGGGAAAGCCCATCTCAGCTGGCTTGTAGGTGTGCCTCCGTGCTCAGAAGCAGCCCCGAGGCAGGCAGGACAGTGCGGGATGTCTTCTGGGCACGCAGCATGCTGCTTCCCATGCCCGGGACAAACTGCGAGCAGGTGCCTCGCTTGCGCTTCTATCTGCCGAGACTTGGAGCTGGCCAGCGCGCAGCTTCCCGCAATGTCTGCTGCTGTCCGCAGACAGCCTCCAAACAAAGCAGGGCGCTAAGGCAAGAGAAGTAAGCGCCCCAGGAGGGAATCTGCCTGCGAGGGAAGCTGTGCAGCACATCCCTTGTTCCGCTCGCCACTTCCCTGACTCTTAGGCAAAGCCCATCTCAGCTTGCTTGTAGGTGTGCCTCCGTGCTCAGAAGCAGCCCCGAGGCAGGCAGGACAGAGCGGGAAGTCTTCTGGGCATGCAGCATGCTGCTTCCCATGCCCGGAACAAACTGCGAGCAGGTGCCTCGCTTGCGCTTCCATCTGCCGAGTCTTAGAGGCGGACAAGCAAGAAGCTTCCCGCAGTGTGTGCTGCTGTCCGCAAACAGCCTCCAAACAAAGCAGGGCGCTTTTACAGGAGAAGTAAGCGCCCCAGGAGGGAATCTGCCTGCGAGGGAAGCTGTGCAGCACATCCCTTGCTGTGCTCGCCACTTCCCTCACTCTTAGGCAAAGCGCCTCTCAGCTTGCTGGTGGGTGTGCCTCCGTGCTCAGAAGCAGCCCCGAGGCAGGCAGGACAGTGCGGGATGTCTTCTGGGCACGCAGCATGCTGCTTCCCATGCCCGGGACAAACTGCGAGCAGGTGCCTCGCTTGCGCTTCTATCTGCCGAGACTTGGAGCTGGCCAGCGCGCAGCTTCCCGCAGTGTGTGCTGCTGTCCGCAGACAGCCTCCAAACAAAGCAGGGCGCTAAGGCAAGAGAAGTAAGCGCCCCAGGAGGGAATCTGCCTGCGAGGGAAGCTGTGCAGCACATCCCTTGCTGTGCTCGCCACTTCCCTCACTCTTAGGCAAAGCCCATCTCAGCTGGCTTGTAGGCGTGCCTCCGTGCTCAGAAGCAGCCCCGAGGCAGGCAGGACAGAGCGGGAAGTCTTCTGGGCATGCAGCATGCTGCTTCCCATGCCCGGGACAAACTGCGAGCAGGTGCCTCGCTTGCGCTTCCATCTGCCGAGACTTAGAGGCGGACAAGAAAGAAGCTTCCCGCTGTGTGTGCTGCTGTCCGCAAACAGCCTCCAAACAAAGCAGGGCGCTAAGGCAAGAGAAGTAAGCGCCCCAGGAGGGAATCTGCCTGCGAGGGAAGCTGTGCAGCACATCCCTTGCTGTGCTCGCCACTTCCCTCACTCTTAGGCAAAGCCCATCTCAGCTTGCTTGTAGGCGTGCCTCTGTGCTCAGAAGCAGCCCCGAGGCAGGCAGGACAGAGCGGGAAGTCTTCTGGGCATGCAGCATGCTGCTTCCCATGCCCGGAACAAACTACGAGCAGGTGCCTCGCTTGCGCTTCCATCTGCCGAGACTTAGAGGCAGACAAGCAAGAAGCTTCCCGCTGTGTGTGCTGCCGTCCGCAAACAGCCTCCAAACAAAGCAGGGCGCTTAGGCAGGAGAAGTTAGCACCCCAGGAGGGAATCTGCCTGCGAGGGAAGCTGTGCAGCACATCCCTTGCTGTGCTCGCCACTTTCCTCACTCTTAGGCAAAGCCCATCTCAGGTTGCTTGTGGGTGTGCCTCCGTGCTCAGAAGCAGCCCCGAGGCAGGCAGGACAGTGCGGGATGTCTTCTGGGCACGCAGCATGCTGCTTCCCATGCCCGGGACAAACTGCGAGCAGGTGCCCCGCTTGCGCTTCTATCTGCCGAGACTTGGAGCTGACCAGCGCGCATCTTCCCGCATTGTGTGCTGCTGTCCGCAGACAGCCTCCAAACAAAGCAGGGCGCTAAGGCAAGAGAACTAAGCGCCCCAGGAGGGAATCTGCCTGCGAGGGAAGCTGTGCAGCACATCCCTTGCTGTGCTCGCCACTTCCCTCACTCTTAGGCAAAGCGCCTCTCAGCTTGCTGGTGGGTGTGCCTCCGTGCTCAGAAGCAGCCCCGAGGCAGGCAGGACAGTGCGGGATGTCTTCTGGGCACGCAGCATGCTGCTTCCCATGCCCGGGACAAACTGCGAGCAGGTGCCTCACTTGCGCTTCCATCTGCCGAGTCTTAGAGGCGGACAAGCAAGAAGCTTCCCGCAGTGTGTGCTGCTGTCCGCAAACAGCCTCCAAACAAAGCAGGGCGCTTTTACAGGAGAAGTAAGCGCCCCAGGAGGGAATGTGCCTGCGAGGGAAGCTGTGCAGCACATCCCTTGCTGTGCTCGCCACTTCCCTCACTCTTAGGGAAAGCCCATCTCAGCTGGCTTGTAGGCGTGCCTCCGTGCTCAGAAGCAGCCCCGAGGCAGGCAGGACAGAGCGGGAAGTCTTCTGGGCATGCAGCATGCTGCTTCCCATGCCCGGAACAAACTGCGAGCAGGTGCCTCGCTTGCGCTTCCATCTGCCGAGACTTAGAGGCGGACAAGAAAGAAGATTCCCGCTGTGTGTGCTGCTGTCCGCAAACAGCCTCCAAACAAAGCAGGGCGCTAAGGCAAGAGAAGTAAGCGCCCCAGGAGGGAATCTGCCTGCGAGGGAAGCTGTGCAGCACATCCCTTGCTGTGCTCGCCACTTCCCTCACTCTTAGGCAAAGCCCATCTCAGCTTGCTTGTAGGCGTGCCTCTGTGCTCAGAAGCAGCCCCGAGGCAGGCAGTACAGAGCGGGAAGTCTTCTGAGCATGCAGCATGCTGCTTCCCATGCCCGGAACAAACTGCGAGCAGGTGCCTCGCTTGCGCTTCCATCTGCCGAGACTTAGAGGCAGACAAGCAAGAAGCTTCCCGCTGTGTGTGCTGCTGTCCGCAAACAGCCTCCAAACAAAGCAGGGCGCTTAGGCAGGAGAAGTTAGCACCCCAGGAGGGAATCTGCCTGCGAGGGAAGCTGTGCAGCACATCCCTTGTTCCGCTCGCCACTTCCCTCACTCTTAGGCAAAGCCCATCTCAGCTGGCTTGTAGGCGTGCCTCCGTGCTCAGAAGCAGCCCTGAGGCAGGCAGGACAGTGCGGGATGTCTTCTGGGCACGCAGCATGCTGCTTCCCATGCCCGGGACAAACCGCGAGCAGGTGCCTCGCTTGCGCTTCTATCTGCCGAGACTTGGAGCTGGCCAGCGTGCAGCTTCCCGCAGTGTGTGCTGCTGTCCGCAGACAGCCTCCAAACAAAGCAGGGCGCTAAGGCAAGAGAAGTAAGCGCCCCAGGAGGGAATCTGCCTGCGAGGGAAGCTGTGCAGCACATCCCTTGCTGTGCTCGCCACTTCCCTCACTCTTAGGCAAAGCAAATCTCAGCTGGCTTGTAGGAGTGCCTCCGTGCTCAGAAGCAGCCCAGAGGCAGGCAGGACAGTGCGGGATGTCTTCTGGGCACGCAGCATGCTGCTTCCCATGCCCGGGACAAACTGCGAGCAGGTGCCTCGCTTGCGCTTCCATCTGCTGAGATTAAGAGGCAGACAAGCAAGAAGCTTCCCGCAGTGTGTGCTGCTGTCCGCAAACAGCCTCCAAACAAAGCAGGGCGCTTAGGCAGGAGAAGTAAGCACCCCAGGAGGGAATCTGCCTGCGAGGGAAGCTGTGCAGCACATCCCTTGCTGTGCTCGCCACTTCCCTCACTCTTAGGCAAAGCCCATCTCAGGTTGCTTGTGGGTGTGCCTCCGTGCTCAGAAGCAGCCCCGAGGCAGGCAGGACAGTGCGGGATGTCTTCTGGGCACGCAGCATGCTGCTTCCCATGCCCGCGACAAACTGCGAGCAGGTGCCTCGCTTGCGCTTCTATCTGCCGAGACTTGGAGCTGGCCAGCGCGCAGCTTCCCGCAGTGTGTGCTGCTGTCCGCAGACAGCCTCCAAACAAAGCAGGGCGCTAAGGCAAGAGAAGTAAGCGCCCCAGGAGGGAATCTGCCTGCGAGGGAAGCTGTGCAGCACATCCCTTGTTCCGCTCGCCACTTCCCTGACTCTTAGGCAAAGCCCATCTCAGCTTGCTTGTAGGTGTGCCTCCGTGCTCAGAAGCAGCCCCGAGGCAGGCAGGACAGAGCGGGAAGTCTTCTGGGCATGCAGCATGCTGCTTCCCATGCCCGGGACAAACTGCGAGCAGGTGCCTCGCTTGCGCTTCCATCTGCCGAGTCTTAGAGGCGGACAAGCAAGAAGCTTCCCGCAGTGTGTGCTGCTGTCCGCAAACAGCCTCCAAACAAAGCAGGGCGCTTTTACAGGAGAAGTAAGCGCCCCAGGAGGGAATCTGCCTGCGAGGGAAGCTGTGCAGCACATCCCTTGCTGTGCTCGCCACTTCCCTCACTCTTAGGCAAAGCGCCTCTCAGCTTGCTGGTGGGTGTGCCTCCGTGCTCAGAAGCAGCCCCGAGGCAGGCAGGACAGTGCGGGATGTCTTCTGGGCACGCAGCATGCTGCTTCCCATGCCCGGGACAAACTGCGAGCAGGTGCCTCGCTTGCGCTTCTATCTGCCGAGACTTGGAGCTGGCCAGCGCGCAGCTTCCCGCAGTGTGTGCTGCTGTCCGCAAACAGCCTCCAAACAAAGCAGGGCGCTAAGGCAAGAGAAGTAAGCGCCCCAGGAGGGAATCTGCCTGCGAGGGAAGCTGTGCAGCACATCCCTTGCTGTGCTCGCCACTTCCCTCACTCTTAGGGAAAGCCCATCTCAGCTGGCTTGTAGGCGTGCCTCCGTGCTCAGAAGCAGCCCCGAGGCAGGCAGGACAGAGCGGGAAGTCTTCTGGGCATGCAGCATGCTGCTTCCCATGCCCGGGACAAACTGCGAGCAGGTGCCTCGCTTGCGCTTCCATCTGCCGAGACTTAGAGGCGGACAAGAAAGAAGATTCCCGCTGTGTGTGCTGCTGTCCGCAAACAGCCTCCAAACAAAGCAGGGCGCTAAGGCAAGAGAACTAAGCGCCCCAGGAGGGAATCTGCCTGCGAGGGAAGCTGTGCAGCACATCCCTTGCTGTGCTCGCCACTTCCCTCACTCTTAGGCAAAGCCCATCTCAGCTTGCTTGTAGGCGTGCCTCTGTGCTCAGAAGCAGCCCCGAGGCAGGCAGGACAGAGCGGGAAGTCTTCTGGGCATGCAGCATGCTGCTTCCCATGCCCAGAACAAACTACGAGCAGGTGCCTCGCTTGCGCTTCCATCTGCCGAGACTTAGAGGCAGACAAGCAAGAAGCTTCCCGCTGTGTGTGCTGCCGTCCGCAAACAGCCTCCAAACAAAGCAGGGCGCTTAGGCAGGAGAAGTAAGCGCCCCAGGAGGGAATCTGCCTGCGAGGGAAGCTGTGCAGCACATCCCTTGCTGTGCTCGCCACTTCCCTCACTCTTAGGCAAAGCGCCTCTCAGCTTGCTGGTGGGTGTGCCTCCGTGCTCAGAAGCAGCCCCGAGGCAGGCAGGACAGTGCGGGATGTCTTCTGGGCACGCAGCATGCTGCTTCCCATGCCCGGGACAAACTGTGAGCAGGTGCCTCGCTTGCGCTTCTATCTGCCGAGACTTGGAGCTGGCCAGGGCGCAGCTTCCCGCAGTGTGTGCTGCTGTCCGCAGACAGCCTCCAAACAAAGCAGGGCGCTAAGGCAAGAGAAGTAAGCGCCCCAGGAGGGAATCTGCCTGCGAGGGAAGCTGTGCAGCACATCCCTTGTTCCGCTCGCCACTTCCCTCACTCTTAGGCAAAGCAAATCTCAGCTGGCTTGTAGGAGTGCCTCCGTGCTCAGAAGCAGCCCAGAGGCAGGCAGGACAGAGCGAGATGTCTTCTGGGCACGCAGCATGCTGCTTCCCATGCCCGGGACAAACTGCGAGCAGGTGCCTCGCTTGCGCTTCCATCTGCCGAGATTAAGAGGCAGACAAGCAAGAAGCTTCCCGCAGTGTGTGCTGCTGTCCGCAAACAGCCTCCAAACAAAGCAGGGCGCTTAGGCAGGAGAAGTAAGCGCCCCAGGAGGGAATCTGCCTGCGAGGGAAGCTGTGCAGCACATCCCTTGCTGTGCTCGCCACTTCCCTCACTCTTAGGCAAAGCGCCTCTCAGCTTGCTGGTGGGTGTGCCTCCGTGCTCAGAAGCAGCCCCGAGGCAGGCAGGACAGTGCGAGAAGTACTCTGGGCACGCAGCATGCTGCTTCCCATGCCCGGGACAAACCGTGAGCAGGTGCTTCGCTTGCGCTACTATCTGCCGAGACTTGGAGCTGGCCAGCGCGCAGATTCCCGCAGTGTGTGCTGCTGTCCGCAAACAGCCTCCAAACAAAGCAGGGCACTAGTTCAAGAGAAATAAGTACCCCAGGAGGGAATCTGCCTGCGAGGGAAGCTGTGCAGCACATCCCTTGTTCCGCTCGCCATTTCCCTGACTCTTAGGCAAAGCCCATGTCAGCTTGCTTGTGGGTGTGCCTCCGTGCTCAGAAGCAGCCCCGAGGCAGGCAGGACAGTGCGGTATGTCTTTTGGACACGCAGCATGCTGCTTCCCATGCCCGGGACAAACTGCGAGCAGGTGCCTCGCTTGCGCTTCCATCTGCTGAGACTTGGAGCTGGCCAGCGCGCAGCTTACCGCAGTGTGTGCTGCTGTCCGCAGCCTCCAAACTAAGCAGGGCGCTAAGGCAAGAGAACTAAGTGTCCCAGGAGGGAATCTGCCTGCGAGGGAAGCTGTGCAGCACATCCCTTGTTCTGCTCGCCACTTCCCTGACTCTTAGGCAAAACCCATCTCAGCTTGCTTGTAGGTGTGCCTCCGTGCTCAGAAGCAGCCCCGAGGCAGGCAGGACAGAGCGGGAAGTCTTCTGGGCATGCAGCATGCTGCTTCCCATGCCCGGAACAAACTGCGAGCAGGTGCCTCGCTTGCGCTTCCATCTGCCGAGACTTAGAGGCAGACAAGCAAGAAGCTTCCCGCTGTGTGTGCTGCTGTCCGCAAACAGCCTCCAAACAAAGCAGGGCGCTTAGGCAGGAGAAGTTAGCACCCCAGGAGGGAATCTGCCTGCGAGGGAAGCTGTGCAGCACATCCCTTGTTCCGCTCGCCACTTCCCTCACTCTTAGGCAAAGCCCATCTCAGCTGGCTTGTAGGCGTGCCTCCGTGCTCAGAAGCAGCCCCGAGGCAGGCAGGACAGTGCGGGATGTCTTCTGGGCACGCAGCATGCTGCTTCCCATGCCCGGGACAAACCGCGAGCAGGTGCCTCGCTTGCGCTTCTATCTGCCGAGACTTGGAGCTGGCCAGCGTGCAGCTTCCCGCAGTGTGTGCTGCTGTCCGCAGACAGCCTCCAAACAAAGCAGGGCGCTAAGGCAAGAGAAGTAAGCGCCCCAGGAGGGAATCTGCCTGCGAGGGAAGCTGTGCAGCACATCCCTTGCTGTGCTCGCCACTTCCCTCACTCTTAGGCAAAGCAAATCTCAGCTGGCTTGTAGGAGTGCCTCCGTGCTCAGAAGCAGCCCTGAGGCAGGCAGGACAGTGCGGGATGTCTTCTGGGCACGCAGCATGCTGCTTCCCATGCCCGGGACAAACTGCGAGCAGGTGCCTCGCTTGCGCTTCCATCTGCTGAGATTAAGAGGCAGACAAGCAAGAAGCTTCCCGCAGTGTGTGCTGCTGTCCGCAAACAGCCTCCAAACAAAGCAGGGCGCTTAGGCAGGAGAAGTAAGCACCCCAGGAGGGAATCTGCCTGCGAGGGAAGCTGTGCAGCACATCCCTTGCTGTGCTCGCCACTTCCCTCACTCTTAGGCAAAGCCCATCTCAGCTTGCTTGTAGGTGTGCCTCCGTGCTCAGAAGCAGCCCCGAGGCAGGCAGGACAGAGCGGGAAGTCTTCTGGGCACGCAGCATGCTGCTTCCCATGCCCGGGACAAACTGCGAGCAGGTGCCTCGCTTGCGCTTCCATCTGCCGAGATTAAGAGGCAGACAAGCAAGAAGCTTCCCGCTGTGTGTGCTGCTGTCCGCAAACAGCCTCCAAACAAAGCAGGGCGCTTAGGCAGGAGAAGTAAGCGCCCCAGGAGGGAATCTGCCTGCGAGGGAAGCTGTGCAGCACATCCCTTGCTGTGCTCGCCACTTCCCTCACTCTTAGGCAAAGCGCCTCTCAGCTTGCTGGTGGGTGTGCCTCCGTGCTCAGAAGCAGCCCCGAGGCAGGCAGGACAGTGCGGGATGTCTTCTGGGCACGCAGCATGCTGCTTCCCATGCCCGGGACAAACTGCGAGCAGGTGCCTCGCTTGCGCTTCTATCTGCCGAGACTTGGAGCTGGCCAGCGCGCAGCTTCCCGCAGTGTGTGCTGCTGTCCGCAGACAGCCTCCAAACAAAGCAGGGCGCTAAGGCAAGAGAAGTAAGCGCCCCAGGAGGGAATCTGCCTGCGAGGGAAGCTGTGCAGCACATCCCTTGTTCCGCTCGCCACTTCCCTGACTCTTAGGCAAAGCCCATCTCAGCTTGCTTGTAGGTGTGCCTCCGTGCTCAGAAGCAGCCCCGAGGCAGGCAGGACAGAGCGGGAAGTCTTCTGGGCATGCAGCATGCTGCTTCCCATGCCCGGGACAAACTGCGAGCAGGTGCCTCGCTTGCGCTTCCATCTGCCGAGTCTTAGAGGCGGACAAGCAAGAAGCTTCCCGCAGTGTGTGCTGCTGTCCGCAAACAGCCTCCAAACAAAGCAGGGCGCTTTTACAGGAGAAGTAAGCGCCCCAGGAGGGAATCTGCCTGCGAGGGAAGCTGTGCAGCACATCCCTTGCTGTGCTCGCCACTTCCCTCACTCTTAGGCAAAGCGCCTCTCAGCTTGCTGGTGGGTGTGCCTCCGTGCTCAGAAGCAGCCCCGAGGCAGGCAGGACAGTGCGGGATGTCTTCTGGGCACGCAGCATGCTGCTTCCCATGCCCGGGACAAACTGCGAGCAGGTGCCTCGCTTGCGCTTCTATCTGCCGAGACTTGGAGCTGGCCAGCGCGCAGCTTCCCGCAGTGTGTGCTGCTGTCCGCAGACAGCCTCCAAACAAAGCAGGGCGCTAAGGCAAGAGAAGTAAGCGCCCCAGGAGGGAATCTGCCTGCGAGGGAAGCTGTGCAGCACATCCCTTGCTGTGCTCGCCACTTCCCTCACTCTTAGGGAAAGCCCATCTCAGCTGGCTTGTAGGCGTGCCTCCGTGCTCAGAAGCAGCCCCGAGGCAGGCAGGACAGAGCGGGAAGTCTTCTGGGCATGCAGCATGCTGCTTCCCATGCCCGGGACAAACTGCGAGCAGGTGCCTCGCTTGCGCTTCCATCTGCCGAGACTTAGAGGCGGACAAGAAAGAAGATTCCCGCTGTGTGTGCTGCTGTCCGCAAACAGCCTCCAAACAAAGCAGGGCGCTAAGGCAGGAGAACTAAGCGCCCCAGGAGGGAATCTGCCTGCGAGGGAAGCTGTGCAGCACATCCCTTGCTGTGCTCGCCACTTCCCTCACTCTTAGGCAAAGCCCATCTCAGCTTGCTTGTAGGCGTGCCTCTGTGCTCAGAAGCAGCCCCGAGGCAGGCAGGACAGAGCGGGAAGTCTTTTGGGCATGCAGCATGCTGCTTCCCATGCCCAGAACAAACTACGAGCAGGTGCCTCGCTTGCGCTTCCATCTGCCGAGACTTAGAGGCAGACAAGCAAGAAGCTTCCCGCTGTGTGTGCTGCCGTCCGCAAACAGCCTCCAAACAAAGCAGGGCGCTAAGGCAGGAGAACTAAGCGCCCCAGGAGGGAATCTGCCTGCGAGGGAAGCTGTGCAGCACATCCCTTGCTGTGCTCGCCACTTCCCTCACTCTTAGGCAAAGCCCATCTCAGCTTGCTTGTAGGTGTGCCTCCGTGCTCAGAAGCAGCCCAGAGGCAGGCAGGACAGAGCGGGATGTCTTCTGGGCACGCAGCATGCTGCTTCCCATGCCCGGGACAAACTGCGAGCAGGTGCCTCACTTGCGCTTCCATCTGCCGAGATTAAGAGGCAGACAAGCAAGAAGCTTCCCGCTGTGTGTGCTGCTGTCCGCAAACAGCCTCCAAACAAAGCAGGGCGCTTAGGCAGGAGAAGTAAGCGCCCCAGGAGGGAATCTGCCTGCGAGGGAAGCTGTGCAGCACATCCCTTGTTCCGCTCGCCACTTCCCTCACTCTTAGGGAAAGCCCATCTCAGCTGGCTTGTAGGTGTGCCTCCGTGCTCAGAAGCAGCCCCGAGGCAGGTAGGACAGTGCGGGATGTCTTCTGGGCACGCAGCATGCTGCTTCCCATGCCCGGGACAAACTGCGAGCAGGTGCCTCGCTTGCGCTTCTATCTGCCGAGACTTGGAGCTGGCCAGCGCGCAGCTTCCCGCAATGTCTGCTGCTGTCCGCAGATAGCCTCCAAACAAAGCAGGGCGCTAAGGCAAGAGAAGTAAGCGCCCCAGGAGGGAATCTGCCTGCGAGGGAAGCTGTGCAGCACATCCCTTGTTCCGCTCGCCACTTCCCTGACTCTTAGGCAAAGCCCATCTCAGCTTGCTTGTAGGTGTGCCTCCGTGCTCAGAAGCAGCCCCGAGGCAGGCAGGACAGAGCGGGAAGTCTTCTGGGCATGCAGCATGCTGCTTCCCATGCCCGGAACAAACTGCGAGCAGGTGCCTCGCTTGCGCTTCCATCTGCCGAGACTTAGAGGCGGACAAGAAAGAAGCTTCCCGCTGTGTGTGCTGCTGTCCGCAAACAGCCTCCAAACAAAGCAGGGCGCTAAGGCAAGAGAACTAAGCGCCCCAGGAGGGAATCTGCCTGCGAGGGAAGCTGTGCAGCACATCCCTTGCTGTGCTCGCCACTTCCCTCACTCTTAGGCAAAGCCCATCTCAGCTTGCTTGTAGGCGTGCCTCTGTGCTCAGAAGCAGCCCCGAGGCAGGCAGGACAGAGCGGGAAGTCTTCTGGGCATGCAGCATGCTGCTTCCCATGCCCGGAACAAACTACGAGCAGGTGCCTCGCTTGCGCTTCCATCTGCCGAGACTTAGAGGCAGACAAGCAAGAAGCTTCCCGCTGTGTGTGCTGCCGTCCGCAAACAGCCTCCAAACAAAGCAGGGCGCTTAGGCAGGAGAAGTTAGCACCCCAGGAGGGAATCTGCCTGCGAGGGAAGCTGTGCAGCACATCCCTTGTTCCGCTCGCCACTTCCCTCACTCTTAGGCAAAGCCCATCTCAGCTGGCTTGTAGGCGTGCCTCCGTGCTCAGAAGCAGCCCCGAGGCAGGCAGGACAGTGCGGGATGTCTTCTGGGCACGCAGCATGCTGCTTCCCATGCCCGGGACAAACCGCGAGCAGGTGCCTCGCTTGCGCTTCTAGCTGCCGAGACTTGGAGCTGGCCAGCGTGCAGCTTCCCGCAGTGTGTGCTGCTGTCCGCAGACAGCCTCCAAACAAAGCAGGGCGCTAAGGCAAGAGAAGTAAGCGCCCCAGGAGGGAATCTGCCTGCGAGGGAAGCTGTGCAGCACATCCCTTGCTGTGCTCGCCTCTTCCCTCACTCTTAGGCAAAGCAAATCTCAGCTGGCTTGTAGGAGTGCCTCCGTGCTCAGAAGCAGCCCAGAGGCAGGCAGGACAGAGCGAGATGTCTTCTGGGCACGCAGCATGCTGCTTCCCATGCCCGGGACAAACTGCGAGCAGGTGCCTCGCTTGCGCTTCCATCTGCCGAGATTAAGAGGCAGACAAGCAAGAAGCTTCCCGCAGTGTGTGCTGCTGTCCGCAAACAGCCTCCAAACAAAGCAGGGCACTTAGGCAGGAGAACTAAGCGCCCCAGGAGGGAATCTGCCTGCGAGGGAAGCTGTGCAGCACATCCCTTGCTGTGCTCGCCACTTCCCTCACTCTTAGGCAAAGCGCCTCTCAGCTTGCTGGTGGGTGTGCCTCCGTGCTCAGAAGCAGCCCCGAGGCAGGCAGGACAGTGCGAGAAGTACTCTGGGCACGCAGCATGCTGCTTCCCATGCCCGGGACAAACCGTGAGCAGGTGCTTCGCTTGCGCTACTATCTGCCGAGACTTGGAGCTGGCCAGCGCGCAGATTCCCGCAGTGTGTGCTGCTGTCCGCAAACAGCCTCCAAACAAAGCAGGGCACTAGTTCAAGAGAAATAAGTACCCCAGGAGGGAATCTGCCTGTGAGGGAAGCTGTGCAGCACATCCCTTGTTCCGCTCGCCATTTCCCTGACTCTTAGGCAAAGCCCATGTCAGCTTGCTTGTGGGTGTGCCTCCGTGCTCAGAAGCAGCCCCGAGGCAGGCAGGACAGTGCGGTATGTCTTTTGGACACGCAGCATGCTGCTTCCCATGCCCGGGACAAACTGCGAGCAGGTGCCTCGCTTGCGCTTCTATCTGCTGAGACTTGGAGCTGGCCAGCGCGCAGCTTCCCGCAGTGTGTGCTGCTGTCCGCAGCCTCCAAACTAAGCAGGGCGCTAAGGCAAGAGAACTAAGTGTCCCAGGAGGGAATCTGCCTGCGAGGGAAGCTGTGCAGCACATCCCTTGCTGTGCTCGCCACTTCCCTCACTCTTAGGCAAAGCCCATCTCAGCTTGCTTGTAGGCGTGCCTCCGTGCTCAGAAGCAGCCCCGAGGCAGGCAGGACAGAGCGGGAAGTCTTCTGGGCATGCAGCATGCTGCTTCCCATGCCCGGGACAAACTGCGAGCAGGTGCCTCGCTTGCACTTCCATCTGCCGAGACTTAGAGGCGGACAAGAAAGAAGATTCCCGCAGTGTGTGCTGCTGTCCGCAAACAGCCTCCAAACAAAGCAGGGCGCTTTTACAGGAGAAGTAAGCGCCCCAGGAGGGAATCTGCCTGCGAGGGAAGATGTGCAGCACATCCCTTGCTGTGCTCGCCACTTCCCTCACTCTTAGGCAAAGCCCATCTCAGCTGGCTTGTAGGCGTGCCTCCGTGCTCAGAAGCAGCCCCGAGGCAGGCAGGACAGTGCGGGATGTCTTCTGGGCACGCAGCATGCTGCTTCCCATGCCCGGGACAAACCGCGAGCAGGTGCCTCGCTTGCGCTTCTATCTGCCGAGACTTGGAGATGGCCAGCGTGCAGCTTCCCGCAGTGTGTGCTGCTGTCCGCAGACAGCCTCCAAACAAAGCAGGGCGCTAAGGCAAGAGAAGTAAGCGCCCCAGGAGGGAATCTGCCTGCGAGGGAAGCTGTGCAGCACATCCCTTGCTGTGCTCGCCACTTCCCTCACTCTTAGGCAAAGCAAATCTCAGCTGGCTTGTAGGAGTGCCTCCGTGCTCAGAAGCAGCCCTGAGGCAGGCAGGACAGTGCGGGATGTCTTCTGGGCATGCAGCATGCTGCTTCCCATGCCCGGGACAAACTGCGAGCAGGTGCCTCGCTTGCGCTTCCATCTGCTGAGATTAAGAGGCAGACAAGCAAGAAGCTTCCCGCAGTGTGTTCTGCTGTCCGCAAACAGCCTCCAAACAAAGCAGGGCGCTTAGGCAGGAGAAGTAAGCACCCCAGGAGGGAATCTGCCTGCGAGGGAAGCTGTGCAGCACATCCCTTGCTGTGCTCGCCACTTCCCTCACTCTTAGGCAAAGCCCATCTCAGCTTGCTTGTAGGTGTGCCTCCGTGCTCAGAAGCAGCCCCGAGGCAGGCAGGACAGAGCGGGATGTCTTCTGGGCACGCAGCATGCTGCTTCCCATGCCCGGGACAAACTGCGAGCAGGTGCCTCGCTTGCGCTTCCATCTGCCGAGATTAAGAGGCAGACCAGCAAGAAGCTTCCCGCTGTGTGTGCTGCTGTCCGCAAACAGCCTCCAAACAAAGCAGGGCGCTTAGGCAGGAGAAGTAAGCGCCCCAGGAGGGAATCTGCCTGCGAGGGAAGCTGTGCAGCACATCCCTTACTGTGCTCGCCACTTCCCTCACTCTTAGGCAAAGCGCCTCTCAGCTTGCTGGTGGGTGTGCCTCCGTGCTCAGAAGCAGCCCCGAGGCAGGCAGGACAGTGCGGGATGTCTTCTGGGCACGCAGCATGCTGCTTCCCATGCCCGGGACAAACTGCGAGCAGGTGCCTCGCTTGCGCTTCCATCTGCCGAGACTTGGAGCTGGCCAGCGCGCAGCTTCCCGCAGTGTGTGCTGCTGTCCGCAGACAGCCTCCAAGCAAAGCAGGACGCTAAGGCAAGAGAACTAAGCGCCCCAGGAGGGAATCTGCCTGCGAGGGAAGCTGTGCAGCACATCCCTTGCTGTGCTCGCCACTTCCCTCACTCTTAGGCAAAGCCCATCTCAGCTTGCTTGTAGGTGTGCCTCCGTGCTCAGAAGCAGCCCCGAGGCAGGCAGGACAGAGCGGGAAGTCTTCTGGGCATGCAGCATGCTGCTTCCCATGCCCGGAACAAACTGCGAGCAGGTGCCTCGCTTGCGCTTCTATCTGCCGAGACTTGGAGCTGGCCAGGGCGCAGCTTCCCGCAGTGTGTGCTGCTGTCCGCAGACAGCCTCCAAACAAAGCAGGGCGCTAAGGCAAGAGAAGTAAGCGCCCCAGGAGGGAATCTGCCTGCGAGGGAAGCTGTGCAGCACATCCCTTGTTCCGCTCGCCACTTCCCTCACTCTTAGGCAAAGCAAATCTCAGCTGGCTTGTAGGAGTGCCTCCGTGCTCAGAAGCAGCCCAGAGGCAGGCAGGACAGAGCGAGATGTCTTCTGGGCACGCAGCATGCTGCTTCCCATGCCCGGGACAAACTGCGAGCAGGTGCCTCGCTTGCGCTTCCATCTGCCGAGATTAAGAGGCAGACAAGCAAGAAGCTTCCCGCAGTGTGTGCTGCTGTCCGCAAACAGCCTCCAAACAAAGCAGGGCGCTTAGGCAGGAGAAGTAAGCGCCCCAGGAGGGAATCTGCCTGCGAGGGAAGCTGTGCAGCACATCCCTTGCTGTGCTCGCCACTTCCCTCACTCTTAGGCAAAGCGCCTCTCAGCTTGCTGGTGGGTGTGCCTCCGTGCTCAGAAGCAGCCCCGAGGCAGGCAGGACAGTGCGAGAAGTACTCTGGGCACGCAGCATGCTGCTTCCCATGCCCGGGACAAACCGTGAGCAGGTGCTTCGCTTGCGCTACTATCTGCCGAGACTTGGAGCTGGCCAGCGCGCAGATTCCCGTAGTGTGTGCTGCTGTCCGCAAACAGCCTCCAAACAAAGCAGGGCACTAGTTCAAGAGAAATAAGTACCCCAGGAGGGAATCTGCCTGCGAGGGAAGCTGTGCAGCACATCCCTTGTTCCGCTCGCCATTTCCCTGACTCTTA
Organism: Rhea pennata; assembly: GCF_028389875.1. Taxonomy (NCBI): domain Eukaryota; kingdom Metazoa; phylum Chordata; class Aves; order Rheiformes; family Rheidae; genus Rhea; species Rhea pennata. The sequence continues at coordinate 1,258,465 of NW_026907685.1, read as the reverse complement.
GGCAAAGCCCATGTCAGCTTGCTTGTGGGTGTGCCTCCGTGCTCAGAAGCAGCCCCGAGGCAGGCAGGACAGTGCGGTATGTCTTTTGGACACGCAGCATGCTGCTTCCCATGCCCGGGACAAACTGCGAGCAGGTGCCTCGCTTGCGCTTCCATCTGCTGAGACTTGGAGCTGGCCAGCGCGCAGCTTCCCGCAGTGTGTGCTGCTGTCCGCAGCCTCCAAACTAAGCAGGGCGCTAAGGCAAGAGAACTAAGTGTCCCAGGAGGGAATCTGCCTGCGAGGGAAGCTGTGCAGCACATCCCTTGTTCTGCTCGCCACTTCCCTGACTCTTAGGCAAAACCCATCTCAGCTTGCTTGTAGGTGTGCCTCCGTGCTCAGAAGCAGCCCCGAGGCAGGCAGGACAGAGCGGGAAGTCTTCTGGGCATGCAGCATGCTGCTTCCCATGCCCGGAACAAACTGCGAGCAGGTGCCTCGCTTGCGCTTCCATCTGCCGAGACTTAGAGGCAGACAAGCAAGAAGCTTCCCGCTGTGTGTGCTGCTGTCCGCAAACAGCCTCCAAACAAAGCAGGGCGCTTAGGCAGGAGAAGTTAGCACCCCAGGAGGGAATCTGCCTGCGAGGGAAGCTGTGCAGCACATCCCTTGTTCCGCTCGCCACTTCCCTCACTCTTAGGCAAAGCCCATCTCAGCTGGCTTGTAGGCGTGCCTCCGTGCTCAGAAGCAGCCCCGAGGCAGGCAGGACAGTGCGGGATGTCTTCTGGGCACGCAGCATGCTGCTTCCCATGCCCGGGACAAACCGCGAGCAGGTGCCTCGCTTGCGCTTCTATCTGCCGAGACTTGGAGCTGGCCAGCGTGCAGCTTCCCGCAGTGTGTGCTGCTGTCCGCAGACAGCCTCCAAACAAAGCAGGGCGCTAAGGCAAGAGAAGTAAGCGCCCCAGGAGGGAATCTGCCTGCGAGGGAAGCTGTGCAGCACATCCCTTGCTGTGCTCGCCACTTCCCTCACTCTTAGGCAAAGCAAATCTCAGCTGGCTTGTAGGAGTGCCTCCGTGCTCAGAAGCAGCCCTGAGGCAGGCAGGACAGTGCGGGATGTCTTCTGGGCACGCAGCATGCTGCTTCCCATGCCCGGGACAAACTGCGAGCAGGTGCCTCGCTTGCGCTTCCATCTGCTGAGATTAAGAGGCAGACAAGCAAGAAGCTTCCCGCAGTGTGTGCTGCTGTCCGCAAACAGCCTCCAAACAAAGCAGGGCGCTTAGGCAGGAGAAGTAAGCACCCCAGGAGGGAATCTGCCTGCGAGGGAAGCTGTGCAGCACATCCCTTGCTGTGCTCGCCACTTCCCTCACTCTTAGGCAAAGCCCATCTCAGCTTGCTTGTAGGTGTGCCTCCGTGCTCAGAAGCAGCCCCGAGGCAGGCAGGACAGAGCGGGAAGTCTTCTGGGCACGCAGCATGCTGCTTCCCATGCCCGGGACAAACTGCGAGCAGGTGCCTCGCTTGCGCTTCCATCTGCCGAGATTAAGAGGCAGACAAGCAAGAAGCTTCCCGCTGTGTGTGCTGCTGTCCGCAAACAGCCTCCAAACAAAGCAGGGCGCTTAGGCAGGAGAAGTAAGCGCCCCAGGAGGGAATCTGCCTGCGAGGGAAGCTGTGCAGCACATCCCTTGCTGTGCTCGCCACTTCCCTCACTCTTAGGCAAAGCGCCTCTCAGCTTGCTGGTGGGTGTGCCTCCGTGCTCAGAAGCAGCCCCGAGGCAGGCAGGACAGTGCGGGATGTCTTCTGGGCACGCAGCATGCTGCTTCCCATGCCCGGGACAAACTGCGAGCAGGTGCCTCGCTTGCGCTTCTATCTGCCGAGACTTGGAGCTGGCCAGCGCGCAGCTTCCCGCAGTGTGTGCTGCTGTCCGCAGACAGCCTCCAAACAAAGCAGGGCGCTAAGGCAAGAGAAGTAAGCGCCCCAGGAGGGAATCTGCCTGCGAGGGAAGCTGTGCAGCACATCCCTTGTTCCGCTCGCCACTTCCCTGACTCTTAGGCAAAGCCCATCTCAGCTTGCTTGTAGGTGTGCCTCCGTGCTCAGAAGCAGCCCCGAGGCAGGCAGGACAGAGCGGGAAGTCTTCTGGGCATGCAGCATGCTGCTTCCCATGCCCGGGACAAACTGCGAGCAGGTGCCTCGCTTGCGCTTCCATCTGCCGAGTCTTAGAGGCGGACAAGCAAGAAGCTTCCCGCAGTGTGTGCTGCTGTCCGCAAACAGCCTCCAAACAAAGCAGGGCGCTTTTACAGGAGAAGTAAGCGCCCCAGGAGGGAATCTGCCTGCGAGGGAAGCTGTGCAGCACATCCCTTGCTGTGATCGCCACTTCCCTCACTCTTAGGCAAAGCGCCTCTCAGCTTGCTGGTGGGTGTGCCTCCGTGCTCAGAAGCAGCCCCGAGGCAGGCAGGACAGTGCGGGATGTCTTCTGGGCACGCAGCATGCTGCTTCCCATGCCCGGGACAAACTGCGAGCAGGTGCCTCGCTTGCGCTTCTATCTGCCGAGACTTGGAGCTGGCCAGCGCGCAGCTTCCCGCAGTGTGTGCTGCTGTCCGCAGACAGCCTCCAAACAAAGCAGGGCGCTAAGGCAAGAGAAGTAAGCGCCCCAGGAGGGAATCTGCCTGCGAGGGAAGCTGTGCAGCACATCCCTTGCTGTGCTCGCCACTTCCCTCACTCTTAGGGAAAGCCCATCTCAGCTGGCTTGTAGGCGTGCCTCCGTGCTCAGAAGCAGCCCCGAGGCAGGCAGGACAGAGCGGGAAGTCTTCTGGGCATGCAGCATGCTGCTTCCCATGCCCGGGACAAACTGCGAGCAGGTGCCTCGCTTGCGCTTCCATCTGCCGAGACTTAGAGGCGGACAAGAAAGAAGATTCCCGCTGTGTGTGCTGCTGTCCGCAAACAGCCTCCAAACAAAGCAGGGCGCTAAGGCAGGAGAACTAAGCGCCCCAGGAGGGAATCTGCCTGCGAGGGAAGCTGTGCAGCACATCCCTTGCTGTGCTCGCCACTTCCCTCACTCTTAGGCAAAGCCCATCTCAGCTTGCTTGTAGGCGTGCCTCTGTGCTCAGAAGCAGCCCCGAGGCAGGCAGGACAGAGCGGGAAGTCTTTTGGGCATGCAGCATGCTGCTTCCCATGCCCAGAACAAACTACGAGCAGGTGCCTCGCTTGCGCTTCCATCTGCCGAGACTTAGAGGCAGACAAGCAAGAAGCTTCCCGCTGTGTGTGCTGCCGTCCGCAAACAGCCTCCAAACAAAGCAGGGCGCTTAGGCAGGAGAAGTTAGCACCCCAGGAGGGAATCTGCCTGCGAGGGAAGCTGTGCAGCACATCCCTTGCTGTGCTCGCCACTTCCCTCACTCTTAGGCAAAGCCCATCTCAGCTGGCTTGTAGGCGTGCCTCCGTGCTCAGAAGCAGCCCCGAGGCAGGCAGGACAGAGCGGGAAGTCTTTTGGGCATGCAGCATGCTGCTTCCCATGCCCGGGACAAACTGCGAGCAGGTGCCTCGCTTGCGCTTCCATCTGCTGAGATTAAGAGGCAGACAAGCAAGAAGCTTCCCGCAGTGTGTGCTGCTGTCCGCAAACAGCCTCCAAACAAAGCAGGGCGCTTAGGCAGGAGAAGTAAGCACCCCAGGAGGGAATCTGCCTGCGAGGGAAGCTGTGCAGCACATCCCTTGCTGTGCTCGCCACTTCCCTCACTCTTAGGCAAAGCCCATCTCAGCTTGCTTGTAGGTGTGCCTCCGTGCTCAGAAGCAGCCCAGAGGCAGGCAGGACAGAGCGGGATGTCTTCTGGGCACGCAGCATGCTGCTTCCCATGCCCGGGACAAACTGCGAGCAGGTGCCTCACTTGCGCTTCCATCTGCCGAGATTAAGAGGCAGACAAGCAAGAAGCTTCCCGCTGTGTGTGCTGCTGTCCGCAAACAGCCTCCAAACAAAGCAGGGCGCTTAGGCAGGAGAAGTAAGCGCCCCAGGAGGGAATCTGCCTGCGAGGGAAGCTGTGCAGCACATCCCTTGTTCCGCTCGCCACTTCCCTCACTCTTAGGGAAAGCCCATCTCAGCTGGCTTGTAGGTGTGCCTCCGTGCTCAGAAGCAGCCCCGAGGCAGGCAGGACAGTGCGGGATGTCTTCTGGGCACGCAGCATGCTGCTTCCCATGCCCGGGACAAACTGCGAGCAGGTGCCTCGCTTGCGCTTCTATCTGCCGAGACTTGGAGCTGGCCAGCGCGCAGCTTCCCGCAATGTCTGCTGCTGTCCGCAGATAGCCTCCAAACAAAGCAGGGCGCTAAGGCAAGAGAAGTAAGCGCCCCAGGAGGGAATCTGCCTGCGAGGGAAGCTGTGCAGCACATCCCTTGTTCCGCTCGCCACTTCCCTGACTCTTAGGCAAAGCCCATCTCAGCTTGCTTGTAGGTGTGCCTCCGTGCTCAGAAGCAGCCCCGAGGCAGGCAGGACAGAGCGGGAAGTCTTCTGGGCATGCAGCATGCTGCTTCCCATGCCCGGAACAAACTGCGAGCAGGTGCCTCGCTTGCGCTTCCATCTGCCGAGACTTAGAGGCGGACAAGAAAGAAGCTTCCCGCTGTGTGTGCTGCTGTCCGCAAACAGCCTCCAAACAAAGCAGGGCGCTAAGGCAAGAGAACTAAGCGCCCCAGGAGGGAATCTGCCTGCGAGGGAAGCTGTGCAGCACATCCCTTGCTGTGCTCGCCACTTCCCTCACTCTTAGGCAAAGCCCATCTCAGCTTGCTTGTAGGCGTGCCTCTGTGCTCAGAAGCAGCCCCGAGGCAGGCAGGACAGAGCGGGAAGTCTTCTGGGCATGCAGCATGCTGCTTCCCATGCCCGGAACAAACTACGAGCAGGTGCCTCGCTTGCGCTTCCATCTGCCGAGACTTAGAGGCAGACAAGCAAGAAGCTTCCCGCTGTGTGTGCTGCCGTCCGCAAACAGCCTCCAAACAAAGCAGGGCGCTTAGGCAGGAGAAGTTAGCACCCCAGGAGGGAATCTGCCTGCGAGGGAAGCTGTGCAGCACATCCCTTGTTCCGCTCGCCACTTCCCTCACTCTTAGGCAAAGCCCATCTCAGCTGGCTTGTAGGCGTGCCTCCGTGCTCAGAAGCAGCCCCGAGGCAGGCAGGACAGTGCGGGATGTCTTCTGGGCACGCAGCATGCTGCTTCCCATGCCCGGGACAAACCGCGAGCAGGTGCCTCGCTTGCGCTTCTAGCTGCCGAGACTTGGAGCTGGCCAGCGTGCAGCTTCCCGCAGTGTGTGCTGCTGTCCGCAGACAGCCTCCAAACAAAGCAGGGCGCTAAGGCAAGAGAAGTAAGCGCCCCAGGAGGGAATCTGCCTGCGAGGGAAGCTGTGCAGCACATCCCTTGCTGTGCTCGCCTCTTCCCTCACTCTTAGGCAAAGCAAATCTCAGCTGGCTTGTAGGAGTGCCTCCGTGCTCAGAAGCAGCCCAGAGGCAGGCAGGACAGAGCGAGATGTCTTCTGGGCACGCAGCATGCTGCTTCCCATGCCCGGGACAAACTGCGAGCAGGTGCCTCGCTTGCGCTTCCATCTGCCGAGATTAAGAGGCAGACAAGCAAGAAGCTTCCCGCAGTGTGTGCTGCTGTCCGCAAACAGCCTCCAAACAAAGCAGGGCACTTAGGCAGGAGAACTAAGCGCCCCAGGAGGGAATCTGCCTGCGAGGGAAGCTGTGCAGCACATCCCTTGCTGTGCTCGCCACTTCCCTCACTCTTAGGCAAAGCGCCTCTCAGCTTGCTGGTGGGTGTGCCTCCGTGCTCAGAAGCAGCCCCGAGGCAGGCAGGACAGTGCGAGAAGTACTCTGGGCACGCAGCATGCTGCTTCCCATGCCCGGGACAAACCGTGAGCAGGTGCTTCGCTTGCGCTACTATCTGCCGAGACTTGGAGCTGGCCAGCGCGCAGATTCCCGCAGTGTGTGCTGCTGTCCGCAAACAGCCTCCAAACAAAGCAGGGCACTAGTTCAAGAGAAATAAGTACCCCAGGAGGGAATCTGCCTGTGAGGGAAGCTGTGCAGCACATCCCTTGTTCCGCTCGCCATTTCCCTGACTCTTAGGCAAAGCCCATGTCAGCTTGCTTGTGGGTGTGCCTCCGTGCTCAGAAGCAGCCCCGAGGCAGGCAGGACAGTGCGGTATGTCTTTTGGACACGCAGCATGCTGCTTCCCATGCCCGGGACAAACTGCGAGCAGGTGCCTCGCTTGCGCTTCTATCTGCTGAGACTTGGAGCTGGCCAGCGCGCAGCTTCCCGCAGTGTGTGCTGCTGTCCGCAGCCTCCAAACTAAGCAGGGCGCTAAGGCAAGAGAACTAAGTGTCCCAGGAGGGAATCTGCCTGCGAGGGAAGCTGTGCAGCACATCCCTTGCTGTGCTCGCCACTTCCCTCACTCTTAGGCAAAGCCCATCTCAGCTTGCTTGTAGGCGTGCCTCCGTGCTCAGAAGCAGCCCCGAGGCAGGCAGGACAGAGCGGGAAGTCTTCTGGGCATGCAGCATGCTGCTTCCCATGCCCGGGACAAACTGCGAGCAGGTGCCTCGCTTGCACTTCCATCTGCCGAGACTTAGAGGCGGACAAGAAAGAAGATTCCCGCAGTGTGTGCTGCTGTCCGCAAACAGCCTCCAAACAAAGCAGGGCGCTTTTACAGGAGAAGTAAGCGCCCCAGGAGGGAATCTGCCTGCGAGGGAAGATGTGCAGCACATCCCTTGCTGTGCTCGCCACTTCCCTCACTCTTAGGCAAAGCCCATCTCAGCTGGCTTGTAGGCGTGCCTCCGTGCTCAGAAGCAGCCCCGAGGCAGGCAGGACAGTGCGGGATGTCTTCTGGGCACGCAGCATGCTGCTTCCCATGCCCGGGACAAACCGCGAGCAGGTGCCTCGCTTGCGCTTCTATCTGCCGAGACTTGGAGATGGCCAGCGTGCAGCTTCCCGCAGTGTGTGCTGCTGTCCGCAGACAGCCTCCAAACAAAGCAGGGCGCTAAGGCAAGAGAAGTAAGCGCCCCAGGAGGGAATCTGCCTGCGAGGGAAGCTGTGCAGCACATCCCTTGCTGTGCTCGCCACTTCCCTCACTCTTAGGCAAAGCAAATCTCAGCTGGCTTGTAGGAGTGCCTCCGTGCTCAGAAGCAGCCCTGAGGCAGGCAGGACAGTGCGGGATGTCTTCTGGGCATGCAGCATGCTGCTTCCCATGCCCGGGACAAACTGCGAGCAGGTGCCTCGCTTGCGCTTCCATCTGCTGAGATTAAGAGGCAGACAAGCAAGAAGCTTCCCGCAGTGTGTTCTGCTGTCCGCAAACAGCCTCCAAACAAAGCAGGGCGCTTAGGCAGGAGAAGTAAGCACCCCAGGAGGGAATCTGCCTGCGAGGGAAGCTGTGCAGCACATCCCTTGCTGTGCTCGCCACTTCCCTCACTCTTAGGCAAAGCCCATCTCAGCTTGCTTGTAGGTGTGCCTCCGTGCTCAGAAGCAGCCCCGAGGCAGGCAGGACAGAGCGGGATGTCTTCTGGGCACGCAGCATGCTGCTTCCCATGCCCGGGACAAACTGCGAGCAGGTGCCTCGCTTGCGCTTCCATCTGCCGAGATTAAGAGGCAGACCAGCAAGAAGCTTCCCGCTGTGTGTGCTGCTGTCCGCAAACAGCCTCCAAACAAAGCAGGGCGCTTAGGCAGGAGAAGTAAGCGCCCCAGGAGGGAATCTGCCTGCGAGGGAAGCTGTGCAGCACATCCCTTACTGTGCTCGCCACTTCCCTCACTCTTAGGCAAAGCGCCTCTCAGCTTGCTGGTGGGTGTGCCTCCGTGCTCAGAAGCAGCCCCGAGGCAGGCAGGACAGTGCGGGATGTCTTCTGGGCACGCAGCATGCTGCTTCCCATGCCCGGGACTAACTGCGAGCAGGTGCCTCGCTTGCGCTTCCATCTGCCGAGACTTGGAGCTGGCCAGCGCGCAGCTTCCCGCAGTGTGTGCTGCTGTCCGCAGACAGCCTCCAAGCAAAGCAGGACGCTAAGGCAAGAGAACTAAGCGCCCCAGGAGGGAATCTGCCTGCGAGGGAAGCTGTGCAGCACATCCCTTGCTGTGCTCGCCACTTCCCTCACTCTTAGGCAAAGCCCATCTCAGCTTGCTTGTAGGTGTGCCTCCGTGCTCAGAAGCAGCCCCGAGGCAGGCAGGACAGAGCGGGAAGTCTTCTGGGCATGCAGCATGCTGCTTCCCATGCCCGGAACAAACTGCGAGCAGGTGCCTCGCTTGCGCTTCCATCTGCCGAGTCTTAGAGGCGGACAAGCAAGAAGCTTCCCGCAGTGTGTGCTGCTGTCCGCAAACAGCCTCCAAACAAAGCAGGGCGCTTTTACAGGAGAAGTAAGCGCCCCAGGAGGGAATCTGCCTGCGAGGGAAGCTGTGCAGCACATCCCTTGCTGTGCTCGCCACTTCCCTCACTCTTAGGCAAAGCGCCTCTCAGCTTGCTGGTGGGTGTGCCTCCGTGCTCAGAAGCAGCCCCGAGGCAGGCAGGACAGTGCGGGATGTCTTCTGGGCACGCAGCATGCTGCTTCCCATGCCCGGGACAAACTGCGAGCAGGTGCCTCGCTTGCGCTTCTATCTGCCGAGACTTGGAGCTGGCCAGCGCGCAGCTTCCCGCAGTGTGTGCTGCTGTCCGCAAACAGCCTCCAAACAAAGCAGGGCGCTAAGGCAAGAGAAGTAAGCGCCCCAGGAGGGAATCTGCCTGCGAGGGAAGCTGTGCAGCACATCCCTTGCTGTGCTCGCCACTTCCCTCACTCTTAGGGAAAGCCCATCTCAGCTGGCTTGTAGGCGTGCCTCCGTGCTCAGAAGCAGCCCCGAGGCAGGCAGGACAGAGCGGGAAGTCTTCTGGGCATGCAGCATGCTGCTTCCCATGCCCGGGACAAACTGCGAGCAGGTGCCTCGCTTGCGCTTCCATCTGCTGAGATTAAGAGGCAGGCAAGCAAGAAGCTTCCCGCAGTGTGTGCTGCTGTCCGCAAACAGCCTCCAAACAAAGCAGGGCGCTTAGGCAGGAGAACTAAGCGCCCCAGGAGGGAATCTGCCTGCGAGGGAAGCTGTGCAGCACATCCCTTGCTGTGCTCGCCACTTCCCTGACTCTTAGGCAAAACCCATCTCAGCTTGCTTGTAGGTGTGCCTCCGTGCTCAGAAGCAGCCCAGAGGCAGGCAGGACAGAGCGGGATGTCTTCTGGGCACGCAGCATGCTGCTTCCCATGCCCGGGACAAACTGTGAGCAGGTGCCTCGCTTGCGCTTCTATCTGCCGAGACTTGGAGCTGGCCAGCGCGCAGATTCCCGCAGTGTCTGCTGCTGTCCGCAAACAGCCTCCAAACAAAGCAGGGCGCTAAGGCAAGAGAACTAAGCGCCCCAGGAGGGAATCTGCCTGCGAGGGAAGCTGTGCAGCACATCCCTTGCTGTGCTCGCCACTTCCCTCACTCTTAGGCAAAGCCCATCTCAGCTGGCTTGTAGGCGTGCCTCTGTGCTCAGAAGCAGCCCCGAGGCAGGCAGGACAGAGCGGGAAGTCTTCTGGGCATGCAGCATGCTGCTTCCCATGCCCGGAACAAACTGCGAGCAGGTGCCTCGCTTGCGCTTCCATCTGCCGAGTCTTAGAGGCGGACAAGCAAGAAGCTTCCCGCAGTGTGTGCTGCTGTCCGCAAACAGCCTCCAAACAAAGCAGGGCGCTTAGGCAGGAGAAGTAAGCACCCCAGGAGGGAATCTGCCTGCGAGGGAAGCTGTGCAGCACATCCCTTGCTGTGCTCGCCACTTCCCTCACTCTTAGGCAAAGCCCATCTCAGCTGGCTTGTAGGCGTGCCTCCGTGCTCAGAAGCAGCCCCGAGGCAGGCAGGACAGTGCGGGATGTCTTCTGGGCACGCAGCATGCTGCTTCCCATGCCCGGGACAAACCGCGAGCAGGTGCCTCGCTTGCGCTTCTAGCTGCCGAGACTTGGAGCTGGCCAGCGTGCAGCTTCCCGCAGTGTGTGCTGCTGTCCGCAGACAGCCTCCAAACAAAGCAGGGCGCTAAGGCAAGAGAAGTAAGCGCCCCAGGAGGGAATCTGCCTGCGAGGGAAGCTGTGCAGCACATCCCTTGCTGTGCTCGCCACTTCCCTCACTCTTAGGCAAAGCAAATCTCAGCTGGCTTGTAGGAGTGCCTCCGTGCTCAGAAGCAGCCCAGAGGCAGGCAGGACAGAGCGAGATGTCTTCTGGGCACGCAGCATGCTGCTTCCCATGCCCGGGACAAACTGCGAGCAGGTGCCTCGCTTGCGCTTCCATCTGCCGAGATTAAGAGGCAGACAAGCAAGAAGCTTCCCGCAGTGTGTTCTGCTGTCCGCAAACAGCCTCCAAACAAAGCAGGGCGCTTAGGCAGGAGAAGTAAGCGCCCCAGGAGGGAATCTGCCTGCGAGGGAAGCTGTGCAGCACATCCCTTGCTGTGCTCGCCACTTCCCTCACTCTTAGGCAAAGCGCCTCTCAGCTTGCTGGTGGGTGTGCCTCCGTGCTCAGAAGCAGCCCCGAGGCAGGCAGGACAGTGCGAGAAGTACTCTGGGCACGCAGCATGCTGCTTCCCATGCCCGGGACAAACCGTGAGCAGGTGCTTCGCTTGCGCTACTATCTGCCGAGACTTGGAGCTGGCCAGCGCGCAGATTCCCGCAGTGTGTGCTGCTGTCCGCAAACAGCCTCCAAACAAAGCAGGGCACTAGTTCAAGAGAAATAAGTACCCCAGGAGGGAATCTGCCTGCGAGGGAAGCTGTGCAGCACATCCCTTGTTCCGCTCGCCACTTCCCTCACTCTTAGGCAAAGCGCCTCTCAGCTTGCTGGTGGGTGTGCCTCCGTGCTCAGAAGCAGCCCCGAGGCAGGCAGGACAGTGCGGGATGTCTTCTGGGCACGCAGCATGCTGCTTCCCATGCCCGGGACAAACTGCGAGCAGGTGCCTCGCTTGCGCTTCCATCTGCCGAGACTTAGAGGCGGACAAGAAAGAAGATTCCCGCTGTGTGTGCTGCTGTCCGCAAACAGCCTCCAAACAAAGCAGGGCGCTAAGGCAAGAGAACTAAGCGCCCCAGGAGGGAATCTGCCTGCGAGGGAAGCTGTGCAGCACATCCCTTGCTGTGCTCGCCACTTCCCTCACTCTTAGGCAAAGCCCATCTCAGCTGGCTTGTAGGCATGCCTCCGTGCTCAGAAGCAGCCCCGAGGCAGGCAGGACAGAGCGGGAAGTCTTCTGGGCATGCAGCATGCTGCTTCCCATGCCCGGAACAAACTGCGAGCAGGTGCCTCCCTTGCGCTTCCATCTGCCGAGACTTAGAGGCAGACAAGCAAGCAGCTTCCCGCAGTGTGTGGTGCTGTCCGCAAACAGCCTCCAAACAAAGCAGGGCGCTTAGGCAGGAGAAGTAAGCGCCCCAGGAGGGAATCTGCCTGCGAGGGAAGCTGTGCAGCACATCCCTTGCTGTGCTCGCCACTTCCCTGACTCTTAGGCAAAGCCCATCTCAGCTGGCTTGTAGGCGTGCCTCCGTGCTCAGAAGCAGCCCCGAGGCAGGCAGGACAGTGCGGGAAGTCTTCTGGGCATGCAGCATGCTGCTTCCCATGCCCAGAACAAACTGCGAGCAGGTGCCTCGCTTGCACTTCCATCTGCCGAGACTTAGAGGCGGACAAGCAAGAAGCTTCCCGCAGTGTGTGCTGCTGTCCGCAAACAGCCTCCAAACAAAGCAGGGCGCTAAGGCAAGAGAACTAAGCGCCCCAGGAGGGAATCTGCCTGCGAGGGAAGCTGTGCAGCACATCCCTTGCTGTGCTCGCCACTTCCCTGACTCTTAGGAAAAGCGCCTCTCAGCTGGCTTGTAGGCGTGCCTCCGTGCTCAGAAGCAGCCCCGAGGCAGGCAGGACAGAGCGGGAAGTCTTCTGGGCATGCAGCATGCTGCTTCACATGCCCGGGACAAACTGCGAGCAGGTGCCTCGCTTGCGCTTCCATCTGCCGAGTCTTAGAGGCGGACAAGCAAGAAGCTTCCCGCAGTGTGTGCTGCTGTCCGCAAACAGCCTCCAAACAAAGCAGGGCGCTTTTACAGGAGAAGTAAGCGCCCCAGGAGGGAATCTGCCTGCGAGGGAAGCTGTGCAGCACATCCCTTGCTGTGCTCGCCACTTCCCTCACTCTTAGGCAAAGCGCCTCTCAGCTTGCTGGTGGGTGTGCCTCCGTGCTCAGAAGCAGCCCCGAGGCAGGCAGGACAGTGCGGGATGTCTTCTGGGCACGCAGCATGCTGCTTCCCATGCCCGGGACAAACTGCGAGCAGGTGCCTCGCTTGCGCTTCTATCTGCCGAGACTTGGAGCTGGCCAGCGCGCAGCTTCCCGCAGTGTGTGCTGCTGTCCGCAAACAGCCTCCAAACAAAGCAGGGCGCTAAGGCAAGAGAAGTAAGCGCCCCAGGAGGGAATCTGCCTGCGAGGGAAGCTGTGCAGCACATCCCTTGTTCCGCTCGCCACTTCCCTCACTCTTAGGCAAAGCCCATCTCAGCTGGCTTGTAGGCGTGCCTCCGTGCTCAGAAGCAGCCCCGAGGCAGGCAGGACAGAGCGGGAAGTCTTCTGGGCATGCAGCATGCTGCTTCCCATGCCCGGGACAAACTGCGAGCAGGTGCCTCGCTTGCGCTTCTATCTGCCGAGACTTGGAGCTGGCCAGCGCGCAGATTCCCGCAGTGTCTGCTGCTGTCCGCAAACAGCCTCCAAACAAAGCAGGGCGCTAAGGCAAGAGAACTAAGCGCCCCAGGAGGGAATCTGCCTGCGAGGGAAGCTGTGCAGCACATCCCTTGTTCCGCTCGCCACTTCCCTCACTCTTAGGCAAAGCCCATCTCAGCTGGCTTGTAGGCGTGCCTCCGTGCTCAGAAGCAGCCCCGAGGCAGGCAGGACAGTGCGGGATGTCTTCTGGGCACGCAGCATGCTGCTTCCCATGCCCGGGACAAACCGCGAGCAGGTGCCTCGCTTGCGCTTCTAGCTGCCGAGACTTGGAGCTGGCCAGCGTGCAGTTTCCCGCAGTGTGTGCTGCTGTCCGCAGACAGCCTCCAAACAAAGCAGGGCGCTAAGGCAAGAGAAGTAAGCGTCCCAGGAGGGAATCTGCCTGCGAGGGAAGCTGTGCAGCACATCCCTTGCTGTGCTCGCCACTTCCCTCACTCTTAGGCAAAGCAAATCTCAGCTGGCTTGTAGGAGTGCCTCCGTGCTCAGAAGCAGCCCCGAGGCAGGCAGGACAGAGCGGGAAGTCTTCTGGGCACGCAGCATGCTACTTCCCATGCCCGGGACAAACTGCGAGCAGGTGCCTCGCTTGCGCTTCTATCTGCCGAGACTTGGAGCTGGCCAGCGCGCAGCTTCCCGCAGTGTGTGCTGCTGTCCGCAAACAGCCTCCAAACAAAGCAGGGCACTAGTTCAAGAGAAATAAGCACACCAGGGGGGAATCTGCCTGCGAGGGAAGCTGTGCAGCACATCCCTTGTTCCGCTCGCCACTTCCCTCACTCTTAGGCAAAGCCCATCTCAGCTTGCTTGTAGGTGTGCCTCCGTGCTCAGAGGCAGCCCCGAGGCAGGCAGGACAGAGCGGGAAGTCTTCTGGGCATGCAGCATGCTGCTTCCCATGCCCGGGACAAACTGCGAGCAGGTGCCTCGCTTGCGCTTCCATCTGCCGAGACTTAGAGGCGGACAAGCAAGAAGGTTCCCGCAGTGTGTGCTGCTGTCCGCAAACAGCCTCCAAACAAAGCAGGGCGCTTAGGCAGGAGAAGTAAGCGCCCCAGGAGGGAATCTGCCTGCGAGGGAAGCTGTGCAGCACATCCCTTGCTGTGCTCGCCACTTCCCTCACTCTTAGGCAAAGCCCATCTCAGCTGGCTTGTAGGCATGCCTCCGTGCTCAGAAGCAGCTCCGAGGCAGGCAGGACAGTGCGGGATGTCTTCTGGGCACGCAGCATGCTGCTTCCCATGCCCGGGACAAACTGCGAGCAGGTGCCTCGCTTGCGCTTCCATCTGCCGAGACTTGGAGCTGGCCAGCGCGCAGCTTCCCGCAGTGTGTGCTGCTGTCCGCAAACAGCCTCCAAGCAAAGCAGGGCACTAGGGCACGAGAAATAAGCACACCAGGAGGGAATCTGCCTGCGAGGGAAGCTGTGCAGCACATCCCTTGTTCCGCTCGCCATTTCCCTGACTCTTAGGCAAAGCCCATCTCAGCTGGCTTGTAGGTGTGCCTCCGTGCTCAGAAGCAGCCCCGAGGCAGGCAGGACAGAGTTGGAAGTCTTCTGGGCATGCAGCATGCTGCTTCCCATGCCCGGGACAAACTGCGAGCAGGTGCCTCGCTTGCGCTTCCATCTGCCGAGACTTAGAAGCAGACAAGCAAGAAGCTTCCCGCAGTGTGTGCTGCTGTCCGCAAACAGCCTCCAAACAAAGCAGGGCACTTAGGCAGGAGAAGTAAGCACCCCAGGAGGGAATCTGCCTGCGAGGGAAGCTGTGCAGCACATCCCTTGTTCCGCTCGCCATTTCCCTGACTCTTTGGCAAAGCCCATCTCAGCTTGCTTGTGGGTGTGCCTCCGTGCTCAGAAGCAGCCCCGAGGCAGACAGGACAGTGCGGGATGTCTTCTGGGCACGCAGCATGCTGCTTCCCATGCCCGGGACAAACTGCGAGCAGGTGCCTCACTTGCGCTTCCATCTGCCGAGACTTAGAGGCGGACAAGAAAGAAGCTTCCCGCTGTGTGTGCTGCTGTCCGCAAACAGCCTCCAAACAAAGCAGGGCGCTAAGGCAAGAGAACTAAGCGCCCCAGGAGGGAATCTGCCTGCGAGGGAAGCTGTGCAGCACATCCCTTGTTCCGCTCGCCACTTCCCTCACTCTTAGGCAAAGCCCATCTCAGGTTGCTTGTAGGCGTGCCTCCGTGCTCAGAAGCAGCCCCGAGGCAGGCAGGACAGTGCGGGATGTCTTCTGGGCACGCAGCATGCTGCTTCCCATGCCCGGGACAAACCGCGAGCAGGTGCCTCGCTTGCGCTTCTATCTGCCGAGACTTGGAGCTGGCCAGCGTGCAGCTTCCCGCAGTGTGTGCTGCTGTCCGCAGACAGCCTCCAAACAAAGCAGGGCGCTAAGGCAAGAGAAGTAAGCGCCCCAGGAGGGAATCTGCCTGCGAGGGAAGATGTGCAGCACATCCCTTGCTGTGCTCGCCACTTCCCTCACTCTTAGGCAAAGCAAATCTCAGCTGGCTTGTAGGAGTGCCTCCGTGCTCAGAAGCAGCCCTGAGGCAGGCAGGACAGTGCGGGATGTCTTCTGGGCATGCAGCATGCTGCTTCCCATGCCCGGGACAAACTGCGAGCAGGTGCCTCGCTTGCGCTTCCATCTGCTGAGATTAAGAGGCAGACAAGCAAGAAGCTTCCCGCAGTGTGTGCTGCTGTCCGCAAACAGCCTCCAAACAAAGCAGGGCGCTTAGGCAGGAGAAGTAAGCACCCCAGGAGGGAATCTGCCTGCGAGGGAAGCTGTGCAGCACATCCCTTGCTGTGCTCGCCACTTCCCTCACTCTTAGGCAAAGCCCATCTCAGCTTGCTGGTGGGTGTGCCTCCGTGCTCAGAAGCAGCCCCGAGGCAGGCAGGACACTGCGGGATGTCTTCTGGGCACGCAGCATGCTGCTTCCCATGCCCGGGACAAACTGCGAGCAGGTGCCTCGCTTGCGCTTCTATCTGCCGAGACTTAGAGCTGGCCAGCGCGCAGCTTCCCGCAATGTCTGCTGCTGTCCGCAGACAGCCTCCAAACAAAACAGGGCGCTAAGGCAAGAGAAGTAAGCGCCCCAGGAGGGAATCTGCCTGCGAGGGAAGCTGTGCAGCACATCCCTTGTTCCGCTCGGCACTTCCCTGACTCTTAGGCAAAGCCCATCTCAGCTGGCTTGTGGGTGTGCCTCCGTGCTCAGAAGCAGCCCCGAGGCAGGCAGGACAGAGCGGGAAGTCTTCTGGGCATGCAGCATGCTGCTTCCCATGCCCGGAACAAACTGCGAGCAGGTGCCTCGCTTGCGCTTCCATCTGCCGAGTCTTAGAGGCGGACAAGCAAGAAGCTTCCCGCAGTGTGTGCTGCTGTCCGCAAACAGCCTCCAAACAAAGCAGGGCGCTAAGGCAAGAGAACTAAGCGCCCCAGGAGGGAATCTGCCTGCGAGGGAAGATGTGCAGCACATCCCTTGCTGTGCTCGCCACTTCCCTCACTCTTAGGCAAAGCAAATCTCAGCTTGCTTGTAGGAGTGCCTCCGTCCTCAGAAGCAGCCCTGAGGCAGGCAGGACAGTGCGGGATGTCTTCTGGGCATGCAGCATGCTGCTTCCCATGCCCGGGACAAACTGCGAGCAGGTGCCTCGCTTGCGCTTCCATCTGCTGAGATTAAGAGGCAGACAAGCAAGAAGCTTCCCGCAGTGTGTGCTGCTGTCCGCAAACAGCCTCCAAACAAAGCAGGGCGCTTAGGCAGGAGAAGTAAGCGCCCCAGGAGGGAATCTGCCTGCGAGGGAAGCTGTGCAGCACATCCCTTGCTGTGCTCGCCACTTCCCTCACTCTTAGGCAAAGCGCCTCTCAGCTTGCTGGTGGGTGTGCCTCCGTGCTCAGAAGCAGCCCCAAGGCAGGCAGGACAGTGCGGGATGTCTTCTGGGCACGCAGCATGCTGCTTCCCATGCCCGGGACAAACTGCGAGCAGGTGCCTCGCTTGCGCTTCTATCTGCCGAGACTTGGAGCTGGCCAGCGCGCAGCTTCCCGCAGTGTGTGCTGCTGTCCGCAGACAGCTTCCAAACAAAGCAGGGCGCTAAGGCAAGAGAAGTAAGCGCCCCAGGAGGGAATCTGCCTGCAAGGGAAGCTGTGCAGCACATCCCTTGCTGTGCTCGCCACTTCCCTCACTCTTAGGCAAAGCCCATCTCAGCTGGCTTGTAGGCGTGCCTCCGTGCTCAGAAGCAGCCCCGAGGCAGGCAGGACAGAGCGGGAAGTCTTCTGGGCATGCAGCATGCTGCTTCCCATGCCCGGGACAAACTGCGAGCAGGTGCCTCGCTTGCGCTTCCATCTGCCGAGACTTAGAGGCGGACAAGAAAGAAGCTTCCCGCAGTGTGTGCTGCTGTCCGCAAACAGCCTCCAAACAAAGCAGGGCGCTAAGGCAAGAGAACTAAGCGCCCCAGGAGGGAATCTGCCTGCGAGGGAAGCTGTGCAGCACATCCCTTGCTGTGCTCGCCACTTCCCTCACTCTTAGGCAAAGCCCATCTCAGCTTGCTTGTAGGTGTGCCTCCGTGCTCAGAAGCAGCCCCGAGGCAGGCAGGACAGAGCGGGAAGTCTTCTGGGCACGCAGCATGCTGCTTCCCATGCCCGGGACAAACTGCGAGCAGGTGCCTCGCTTGCGCTTCCATCTGCCGAGATTAAGAGGCAGACAAGCAAGAAGCTTCCCGCTGTGTGTGCTGCTGTCCGCAAACAGCCTCCAAACAAAGCAGGGCGCTTAGGCAGGAGAAGTAAGCGCCCCAGGAGGGAATCTGCCTGCGAGGGAAGCTGTGCAGCACATCCCTTGCTGTGCTCGCCACTTCCCTCACTCTTAGGCAAAGCGCCTCTCAGCTTGCTGGTGGGTGTGCCTCCGTGCTCAGAAGCAGCCCCGAGGCAGGCAGGACAGTGCGGGATGTCTTCTGGGCACGCAGCATGCTGCTTCCCATGCCCGGGACAAACTGCGAGCAGGTGCCTCGCTTGCGCTTCTATCTGCCGAGACTTGGAGCTGGCCAGCGCGCAGCTTCCCGCAGTATGTGCTGCTGTCCGCAGACAGCCTCCAAGCAAAGCAGGACGCTAAGGCAAGAGAAGTAAGCACACCAGGACGGAATCTGCCTGCGAGGGAAGCTGTGCAGCACATCCCTTGCTGTGCTCGCCACTTCCCTCACTCTTAGGCAAAGCCCATCTCAGCTTGCTGGTGGGTGTGCCTCCGTGCTCAGAAGCAGCCCCGAGGCAGGCAGGACAGAGCGGGAAGTCTTCTGGGCATGCAGCATGCTGCTTCCCATGCCCGGGACAAACTGCGAGCAGGTGCCTCGCTTGCGCTTCCATCTGCCGAGACTTAGAGGCGGACAAGAAAGAAGATTCCCGCAGTGTGTGCTGCTGTCCGCAAACAGCCTCCAAACAAAGCAGGGCGCTTTTACAGGAGAAGTAAGCGCCCCAGGAGGGAATCTGCCTGCGAGGGAAGATGTGCAGCACATCCCTTGCTGTGCTCGCCACTTCCCTCACTCTTAGGCAAAGCGCCTCTCAGCTTGCTGGTGGGTGTGCCTCCGTGCTCAGAAGCAGCCCCGAGGCAGGCAGGACAGTGCGGGATGTCTTCTGGGCATGCAGCATGCTGCTTCCCATGCCCAGAACAAACTGCGAGCAGGTGCCTCGCTTGCGCTTCCATCTGCCGAGACTTAGAGGCGGACAAGAAAGAAGCTTCCCGCTGTGTGTGCTGCTGTCCGCAAACAGCCTCCAAACAAAGCAGGGCGCTAAGGCAAGAGAACTAAGCGCCCCAGGAGGGAATCTGCCTGCGAGGGAAGCTGTGCAGCACATCCCTTGCTGTGCTCGCCACTTCCCTCACTCTTAGGCAAAGCCCATCTCAGCTGGCTTGTAGGCATGCCTCCGTGCTCAGAAGCAGCCCCGAGGCAGGCAGGACAGAGCGGGAAGTCTTCTGGGCATGCAGCATGCTGCTTCCCATGCCCGGAACAAACTGCGAGCAGGTGCCTCCCTTGCGCTTCCATCTGCCGAGACTTAGAGGCAGACAAGCAAGCAGCTTCCCGCAGTGTCTGCTGCTGTCCGCAAACAGCCTCCAAACAAAGCAGGGCGCTTAGGCAGGAGAAGTAAGCGCCCCAGGAGGGAATCTGCCTGCGAGGGAAGCTGTGCAGCACATGCCTTGCTGTGCTCGCCACTTCCCTCACTCTTAGGCAAAGCCCATCTCAGCTGGCTTGTAGGCGTGCCTCCGTGCTCAGAAGCAGCCCCGAGGCAGGCAGGACAGTGCGGGAAGTCTTCTGGGCATGCAGCATGCTGCTTCCCATGCCCGGGACAAACTGCGAGCAGGTGCCTCGCTTGCGCTTCCATCTGCCGAGACTTAGAGGCGGACAAGCAAGAAGCTTCCCGCAGTGTGTGCTGCTGTCCGCAAACAGCCTCCAAACAAAGCAGGGCGCTAAGGCAAGAGAACTAAGCGCCCCAGGAGGGAATCTGCCTGCGAGGGAAGCTGTGCAGCACATCCCTTGCTGTGCTCGCCACTTCCCTGACTCTTAGGCAAAGCGCCTCTCAGCTGGCTTGTAGGCGTGCCTCCGTGCTCAGAAGCAGCCCCGAGGCAGGCAGGACAGAGCGGGAAGTCTTCTGGGCATGCAGCATGCTGCTTCCCATGCCCGGGACAAACTACGAGCAGGTGCCTCGCTTGCGCTTCTATCTGCCGAGACTTGGAGTTGGCCAGCGCGCAGCTTCCCGCAGTGTCTGCTGCTGTCCGCAGACAGCCTCCAAACAAAGCAGGGCGCTAAGGCAAGAGAAGTAAGCGCCCCAGGAGGGAATCTGCCTGCGAGGGAAGCTGTGCAGCACATCCCTTGCTGTGCTCGCCACTTCCCTCACTCTTAGGCAAAGCCCATCTCAGCTGGCTTGTAGGCGTGCCTCCGTGCTCAGAAGCAGCCCCGAGGCAGGCAGGACAGAGCGGGAAGTCTTCTGGGCATGCAGCATGCTGCTTCCCATGCCCAGAACAAACTGCGAGCAGGTGCCTCGCTTGCGCTTCCATCTGCCGAGACTTAGAGGCGGACAAGAAAGAAGATTCCCGCTGTGTGTGCTGCTGTCCGCAAACAGCCTCCAAACAAAGCAGGGCGCTAAGGCAAGAGAAGTAAGCGCCCCAGGAGGGAATCTGCCTGCGAGGGAAGCTGTGCAGCACATCCCTTGCTGTGCTCGCCACTTCCCTCACTCTTAGGCAAAGCCCATCTCAGCTTGCTTGTAGGCGTGCCTCTGTGCTCAGAAGCAGCCCCGAGGCAGGCAGGACAGAGCGGGAAGTCTTCTGGGCATGCAGCATGCTGCTTCCCATGCCCGGAACAAACTACGAGCAGGTGCCTCGCTTGCGCTTCCATCTGCCGAGACTTAGAGGCAGACAAGCAAGAAGCTTCCCGCTGTGTGTGCTGCCGTCCGCAAACAGCCTCCAAACAAAGCAGGGCGCTTAGGCAGGAGAAGTTAGCACCCCAGGAGGGAATCTGCCTGCGAGGGAAGCTGTGCAGCACATCCCTTGCTGTGCTCGCCACTTCCCTCACTCTTAGGCAAAGCCCATCTCAGCTGGCTTGTAGGCGTGCCTCCGTGCTCAGAAGCAGCCCCGAGGCAGGCAGGACAGTGCGGGATGTCTTCTGGGCACGCAGCATGCTGCTTCCCATGCCCGGGACAAACTGCGAGCAGGTACCTCGCTTGCGCTTCTATCTGCCGAGACTTGGAGCTGGCCAGCGTGCAGCTTCCCGCAGTGTGTGCTGCTGTCCGCAGACAGCCTCCAAACAAAGCAGGGCGCTAAGGCAAGAGAAGTAAGCGCCCCAGGAGGGAATCTGCCTGCGAGGGAAGCTGTGCAGCACATCCCTTGCTGTGCTTGCCACTTCCCTCACTCTTAGGCAAAGCCCATCTCAGCTGGCTTGTAGGCGTGCCTCCGTGCTCAGAAGCAGCCCCGAGGCAGGCAGGACAGAGCGGGAAGTCTTCTGGGCATGCAGCATGCTGCTTCCCATGCCCGGGACAAACTGCGAGCAGGTGCCTCGCTTGCGCTTCCATCTGCCGAGACTTAGAGGCGGACAAGAAAGAAGCTTCCCCCTGTGTGTGCTGCTGTCCGCAAACAGCCTCCAAACAAAGCAGGGCGCTAAGGCAAGAGAACTAAGCGCCCCAGGAGGGAATCTGCCTGCGAGGGAAGCTGTGCAGCACATCCCTTGCTGTGCTCGCCACTTCCCTCACTCTTAGGCAAAGCCCATCTCAGCTGGCTTGTAGGCGTGCCTCTGTGCTCAGAAGCAGCCCCGAGGCAGGCAGGACAGAGCGGGAAGTCTTCTGGGCATGCAGCATGCTGCTTCCCATGCCCGGAACAAACTACGAGCAGGTGCCTCGCTTGCGCTTCCATCTGCCGAGACTTAGAGGCAGACAAGCAAGAAGCTTCCCGCTGTGTGTGCTGCCGTCCGCAAACAGCCTCCAAACAAAGCAGGGCGCTTAGGCAGGAGAAGTTAGCACCCCAGGAGGGAATCTGCCTGCGAGGGAAGCTGTGCAGCACATCCCTTGCTGTGCTCGCCACTTCCCTCACTCTTAGGCAAAGCCCATCTCAGCTTGCTTGTAGGTGTGCCTCCGTGCTCAGAAGCAGCCCAGAGGCAGGCAGGACAGAGCGGGATGTCTTCTGGGCACGCAGCATGCTGCTTCCCATGCCCGGGACAAACTGCGAGCAGGTGCCTCGCTTGCGCTTCCATCTGCCGAGATTAAGAGGCAGACAAGCAAGAAGCTTCCCGCAGTGTGTGCTGCTGTCCGCAAACAGCCTCCAAACAAAGCAGGGCGCTTAGGCAGGAGAAGTAAGCGCCCCAGGAGGGAATCTGCCTGCGAGGGAAGCTGTGCAGCACATCCCTTGCTGTGCTCGCCACTTCCCTCACTCTTAGGCAAAGCGCCTCTCAGCTTGCTGGTGGGTGTGCCTCCGTGCTCAGAAGCAGCCCCGTGGCAGGCACGACAGTGCGAGAAGTACTCTGGGCACGCAGCATGCTGCTTCCCATGCCCGGGACAAACCGTGAGCAGGTGCTTCGCTTGCGCTACTATCTGCCGAGACTTGGAGCTGGCCAGCGCGCAGATTCCCGCAGTGTGTGCTGCTGTCCGCAAACAGCCTCCAAACAAAGCAGGGCACTAGTTCAAGAGAAATAAGTACCCCAGGAGGGAATCTGCCTGCGAGGGAAGCTGTGCAGCACATCCCTTGTTCCGCTCGCCATTTCCCTGACTCTTAGGCAAAGCCCATCTCAGCTTGCTTGTGGGTGTGCCTCCGTGCTCAGAAGCAGCCCCGAGGCAGGCAGGACAGTGCGGTATGTCTTTTGGACACGCAGCATGCTGCTTCCCATGCCCGGGACAAACTGCGAGCAGGTGCCTCGCTTGCGCTTCTATCTGCTGAGACTTGGAGCTGGCCAGCGCGCAGCTTCCCGCAGTGTGTGCTGCTGTCCGCAGCCTCCAAACTAAGCAGGGCGCTAAGGCAAGAGAACTAAGTGTCCCAGGAGGGAATCTGCCTGCGAGGGAAGCTGTGCAGCACATCCCTTACTGTGCTCGCCACTTCCCTCACTCTTAGGCAAAGCCCATCTCAGCTTGCTGGTGGGTGTGCCTCCGTGCTCAGAAGCAGCCCCGAGGCAGGCAGGACAGTGCGAGAAGTACTCTGGGCACGCAGCATGCTGCTTCCCATGCCCGGGACAAACCGCGAGCAGGTGCTTCGCTTGCGCTTCTATCTGCCGAGACTTGGAGCTGGCCAGCGCGCAGCTTCCCGCAGTGTGTGCTTCTGTCCGCAAACAGCCTCCAAACAAAGCAGGGCACTAGGGCAAGAGAAATAAGCACACCAGGACGGAATCTGCCTGCGAGGGAAGCTGTGCAGCACATCCCTTGCTGTGCTCGCCACTTCCCTCACTCTTAGGCAAAGCCCATCTCAGCTTGCTGGTGGGTGTGCCTCCGTGCTCAGAAGCAGCCCCGAGGCAGGCAGGACAGAGCGGGAAGTCTTCTGGGCATGCAGCATGCTGCTTCCCATGCCCGGGACAAACTGCGAGCAGGTGCCTCGCTTGCGCTTCCATCTGCCGAGACTTAGAGGCGGACAAGAAAGAAGATTCCCGCTGTGTGTGCTGCTGTCCGCAAACAGCCTCCAAACAAAGCAGGGCGCTTTTACAGGAGAAGTAAGCGCCCCAGGAGGGAATCTGCCTGCGAGGGAAGATGTGCAGCACATCCCTTGCTGTGCTCGCCACTTCCCTCACTCTTAGGCAAAGCGCCTCTCAGCTTGCTGGTGGGTGTGCCTCCGTGCTCAGAAGCAGCCCCGAGGCAGGCAGGACAGTGCGGGATGTCTTCTGGGCATGCAGCATGCTGCTTCCCATGCCCAGAACAAACTGCGAGCAGGTGCCTCGCTTGCGCTTCCATCTGCCGAGACTTAGAGGCGGACAAGAAAGAAGATTCCCGCTGTGTGTGCTGCTGTCCGCAAACAGCCTCCAAACAAAGCAGGGCGCTAAGGCAAGAGAACTAAGCGCCCCAGGAGGGAATCTGCCTGCGAGGGAAGCTGTGCAGCACATCCCTTGCTGTGCTCGCCACTTCCCTCACTCTTAGGCAAAGCCCATCTCAGCTGGCTTGTAGGCATGCCTCCGTGCTCAGAAGCAGCCCCGAGGCAGGCAGGACAGAGCGGGAAGTCTTCTGGGCATGCAGCATGCTGCTTCCCATGCCCGGAACAAACTGCGAGCAGGTGCCTCCCTTGCGCTTCCATCTGCCGAGACTTAGAGGCAGACAAGCAAGCAGCTTCCCGCAGTGTCTGCTGCTGTCCGCAAACAGCCTCCAAACAAAGCAGGGCGCTTAGGCAGGAGAAGTAAGCGCCCCAGGAGGGAATCTGCCTGCGAGGGAAGCTGTGCAGCACATCCCTTGCTGTGCTCGCCACTTCCCTCACTCTTAGGCAAAGCCCATCTCAGCTGGCTTGTAGGCGTGCCTCCGTGCTCAGAAGCAGCCCCGAGGCAGGCAGGACAGTGCGGGAAGTCTTCTGGGCATGCAGCATGCTGCTTCCCATGCCCAGAACAAACTGCGAGCAGGTGCCTCGCTTGTGCTTCCATCTGCCGAGACTTAGAGGCGGACAAGCAAGAAGCTTCCCGCAGTGTGTGCTGCTGTCCGCAAACAGCCTCCAAACAAAGCAGGGCGCTAAGGCAAGAGAACTAAGCGCCCCAGGAGGGAATCTGCCTGCGAGGGAAGCTGTGCAGCACATCCCTTGCTGTGCTCGCCACTTCCCTGACTCTTAGGCAAAGCGCCTCTCAGCTGGCTTGTAGGCGTGCCTCCGTGCTCAGAAGCAGCCCCGAGGCAGGCAGGACAGAGCGGGAAGTCTTCTGGGCATGCAGCATGCTGCTTCCCATGCCCGGGACAAACTGCGAGCAGGTGCCTCGCTTGCGCTTCTATCTGCCGAGACTTGGAGCTGGCCAGCGCGCAGCTTCCCGCAGTGTCTGCTGCTGTCCGCAGACAGCCTCCAAACAAAGCAGGGCGCTAAGGCAAGAGAAGTAAGCGCCCCAGGAGGGAATCTGCCTGCGAGGGAAGCTGTGCAGCACATCCCTTGCTGTGCTCGCCACTTCCCTCACTCTTAGGCAAAGCCCATCTCAGCTGGCTTGTAGGCGTGCCTCCGTGCTCAGAAGCAGCCCCGAGGCAGGCAGGACAGAGCGGGAAGTCTTCTGGGCATGCAGCATGCTGCTTCCCATGCCCGGGACAAACTGCGAGCAGGTGCCTCGCTTGCGCTTCCATCTGCCGAGACTTAGAGGCGGACAAGAAAGAAGATTCCCGCTGTGTGTGCTGCTGTCCGCAAACAGCCTCCAAACAAAGCAGGGCGCTAAGGCAAGAGAAGTAAGCGCCCCAGGAGGGAATCTGCCTGCGAGGGAAGCTGTGCAGCACATCCCTTGCTGTGCTCGCCACTTCCCTCACTCTTAGGCAAAGCCCATCTCAGCTGGCTTGTAGGCGTGCCTCTGTGCTCAGAAGCAGCCCCGAGGCAGGCAGGACAGAGCGGGAAGTCTTCTGGGCATGCAGCATGCTGCTTCCCATGCCCGGAACAAACTACGAGCAGGTGCCTCGCTTGCGCTTCCATCTGCCGAGACTTAGAGGCAGACAAGCAAGAAGCTTCCCGCTGTGTGTGCTGCCGTCCGCAAACAGCCTCCAAACAAAGCAGGGCGCTTAGGCAGGAGAAGTTAGCACCCCAGGAGGGAATCTGCCTGCGAGGGAAGCTGTGCAGCACATCCCTTGCTGTGCTCGCCACTTCCCTCACTCTTAGGCAAAGCCCATCTCAGCTGGCTTGTAGGCGTGCCTCCGTGCTCAGAAGCAGCCCCGAGGCAGGCAGGACAGTGCGGGATGTCTTCTGGGCACGCAGCATGCTGCTTCCCATGCCCGGGACAAACCGTGAGCAGGTGCTTCGCTTGCGCTACTATCTGCCGAGACTTGGAGCTGGCCAGCGCGCAGATTCCCGCAGTGTGTGCTGCTGTCCGCAAACAGCCTCCAAACAAAGCAGGGCACTAGTTCAAGAGAAATAAGTACCCCAGGAGGGAATCTGCCTGCGAGGGAAGCTGTGCAGCACATCCCTTGTTCCGCTCGCCATTTCCCTGACTCTTAGGCAAAGCCCATCTCAGCTTGCTGGTGGGTGTGCCTCCGTGCTCAGAAGCAGCCCCGAGGCAGGCAGGACAGTGCGGGATAGCTTTTGGACACGCAGCATGCTGCTTCCCATGCCCGGGACAAACTGCGAGCAGGTGCCTCGCTTGCGCTTCTATCTGCTGAGACTTGGAGCTGGCCAGCGCGCAGCTTCCCGCAGTGTGTGCTGCTGTCCGCAGCCTCCAAACTAAGCAGGGCGCTAAGGCAAGAGAACTAAGTGTCCCAGGAGGGAATCTGCCTGCGAGGGAAGCTGTGCAGCACATCCCTTACTGTGCTCGCCACTTCCCTCACTCTTAGGCAAAGCCCATCTCAGCTTGCTGGTGGGTGTGCCTCCGTGCTCAGAAGCAGCCCCGAGGCAGGCAGGACAGTGCGAGAAGTACTCTGGGCACGCAGCATGCTGCTTCCCATGCCCGGGACAAACCGCGAGCAGGTGCTTCGCTTGCGCTTCTATCTGCCGAGACTTGGAGCTGGCCAGCGCGCAGCTTCCCGCAGTGTGTGCTTCTGTCCGCAAACAGCCTCCAAACAAAGCAGGGCACTAGGGCAAGAGAAATAAGCACACCAGGACGGAATCTGCCTGCGAGGGAAGCTGTGCAGCACATCCCTTGCTGTGCTCGCCACTTCCCTCACTCTTAGGCAAAGCCCATCTCAGCTTGCTGGTGGGTGTGCCTCCGTGCTCAGAAGCAGCCCCGAGGCAGGCAGGACAGAGCGGGAAGTCTTCTGGGCATGCAGCATGCTGCTTCCCATGCCCGGGACAAACTGCGAGCAGGTGCCTCGCTTGCGCTTCCATCTGCCGAGACTTAGAGGCGGACAAGAAAGAAGATTCCCGCAGTGTGTGCTGCTGTCCGCAAACAGCCTCCAAACAAAGCAGGGCGCTTTTACAGGAGAAGTAAGCGCCCCAGGAGGGAATCTGCCTGCGAGGGAAGATGTGCAGCACATCCCTTGCTGTGCTCGCCACTTCCCTCACTCTTAGGCAAAGCGCCTCTCAGCTTGCTGGTGGGTGTGCCTCCGTGCTCAGAAGCAGCCCCGAGGCAGGCAGGACAGTGCGGGATGTCTTCTGGGCACGCAGCATGCTGCTTCCCATGCGCAGAACAAACTGCGAGCAGGTGCCTCGCTTGCGCTTCCATCTGCCGAGACTTAGAGGCGGACAAGAAAGAAGATTCCCGCTGTGTGTGCTGCTGTCCGCAAACAGCCTCCAAACAAAGCAGGGCGCTAAGGCAAGAGAAGTAAGCGCCCCAGGAGGGAATCTGCCTGCGAGGGAAGCTGTGCAGCACATCCCTTGCTGTGCTCGCCACTTCCCTCACTCTTAGGCAAAGCCCATCTCAGCTGGCTTGTAGGCATGCCTCCGTGCTCAGAAGCAGCCGCGAGGCAGGCAGGACAGTGCGGGAAGTCTTCTGGGCATGCAGCATGCTGCTTCCCATGCCCAGAACAAACTGCGAGCAGGTGCCTCGCTTGCGCTTCCATCTGCCGAGACTTAGAGGCGGACAAGCAAGAAGCTTCCCGCAGTGTGTGCTGCTGTCCGCAAACAGCCTCCAAACAAAGCAGGGCGCTAAGGCAAGAGAAGTAAGCGCCCCAGGAGGGAATCTGCCTGCGAGGGAAGCTGTGCAGCACATCCCTTGCTGTGCTCGCCACTTCCCTCACTCTTAGGCAAAGCGCCTCTCAGCTGGCTTGTAGGCGTGCCTCCGTGCTCAGAAGCAGCCCCGAGGCAGGCAGGACAGAGCGGGAAGTCTTCTGGGCATGCAGCATGCTGCTTCCCATGCCCGGGACAAACTGCGAGCAGGTGCCTCGCTTGCGCTTCTATCTGCCGAGACTTGGAGCTGGCCAGCGCGCAGCTTCCCGCAGTGTCTGCTGCTGTCCGCAGACAGCCTCCAAACAAAGCAGGGCGCTAAGGCAAGAGAAGTAAGCGCCCCAGGAGGGAATCTGCCTGCGAGGGAAGCTGTGCAGCACATCCCTTGCTGTGCTCGCCACTTCCCTCACTCTTAGGCAAAGCCCATCTCAGCTGGCTTGTAGGCGTGCCTCCGTGCTCAGAAGCAGCCCCGAGGCAGGCAGGACAGAGCGGGAAGTCTTCTGGGCATGCAGCATGCTGCTTCCCATGCCCGGGACAAACTGCGAGCAGGTGCCTCGCTTGCGCTTCCATCTGCCGAGACTTAGAGGCGGACAAGAAAGAAGATTCCCGCTGTGTGTGCTGCTGTCCGCAAACAGCCTCCAAACAAAGCAGGGCGCTAAGGCAAGAGAAGTAAGCGCCCCAGGAGGGAATCTGCCTGCGAGGGAAGCTGTGCAGCACATCCCTTGCTGTGCTCGCCACTTCCCTCACTCTTAGGCAAAGCCCATCTCAGCTTGCTTGTAGGCGTGCCTCTGTGCTCAGAAGCAGCCCCGAGGCAGGCAGGACAGAGCGGGAAGTCTTCTGGGCATGCAGCATGCTGCTTCCCATGCCCGGAACAAACTACGAGCAGGTGCCTCGCTTGCGCTTCCATCTGCCGAGACTTAGAGGCAGACAAGCAAGAAGCTTCCCGCTGTGTGTGCTGCCGTCCGCAAACAGCCTCCAAACAAAGCAGGGCGCTTAGGCAGGAGAAGTTAGCACCCCAGGAGGGAATCTGCCTGCGAGGGAAGCTGTGCAGCACATCCCTTACTGTGCTCGCCACTTCCCTCACTCTTAGGCAAAGCCCATCTCAGCTGGCTTGTAGGCGTGCCTCCGTGCTCAGAAGCAGCCCCGAGGCAGGCAGGACAGTGCGGGATGTCTTCTGGGCACGCAGCATGCTGCTTCCCATGCCCGGGACAAACTGCGAGCAGGTGCCTCGCTTGCGCTTCTATCTGCCGAGACTTGGAGCTGGCCAGCGTGCAGCTTCCCGCAGTGTGTGCTGCTGTCCGCAGACAGCCTCCAAACAAAGCAGGGCGCTAAGGCAAGAGAAGTAAGCGCCCCAGGAGGGAATCTGCCTGCGAGGGAAGCTGTGCAGCACATCCCTTGCTGTGCTCGCCACTTCCCTCACTCTTAGGCAAAGCAAATCTCAGCTGGCTTGTAGGAGTGCCTCCGTGCTCAGAAGCAGCCCAGAGGCAGGCAGGACAGTGCGGGATGTCTTCTGGGCATGCAGCATGCTGCTTCCCATGCCCGGGACAAACTGCGAGCAGGTGCCTCGCTTGCGCTTCCATCTGCTGAGATTAAGAGGCAGACAAGCAAGAAGCTTCCCGCAGTGTGTGCTGCTGTCCGCAAACAGCCTCCAAACAAAGCAGGGCGCTTAGGCAGGAGAAGTAAGCACCCCAGGAGGGAATCTGCCTGCGAGGGAAGCTGTGCAGCACATCCCTTGCTGTGCTCGCCACTTCCCTCACTCTTAGGCAAAGCCCATCTCAGCTTGCTTGTAGGTGTGCCTCCGTGCTCAGAAGCAGCCCAGAGGCAGGCAGGACAGAGCGGGATGTCTTCTGGGCACGCAGCATGCTGCTTCCCATGCCCGGGACAAACTGCGAGCAGGTGCCTCGCTTGCGCTTCCATCTGCCGAGATTAAGAGGCAGACAAGCAAGAAGCTTCCCGCAGTGTGTGCTGCTGTCCGCAAACAGCCTCCAAACAAAGCAGGGCGCTTAGGCAGGAGAAGTAAGCGCCCCAGGAGGGAATCTGCCTGCGAGGGAAGCTGTGCAGCACATCCCTTGCTGTGCTCGCCACTTCCCTGACTCTTAGGCAAAGCGCCTCTCAGCTGGCTTGTAGGCGTGCCTCCGTGCTCAGAAGCAGCCCCGAGGCAGGCAGGACAGAGCGGGAAGTCTTCTGGGCATGCAGCATGCTGCTTCCCATGCCCGGGACAAACTGCGAGCAGGTGCCTCGCTTGCGCTTCTATCTGCCGAGACTTGGAGCTGGCCAGCGCGCAGCTTCCCGCAGTGTCTGCTGCTGTCCGCAGACAGCCTCCAAACAAAGCAGGGCGCTACGGCAAGAGAAGTAAGCGCCCCAGGAGGGAATCTGCCTGCGAGGGAAGCTGTGCAGCACATCCCTTGCTGTGCTCGCCACTTCCCTCACTCTTAGGCAAAGCCCATCTCAGCTGGCTTGTAGGTGTGCCTCCGTGCTCAGAAGCAGCCCCGAGGCAGGCAGGACAGAGTTGGAAGTCTTCTGGGCATGCAGCATGCTGCTTCCCATGCCCGGGACAAACTGCGAGCAGGTGCCTCGCTTGCGCTTCCATCTGCCGAGACTTAGAAGCAGACAAGCAAGAAGCTTCCCGCAGTGTGTGCTGCTGTCCGCAAACAGCCTCCAAACAAAGCAGGGCACTTAGGCAGGAGAAGTAAGCACCCCAGGAGGGAATCTGCCTGCGAGGGAAGCTGTGCAGCACATCCCTTGTTCCGCTCGCCATTTCCCTGACTCTTTGGCAAAGCCCATCTCAGCTTGCTTGTGGGTGTGCCTCCGTGCTCAGAAGCAGCCCCGAGGCAGGCAGGACAGTGCGGGATGTCTTCTGGGCATGCAGCATGCTGCTTCCCATGCCTGGAACAAACTGCGAGCAGGTGCCTCGCTTGCGCTTCCATCTGCCGAGTCTTAGAGGCGGACAAGAAAGAAGATTCCCGCTGTGTGTGCTGCTGTCCGCAAACAGCCTCCAAACAAAGCAGGGCGCTAAGGCAAGAGAACTAAGCGCCCCAGGAGGGAATCTGCCTGCGAGGGAAGCTGTGCAGCACATCCCTTGTTCCGCTCGCCACTTCCCTCACTCTTAGGCAAAGCCCATCTCAGGTTGCTTGTAGGCGTGCCTCCGTGCTCAGAAGCAGCCCCGAGGCAGGCAGGACAGTGCGGGATGTCTTCTGGGCATGCAGCATGCTGCTTCCCATGCCCGGGACAAACTGCGAGCAGGTGCCTCCCTTGCGCTTCCATCTGCCGAGATTAAGAGGCAGACAAGCAAGAAGCTTCCCGCTGTGTGTGCTGCTGTCCGCAAACAGCCTCCAAACAAAGCAGGGCGCTTAGGCAGGAGAAGTAAGCGCCCCAGGAGGGAATCTGCCTGCGAGGGAAGCTGTGCAGCACATCCCTTGCTGTGCTCGCCACTTCCCTCACTCTTAGGCAAAGCGCCTCTCAGCTTGCTGGTGGGTGTGCCTCCGTGCTCAGAAGCAGCCCCGAGGCAGGCAGGACAGTGCGGGATGTCTTCTGGGCACGCAGCATGCTGCTTCCCATGCCCGGGACAAACTGCGAGCAGGTGCCTCGCTTGCGCTTCTATCTGCCGAGACTTGGAGCTGGCCAGCGCGCAGCTTCCCGCAGTGTGTGCTGCTGTCCGCAGACAGCCTCCAAACAAAGCAGGGCGCTAAGGCAAGAGAAGTAAGCGCCCCAGGAGGGAATCTGCCTGCGAGGGAAGCTGTGCAGCACATCCCTTGCTGTGCTCGCCACTTCCCTCACTCTTAGGCAAAGCAAATCTCAGCTGGCTTGTAGGAGTGCCTCCGTGCTCAGAAGCAGCCCAGAGGCAGGCAGGACAGTGCGGGATGTCTTCTGGGCATGCAGCATGCTGCTTCCCATGCCCGGGACAAACTGCGAGCAGGTGCCTCGCTTGCGCTTCCATCTGCTGAGATTAAGAGGCAGACAAGCAAGAAGCTTCCCGCAGTGTGTGCTGCTGTCCGCAAACAGCCTCCAAACAAAGCAGGGCGCTTAGGCAGGAGAAGTAAGCACCCCAGGAGGGAATCTGCCTGCGAGGGAAGCTGTGCAGCACATCCCTTGCTGTGCTCGCCACTTCCCTCACTCTTAGGCAAAGCCCATCTCAGCTTGCTTGTAGGTGTGCCTCCGTGCTCAGAAGCAGCCCAGAGGCAGGCAGGACAGAGCGGGATGTCTTCTGGGCACGCAGCATGCTGCTTCCCATGCCCGGGACAAACTGCGAGCAGGTGCCTCGCTTGCGCTTCCATCTGCCGAGATTAAGAGGCAGACAAGCAAGAAGCTTCCCGCAGTGTGTGCTGCTGTCCGCAAACAGCCTCCAAACAAAGCAGGGCGCTTAGGCAGGAGAAGTAAGCGCCCCAGGAGGGAATCTGCCTGCGAGGGAAGCTGTGCAGCACATCCCTTACTGTGCTCGCCACTTCCCTCACTCTTAGGCAAAGCGCCTCTCAGCTTGCTGGTGGGTGTGCCTCCGTGCTCAGAAGCAGCCCCGAGGCAGGCAGGACAGTGCGAGAAGTACTCTGGGCACGCAGCATGCTGCTTCCCATGCCCGGGACAAACCGCGAGCAGGTGCTTCGCTTGCGCTTCTATCTGCCGAGACTTGGAGCTGGCCAGCGCGCAGCTTCCCGCAGTGTGTGCTGCTGTCCGCAAACAGCCTCCAAACAAAGCAGGGCACTAGGGCAAGAGAAATAAGCACACCAGGACGGAATCTGCCTGCGAGGGAAGCTGTGCAGCACATCCCTTACTGTGCTCGCCACTTCCCTCACTCTTAGGCAAAGCCCATCTCAGCTTGCTGGTGGGTGTGCCTCCGTGCTCAGAAGCAGCCCCGAGGCAGGCAGGACAGAGCGGGAAGTCTTCTGGGCATGCAGCATGCTGCTTCCCATGCCCGGGACAAACTGCGAGCAGGTGCCTCGCTTGCGCTTCCATCTGCCGAGACTTAGAGGCGGACAAGAAAGAAGATTCCCGCTGTGTGTGCTGCTGTCCGCAAACAGCCTCCAAACAAAGCAGGGCGCTTTTACAGGAGAAGTAAGCGCCCCAGGAGGGAATCTGCCTGCGAGGGAAGATGTGCAGCACATCCCTTGCTGTGCTCGCCACTTCCCTCACTCTTAGGCAAAGCGCCTCTCAGCTTGCTGGTGGGTGTGCCTCCGTGCTCAGAAGCAGCCCCGAGGCAGGCAGGACAGTGCGGGATGTCTTCTGGGCATGCAGCATGCTGCTTCCCATGCCCAGAACAAACTGCGAGCAGGTGCCTCGCTTGCGCTTCCATCTGCCGAGACTTAGACGCGGACAAGAAAGAAGATTCCCGCTGTGTGTGCTGCTGTCCGCAAACAGCCTCCAAACAAAGCAGGGCGCTAAGGCAAGAGAACTAAGCGCCCCAGGAGGGAATCTGCCTGCGAGGGAAGCTGTGCAGCACATCCCTTGCTGTGCTCGCCACTTCCCTGACTCTTAGGCAAAGCGCCTCTCAGCTGGCTTGTAGGCGTGCCTCCGTGCTCAGAAGCAGCCCCGAGGCAGGCAGGACAGAGCGGGAAGTCTTCTGGGCATGCAGCATGCTGCTTCCCATGCCCGGGACAAACTGCGAGCAGGTGCCTCGCTTGCGCTTCTATCTGCCGAGACTTGGAGCTGGCCAGCGCGCAGCTTCCCGCAGTGTCTGCTGCTGTCCGCAGACAGCCTCCAAACAAAGCAGGGCGCTTAGGCAGGAGAAGTAAGCGCCCCAGGAGGGAATCTGCCTGCGAGGGAAGCTGTGCAGCACATCCCTTGTTCCGCTCGCCACTTCCCTCACTCTTAGGCAAAGCCCATCTCAGCTGGCTTGTAGGTGTGCCTCCGTGCTCAGAAGCAGCCCCGAGGCAGGCAGGACAGAGTTGGAAGTCTTCTGGGCATGCAGCATGCTGCTTCCCATGCCCGGGACAAACTGCGAGCAGGTGCCTCGCTTGCGCTTCCATCTGCCGAGACTTAGAAGCAGACAAGCAAGAAGCTTCCCGCAGTGTGTGCTGCTGTCCGCAAACAGCCTCCAAACAAAGCAGGGCACTTAGGCAGGAGAAGTAAGCACCCCAGGAGGGAATCTGCCTGCGAGGGAAGCTGTGCAGCACATCCCTTGTTCCGCTCGCCATTTCCCTGACTCTTTGGCAAAGCCCATCTCAGCTTGCTTGTGGGTGTGCCTCCGTGCTCAGAAGCAGCCCCGAGGCAGGCAGGACAGTGCGGGATGTCTTCTGGGCATGCAGCATGCTGCTTCCCATGCCTGGAACAAACTGCGAGCAGGTGCCTCGCTTGCGCTTCCATCTGCCGAGTCTTAGAGGCGGACAAGCAAGAAGCTTCCCGCAGTGTGTGCTGCTGTTCGCAAACAGCCTCCAAACAAAGCAGGGCGCTTTTACAGGAGAAGTAAGCACCCCAGGAGGGAATCTGCCTGCGAGGGAAGCTGTGCAGCACATCCCTTGCTGTGCTCGCCACTTCCCTCACTCTTAGGCAAAGCGCCTCTCAGCTTGCTGGTGGGTGTGCCTCCGTGCTCAGAAGCAGCCCCGAGGCAGGCAGGACAGTGCGGGATGTCTTCTGGGCACGCAGCATGCTGCTTCCCATGCCCGGGACAAACTGCGAGCAGGTGCCTCGCTTGCGCTTCCATCTGCCGAGACTTAGAGGCGGACAAGAAAGAAGATTCCCGCTGTGTGTGCTGCTGTCCGCAAACAGCCTCCAAACAAAGCAGGGCGCTAAGGCAAGAGAACTAAGCGCCCCAGGAGGGAATCTGCCTGCAAGGGAAGCTGTGCAGCACATCCCTTGTTCCGCTCGCCACTTCCCTCACTCTTAGGCAAAGCCCATCTCAGGTTGCTTGTAGGCGTGCCTCCGTGCTCAGAAGCAGCCCCGAGGCAGGCAGGACAGTGCGGGATGTCTTCTGGGCACGCAGCATGCTGCTTCCCATGCCCGGGACAAACCGCGAGCAGGTGCCTCGCTTGCGCTTCTATCTGCCGAGACTTGGAGCTGGCCAGCGTGCAGCTTCCCGCAGTGTGTGCTGCTGTCCGCAGACAGCCTCCAAGCAAAGCAGGACGCTAAGGCAAGAGAAGTAAGCGCCCCAGGAGGGAATCTGCCTGCGAGGGAAGCTGTGCAGCACATCCCTTGCTGTGCTCGCCACTTCCCTCACTCTTAGGCAAAGCCCATCTCAGCTTGCTGGTGGGTGTGCCTCCGTGCTCAGAAGCAGCCCCGAGGCAGGCAGGACAGTGCGGGATGTCTTCTGGGCACGCAGCATGCTGCTTCCCATGCCCGGGACAAACTGCGAGCAGGTGCCTCGCTTGCGCTTCTATCTGCCGAGACTTGGAGCTGGCCAGCGCGCAGCTTCCCGCAATGTCTGCTGCTGTCCGCAGACAGCCTCCAAACAAAGCAGGGCGCTAAGGCAAGAGAAGTAAGCGCCCCAGGAGGGAATCTGCCTGCGAGGGAAGCTGTGCAGCACATCCCTTGCTGTGCTCGCCACTTCCCTCACTCTTAGGCAAAGCCCATCTCAGCTGGCTTGTAGGCGTGCCTCCGTGCTCAGAAGCAGCCCCGAGGCAGGCAGGACAGAGCGGGAAGTCTTCTGGGCATGCAGCATGCTGCTTCCCATGCCCGGGACAAACTGCGAGCAGGTGCCTCGCTTGCGCTTCCATCTGCCGAGACTTAGAGGCGGACAAGAAAGAAGATTCCCGCTGTGTGTGCTGCTGTCCGCAAACAGCCTCCAAACAAAGCAGGGCGCTAAGGCAAGAGAAGTAAGCGCCCCAGGAGGGAATCTGCCTGCGAGGGAAGCTGTGCAGCACATCCCTTGCTGTGCTCGCCACTTCCCTCACTCTTAGGCAAAGCCCATCTCAGCTTGCTTGTAGGCGTGCCTCTGTGCTCAGAAGCAGCCCCGAGGCAGGCAGGACAGAGCGGGAAGTCTTCTGGGCATGCAGCATGCTGCTTCCCATGCCCGGAACAAACTGCGAGCAGGTGCCTCGCTTGCGCTTCCATCTGCCGAGACTTAGAGGCAGACAAGCAAGAAGCTTCCCGCTGTGTGTGCTGCCGTCCGCAAACAGCCTCCAAACAAAGCAGGGCGCTTAGGCAGGAGAAGTTAGCACCCCAGGAGGGAATCTGCCTGCGAGGGAAGCTGTGCAGCACATCCCTTGCTGTGCTCGCCACTTCCCTCACTCTTAGGCAAAGCCCATCTCAGCTTGCTTGTAGGTGTGCCTCCGTGCTCAGAAGAAGCCCAGAGGCAGGCAGGACAGAGCGGGAAGTCTTCTGGGCACGCAGCATGCTGCTTCCCATGCCCGGGACAAACTGCGAGCAGGTGCCTCGCTTGCGCTTCCATCTGCCGAGATTAAGAGGCAGACAAGCAAGAAGCTTCCCGCAGTGTGTGCTGCTGTCCGCAAACAGCCTCCAAACAAAGCAGGGCGCTTAGGCAGGAGAAGTAAGCGCCCCAGGAGGGAATCTGCCTGCGAGGGAAGCTGTGCAGCACATCCCTTGCTGTGCTCGCCACTTCCCTCACTCTTAGGCAAAGCGCCTCTCAGCTTGCTGGTGGGTGTGCCTCCGTGCTCAGAAGCAGCCCCGTGGCAGGCACGACAGTGCGAGAAGTACTCTGGGCACGCAGCATGCTGCTTCCCATGCCCGGGACAAACCGTGAGCAGCTGCTTCGCTTGCGCTACTATCTGCCGAGACTTGGAGCTGGCCAGCGCGCAGATTCCCGCAGTGTGTGCTGCTGTCCGCAAACAGCCTCCAAACAAAGCAGGGCACTAGTTCAAGAGAAATAAGTACCCCAGGAGGGAATCTGCCTGCGAGGGAAGCTGTGCAGCACATCCCTTGTTCCGCTGGCCATTTCCCTGACTCTTAGGCAAAGCCCATCTCAGCTTGCTTGTGGGTGTGCCTCCGTGCTCAGAAGCAGCCCCGAGGCAGGCAGGACAGTGCGGTATGTCTTTTGGACACGCAGCATGCTGCTTCCCATGCCCGGAACAAACTGCGAGCAGTTGCCTCGCTTGCGCTTCTATCTGCTGAGACTTGGAGCTGGCCAGCGCGCAGCTTCCCGCAGTGTGTGCTGCTGTCCGCAGCCTCCAAACTAAGCAGGGCGCTAAGGCAAGAGAACTAAGTGTCCCAGGAGGGAATCTGCCTGCGAGGGAAGATGTGCAGCACATCCCTTACTGTGCTCGCCACTTCCCTCACTCTTAGGCAAAGCGCCTCTCAGCTTGCTGGTGGGTGTGCCTCCGTGCTCAGAAGCAGCCCCGAGGCAGGCAGGACAGTGCGAGAAGTACTCTGGGCACGCAGCATGCTGCTTCCCATGCCCGGGACAAACCGCGAGCAGGTGCTTCGCTTGCGCTTCTATCTGCCGAGACTTGGAGCTGGCCAGCGCGCAGCTTCCCGCAGTGTGTGCTGCTGTCCGCAAACAGCCTCCAAACAAAGCAGGGCACTAGGGCAAGAGAAATAAGCACACCAGGACGGAATCTGCCTGCGAGGGAAGCTGTGCAGCACATCCCTTGCTGTGCTCGCCACTTCCCTCACTCTTAGGCAAAGCCCATCTCAGCTTGCTGGTGGGTGTGCCTCCGTGCTCAGAAGCAGCCCCGAGGCAGGCAGGACAGAGCGGGAAGTCTTCTGGGCATGCAGCATGCTGCTTCCCATGCCCGGGACAAACTGCGAGCAGGTGCCTCGCTTGCGCTTCCATCTGCCGAGACTTAGAGGCGGACAAGAAAGAAGATTCCCGCAGTGTGTGCTGCTGTCCGCAAACAGCCTCCAAACAAAGCAGGGCGCTTTTACAGGAGAAGTAAGCGCCCCAGGAGGGAATCTGCCTGCGAGGGAAGCTGTGCAGCACATCCCTTGCTGTGCTCGCCACTTCCCTCACTCTTAGGCAAAGCGCCTCTCAGCTTGCTGGTGGGTGTGCCTCCGTGCTCAGAAGCAGCCCCGAGGCAGGCAGGACAGTGCGGGATGTCTTCTGGGCATGCAGCATGCTGCTTCCCATGCCCAGAACAAACTGCGAGCAGGTGCCTCGCTTGCGCTTCCATCTGCCGAGACTTAGAGGCGGACAAGAAAGAAGATTCCCGCAGTGTGTGCTGCTGTCCGCAAACAGCCTCCAAACAAAGCAGGGCGCTAAGGCAAGAGAACTAAGCGCCCCAGGAGGGAATCTGCCTGCGAGGGAAGCTGTGCAGCACATCCCTTGCTGTGCTCGCCACTTCCCTGACTCTTAGGCAAAGCGCCTCTCAGCTGGCTTGTAGGCGTGCCTCCGTGCTCAGAAGCAGCCCCGAGGCAGGCAGGACAGAGCGGGAAGTCTTCTGGGCATGCAGCATGCTGCTTCCCATGCCCGGGACAAACTGCGAGCAGGTGCCTCGCTTGCGCTTCTATCTGCCGAGACTTGGAGCTGGCCAGCGCGCAGCTTCCCGCAGTGTGTGCTGCTGTCCGCAGACAGCCTCCAAACAAAGCAGGGCGCTAAGGCAAGAGAAGTAAGCGCCCCAGGAGGGAATCTGCCTGCGAGGGAAGCTGTGCAGCACATCCCTTGCTGTGCTCGCCACTTCCCTCACTCTTAGGCAAAGCCCATCTCAGCTGGCTTGTAGGCGTGCCTCCGTGCTCAGAAGCAGCCCCGAGGCAGGCAGGACAGAGCGGGAAGTCTTCTGGGCATGCAGCATGCTGCTTCCCATGCCCGGGACAAACTGCGAGCAGGTGCCTCGCTTGCGCTTCCATCTGCCGAGACTTAGAGGCGGACAAGAAAGAAGATTCCCGCTGTGTGTGCTGCCGTCCGCAAACAGCCTCCAAACAAAGCAGGGCGCTTAGGCAGGAGAAGTTAGCACCCCAGGAGGGAATCTGCCTGCGAGGGAAGCTGTGCAGCACATCCCTTGCTGTGCTCGCCACTTCCCTCACTCTTAGGCAAAGCCCATCTCAGCTGGCTTGTAGGCGTGCCTCCGTGCTCAGAAGCAGCCCCGAGGCAGGCAGGACAGTGCGGGATGTCTTCTGGGCACGCAGCATGCTGCTTCCCATGCCCGGGACAAACTGCGAGCAGGTGCCTCGCTTGCGCTTCTATCTGCCGAGACTTGGAGCTGGCCAGCGTGCAGCTTCCCGCAGTGTGTGCTGCTGACCGCAGACAGCCTCCAAACAAAGCAGGGCGCTAAGGCAAGAGAAGTAAGCGCCCCAGGAGGGAATCTGCCTGCGAGGGAAGCTGTGCAGCACATCCCTTGCTGTGCTCGCCACTTCCCTCACTCTTAGGCAAAGCAAATCTCAGCTGGCTTGTAGGAGTGCCTCCGTGCTCAGAAGCAGCCCAGAGGCAGGCAGGACAGTGCGGGATGTCTTCTGGGCATGCAGCATGCTGCTTCCCATGCCCGGGACAAACTGCGAGCAGGTGCCTCGCTTGCGCTTCCATCTGCTGAGATTAAGAGGCAGACAAGCAAGAAGCTTCCCACAGTGTGTGCTGCTGTCCGCAAACAGCCTCCAAACAAAGCAGGGCGCTTAGGCAGGAGAAGTAAGCACCCCAGGAGGGAATCTGCCTGCGAGGGAAGCTGTGCAGCACATCCCTTGCTGTGCTCGCCACTTCCCTCACTCTTAGGCAAAGCCCATCTCAGCTTGCTTGTAGGTGTGCCTCCGTGCTCAGAAGCAGCCCCGAGGCAGGCAGGACAGAGCGGGATGTCTTCTGGGCACGCAGCATGCTGCTTCCCATGCCCGGGACAAACTGCGAGCAGGTGCCTCGCTTGCGCTTACATCTGCCGAGATTAAGAGGCAGACAAGCAAGAAGCTTCCCGCAGTGTGTGCTGCTGTCCGCAAACAGCCTCCAAACAAAGCAGGGCGCTTAGGCAGGAGAAGTAAGCGCCCCAGGAGGGAATCTGCCTGCGAGGGAAGCTGTGCAGCACATCCCTTGCTGTGCTCGCCACTTCCCTCACTCTTAGGCAAAGCGCCTCTCAGCTTGCTGGTGGGTGTGCCTCCGTGCTCAGAAGCAGCCCCGTGGCAGGCAGGACAGTGCGAGAAGTACTCTGGGCACGCAGCATGCTGCTTCCCATGCCCGGGACAAACCGTGAGCAGGTGCTTCGCTTGCGCTA
Source organism: Rhea pennata (assembly GCF_028389875.1). Lineage (NCBI taxonomy): Eukaryota > Metazoa > Chordata > Aves > Rheiformes > Rheidae > Rhea > Rhea pennata. Next base: position 1,219,624 of record NW_026907685.1, on the reverse strand, counting down.
CTATCTGCCGAGACTTGGAGCTGGCCAGCGCGCAGATTCCCGCAGTGTGTGCTGCTGTCCGCAAACAGCCTCCAAACAAAGCAGGGCACTAGTTCAAGAGAAATAAGTACCCCAGGAGGGAATCTGCCTGCGAGGGAAGCTGTGCAGCACATCCCTTGTTCCGCTCGCCATTTCCCTGACTCTTAGGCAAAGCCCATCTCAGCTTGCTTGTGGGTGTGCCTCCGTGCTCAGAAGCAGCCCCGAGGCAGGCAGGACAGTGCGGTATGTCTTTTGGACACGCAGCATGCTGCTTCCCATGCCCGGGACAAACTGCGAGCAGGTGCCTCGCTTGCGCTTCTATCTGCTGAGACTTGGAGCTGGCCAGCGCGCAGCTTCCCGCAGTGTGTGCTGCTGTCCGCAGCCTCCAAACTAAGCAGGGCGCTAAGGCAAGAGAACTAAGTGTCCCAGGAGGGAATCTGCCTGCGAGGGAAGCTGTGCAGCACATCCCTTACTGTGCTCGCCACTTCCCTGACTCTTAGGCAAAGCGCCTCTCAGCTTGCTGGTGGGTGTGCCTCCGTGCTCAGAAGCAGCCCCGAGGCAGGCAGGACAGTGCGAGAAGTACTCTGGGCACGCAGCATGCTGCTTCCCATGCCCGGGACAAACCGCGAGCAGGTGCTTCGCTTGCGCTTCTATCTGCCGAGACTTGGAGCTGGCCAGCGCGCAGCTTCCCGCAGTGTGTGCTGCTGTCCGCAAACAGCCTCCAAACAAAGCAGGGCACTAGGGCAAGAGAAATAAGCACACCAGGACGGAATCTGCCTGCGAGGGAAGCTGTGCAGCACATCCCTTACTGTGCTCGCCACTTCCCTCACTCTTAGGCAAAGCCCATCTCAGCTTGCTGGTGGGTGTGCCTCCGTGCTCAGAAGCAGCCCCGAGGCAGGCAGGACAGAGCGGGAAGTCTTCTGGGCATGCAGCATGCTGCTTCCCATGCCTGGAACAAACTGCGAGCAGGTGCCTCGCTTGCGCTTCCATCTGCCGAGTCTTAGAGGCGGACAAGCAAGAAGCTTCCCGCTGTGTGTGCTGCTGTCCGCAAACAGCCTCCAAACAAAGCAGGGCGCTTTTACAGGAGAAGTAAGCGCCCCAGGAGGGAATCTGCCTGCGAGGGAAGATGTGCAGCACATCCCTTGCTGTGCTCGCCACTTCCCTCACTCTTAGGCAAAGCGCCTCTCAGCTTGCTGGTGGGTGTGCCTCCGTGCTCAGAAGCAGCCCCGAGGCAGGCAGGACAGTGCGGGATGTCTTCTGGGCATGCAGCATGCTGCTTCCCATGCCCAGAACAAACTGCGAGCAGGTGCCTCGCTTGCGCTTCCATCTGCCGAGACTTAGAGGCGGACAAGAAAGAAGATTCCCGCTGTGTGTGCTGCTGTCCGCAAACAGCCTCCAAACAAAGCAGGGCGCTAAGGCAAGAGAACTAAGCGCCCCAGGAGGGAATCTGCCTGCGAGGGAAGCTGTGCAGCACATCCCTTGCTGTGCTCGCCACTTCCCTCACTCTTAGGCAAAGCCCATCTCAGCTGGCTTGTAGGCATGCCTCCGTGCTCAGAAGCAGCCCCGAGGCAGGCAGGACAGAGCGGGAAGTCTTCTGGGCATGCAGCATGCTGCTTCCCATGCCCGGAACAAACTGCGAGCAGGTGCCTCCCTTGCGCTTCCATCTGCCGAGACTTAGAGGCAGACAAGCAAGCAGCTTCCCGCAGTGTCTGCTGCTGTCCGCAAACAGCCTCCAAACAAAGCAGGGCGCTTAGGCAGGAGAAGTAAGCGCCCCAGGAGGGAATCTGCCTGCGAGGGAAGCTGTGCAGCACATCCCTTGCTGTGCTCGCCACTTCCCTCACTCTTAGGCAAAGCCCATCTCAGCTGGCTTGTAGGCGTGCCTCCGTGCTCAGAAGCAGCCCCGAGGCAGGCAGGACAGTGCGGGAAGTCTTCTGGGCACGCAGCATGCTGCTTCCCATGCCCAGAACAAACTGCGAGCAGGTGCCTCGCTTGCGCTTCCATCTGCCGAGACTTAGAGGCGGACAAGCAAGAAGCTTCCCGCAGTGTGTGCTGCTGTCCGCAAACAGCCTCCAAACAAAGCAGGGCGCTAAGGCAAGAGAACTAAGCGCCCCAGGAGGGAATCTGCCTGCGAGGGAAGCTGTGCAGCACATCCCTTGCTGTGCTCGCCACTTCCCTGACTCTTAGGCAAAGCGCCTCTCAGCTGGCTTGTAGGCGTGCCTCCGTGCTCAGAAGCAGCCCCGAGGCAGGCAGGACAGAGCGGGATGTCTTCTGGGCATGCAGCATGCTGCTTCCCATGCCCGGGACAAACTGCGAGCAGGTGCCTCGCTTGCGCTTCTATCTGCCGAGACTTGGAGCTGGCCAGCGCGCAGCTTCCCGCAGTGTCTGCTGCTGTCCGCAGACAGCCTCCAAACAAAGCAGGGCGCTAAGGCAAGAGAAGTAAGCGCCCCAGGAGGGAATCTGCCTGCGAGGGAAGCTGTGCAGCACATCCCTTGTTCCGCTCGCCACTTCCCTCACTCTTAGGCAAAGCCCATCTCAGCTGGCTTGTAGGTGTGCCTCCGTGCTCAGAAGCAGCCCCGAGGCAGGCAGGACAGAGTTGGAAGTCTTCTGGGCATGCAGCATGCTGCTTCCCATGCCCGGGACAAACTGCGAGCAGGTGCCTCGCTTGCGCTTCCATCTGCCGAGACTTAGAAGCAGACAAGCAAGAAGCTTCCCGCAGTGTGTGCTGCTGTCCGCAAACAGCCTCCAAACAAAGCAGGGCACTTAGGCAGGAGAAGTAAGCACCCCAGGAGGGAATCTGCCTGCGAGGGAAGCTGTGCAGCACATCCCTTGTTCCGCTCGCCATTTCCCTGACTCTTTGGCAAAGCCCATCTCAGCTTGCTTGTGGGTGTGCCTCCGTGCTCAGAAGCAGCCCCGAGGCAGGCAGGACAGTGCGGGATGTCTTCTGGGCATGCAGCATGCTGCTTCCCATGCCTGGAACAAACTGCGAGCAGGTGCCTCGCTTGCGCTTCCATCTGCCGAGTCTTAGAGGCGGACAAGCAAGAAGCTTCCCGCAGTGTGTGCTGCTGTTCGCAAACAGCCTCCAAACAAAGCAGGGCGCTTTTACAGGAGAAGTAAGCACCCCAGGAGGGAATCTGCCTGCGAGGGAAGCTGTGCAGCACATCCCTTGCTGTGCTCGCCACTTCCCTCACTCTTAGGCAAAGCGCCTCTCAGCTTGCTGGTGGGTGTGCCTCCGTGCTCAGAAGCAGCCCCGAGGCAGGCAGGACAGTGCGGGATGTCTTCTGGGCACGCAGCATGCTGCTTCCCATGCCCGGGACAAACTGCGAGCAGGTGCCTCGCTTGCGCTTCCATCTGCCGAGACTTAGAGGCGGACAAGAAAGAAGATTCCCACAGTGTGTGCTGCTGTCCGCAAACAGCCTCCAAACAAAGCAGGGCGCTAAGGCAAGAGAACTAAGCGCCCCAGGAGGGAATCTGCCTGCGAGGGAAGCTGTGCAGCACATCCCTTGTTCCGCTCGCCACTTCCCTCACTCTTAGGCAAAGCCCATCTCAGGTTGCTTGTAGGCGTGCCTCCGTGCTCAGAAGCAGCCCCGAGGCAGGCAGGACAGTGCGGGAAGTCTTCTGGGCACGCAGCATGCTGCTTCCCATGCCCGGGACAAACCGCGAGCAGGTGCCTCGCTTGCGCTTCTATCTGCCGAGACTTGGAGCTGGCCAGCGTGCAGCTTCCCGCAGTGTGTGCTGCTGTCCGCAGACAGCCTCCAAACAAAGCAGGGCGCTACGGCAAGAGAAGTAAGCGCCCCAGGAGGGAATCTGCCTGCGAGGGAAGCTGTGCAGCACATCCCTTGCTGTGCTCGCCACTTCCCTCACTCTTAGGCAAAGCAAATCTCAGCTGGCTTGTAGGAGTGCCTCCGTGCTCAGAAGCAGCCCTGAGGCAGGCAGGACAGTGCGGGATGTCTTCTGGGCATGCAGCATGCTGCTTCCCATGCCCGGGACAAACTGCGAGCAGGTGCCTCGCTTGCGCTTCCATCTGCTGAGATTAAGAGGCAGACAAGCAAGAAGCTTCCCGCAGTGTGTGCTGCTGTCCGCAAACAGCCTCCAAACAAAGCAGGGCGCTTAGGCAGGAGAAGTAAGCACCCCAGGAGGGAATCTGCCTGCGAGGGAAGCTGTGCAGCACATCCCTTGCTGTGCTCGCCACTTCCCTCACTCTTAGGCAAAGCCCATCTCAGCTTGCTTGTAGGTGTGCCTCCGTGCTCAGAAGCAGCCCCGAGGCAGGCAGGACAGAGCGGGAAGTCTTCTGGGCACGCAGCATGCTGCTTCCCATGCCCGGGACAAACTGCGAGCAGGTGCCTCGCTTGCGCTTCCATCTGCCGAGATTAAGAGGCAGACAAGCAAGAAGCTTCCCGCTGTGTGTGCTGCTGTCCGCAAACAGCCTCCAAACAAAGCAGGGCGCTTAGGCAGGAGAAGTAAGCGCCCCAGGAGGGAATCTGCCTGCGAGGGAAGCTGTGCAGCACATCCCTTGCTGTGCTCGCCACTTCCCTCACTCTTAGGCAAAGCGCCTCTCAGCTTGCTGGTGGGTGTGCCTCCGTGCTCAGAAGCAGCCCCGAGGCAGGCAGGACAGTGCGGGATGTCTTCTGGGCATGCAGCATGCTGCTTCCCATGCCCGGGACAAACTGCGAGCAGGTGCCTCGCTTGCGCTTCCATCTGCCGAGACTTGGAGCTGGCCAGCGCGCAGCTTCCCGCAGTGTGTGCTGCTGTCCGCAGACAGCCTCCAAACAAAGCAGGGCGCTAAGGCAAGAGAAGTAAGCGCCCCAGGAGGGAATCTGCCTGCGAGGGAAGCTGTGCAGCACATCCCTTGTTCCGCTCGCCATTTCCCTGACTCTTTGGCAAAGCCCATCTCAGCTTGCTTGTGGGTGTGCCTCCGTGCTCAGAAGCAGCCCCGAGGCAGGCAGGACAGTGCGGGATGTCTTCTGGGCATGCAGCATGCTGCTTCCCATGCCTGGAACAAACTGCGAGCAGGTGCCTCGCTTGCGCTTCCATCTGCCGAGTCTTAGAGGCGGACAAGCAAGAAGCTTCCCGCAGTGTGTGCTGCTGTCCGCAAACAGCCTCCAAACAAAGCAGGGCGCTTTTACAGGAGAAGTAAGCGCCCCAGGAGGGAATCTGCCTGCGAGGGAAGATGTGCAGCACATCCCTTGCTGTGCTCGCCACTTCCCTCACTCTTAGGCAAAGCGCCTCTCAGCTTGCTGGTGGGTGTGCCTCCGTGCTCAGAAGCAGCCCCGAGGCAGGCAGGACAGTGCGGGATGTCTTCTGGGCATGCAGCATGCTGCTTCCCATGCCCAGAACAAACTGCGAGCAGGTGCCTCGCTTGCGCTTCCATCTGCCGAGACTTAGAGGCGGACAAGAAAGAAGATTCCCGCTGTGTGTGCTGCTGTCCGCAAACAGCCTCCAAACAAAGCAGGGCGCTAAGGCAAGAGAACTAAGCGCCCCAGGAGGGAATCTGCCTGCGAGGGAAGCTGTGCAGCACATCCCTTGCTGTGCTCGCCACTTCCCTCACTCTTAGGCAAAGCCCATCTCAGCTGGCTTGTAGGCATGCCTCCGTGCTCAGAAGCAGCCCCGAGGCAGGCAGGACAGAGCGGGAAGTCTTCTGGGCATGCAGCATGCTGCTTCCCATGCCCGGAACAAACTGCGAGCAGGTGCCTCCCTTGCGCTTCCATCTGCCGAGACTTAGAGGCAGACAAGCAAGCAGCTTCCCGCAGTGTCTGCTGCTGTCCGCAAACAGCCTCCAAACAAAGCAGGGCGCTTAGGCAGGAGAAGTAAGCGCCCCAGGAGGGAATCTGCCTGCGAGGGAAGCTGTGCAGCACATCCCTTGCTGTGCTCGCCACTTCCCTCACTCTTAGGCAAAGCCCATCTCAGCTGGCTTGTAGGCGTGCCTCCGTGCTCAGAAGCAGCCCCGAGGCAGGCAGGACAGTGCGGGAAGTCTTCTGGGCATGCAGCATGCTGCTTCCCATGCCCAGAACAAACTGCGAGCAGGTGCCTCGCTTGCGCTTCCATCTGCCGAGACTTAGAGGCGGACAAGCAAGAAGCTTCCCGCAGTGTGTGCTGCTGTCCGCAAACAGCCTCCAAACAAAGCAGGGCGCTAAGGCAAGAGAACTAAGCGCCCCAGGAGGGAATCTGCCTGCGAGGGAAGCTGTGCAGCACATCCCTTGCTGTGCTCGCCACTTCCCTGACTCTTAGGCAAAGCGCCTCTCAGCTGGCTTGTAGGCGTGCCTCCGTGCTCAGAAGCAGCCCCGAGGCAGGCAGGACAGAGCGGGAAGTCTTCTGGGCATGCAGCATGCTGCTTCCCATGCCCGGGACAAACTGCGAGCAGGTGCCTCGCTTGCGCTTCTATCTGCCGAGACTTGGAGCTGGCCAGCGCGCAGCTTCCCGCAGTGTCTGCTGCTGTCCGCAGACAGCCTCCAAACAAAGCAGGGCGCTAAGGCAAGAGAAGTAAGCGCCCCAGGAGGGAATCTGCCTGCGAGGGAAGCTGTGCAGCACATCCCTTGTTCCGCTCGCCACTTCCCTCACTCTTAGGCAAAGCCCATCTCAGCTGGCTTGTAGGTGTGCCTCCGTGCTCAGAAGCAGCCCCGAGGCAGGCAGGACAGAGTTGGAAGTCTTCTGGGCATGCAGCATGCTGCTTCCCATGCCCGGGACAAACTGCAAGCAGGTGCCTCGCTTGCGCTTCCATCTGCCGAGTCTTAGAGGCGGACAAGCAAGAAGCTTCCCGCAGTGTGTGCTGCTGTTCGCAAACAGCCTCCAAACAAAGCAGGGCGCTTTTACAGGAGAAGTAAGCACCCCAGGAGGGAATCTGCCTGCGAGGGAAGCTGTGCAGCACATCCCTTGCTGTGCTCGCCACTTCCCTCACTCTTAGGCAAAGCGCCTCTCAGCTTGCTGGTGTGTGTGCCTCCGTGCTCAGAAGCAGCCCCGAGGCAGGCAGGACAGTGCGGGATGTCTTCTGGGCATGCAGCATGCTGCTTCCCATGCCCGGGACAAACTGCGAGCAGGTGCCTCGCTTGCGCTTCTATCTGCCGAGACTTGGAGCTGGCCAGCGCGCAGCTTCCCGCAGTGTGTGCTGCTGTCCGCAGACAGCCTCCAAACAAAGCAGGGCGCTAAGGCAAGAGAAGTAAGCGCCCCAGGAGGGAATCTGCCTGCGAGGGAAGCTGTGCAGCACATCCCTTGCTGTGCTCGCCACTTCCCTCACTCTTAGGCAAAGCAAATCTCAGCTGGCTTGTAGGAGTGCCTCCGTGCTCAGAAGCAGCCCAGAGGCAGGCAGGACAGTGCGGGATGTCTTCTGGGCATGCAGCATGCTGCTTCCCATGCCCGGGACAAACTGCGAGCAGGTGCCTCGCTTGCGCTTCCATCTGCTGAGATTAAGAGGCAGACAAGCAAGAAGCTTCCCGCAGTGTGTGCTGCTGTCCGCAAACAGCCTCCAAACAAAGCAGGGCGCTTAGGCAGGAGAAGTAAGCACCCCAGGAGGGAATCTGCCTGCGAGGGAAGCTGTGCAGCACATCCCTTGCTGTGCTCGCCACTTCCCTCACTCTTAGGCAAAGCCCATCTCAGCTTGCTTGTAGGTGTGCCTCCGTGCTCAGAAGCAGCCCAGAGGCAGGCAGGACAGAGCGGGATGTCTTCTGGGCACGCAGCATGCTGCTTCCCATGCCCGGGACAAACTGCGAGCAGGTGCCTCGCTTGCGCTTCCATCTGCCGAGATTAAGAGGCAGACAAGCAAGAAGCTTCCCGCAGTGTGTGCTGCTGTCCGCAAACAGCCTCCAAACAAAGCAGGGCGCTTAGGCAGGAGAAGTAAGCGCCCCAGGAGGGAATCTGCCTGCGAGGGAAGCTGTGCAGCACATCCCTTGCTGTGCTCGCCACTTCCCTCACTCTTAGGCAAAGCGCCTCTCAGCTTGCTGGTGGGTGTGCCTCCGTGCTCAGAAGCAGCCCCGTGGCAGGCAGGACAGTGCGAGAAGTACTCTGGGCACGCAGCATGCTGCTTCCCATGCCCGGGACAAACCGTGAGCAGGTGCTTCGCTTGCGCTACTATCTGCCGAGACTTGGAGCTGGCCAGCGCGCAGATTCCCGCAGTGTGTGCTGCTGTCCGCAAACAGCCTCCAAACAAAGCAGGGCACTAGTTCAAGAGAAATAAGTACCCCAGGAGGGAATCTGCCTGCGAGGGAAGCTGTGCAGCACATCCCTTGTTCCGCTCGCCATTTCCCTGACTCTTAGGCAAAGCCCATCTCAGCTTGCTTGTGGGTGTGCCTCCGTGCTCAGAAGCAGCCCCGAGGCAGGCAGGACAGTGCGGTATGTCTTTTGGACACGCAGCATGCTGCTTCCCATGCCCGGGACAAACTGCGAGCAGGTGCCTCGCTTGCGCTTCTATCTGCTGAGACTTGGAGCTGGCCAGCGCGCAGCTTCCCGCAGTGTGTGCTGCTGTCCGCAGCCTCCAAACTAAGCAGGGCGCTAAGGCAAGAGAACTAATTGTCCCAGGAGGGAATCTGCCTGCGAGGGAAGCTGTGCAGCACATCCCTTACTGTGCTCGCCACTTCCCTGACTCTTAGGCAAAGCGCCTCTCAGCTTGCTGGTGGGTGTGCCTCCGTGCTCAGAAGCAGCCCCGAGGCAGGCAGGACAGTGCGAGAAGTACTCTGGGCACGCAGCATGCTGCTTCCCATGCCCGGGACAAACCGCGAGCAGGTGCTTCGCTTGCGCTTCTATCTGCCGAGACTTGGAGCTGGCCAGCGCGCAGCTTCCCGCAGTGTGTGCTGCTGTCCGCAAACAGCCTCCAAACAAAGCAGGGCACTAGGGCAAGAGAAATAAGCACACCAGGACGGAATCTGCCTGCGAGGGAAGCTGTGCAGCACATCCCTTACTGTGCTCGCCACTTCCCTCACTCTTAGGCAAAGCCCATCTCAGCTTGCTGGTGGGTGTGCCTCCGTGCTCAGAAGCAGCCCCGAGGCAGGCAGGACAGAGCGGGAAGTCTTCTGGGCATGCAGCATGCTGCTTCCCATGCCCGGGACAAACTGCGAGCAGGTGCCTCGCTTGCGCTTCCATCTGCCGAGACTTAGAGGCGGACAAGAAAGAAGATTCCCGCAGTGTGTGCTGCTGTCCGCAAACAGCCTCCAAACAAAGCAGGGCGCTTTTACAGGAGAAGTAAGCGCCCCAGGAGGGAATCTGCCTGCGAGGGAAGATGTGCAGCACATCCCTTGCTGTGCTCGCCACTTCCCTCACTCTTAGGCAAAGCGCCTCTCAGCTTGCTGGTGGGTGTGCCTCCGTGCTCAGAAGCAGCCCCGAGGCAGGCAGGACAGTGCGGGATGTCTTCTGGGCATGCAGCATGCTGCTTCCCATGCCCAGAACAAACTGCGAGCAGGTGCCTCGCTTGCGCTTCCATCTGCCGAGACTTAGAGGCGGACAAGAAAGAAGATTCCCGCTGTGTGTGCTGCTGTCCGCAAACAGCCTCCAAACAAAGCAGGGCGCTAAGGCAAGAGAACTAAGCGCCCCAGGAGGGAATCTGCCTGCGAGGGAAGCTGTGCAGCACATCCCTTGCTGTGCTCGCCACTTCCCTCACTCTTAGGCAAAGCCCATCTCAGCTGGCTTGTAGGCATGCCTCCGTGCTCAGAAGCAGCCCCGAGGCAGGCAGGACAGAGCGGGAAGTCTTCTGGGCATGCAGCATGCTGCTTCCCATGCCCGGAACAAACTGCGAGCAGGTGCCTCCCTTGCGCTTCCATCTGCCGAGACTTAGAGGCAGACAAGCAAGCAGCTTCCCGCAGTGTCTGCTGCTGTCCGCAAACAGCCTCCAAACAAAGCAGGGCGCTTAGGCAGGAGAAGTAAGCGCCCCAGGAGGGAATCTGCCTGCGAGGGAAGCTGTGCAGCACATCCCTTGCTGTGCTCGCCACTTCTCTGACTCTTAGGCAAAGCCCATCTCAGCTGGCTTGTAGGCGTGCCTCCGTGCTCAGAAGCAGCCCCGAGGCAGGCAGGACAGTGCGGGAAGTCTTCTGGGCATGCAGCATGCTGCTTCCCATGCCCAGAACAAACTGCGAGCAGGTGCCTCGCTTGCGCTTCCATCTGCCGAGACTTAGAGGCGGACAAGCAAGAAGCTTCCCGCAGTGTGTGCTGCTGTCCGCAAACAGCCTCCAAACAAAGCAGGGCGCTTAGGCAGGAGAAGTAAGCGCCCCAGGAGGGAATCTGCCTGCGAGGGAAGCTGTGCAGCACATCCCTTGCTGTGCTCGCCACTTCCCTCACTCTTAGGCAAAGCGCCTCTCAGCTGGCTTGTAGGCGTGCCTCCGTGCTCAGAAGCAGCCCCGAGGCAGGCAGGACAGAGCGGGAAGTCTTCTGGGCATGCAGCATGCTGCTTCCCATGCCCGGGACAAACTGCGAGCAGGTGCCTCGCTTGCGCTTCTATCTGCCGAGACTTGGAGCTGGCCAGCGCGCAGCTTCCCGCAGTGTCTGCTGCTGTCCGCAGACAGCCTCCAAACAAAGCAGGGCGCTAAGGCAAGAGAAGTAAGCGCCCCAGGAGGGAATCTGCCTGCGAGGGAAGCTGTGCAGCACATCCCTTGCTGTGCTCGCCACTTCCCTCACTCTTAGGCAAAGCCCATCTCAGCTGGCTTGTAGGTGTGCCTCCGTGCTCAGAAGCAGCCCCGAGGCAGGCAGGACAGAGTTGGAAGTCTTCTGGGCATGCAGCATGCTGCTTCCCATGCCCGGGACAAACTGCGAGCAGGTGCCTCGCTTGCGCTTCCATCTGCCGAGACTTAGAAGCAGACAAGCAAGAAGCTTCCCGCAGTGTGTGCTGCTGTCCGCAAACAGCCTCCAAACAAAGCAGGGCACTTAGGCAGGAGAAGTAAGCACCCCAGGAGGGAATCTGCCTGCGAGGGAAGCTGTGCAGCACATCCCTTGTTCCGCTCGCCATTTCCCTGACTCTTTGGCAAAGCCCATCTCAGCTTGCTTGTGGGTGTGCCTCCGTGCTCAGAAGCAGCCCCGAGGCAGGCAGGACAGTGCGGGATGTCTTCTGGGCATGCAGCATGCTGCTTCCCATGCCTGGAACAAACTGCGAGCAGGTGCCTCGCTTGCGCTTCCATCTGCCGAGACTTAGAGGCGGACAAGCAAGAAGCTTCCCGCAGTGTGTGCTGCTGTTCGCAAACAGCCTCCAAACAAAGCAGGGCGCTTTTACAGGAGAAGTAAGCACCCCAGAAGGGAATCTGCCTGCGAGGGAAGCTGTGCAGCACATCCCTTGCTGTGCTCGCCACTTCCCTCACTCTTAGGCAAAGCGCCTCTCAGCTTGCTGGTGGGTGTGCCTCCGTGCTCAGAAGCAGCCCCGAGGCAGGCAGGACAGTGCGGGATGTCTTCTGGGCACGCAGCATGCTGCTTCCCATGCCCGGGACAAACTGCGAGCAGGTGCCTCGCTTGCGCTTCCATCTGCCGAGACTTAGAGGCGGACAAGAAAGAAGATTCCCGCTGTGTGTGCTGCTGTCCGCAAACAGCCTCCAAACAAAGCAGGGCGCTAAGGCAAGAGAACTAAGCGCCCCAGGAGGGAATCTGCCTGCGAGGGAAGCTGTGCAGCACATCCCTTGCTGTGCTCGCCACTTCCCTCACTCTTAGGCAAAGCCCATCTCAGGTTGCTTGTAGGCGTTCCTCCGTGCTCAGAAGCAGCCCCGAGGCAGGCAGGACAGTGCGGGATGTCTTCTGGGCACGCAGCATGCTGCTTCCCATGCCCGGGACAAACCGCGAGCAGGTGCCTCGCTTGCGCTTCTATCTGCCGAGACTTGGAGCTGGCCAGCGTGCAGCTTCCCGCAGTGTGTGCTGCTGTCCGCAGACAGCCTCCAAACAAAGCAGGGCGCTACGGCAAGAGAAGTAAGCGCCCCAGGAGGGAATCTGCCTGCGAGGGAAGCTGTGCAGCACATCCCTTGCTGTGCTCGCCACTTCCCTCACTCTTAGGCAAAGCAAATCTCAGCTGGCTTGTAGGAGTGCCTCCGTGCTCAGAAGCAGCCCTGAGGCAGGCATGACAGTGCGGGATGTCTTCTGGGCATGCAGCATGCTGCTTCCCATGCCCGGGACAAACTGCGAGCAGGTGCCTCGCTTGCGCTTCCATCTGCTGAGATTAAGAGGCAGACAAGCAAGAAGCTTACCGCAGTGTGAGCTGCTGTCCGCAAACAGCCTCCAAACAAAGCAGGGCGCTTAGGCAAGAGAAGTTAGCACCCCAGGAGGGAATCTGCCTGCGAGGGAAGCTGTGCAGCACATCCCTTGCTGTGCTCGCCACTTCCCTCACTCTTAGGCAAAGCCCATCTCAGCTTGCTTATAGGTGTGCCTCCGTGCTCAGAAGCAGCCCCGAGGCAGGCAGGACAGAGCGGGAAGTCTTCTGGGCACGCAGCATGCTGCTTCCCATGCCCGGGACAAACTGCGAGCAGGTGCCTCGCTTGCGCTTCCATCTGCCGAGATTAAGAGGCAGACAAGCAAGAAGCTTCCCGCTGTGTGTGCTGCTGTCCGCAAACAGCCTCCAAACAAAGCAGGGTGCTTAGGCAGGAGAAGTAAGCGCCCCAGGAGGGAATCTGCCTGCGAGGGAAGCTGTGCAGCACATCCCTTGCTGTGCTCGCCACTTCCCTCACTCTTAGGCAAAGCGCCTCTCAGCTTGCTGGTGGGTGTGCCTCCGTGCTCAGAAGCAGCCCCGAGGCAGGCAGGACAGTGCGGGATGTCTTCTGGGCACGCAGCATGCTGCTTCCCATGCCCGGGACAAACTGCGAGCAGGTGCCTCGCTTGCGCTTCTATCTGCCGAGACTTGGAGCTGGCCAGCGCGCAGCTTCCCGCTGTGTGTGCTGCTGTCCGCAGACAGCCTCCAAGCAAAGCAGGACGCTAAGGCAAGAGAAGTAAGCGCCCCAGGAGGGAATCTGCCTGCGAGGGAAGCTGTGCAGCACATCCCTTGCTGTGCTCGCCACTTCCCTCACTCTTAGGCAAAGCCCATCTCAGCTTGCTGGTGGGTGTGCCTCCGTGCTCAGAAGCAGCCCCGAGGCAGGCAGGACAGTGCGGGATGTCTTCTGGGCACGCAGCATGCTGCTTCCCATGCCCGGGACAAACTGCGAGCAGGTGCCTCGCTTGCGCTTCTATCTGCCGAGACTTGGAGCTGGCCAGCGCGCAGCTTCCCGCAATGTCTGCTGCTGTCCGCAGACAGCCTCCAAACAAAGCAGGGCGCTAAGGCAAGAGAAGTAAGCGCCCCAGGAGGGAATCTGCCTGCGAGGGAAGCTGTGCAGCACATCCCTTGTTCCGCTCGGCACTTCCCTGATTCTTAGGCAAAGCCCATCTCAGCTTGCTTGTGGGTGTGCCTCCGTGCTCAGAAGCAGCCCCGAGGCAGGCAGGACAGAGCGGGAAGTCTTCTGGGCATGCAGCATGCTGCTTCCCATGCCCGGAACAAACTGCGAGCAGGTGCCTCGCTTGCGCTTCCATCTGCCGAGTCTTAGAGGCGGACAAGCAAGAAGCTTCCCGCAGTGTGTGCTGCTGTCCGCAAACAGCCTCCAAACAAAGCAGGGCGCTTAGGCAGGAGAAGTAAGCGCCCCAGGAGGGAATCTGCCTGCGAGGGAAGCTGTGCAGCACATCCCTTGCTGTGCTCGCCACTTCCCTCACTCTTAGGCAAAGCGCCTCTCAACTTGCTGGTGGGTGTGCCTCCGTGCTCAGAAGCAGCCCCGAGGCAGGCAGGACAGTGCGGGATGTCTTCTGGGCACGCAGCATGCTGCTTCCCATGCCCGGAACAAACTGCGAGCAGGTGCCTCGCTTGCGCTTCTATCTGCCGAGACTTGGAGCTGGCCAGCGCGCAGCTTCCCGCAGTGTGTGCTGCTGTCCGCAGACAGCCTCCAAACAAAGCAGGGCGCTAAGGCAAGAGAAGTAAGCGCCCCAGGAGGGAATCTGCCTGCGAGGGAAGCTGTGCAGCACATCCCTTGCTGTGCTCGCCACTTCCCTCACTCTTAGGCAAAGCCCATCTCAGCTGGCTTGTAGGCGTGCCTCCGTGCTCAGAAGCAGCCCCGAGGCAGGCAGGACAGAGCGGGAAGTCTTCTGGGCATGCAGCATGCTGCTTCCCATGCCCGGGACAAACTGCGAGCAGGTGCCTCGCTTGCGCTTCCATCTGCCGAGACTTAGAGGCGGACAAGAAAGAAGATTCCCGCTGTGTGTGCTGCTGTCCGCAAACAGCCTCCAAACAAAGCAGGGCGCTAAGGCAAGAGAAGTAAGCACCCCAGGAGGGAATCTGCCTGCGAGGGAAGCTGTGCAGCACATCCCTTGCTGTGCTCGCCACTTCCCTCACTCTTAGGCAAAGCCCATCTCAGCTTGCTTGTAGGCGTGCCTCTGTGCTCAGAAGCAGCCCCGAGGCAGGCAGGACAGAGCGGGAAGTCTTCTGGGCATGCAGCATGCTGCTTCCCATGCCCGGGACAAACTACGAGCAGGTGCCTCGCTTGCGCTTCCATCTGCCGAGACTTAGAGGCAGACAAGCAAGAAGCTTCCCGCTGTGTGTCCTACCGTCCGCAAACAGCCTCCAAACAAAGCAGGGCGCTTAGGCAGGAGAAGTTAGCACCCCAGGAGGGAATCTGCCTGCGAGGGAAGCTGTGCAGCACATCCCTTGCTGTGCTCGCCACTTCCCTCACTCTTAGGCAAAGCGCCTCTCAGCTTGCTGGTGGGTGTGCCTCCGTGCTCAGAAGCAGCCCCGTGGCAGGCACGACAGTGCGAGAAGTACTCTGGGCATGCAGCATGCTGCTTCCCATGCCCGGGACAAACTGCGAGCAGGTGCCTCGCTTGCGCTTCTATCTGCCGAGACTTGGAGCTGGCCAGCGCGCAGCTTCCCGCAGTGTGTGCTGCTGTCCGCAGACAGCCTCCAAGCAAAGCAGGACGCTAAGGCAAGAGAAGTAAGCGCCCCAGGAGGGAATCTGCCTGCGAGGGAAGCTGTGCAGCACATCCCTTGCTGTGCTCGCCACTTCCCTCACTCTTAGGCAAAGCCCATCTCAGCTTGCTGGTGGGTGTGCCTCCGTGCTCAGAAGCAGCCCCGAGGCAGGCAGGACAGTGCGGGATGTCTTCTGGGCACGCAGCATGCTGCTTCCCATGCCCGGGACAAACTGCGAGCAGGTGCCTCGCTTGCGCTTCTATCTGCCGAGACTTGGAGCTGGCCAGCGCGCAGCTTCCCGCAGTGTCTGCTGCTGTCCGCAGACAGCCTCCAAACAAAGCAGGGCGCTAAGGCAAGAGAAGTAAGCGCCCCAGGAGGGAATCTGCCTGCGAGGGAAGCTGTGCAGCACATCCCTTGCTGTGCTCGCCACTTCCCTCACTCTTAGGCAAAGCCCATCTCAGCTGGCTTGTAGGTGTGCCTCCGTGCTCAGAAGCAGCCCCGAGGCAGGCAGGACAGAGTTGGAAGTCTTCTGGGCATGCAGCATGCTGCTTCCCATGCCCGGGACAAACTGCGAGCAGGTGCCTCGCTTGCGCTTCCATCTGCCGAGACTTAGAAGCAGACAAGCAAGAAGCTTCCCGCAGTGTGTGCTGCTGTCCGCAAACAGCCTCCAAACAAAGCAGGGCACTTAGGCAGGAGAAGTAAGCACCCCAGGAGGGAATCTGCCTGCGAGGGAAGCTGTGCAGCACATCCCTTGTTCCGCTCGCCATTTCCCTGACTCTTTGGCAAAGCCCATCTCAGCTTGCTTGTGGGTGTGCCTCCGTGCTCAGAAGCAGCCCCGAGGCAGGCAGGACAGTGCGGGATGTCTTCTGGGCATGCAGCATGCTGCTTCCCATGCCCAGAACAAACTGCGAGCAGGTGCCTCGCTTGCGCTTCCATCTGCCGAGTCTTAGAGGCGGACAAGCAAGAAGCTTCCCGCAGTGTGTGCTGCTGTTCGCAAACAGCCTCCAAACAAAGCAGGGCGCTTTTACAGGAGAAGTAAGCACCCCAGAAGGGAATCTGCCTGCGAGGGAAGCTGTGCAGCACATCCCTTGCTGTGCTCGCCACTTCCCTCACTCTTAGGCAAAGCGCCTCTCAGCTTGCTGGTGGGTGTGCCTCCGTGCTCAGAAGCAGCCCCGAGGCAGGCAGGACAGTGCGGGATGTCTTCTGGGCACGCAGCATGCTGCTTCCCATGCCCGGGACAAACTGCGAGCAGGTGCCTCGCTTGCGCTTCTATCTGCTGAGACTTGGAGCTGGCCAGCGCGCAGCTTCCCGCAGTGTGTGCTGCTGTCCGCAGCCTCCAAACTAAGCAGGGCGCTAAGGCAAGAGAACTAAGTGTCCCAGGAGGGAATCTGCCTGCGAGGGAAGCTGTGCAGCACATCCCTTACTGTGCTCGCCACTTCCCTCACTCTTAGGCAAAGCGCCTCTCAGCTTGCTGGTGGGTGTGCCTCCGTGCTCAGAAGCAGCCCCGAGGCAGGCAGGACAGAGCGGGAAGTCTTCTGGGCATGCAGCATGCTGCTTCCCATGCCCGGAACAAACTGCGAGCAGGTGCCTCCCTTGCGCTTCCATCTGCCGAGACTTAGAGGCGGACAAGAAAGAAGATTCCCGCAGTGTGTGCTGCTGTCCGCAAACAGCCTCCAAACAAAGCAGGGCGCTTTTACAGGAGAAGTAAGCGCCCCAGGAGGGAATCTGCCTGCGAGGGAAGATGTGCAGCACATCCCTTGCTGTGCTCGCCACTTCCCTCACTCTTAGGCAAAGCGCCTCTCAGCTGGCTGGTGGGTGTGCCTCCGTGCTCAGAAGCAGCCCCGAGGCAGGCAGGACAGTGCGGGATGTCTTCTGGGCATGCAGCATGCTGCTTCCCATGCCCAGAACAAACTGCGAGCAGGTGCCTCGCTTGCGCTTCCATCTGCCGAGACTTAGAGGCGGACAAGAAAGAAGATTCCCGCTGTGTGTGCTGCTGTCCGCAAACAGCCTCCAAACAAAGCAGGGCGCTAAGGCAAGAGAACTAAGCGCCCCAGGAGGGAATCTGCCTGCGAGGGAAGCTGTGCAGCACATCCCTTGCTGTGCTCGCCACTTCCCTCACTCTTAGGCAAAGCCCATCTCAGCTGGCTTGTAGGCATGCCTCCGTGCTCAGAAGCAGCCCCGAGGCAGGCAGGACAGAGCGGGAAGTCTTCTGGGCATGCAGCATGCTGCTTCCCATGCCCGGAACAAACTGCGAGCAGGTGCCTCCCTTGCGCTTCCATCTGCCGAGACTTAGAGGCAGACAAGCAAGCAGCTTCCCGCAGTGTCTGCTGCTGTCCGCAAACAGCCTCCAAACAAAGCAGGGCGCTTAGGCAGGAGAAGTAAGCGCCCCAGGAGGGAATCTGCCTGCGAGGGAAGCTGTGCAGCACATCCCTTGCTGTGCTCGCCACTTCCCTCACTCTTAGGCAAAGCCCATCTCAGCTGGCTTGTAGGCGTGCCTCCGTGCTCAGAAGCAGCCCCGAGGCAGGCAGGACAGTGCGGGAAGTCTTCTGGGCATGCAGCATGCTGCTTCCCATGCCCAGAACAAACTGCGAGCAGGTGCCTCGCTTGCGCTTCCATCTGCCGAGACTTAGAGGCGGACAAGCAAGAAGCTTCCCGCAGTGTGTGCTGCTGTCCGCAAACAGCCTCCAAACAAAGCAGGGCGCTAAGGCAAGAGAACTAAGCGCCCCAGGAGGGAATCTGCCTGCGAGGGAAGCTGTGCAGCACATCCCTTGCTGTGCTCGCCACTTCCCTGACTCTTAGGCAAAGCGCCTCTCAGCTGGCTTGTAGGCGTGCCTCCGTGCTCAGAAGCAGCCCCGAGGCAGGCAGGACAGAGCGGGAAGTCTTCTGGGCATGCAGCATGCTGCTTCCCATGCCCGGGACAAACTGCGAGCAGGTGCCTCGCTTGCGCTTCTATCTGCCGAGACTTGGAGCTGGCCAGCGCGCAGCTTCCCGCAGTGTCTGCTGCTGTCCGCAGACAGCCTCCAAACAAAGCAGGGCGCTAAGGCAAGAGAAGTAAGCGCCCCAGGAGGGAATCTGCCTGCGAGGGAAGCTGTGCAGCACATCCCTTGTTCCGCTCGCCACTTCCCTCACTCTTAGGCAAAGCCCATCTCAGCTGGCTTGTAGGTGTGCCTCCGTGCTCAGAAGCAGCCCCGAGGCAGGCAGGACAGAGTTGGAAGTCTTCTGGGCATGCAGCATGCTGCTTCCCATGCCCGGGACAAACTGCGAGCAGGTGCCTCGCTTGCGCTTCCATCTGCCGAGACTTAGAAGCAGACAAGCAAGAAGCTTCCCGCAGTGTGTGCTGCTGTCCGCAAACAGCCTCCAAACAAAGCAGGGCACTTAGGCAGGAGAAGTAAGCACCCCAGGAGGGAATCTGCCTGCGAGGGAAGCTGTGCAGCACATCCCTTGTTCCGCTCGCCATTTCCCTGACTCTTTGGCAAAGCCCATCTCAGCTTGCTTGTGGGTGTGCCTCCGTGCTCAGAAGCAGCCCCGAGGCAGGCAGGACAGTGCGGGATGTCTTCTGGGCATGCAGCATGCTGCTTCCCATGCCTGGAACAAACTGCGAGCAGGTGCCTCGCTTGCGCTTCCATCTGCCGAGTCTTAGAGGCGGACAAGCAAGAAGCTTCCCGCAGTGTGTGCTGCTGTCCGCAAACAGCCTCCAAACAAAGCAGGGCGCTTTTACAGGAGAAGTAAGCACCCCAGGAGGGAATCTGCCTGCGAGGGAAGCTGTGCAGCACATCCCTTGCTGTGCTCGCCACTTCCCTCACTCTTAGGCAAAGCCCATCTCAGCTGGCTTGTAGGTGTGCCTCCGTGCTCAGAAGCAGCCCCGAGGCAGGCAGGACAGAGCGGGAAGTCTTCTGGGCACGCAGCATGCTGCTTCCCATGCCCGGGACAAACTGCGAGCAGGTGCCTCGCTTGCGCTTCCATCTGCCGAGATTAAGAGGCAGAAAAGCAAGAAGCTTCCCGCTGTGTGTGCTGCTGTCCGCAAACAGCCTCCAAACAAAGCAGGGCGCTTAGGCAGGAGAAGTAAGCGCCCCAGGAGGGAATCTGCCTGCGAGGGAAGCTGTGCAGCACATCCCTTGCTGTGCTCACCACTTCCCTCACTCTTAGGCAAAGCGCCTCTCAGCTTGCTGGTGGGTGTGCCTCCGTGCTCAGAAGCAGCCCCGAGGCAGGCAGGACAGTGCGGGATGTCTCCTGGGCACGCAGCATGCTGCTTCCCATGCCCGGGACAAACTGCGAGCAGGTGCCTCGCTTGCGCTTCTATCTGCCGAGACTTGGAGCTGGCCAGCGCGCAGCTTCCCGCAGTGTGTGCTGCTGTCCGCAGACAGCCTCCAAGCAAAGCAGGACGCTAAGGCAAGAGAAGTAAGCGCCCCAGGAGGGAATCTGCCTGCGAGGGAAGCTGTGCAGCACATCCCTTGCTGTGCTCGCCACTTCCCTCACTCTTAGGCAAAGCCCATCTCAGCTTGCTGGTGGGTGTGCCTCCGTGCTCAGAAGCAGCCCCGAGGCAGGCAGGACAGTGCGGGATGTCTTCTGGGCACGCAGCATGCTGCTTCCCATGCCCGGGACAAACTGCGAGCAGGTGCCTCGCTTGCGCTTCTATCTGCCGAGACTTGGAGCTGGCCAGCGCGCAGCTTCCCGCAGTGTCTGCTGCTGTCCGCAGACAGCCTCCAAACAAAGCAGGGCGCTAAGGCAAGAGAAGTAAGCGCCCCAGGAGGGAATCTGCCTGCGAGGGAAGCTGTGCAGCACATCCCTTGCTGTGCTCGCCACTTCCCTCACTCTTAGGCAAAGCCCATCTCAGCTGGCTTGTAGGTGTGCCTCCGTGCTCAGAAGCAGCCCCGAGGCAGGCAGGACAGAGTTGGAAGTCTTCTGGGCATGCAGCATGCTGCTTCCCATGCCCGGGACAAACTGCGAGCAGGTGCCTCGCTTGCGCTTCCATCTGCCGAGACTTAGAAGCAGACAAGCAAGAAGCTTCCCGCAGTGTGTGCTGCTGTCCGCAAACAGCCTCCAAACAAAGCAGGGCACTTAGGCAGGAGAAGTAAGCACCCCAGGAGGGAATCTGCCTGCGAGGGAAGCTGTGCAGCACATCCCTTGTTCCGCTCGCCATTTCCCTGACTCTTAGGCAAAGCCCATCTCAGCTTGCTTGTGGGTGTGCCTCCGTGCTCAGAAGCAGCCCCGAGGCAGGCAGGACAGTGCGGGATATCTTTTGTACACGCAGCATGCTGCTTCCCATGCCTGGAACAAACTGCGAGCAGGTGCCTCGCTTGCGCTTCCATCTGCCGAGTCTTAGAGGCGGACAAGCAAGAAGCTTCCCGCAGTGTGTGCTGCTGTTCGCAAACAGCCTCCAAACAAAGCAGGGCGCTTTTACAGGAGAAGTAAGCACCCCAGAAGGGAATCTGCCTGCGAGGGAAGCTGTGCAGCACATCCCTTGCTGTGCTCGCCACTTCCCTCACTCTTAGGCAAAGCGCCTCTCAGCTTGCTGGTGGGTGTGCCTCCGTGCTCAGAAGCAGCCCCGAGGCAGGCAGGACAGTGCGGGATGTCTTCTGGGCACGCAGCATGCTGCTTCCCATGCCCGGGACAAACTGCGAGCAGGTGCCTCGCTTGCGCTTCCATCTGCCGAGACTTAGAAGCGGACAAGAAAGAAGATTCCCGCTGTGTGTGCTGCTGTCCGCAGACAGCCTCCAAACAAAGCAGGGCGCTACGGCAAGAGAAGTAAGCGCCCCAGGAGGGAATCTGCCTGCGAGGGAAGCTGTGCAGCACATCCCTTGCTGTGCTCGCCACTTCCCTCACTCTTAGGCAAAGCAAATCTCAGCTGGCTTGTAGGAGTGCCTCCGTGCTCAGAAGCAGCCCTGAGGCAGGCAGGACAGTGCGGGATGTCTTCTGGGCATGCAGCATGCTGCTTCCCATGCCCGGGACAAACTGCGAGCAGGTGCCTCGCTTGCGCTTCCATCTGCTGAGATTAAGAGGCAGACAAGCAAGAAGCTTCCCGCAGTGTGTGCTGCTGTCCGCAAACAGCCTCCAAACAAAGCAGGGCGCTTAGGCAGGAGAAGTAAGCACCCCAGGAGGGAATCTGCCTGCGAGGGAAGCTGTGCAGCACATCCCTTGCTGTGCTCGCCACTTCCCTCACTCTTAGGCAAAGCCCATCTCAGCTTGCTTATAGGTGTGCCTCCGTGCTCAGAAGCAGCCCCGAGGCAGGCAGGACAGAGCGGGAAGTCTTCTGGGCACGCAGCATGCTGCTTCCCATGCCCGGGACAAACTGCGAGCAGGTGCCTCGCTTGCGCTTCCATCTGCTGAGATTAAGAGGCAGACAAGCAAGAAGCTTCCCGCTGTGTGTGCTGCTGTCCGCAAACAGCCTCCAAACAAAGCAGGGCGCTTAGGCAGGAGAAGTAAGCGCCCCAGGAGGGAATCTGCCTGCGAGGGAAGCTGTGCAGCACATCCCTTGCTGTGCTCGCCACTTCCCTCACTCTTAGGCAAAGCGCCTCTCAGCTTGCTGGTGGGTGTGCCTCCGTGCTCAGAAGCAGCCCCGAGGCAGGCAGGACAGTGCGGGATGTCTTCTGGGCACGCAGCATGCTGCTTCCCATGCCCGGGACAAACCGCGAGCAGGTGCTTCGCTTGCGCTTCTATCTGCCGAGACTTGGAGCTGGCCAGCGCGCAGCTTCCCGCAGTGTGTGCTGCTGTCCGCAAACAGCCTCCAAACAAAGCAGGGCACTAGGGCAAGAGAAATAAGCACACCAGGACGGAATCTGCCTGCGAGGGAAGCTGTGCAGCACATCCCTTACTGTGCTCGCCACTTCCCTCACTCTTAGGCAAAGCCCATCTCAGCTTGCTGGTGGGTGTGCCTCCGTGCTCAGAAGCAGCCCCGAGGCAGGCAGGACAGAGCGGGAAGTCTTCTGGGCATGCAGCATGCTGCTTCCCATGCCCGGGACAAACTGCGAGCAGGTGCCTCGCTTGCGCTTCCATCTGCCGAGACTTAGAGGCGGACAAGAAAGAAGATTCCCGCAGTGTGTGCTGCTGTCCGCAAACAGCCTCCAAACAAAGCAGGGCGCTTTTACAGGAGAAGTAAGCGCCCCAGGAGGGAATCTGCCTGCGAGGGAAGATGTGCAGCACATCCCTTGCTGTGCTCGCCACTTCCCTCACTCTTAGGCAAAGCGCCTCTCAGCTTGCTGGTGGGTGTGCCTCCGTGCTCAGAAGCAGCCCCGAGGCAGGCAGGACAGTGCGGGATGTCTTCTGGGCATGCAGCATGCTGCTTCCCATGCCCAGAACAAACTGCGAGCAGGTGCCTCGCTTGCGCTTCCATCTGCCGAGACTTAGAGGCGGACAAGAAAGAAGATTCCCGCTGTGTGTGCTGCTGTCCGCAAACAGCCTCCAAACAAAGCAGGGCGCTAAGGCAAGAGAACTAAGCGCCCCAGGAGGGAATCTGCCTGCGAGGGAAGCTGTGCAGCACATCCCTTGCTGTGCTCGCCACTTCCCTCACTCTTAGGCAAAGCCCATCTCAGCTGGCTTGTAGGCATGCCTCCGTGCTCAGAAGCAGCCCCGAGGCAGGCAGGACAGAGCGGGAAGTCTTCTGGGCATGCAGCATGCTGCTTCCCATGCCCGGAACAAACTGCGAGCAGGTGCCTCCCTTGCGCTTCCATCTGCCGAGACTTAGAGGCAGACAAGCAAGCAGCTTCCCGCAGTGTCTGCTGCTGTCCGCAAACAGCCTCCAAACAAAGCAGGGCGCTTAGGCAGGAGAAGTAAGCGCCCCAGGAGGGAATCTGCCTGCGAGGGAAGCTGTGCAGCACATCCCTTGCTGTGCTCGCCACTTCCCTCACTCTTAGGCAAAGCCCATCTCAGCTGGCTTGTAGGCGTGCCTCCGTGCTCAGAAGCAGCCCCGAGGCAGGCAGGACAGTGCGGGAAGTCTTCTGGGCATGCAGCATGCTGCTTCCCATGCCCAGAACAAACTGCGAGCAGGTGCCTCGCTTGCGCTTCCATCTGCCGAGACTTAGAGGCGGACAAGCAAGAAGCTTCCCGCAGTGTGTGCTGCTGTCCGCAAACAGCCTCCAAACAAAGCAGGGCGCTAAGGCAAGAGAACTAAGCGCCCCAGGAGGGAATCTGCCTGCGAGGGAAGCTGTGCAGCACATCCCTTGCTGTGCTCGCCACTTCCCTGACTCTTAGGCAAAGCGCCTCTCAGCTGGCTTGTAGGCGTGCCTCCGTGCTCAGAAGCAGCCCCGAGGCAGGCAGGACAGAGCGGGAAGTCTTCTGGGCATGCAGCATGCTGCTTCCCATGCCCGGGACAAACTGCGAGCAGGTGCCTCGCTTGCGCTTCTATCTGCCGAGACTTGGAGCTGGCCAGCGCGCAGCTTCCCGCAGTGTCTGCTGCTGTCCGCAGACAGCCTCCAAACAAAGCAGGGCGCTAAGGCAAGAGAAGTAAGCGCCCCAGGAGGGAATCTGCCTGCGAGGGAAGCTGTGCAGCACATCCCTTGTTCCGCTCGCCACTTCCCTCACTCTTAGGCAAAGCCCATCTCAGCTGGCTTGTAGGTGTGCCTCCGTGCTCAGAAGCAGCCCCGAGGCAGGCAGGACAGAGTTGGAAGTCTTCTGGGCATGCAGCATGCTGCTTCCCATGCCCGGGACAAACTGCGAGCAGGTGCCTCGCTTGCGCTTCCATCTGCCGAGACTTAGAAGCAGACAAGCAAGAAGCTTCCCGCAGTGTGTGCTGCTGTCCGCAAACAGCCTCCAAACAAAGCAGGGCACTTAGGCAGGAGAAGTAAGCACCCCAGGAGGGAATCTGCCTGCGAGGGAAGCTGTGCAGCACATCCCTTGTTCCGCTCGCCATTTCCCTGACTCTTTGGCAAAGCCCATCTCAGCTTGCTTGTGGGTGTGCCTCCGTGCTCAGAAGCAGCCCCGAGGCAGGCAGGACAGTGCGGGATGTCTTCTGGGCATGCAGCATGCTGCTTCCCATGCCTGGAACAAACTGCGAGCAGGTGCCTCGCTTGCGCTTCCATCTGCCGAGTCTTAGAGGCGGACAAGCAAGAAGCTTCCCGCAGTGTGTGCTGCTGTCCGCAAACAGCCTCCAAACAAAGCAGGGCGCTTCTACAGGAGAAGTAAGCACCCCAGGAGGGAATCTGCCTGCGAGGGAAGCTGTGCAGCACATCCCTTGCTGTGCTCGCCACTTCCCTCACTCTTAGGCAAAGCCCATCTCAGCTGGCTTGTAGGTGTGCCTCCGTGCTCAGAAGCAGCCCCGAGGCAGGCAGGACAGAGCGGGAAGTCTTCTGGGCACGCAGCATGCTGCTTCCCATGCCCGGGACAAACTGCGAGCAGGTGCCTCGCTTGCGCTTCCATCTGCCGAGATTAAGAGGCAGAAAAGCAAGAAGCTTCCCGCTGTGTGTGCTGCTGTCCGCAAACAGCCTCCAAACAAAGCAGGGCGCTTAGGCAGGAGAAGTAAGCGCCCCAGGAGGGAATCTGCCTGCGAGGGAAGCTGTGCAGCACATCCCTTGCTGTGCTCACCACTTCCCTCACTCTTAGGCAAAGCGCCTCTCAGCTTGCTGGTGGGTGTGCCTCCGTGCTCAGAAGCAGCCCCGAGGCAGGCAGGACAGTGCGGGATGTCTTCTGGGCACGCAGCATGCTGCTTCCCATGCCCGGGACAAACTGCGAGCAGGTGCCTCGCTTGCGCTTCTATCTGCCGAGACTTGGAGCTGGCCAGCGCGCAGCTTCCCGCAGTGTGTGCTGCTGTCCGCAGACAGCCTCCAAGCAAAGCAGGACGCTAAGGCAAGAGAAGTAAGCGCCCCAGGAGGGAATCTGCCTGCGAGGGAAGCTGTGCAGCACATCCCTTGCTGTGCTCGCCACTTCCCTCACTCTTAGGCAAAGCCCATCTCAGCTTGCTTGTGGGTGTGCCTCCGTGCTCAGAAGCAGCCCCGAGGCAGGCAGGACAGAGCGGGAAGTCTTCTGGGCATGCAGCATGCTGCTTCCCATGCCCGGAACAAACTGCGAGCAGGTGCCTCGCTTGCGCTTCCATCTGCCGAGTCTTAGAGGCGGACAAGCAAGAAGCTTCCCGCAGTGTGTGCTGCTGTCCGCAAACAGCCTCCAAACAAAGCAGGGCGCTTTTACAGGAGAAGTAAGCGCCCCAGGAGGGAATCTGCCTGCGAGGGAAGCTGTGCAGCACATCCCTTGCTGTGCTCGCCACTTCCCTCACTCTTAGGTAAAGCGCCTCTCAGCTTGCTGGTGGGTGTGCCTCCGTGCTCAGAAGCAGCCCCGAGGCAGGCAGGACAGTGCGGGATGTCTTCTGGGCACGCAGCATGCTGCTTCCCATGCCCGGAACAAACTGCGAGCAGGTGCCTCGCTTGCGCTTCTATCTGCCGAGACTTGGAGCTGCCCAGCGCGCAGCTTCCCGCAGTGTGTGCTGCTGTCCGCAGACAGCCTCCAAACAAAGCAGGGCGCTAAGGCAAGAGAAGTAAGCGCCCCAGGAGGGAATCTGCCTGCGAGGGAAGCTGTGCAGCACATCCCTTGCTGTGCTCGCCACTTCCCTCACTCTTAGGCAAAGCCCATCTCAGCTGGCTTGTAGGCGTGCCTCCGTGCTCAGAAGCAGCCCCGAGGCAGGCAGGACAGAGCGGGAAGTCTTCTGGGCATGCAGCATGCTGCTTCCCATTCCCGGGACAAACTGCGAGCAGGTGCCTCGCTTGCGCTTCCATCTGCCGAGACTTAGAGGCGGACAAGAAAGAAGATTCCCGCAGTGTGTGCTGCTGTCCGCAGACAGCCTCCAAACAAAGCAGGGCGCTAAGGCAAGAGAAGTAAGCGCCCCAGGAGGGAATCTGCCTGCGAGGGAAGCTGTGCAGCACATCCCTTGCTGTGCTCGCCACTTCCCTCACTCTTAGGCAAAGCCCATCTCAGCTGGCTTGTAGGAGTGCCTCCGTGCTCAGAAGCAGCCCAGAGGCAGGCAGGACAGAGCGAGATGTCTTCTGGGCATGCAGCATGCTGCTTCCCATGCCCGGGACAAACTGCGAGCAGGTGCCTCGCTTGCGCTTCCATCTGCCGAGATTAAGAGGCAGACAAGCAAGAAGCTTCCCGCAGTGTGTGCTGCTGTCCGCAAACAGCCTCCAAACAAAGCAGGGCGCTTAGGCAGGAGAAGTAAGCGCCCCAGGAGGGAATCTGCCTGCGAGGGAAGCTGTGCAGCACATCCCTTGCTGTGCTCGCCACTTCCCTCACTCTTAGGCAAAGCGCCTCTCAGCTTGCTGGTGGGTGTGCCTCCGTGCTCAGAAGCAGCCCCGTGGCAGGCAGGACAGTGCGAGAAGTACTCTGGGCACGCAGCATGCTGCTTCCCATGCCCGGGACAAACCGTGAGCAGGTGCTTCGCTTGCGCTTCTATCTGCCGAGACTTGGAGCTGGCCAGCGCGCAGATTCCCACAGTGTGTGCTGCTGTCCGCAAACAGCCTCCAAACAAAGCAGGGCACTAGTTCAAGAGAAATAAGTACCCCAGGAGGGAATCTGCCTGCGAGGGAAGCTGTGCAGCACATCCCTTGTTCCGCTCGCCATTTCCCTGACTCTTAGGCAAAGCCCATCTCAGCTTGCTTGTGGGTGTGCCTCCGTGCTCAGAAGCAGCCCCGAGGCAGGCAGGACAGTGCGGTATGTCTTTTGGACACGCAGCATGCTGCTTCCCATGCCCGGGACAAACTGCGAGCAGGTGCCTCGCTTGCGCTTCTATCTACTGAGACTTGGAGCTGGCCAGCGCGCAGCTTCCCGCAGTGTGTGCTGCTGTCCGCAGCCTCCAAACTAAGCAGGGCGCTAAGGCAAGAGAACTAAGTGTCCCAGGAGGGAATCTGCCTGCGAGGGAAGCTGTGCAGCACATCCCTTACTGTGCTCGCCACTTCCCTCACTCTTAGGCAAAGCCCATCTCAGCTTGCTGGTGGGTGTGCCTCCGTGCTCAGAAGCAGCCCCGAGGCAGGCAGGACAGTGCGAGAAGTACTCTGGGCACGCAGCATGCTGCTTCCCATGCCCGGGACAAACCGCGAGCAGGTGCTTCGCTTGCGCTTCTATCTGCCGAGACTTGGAGCTGGCCAGCGCGCAGCTTCCCGCAGTGTGTGCTGCTGTCCGCAAACAGCCTCCAAACAAAGCAGGGCACTAGGGCAAGAGAAATAAGCACACCAGGACGGAATCTGCCTGCGAGGGAAGCTGTGCAGCACATCCCTTACTGTGCTCGCCACTTCCCTCACTCTTAGGCAAAGCCCATCTCAGCTTGCTTGTGGGTGTGCCTCCGTGCTCAGAAGCAGCCCCGAGGCAGGCAGGACAGAGCGGGAAGTCTTCTGGGCATGCAGCATGCTGCTTCCCATGCCCGGGACAAACTGCGAGCAGGTGCCTCGCTTGCGCTTCCATCTGCCGAGACTTAGAGGCGGACAAGAAAGAAGATTCCCGCAGTGTGTGCTGCTGTCCGCAAACAGCCTCCAAACAAAGCAGGGCGCTTTTACAGGAGAAGTAAGCGCCCCAGGAGGGAATCTGCCTGCGAGGGAAGATGTGCAGCACATCCCTTGCTGTGCTCGCCACTTCCCTCACTCTTAGGCAAAGCGCCTCTCAGCTTGCTGGTGGGTGTGCCTCCGTGCTCAGAAGCAGCCCCGAGGCAGGCAGGACAGTGCGTGATGTCTTCTGAGCACGCAGCATGCTGCTTCCCATGCCCAGAACAAACTGCGAGCAGGTGCCTCGCTTGCGCTTCTATCTGCCGAGACTTGGAGCTGGCCAGCGCGCAGCTTCCCGCAGTGTGTGCTGCTGTCCGCAGACAGCCTCCAAACAAAGCAGGGCGCTAAGGCAAGAGAACTAAGCGCCCCAGGAGGGAATCTGCCTGCGAGGGAAGCTGTGCAGCACATCCCTTGTTCCGCTCGCCACTTCCCTGACTCTTAGCCAAAGCCCATCTCAGCTTGCTTGTAGGTGTGCCTCCGTGCTCAGAAGCAGCCGCGAGGCAGGCAGGACAGAGCGGGATGTCTTCTGGGCACGCAGCATGCTGCTTCCCATGCCCGGGACAAACTGCGAGCAGGTGCCTCGCTTGCGCTTCCATCTGCCGAGACTTAGAGGCGGACAAGAAAGAAGATTCCCGCTGTGTGTGCTGCTGTCCGCAAACAGCCTCCAAACAAAGCAGGGCGCTAAGTCAAGAGAACTAAGCGCCCCAGGAGGGAATCTGCCTGCGAGGGAAGCTGTGCAGCACATCCCTTGTTCCGCTCGCCACTTCCCTCACTCTTAGGCAAAGGCCATCTCAGCTTGCTTGTGGGTGTGCCTCCGTGCTCAGAAGCAGCCCCGAGGCAGACAGGACAGTGCGGGATGTCTTCTGGGCACGCAGCATGCTGCTTCCCATGCCCGGGACAAACCGCGAGCAGGTGCCTCGCTTGCGCTTCTATCTGCCGAGACTTGGAGCTGGCCAGCGCGCAGCTTCCCGCAGTGTGTGCTGCTGTCCACAGACAGCCTCCAAACAAAGCAGGGCGCTAAGGCAAGAGAAGTAAGCGCCCCAGGAGGGAATCTGCCTGCGAGGGAAGCTGTGCAGCACATCCCTTGCTGTGCTCGCCACTTCCCTCACTCTTAGGCAAAGCAAATCTCAGCTGGCTTGTAGGAGTGCCTCCGTGCTCAGAAGCAGCCCCGAGGCAGGCAGGACAGAGCGGGAAGTCTTCTGGGCACGCAGCATGCTACTTCCCATGCCCGGGACAAACTGCGAGCAGGTGCCTCGCTTGCGCTTCCATCTGCCGAGACTTAGAGGCGGACAAGCAAGCAGCTTCCCGCTGTGTGTGCTGCTGTCCGCAAACAGCCTCCAAACAAAGCAGGGCGCTTAGGCAGGAGAAGTAAGCACCCCAGGAGGGAATCTGCCTGCGAGGGAAGCTGTGCAGCACATGCCTTGCTGTGCTCGCCACTTCCCTCACTCTTTGGCAAAGCGCCTCTCAGCTTCCTGGTGGGTGTGCCTCCATGCTCAGAAGCAGCCCCGAGGCAGGCAGGACAGTGCGGGATGTCTTTTGGACACGCAGCATGCTGCTTCCCATGCCTGGAACAAACTGCGAGCAGGTGCCTCGCTTGTGCTTCCATCTGCCGAGTCTTAGAGGCGGACAAGCAAGAAGCTTCCCGCAGTGTGTGCTGCTGTCCGCAAACAGCCTCCAAACAAAGCAGGGCGCTTAGGCAGGAGAAGTAAGCGCCCCAGGAGGGAATCTGCCTGCGAGGGAAGCTGTGCAGCACATCCCTTGCTGTGCTCGCCACTTCCCTCACTCTTAGGCAAAGCCCATCTCAGCTGGCTTGTAGGCGTGCCTCCGTGCTCAGAAGCAGCCCCGAGGCAGGCAGGACAGTGCGTGATGTCTTCTGAGCATGCAGCATGCTGCTTCCCATGCCCGGGACAAACTGCGAGCAGGTGCCTCGCTTGCGCTTCTATCTGCCGAGACTTGGAGCTGGCCAGCGCGCAGCTTCCCGCAGTGTGTGCTGCTCTCCGCAGACAGCCTCCAAACAAAGCAGGGCGCTAAGGCAAGAGAACTAAGCGCCCCAGGAGGGAATCTGCCTGCGAGGGAAGCTGTGCAGCACATCCCTTGTTCCGCTCGCCATTTCCCTGACTCTTAGGCAAAGGCCATCTCAGCTTGCTTGTGGGTGTGCCTCCGTGCTCAGAAGCAGCCCCGAGGCAGGCAGGACAGTGCGGGATAGCTTTTGGACACGCAGCATGCTGCTTCCCATGCCTGGAACAAACTGCGAGCAGGTGCCTTGCTTGCGCTTCCATCTGCCGAGTCTTAGAGGCGGACAAGCAAGAAGCTTCCCGCAGTGTGTGCTGCTGTCCGCAAACAGCCTCCAAACAAAGCAGGGCGCTTAGGCAGGAGAAGTAAGCGCCCCAGGAGGGAATCTGCCTGCGAGGGAAGCTGTGCAGCACATCCCTTGCTGTGCTCGCCACTTCCCTCACTCTTAGGCAAAGCCCATCTCAGCTTGCTTGTAGGCGTGCCTCCGTGCTCAGAAGCAGCCCCGAGGCAGGCAGGACAGTGCGGGATGTCTTCTGGGCACGCAGCATGCTGCTTCCCATGCCCGGAACAAACTGCGAGCAGGTGCCTCCCTTGCGCTTCCATCTGCCGAGACTTAGAGGCAGACAAGCAAGAAGCTTCCCGCTGTGTGTGCTGCTGTCCGCAAACAGCCTCCAAACAAAGCAGGGCGCTTAGGCAGGAGAAGTAAGCGCCCCAGGAGGGAATCTGCCTGCGAGGGAAGCTGTGCAGCACATCCCTTGTTCCGCGCGCCACTTCCCTCACTCTTAGGCAAAGCCCATCTCAGCTTGCTTGTGGGTGTGCCTCCGTGCTCAGAAGCAGCCCCGAGGCAGGCAGGACAGTGCGGGATAGCTTTTGCACACGCAGCATGCTGCTTCCCATGCCTGGAACAAACTGCGAGCAGGTGCCTCCCTTGCGCTTCCATCTGCCGAGTCTTAGAGGCGGACAAGCAAGAAGCTTCCCGCAGTGTGTGCTGCTGTCCGCAAACAGCCTCCAAACAAAGCAGGGCGCTAAGGCAGGAGAAGTAAGCGCACCAGGAGGGAATCTGTCTGCGAGGGAAGCTGTGCAGCACATCCCTTGCTGTGCTCGCCACTTCCCTCACTCTTAGGCAAAGCCCATCTCAGCTTGCTTGTAGGTGTGCCTCCGTGCTCAGAAGCAGCCCAGAGGCAGGCAGGACAGAGCGGGATGTCTTCTGGGCACGCAGCATGCTGCTTCCCATGCCCGGGACAAACTGCGAGCAGGTGCCTCGCTTGCGCTTCCATCTGCCGAGATTAAGAGGCAGACAAGCAAGAAGCTTCCCGCAGTGTGTGCTGCTGTCCGCAAACAGCCTCCAAACAAAGCAGGGCGCTTAGGCAGGAGAAGTAAGCGCCCCAGGAGGGAATCTGCCTGCGAGGGAAGCTGTGCAGCACATCCCTTGCTGTGCTCGCCACTTCCCTCACTCTTAGGCAAAGCGCCTCTCAGCTTGCTGGTGGGTGTGCCTCCGTGCTCAGAAGCAGCCGCGAGGCAGGCAGGACAGTGCGGTATGTCTTCTGGGCACGCAGCATGCTGCTTCCCATGCCCGGGACAAACTGCGAGCAGGTGCCTCGCTTGCGCTTCCATCTGCCGAGATTAAGAGGCAGACAAGCAAGAAGCTTCCCGCTGTGTGTGCTGCTCTCCGCAAACAGCCTCCAAACAAAGCAGGGCGCTTAGGCAGGAGAAGTAAGCGCCCCAGGAGGGAATCTGCCTGCGAGGGAAGCTGTGCAGCACATCCCTTGCTGTGCTCGCCACTTCCCTCACTCTTAGGCAAAGCCCATCTCAGCTTGCTTGTAGGTGTGCCTCCGTGCTCAGAAGCAGCCCAGAGGCAGGCAGGACAGAGCGGGATGTCTTCTGGGCACGCAGCATGCTGCTTCCCATGCCCGGGACAAACTGCGAGCAGGTGCCTCGCTTGCGCTTCCATCTGCCGAGATTAAGAGGCAGACAAGCAAGAAGCTTCCCGCTGTGTGTGCTGCTCTCCGCAAACAGCCTCCAAACAAAGCAGGGCGCTTAGGCAGGAGAAGTAAGCGCCCCAGGAGGGAATCTGCCTGCGAGGGAAGCTGTGCAGCACATCCCTTGTTCCGCTCGCCATTTCCCTGACTCTTAGGCAAAGGCCATCTCAGCTTGCTGGTGGGTGTGCCTCCGTGCTCAGAAGCAGCCCCGAGGCAGGCAGGACAGTGCGGGATAGCTTTTGCACACGCAGCATGCTGCTTCCCATGCCTGGAACAAACTGCGAGCAGGTGCCTCCCTTGCGCTTCCATCTGCCGAGTCTTAGAGGCGGACAAGCAAGAAGCTTCCCGCAGTGTGTGCTGCTGTCCGCAAACAGCCTCCAAACAAAGCAGGGCGCTTAGGCAGGAGAAGTAAGCGCCCCAGGAGGGAATCTGCCTGCGAGGGAAGCTGTGCAGCACATCCCTTGCTGCGCTCGCCACTTCCCTCACTCTTAGGGAAAGCCCATCTCAGCTTGCTTGTGGCTGTGCCTCAGTGCTCAGAAGCAGCCCCGAGGCAGGCAGGACAGTTCGAGAAGTACTCTGGGCACGCAGCATGCTGCTTCCCATGCCCAGAACAAACTGCGAGCAGGTGCCTCGCTTGCGCTTCCATCTGCCGAGTCTTAGAGGCGGACAAGCAAGAAGCTTCCCGTAGTGTGTGCTGCTGTCCGCAAACAGCCTCCAAACAAAGCAGGGCGCTTTTACAGGAGAAGTAAGCGCCCCAGGAGGGAATCTGCCTGCGAGGGAAGCTGTGCAGCACATCCCTTGCTGTGCTCGCCACTTCCCTCACTCTTAGGCAAAGCGCCTCTCAGCTTGCTGGTGGGTGTGCCTCCGTGCTCAGAAGCAGCCCCGAGGCAGGCAGGACAGTGCGGGATGTCTTCTGGGCACGCAGCATGCTGCTTCCCATGCCCGGGACAAACTGCGAGCAGGTGCCTCGCTTGCGCTTCTATCTGCCGAGACTTGGAGCTGGCCAGCGCGCAGCTTCCCGCAGTGTGTGCTGCTGTCCGCAGACAGCCTCCAAACAAAGCAGGGCGCTAAGGCAAGAGAACTAAGCGCCCCAGGAGGGAATCTGCCTGCGAGGGAAGCTGTGCAGCACATCCCTTGTTCCGCTCGCCACTTCCCTGACTCTTAGGCAAAGCCCATCTCAGCTTGCTTGTAGGTGTGCCTCCGTGCTCAGAAGCAGCCGCGAGGCAGGCAGGACAGAGCGGGATGTCTTCTGGGCACGCAGCATGCTGCTTCCCATGCCCGGGACAAACTGCGAGCAGGTGCCTCGCTTGCGCTTCCATCTGCCGAGACTTAGAGGCGGACAAGAAAGAAGATTCCCGCTGTGTGTGCTGCTGTCCGCAAACAGCCTCCAAACAAAGCAGGGCGCTAAGTCAAGAGAACTAAGCGCCCCAGGAGGGAATCTGCCTGCGAGGGAAGCTGTGCAGCACATCCCTTGCTGTGCTCGCCACTTCCCTCACTCTTAGGCAAAGCCCATCTCAGCTGGCTTGTGGGTGTGCCTCCGTGCTCAGAAGCAGCCCCGAGGCAGACAGGACAGTGCGGGATGTCTTCTGGGCACGCAGCATGCTGCTTCCCATGCCCGGGACAAACCGCGAGCAGGTGCCTCGCTTGCGCTTCTATCTGCCGAGACTTGGAGCTGGCCAGCGTGCAGCTTCCCGCAGTGTGTGCTGCTGTCCACAGACAGCCTCCAAACAAAGCAGGGCGCTAAGGCAAGAGAAGTAAGCGCCCCAGGAGGGAATCTGCCTGCGAGGGAAGCTGTGCAGCACATCCCTTGCTGTGCTCGCCACTTCCCTCACTCTTAGGCAAAGCAAATCTCAGCTGGCTTGTAGGAGTGCCTCCGTGCTCAGAAGCAGCCCCGAGGCAGGCAGGACAGAGCGGGAAGTCTTCTGGGCACGCAGCATGCTACTTCCCATGCCCGGGACAAACTGCGAGCAGGTGCCTCGCTTGCGCTTCCATCTGCCGAGACTTAGAGGCGGACAAGCAAGCAGCTTCCCGCTGTGTGTGCTGCTGTCCGCAAACAGCCTCCAAACAAAGCAGGGCGCTTAGGCAGGAGAAGTAAGCACCCCAGGAGGGAATCTGCCTGCGAGGGAAGCTGTGCAGCACATCCCTTGCTGTGCTCGCCACTTCCCTCACTCTTAGGCAAAGCGCCTCTCAGCTGGCTTGTAGGCGTGCCTCCGTGCTCAGAAGCAGCCGCGAGGCAGGCAGGACAGTGCGGGATGTCTTCTGGGCACGCAGCATGCTGCTTCCCATGCCCGGGACAAACTGCGAGCAGGTGCCTCGCTTGCGCTTCCATCTGCCGAGACTTGGAGCTGGCCAGCGCGCAGATTCCCGCAGTGTCTGCTGCTGTCCGCAGACAGCCTCCAAACAAAGCAGGGCGCTAAGGCAAGAGAAGTAAGCGCCCCAGGAGGGAATCTGCCTGCGAGGGAAGCTGTGCAGCACATCCCTTGCTGTGCTCGCCACTTCCCTTACTCTTAGGCAAAGCCCATCTCAGGTTGCTTGTAGGCGTGCCTCCGTGCTCAAAGCAGCCCCGAGGCAGGCAGGACAGAGCGGGAAGTCTTCTGGGCATGCAGCATGCTACTTCCCATGCCCGGGACAAACTGCGAGCAGGTGCCTCGCTTGCGCTTCCATCTGCCGAGACTTAGAGGCGGACAAGCAAGAAGCTTCCCGCAGTGTGTGCTGCTGTCCGCAAACAGCCTCCAAACAAAGCAGGGCGCTTAGGCAGGAGAAGTAAGCACCCCAGGAGGGAATCTGCCTGCGAGGGAAGCTGTGCAGCACATGCCTTGCTGTGCTCGCCACTTCCCTCACTCTTTGGCAAAGCGCCTCTCAGCTTCCTGGTGGGTGTGCCTCCATGCTCAGAAGCAGCCCCGAGGCAGGCAGGACAGTGCGGGATGTCTTTTGGACACGCAGCATGCTGCTTCCCATGCCTGGAACAAACTGCGAGCAGGTGCCTCGCTTGTGCTTCCATCTGCCGAGTCTTAGAGGCGGACAAGCAAGAAGCTTCCCGCAGTGTGTGCTGCTGTCCGCAAACAGCCTCCAAACAAAGCAGGGCGCTTAGGCAGGAGAAGTAAGCGCCCCAGGAGGGAATCTGCCTGCGAGGGAAGCTGTGCAGCACATCCCTTGCTGTGCTCGCCACTTCCCTCACTCTTAGGCAAAGCCCATCTCAGCTGGCTTGTAGGCGTGCCTCCGTGCTCAGAAGCAGCCCCGAGGCAGGCAGGACAGTGCGGGATGTCTTCTGAGCACGCAGCATGCTGCTTCCCATGCCCGGGACAAACTGCGAGCAGGTGCCTCGCTTGCGCTTCTATCTGCCGAGACTTGGAGCTGGCCAGCGCGCAGCTTCCCGCAGTGTGTGCTGCTGTCCGCAGACAGCCTCCAAACAAAGCAGGGCGCTAAGGCAAGAGAACTAAGCGCCCCAGGAGGGAATCTGCCTGCGAGGGAAGCTGTGCAGCACATCCCTTGTTCCGCTCGCCATTTCCCTGACTCTTAGGCAAAGGCCATCTCAGCTTGCTTGTGGGTGTGCCTCCGTGCTCAGAAGCAGCCCCGAGGCAGGCAGGACAGTGCGGGATAGCTTTTGGACACGCAGCATGCTGCTTCCCATGCCTGGAACAAACTGCGAGCAGGTGCCTTGCTTGCGCTTCCATCTGCCGAGTCTTAGAGGCGGACAAGCAAGAAGCTTCCCGCAGTGTGTGCTGCTGTCCGCAAACAGCCTCCAAACAAAGCAGGGCGCTTAGGCAGGAGAAGTAAGCGCCCCAGGAGGGAATCTGCCTGCGAGGGAAGCTGTGCAGCACATCCCTTGCTGTGCTCGCCACTTCCCTCACTCTTAGGCAAAGCGCCTCTCAGCTTGCTGGTGGGTGTGCCTCCGTGCTCAGAAGCAGCCCCGAGGCAGGCAGGACAGTGCGGGATGTCTTCTGGGCACGCAGCATGCTGCTTCCCATGCCCGGAACAAACTGCGAGCAGGTGCCTCCCTTGCGCTTCCATCTGCCGAGACTTAGAGGCAGACAAGCAAGAAGCTTCCCGCTGTGTGTGCTGCTGTCCGCAAACAGCCTCCAAACAAAGCAGGGCACTTAGGCAGGAGAAGTAAGCGCCCCAGGAGGGAATCTGCCTGCGAGGGAAGCTGTGCAGCACATCCCTTGTTCCGCGCGCCACTTCCCTCACTCTTAGGCAAAGCCCATCTCAGCTTGCTTGTGGGTGTGCCTCTGTGCTCAGAAGCAGCCCCGAGGCAGGCAGGACAGTGCGGGATAGCTTTTGCACACGCAGCATGCTGCTTCCCATGCCTGGAACAAACTGCGAGCAGGTGCCTCCCTTGCGCTTCCATCTGCCGAGTCTTAGAGGCGGACAAGCAAGAAGCTTCCCGCAGTGTGTGCTGCTGTCCGCAAACAGCCTCCAAACAAAGCAGGGCGCTAAGGCAGGAGAAGTAAGCGCCCCAGGAGGGAATCTGCCTGCGAGGGAAGCTGTGCAGCACATCCCTTGCTGTGCTCGCCACTTCCCTCACTCTTAGGCAAAGCGCCTCTCAGCTTGCTGGTGGGTGTGCCTCCGTGCTCAGAAGCAGCCGCGAGGCAGGCAGGACAGTGCGGTATGTCTTCTGGGCACGCAGCATGCTGCTTCCCATGCCCGGGACAAACTGCGAGCAGGTGCCTCGCTTGCGCTTCCATCTGCTGAGACTTGGAGCTGGCCAGCGCGCAGCTTCCCGCAGTGTCTGCTGCTGTCCGCAAACAGCCTGCAAACAAAGCAGGGCGCTAAGGCAAGAGAAGTAAGCGCCCCAGGAGGGAATCTGCCTGCGAGGGAAGCTGTGCAGCACATCCCTTGCTGTGCTCGCCACTTCCCTCACTCTTAGGCAAAGCCCATCTCAGCTTGCTTGTAGGTGTGCCTCCGTGCTCAGAAGCAGCCCAGAGGCAGGCAGGACAGAGCGGGATGTCTTCTGGGCACGCAGCATGCTGCTTCCCATGCCCGGGACAAACTGCGAGCAGGTGCCTCCCTTGCGCTTCCATCTGCCGAGATTAAGAGGCAGACAAGCAAGAAGCTTCCCGCTGTGTGTGCTGCTGTCCGCAAACAGCCTCCAAACAAAGCAGGGCGCTTAGGCAGGAGAAGTAAGCGCCCCAGGAGGGAATCTGCCTGCGAGGGAAGCTGTGCAGCACATCCCTTTTTCCGCTCGCCATTTCCCTGACTCTTAGGCAAAGGCCATCTCAGCTTGCTGGTGGGTGTGCCTCCGTGCTCAGAAGCAGCCCCGAGGCAGGCAGGACAGTGCGGGATAGCTTTTGCACACGCAGCATGCTGCTTCCCATGCCTGGAACAAACTGCGAGCAGGTGCCTCCCTTGCACTTCCATCTGCCGAGTCTTAGAGGCGGACAAGCAAGAAGCTTCCCGCAGTGTGTGCTGCTGTCCGCAAACAGCCTCCAAACAAAGCAGGGCGCTTAGGCAGGAGAAGTAAGCGCCCCAGGAGGGAATCTGCCTGCGAGGGAAGCTGTGCAGCACATCCCTTGCTGCGCTCGCCACTTCCCTCACTCTTAGGGAAAGCCCATCTCAGCTTGCTTGTGGGTGTGCCTCAGTGCTCAGAAGCAGCCCCGAGGCAGGCAGGACAGTTCGAGAAGTACTCTGGGCACGCAGCATGCTGCTTCCCATGCCCGGGACAAACTGCGAGCAGGTGCCTCGCTTGCGCTTCTATCTGCCGAGACTTGGAGCTGGCCAGCGCGCAGCTTCCCGCAGTGTGTGCTACTGTCCGCAGACAGCCTCCAAACAAAGCAGGGCGCTAAGGCAAGAGAACTAAGCGCCCCAGGAGGGAATCTGCCTGCGAGGGAAGATGTGCAGCACATCCCTTGCTGTGCTCGCCACTTCCCTCACTCTTAGGCAAAGCCCATCTCAGCTTGCTGGTGGGTGTGCCTCCGTGCTCAGAAGCAGCCCCGAGGCAGGCAGGACAGTGCGGGATGTCTTTTGGACACGCAGCATGCTGCTTCCCATGCCCGGGACAAACTGCGAGCAGGTGCCTCGCTTGCGCTTCTATCTGCCGAGACTTGGAGCTGGCCAGGTCGCAGCTTCCCGCAGTGTGTGCTGCTGCCGCAAACAGCCTCCAAACAAAGCAGGGCACCAGGGCAAGAGAAATAAGCACACCAGGAGGGAATCTGCCTGCGAGGGAAGCTGTGCAGCACATCCCTTACTGTGCTCGCCACTTCCCTCACTCTTAGGCAAAGCCCATCTCAGCTTGCTTGTGGGTGTGCCTCCGTGCTCAGAAGCAGCCCCGAGGCAGGCAGGACAGTGCGGGATAGCTTTTGGTCACGCAGCATGCTGCTTCCCATGCCTGGAACAAACTACGAGCAGGTGCCTCGCTTGTGCTTCCATCTGCCGAGTCTTAGAGGCGGACAAGCAAGCAGCTTCCCGCAGTGTGTGCTGCTGTCCGCAAACAGCCTCCAAACAAAGCAGGGCGCTTAGGCAGGAGAAGTAAGCGCCCCAGGAGGGAATCTGCCTGCGAGGGAAGCTGTGCAGCACATCCCTTGCTGTGCTCGCCACTTCCCTCACTCTTAGGCAAAGCGCCTCTCAGCTTGCTGGTGGGTGTGCCTCCGTGCTCAGAAGCAGCCCCGAGGCAGGCAGGACAGTGCGGGATGTCTTCTGGGCACGCAGCATGCTGCTTCCCATGCCCGGAACAAACTGCGAGCAGGTGCCTCCCTTGCGCTTCCATCTGCCGAGACTTAGAGGCAGACAAGCAAGAAGCTTCCCGCTGTGTGTGCTGCTGTCCGCAAACAGCCTCCAAACAAAGCAGGGCGCTTAGGCAGGAGAAGTAAGCGCCCCAGGAGGGAATCTGCCTGCGAGGGAAGCTGTGCAGCACATCCCTTGTTCCGCGCGCCACTTCCCTCACTCTTAGGCAAAGCCCATCTCAGCTTGCTTGTGGGTGTGCCTCCGTGCTCAGAAGCAGCCCCGAGGCAGGCAGGACAGTGCGGGATAGCTTTTGGACACGCAGCATGCTGCTTCCCATGCCTGGAACAAACTGCGAGCAGGTGCCTCCCTTGCGCTTCCATCTGCCGTCTTAGAGGCGGACAAGCAAGAAGCTTCCCGCAGTGTGTGCTGCTGTCCGCAAACAGCCTCCAAACAAAGCAGGGCGCTAAGGCAGGAGAAGTAAGCGCACCAGGAGGGAATCTGCCTGCGAGGGAAGCTGTGCAGCACATCCCTTGCTGTGCTCGCCACTTCCCTCACTCTTAGGCAAAGCCCATCTCAGCTTGCTTGTAGGTGTGCCTCCGTGCTCAGAAGCAGCCCAGAGGCAGGCAGGACAGAGCGGGATGTCTTCTGGGCACGCAGCATGCTGCTTCCCATGCCCGGGACAAACTGCGAGCAGGTGCCTCGCTTGCGCTTCCATCTGCCGAGATTAAGAGGCAGACAAGCAAGAAGCTTCCCGCAGTGTGTGCTGCTGTCCGCAAACAGCCTCCAAACAAAGCAGGGCGCTTAGGCAGGAGAAGTAAGCGCCCCAGGAGGGAATCTGCCTGCGAGGGAAGCTGTGCAGCACATCCCTTGCTGTGCTCGCCACTTCCCTCACTCTTTGGCAAAGCGCCTCTCAGCTTCCTGGTGGGTGTGCCTCCGTGCTCAGAAGCAGCCCCGAGGCAGGCAGGACAGTGCGGGATGTCTTTTGGACACGCAGCATGCTGCTTCCCATGCCTGGAACAAACTGCGAGCAGGTGCCTCGCTTGTGCTTCCATCTGCCGAGTCTTGGAGGCGGACAAGCAAGAAGCTTCCCGCAGTGTGTGCTGCTGTCCGCAAACAGCCTCCAAACAAAGCAGGGCGCTTAGGCAGGAGAAGTAAGCGCCCCAGGAGGGAATCTGCCTGCGAGGGAAGCTGTGCAGCACATCCCTTGTTCCGCTCGCCATTTCCCTGACTCTTAGGCAAAGCCCATCTCAGCTTGCTTGTGGGTGTGCCTCCGTGCTCAGAAGCAGCCCCGAGGCAGGCAGGACAGTGCGGGATAGCTTTTGGTCACGCAGCATGCTGCTTCCCATGCCTGGAACAAACTGCGAGCAGGTGCCTCGCTTGTCCTTCCATCTGCCGAGTCTTAGAGGCGGACAAGCAAGAAGCTTCCCGCAGTGTGTGCTGCTGTCCGCAAACAGCCTCCAAACAAAGCAGGGCGCTTAGGCAGGAGAAGTAAGCGCCCCAGGAGGGAATCTGCCTGCGAGGGAAGCTGTGCAGCACATCCCTTGCTGTGCTCGCCACTTCCCTCACTCTTAGGCAAAGCGCCTCTCAGCTTGCTGGTGGGTGTGCCTCCGTGCTCAGAAGCAGCCCCGAGGCAGGCAGGACAGTGCGGGATGTCTTCTGGGCACGCAGCATGCTGCTTCCCATGCCCGGAACAAACTGCGAGCAGGTGCCTCCCTTGCGCTTCCATCTGCCGAGACTTAGAGGCAGACAAGCAAGAAGCTTCCCGCTGTGTGTGCTGCTGTCCGCAAACAGCCTCCAAACAAAGCAGGGCGCTTAGGCAGGAGAAGTAAGCGCCCCAGGAGGGAATCTGCCTGCGAGGGAAGCTGTGCAGCACATCCCTTGTTCCGCGCGCCACTTCCCTCACTCTTAGGCAAAGCCCATCTCAGCTTGCTTGTGGGTGTGCCTCCGTGCTCAGAAGCAGCCCCGAGGCAGGCAGGACAGTGCGGGATAGCTTTTGCACACGCAGCATGCTGCTTCCCATGCCTGGAACAAACTGCGAGCAGGTGCCTCCCTTGCGCTTCCATCTGCCGAGTCTTAGAGGCGGACAAGCAAGAAGCTTCCCGCAGTGTGTGCTGCTGTCCGCAAACAGCCTCCAAACAAAGCAGGGCGCTTAGGCAGGAGAAGTAAGCGCCCCAGGAGGGAATCTGCCTGCGAGGGAAGCTGTGCAGCACATCCCTTGCTGCGCTCGCCACTTCCCTCACTCTTAGGGAAAGCCCATCTCAGCTTGCTTGTGGGTGTGCCTCCGTGCTCAGAAGCAGCCCCGAGGCAGGCAGGACAGTGCGAGAAGTACTCTGGGCACGCAGCATGCTGCTTCCCATGCCCGGGACAAACCGCGAGCAGGTGCCTTGCTTGCGCTTCTATCTGCCGAGACTTGGAGCTGGCCAGCGCGCAGCTTCCCGCAGTGTGTGCTTCTGTCCGCAAACAGCCTCCAAACAAAGCAGGGCACTAGGGCAAGAGAAATAAGCACACCAGGAGGGAATCTGCCTGCGAGGGAAGCTGTGCAGCACATCCCTTGCTGCGCTCGCCACTTCCCTCACTCTTAGGCAAAGCCCACCTCAGCTGGCTTGTAGGCGTGCCTCCGTGCTCAGAAGCAGCCCCGTGGCAGGCAGGACAGTTCGAGAAGTACTCTGGGCACGCAGCATGCTGCTTCCCATGCCCGGGACAAACTACGAGCAGGTGCCTTGCTTGCCCTTCTATCTGCCGAGACTTGGAGCTGGCCAGCGCGCAGCTTCCCGCAGTGTGTGCTGCTGTCCGCAAACAGCCTCCAAACAAAGCAGGGCACTAGGGCAAGAGAAATAAGCACACCAGGAGGGAATCTGCCTGCGAGGGAAGCTGTGCAGCACATCCCTTACTGTGCTCGCCACTTCCCTCACTCTTAGGCAAAGCCCATCTCTGCTTGCTTGTAGGCGTGCCTCCGTGCTCAGAAGCAGCCCCGAGGCAGGCAGGACAAAGCGGGAAGTCTTCTGGGCATGCAGCATGCTGCTTCCCATGCCCGGAACAAACTGCGAGCAGGTGCCTCGCTTGTGCTTCCATCTGCCGAGACTTAGAGGCAGACAAGCAAGCAGCTTCCCGCAATGTCTGCTGCTGTCCGCAAACAGCCTCCAAACAAAGCAGGGCGCTTAGGCAGGAGAAGTAAGCGCCCCAGGAGGGAATCTGCCTGCGAGGGAAGCTGTGCAGCACATCCCTTGCTGCGCTCGCCACTTCCCTCACTCTTAGGGAAAGCCCATCTCAGCTTGCTTGTGGGTGTGCCTCCGTGCTCAGAAGCAGCCCCGAGGCAGGCAGGACAGTGCGAGAAGTACTCTGGGCACGCAGCATGCTGCTTCCCATGCCCGGGACAAACCGCGAGCAGGTGCTTCGCTTGCGCTTCTATCTGCCGAGACTTGGAGCTGGCCAGCGCGCAGCTTCCCGCAGTGTGTGCTTCTGTCCGCAAACAGCCTCCAAACAAAGCAGGGCACTAGGGCAAGAGAAATAAGCACACCAGGAGGGAATCTGCCTGCGAGGGAAGCTGTGCAGCACATCCCTTGCTGCGCTCGCCACTTCCCTCACTCTTAGGCAAAGCCCATCTCAGCTTGCTTGTAGGCGTGCCTCTGTGCTCAGAAGCAGCCCCGAGGCAGGCAGGACAGTGCGGGATGTCTTCTGGGCACGCAGCATGCTGCTTCCCATGCCCGGGACAAACTGCGAGCAGGTGCCTCGCTTGCGCTTCTATCTGCCGAGACTTGGAGCTGGCCAGCGCGCAGCTTCCCGCAGTGTGTGCTACTGTCCGCAGACAGCCTCCAAACAAAGCAGGGCGCTAAGGCAAGAGAACTAAGCGCCCCAGGAGGGAATCTGCCTGCGAGGGAAGATGTGCAGCACATCCCTTGCTGTGCTCGCCACTTCCCTCACTCTTAGGCAAAGCCCATCTCAGCTTGCTGGTGGGTGTGCCTCCGTGCTCAGAAGCAGCCCCGAGGCAGGCAGGACAGTGCGGGATGTCTTTTGGACACGCAGCATGCTGCTTCCCATGCCCGGGACAAACTGCGAGCAGGTGCCTCGCTTGCGCTTCTATCTGCCGAGACTTGGAGCTGGCCAGCGCGCAGCTTCCCGCAGTGTGTGCTGCTGTCCGCAAACAGCCTCCAAACAAAGCAGGGCACTAGGGCAAGAGAAATAAGCACACCAGGAGGGAATCTGCCTGCGAGGGAAGCTGTGCAGCACATCCCTTGTTCCGCTCGCCATTTCCCTGACTCTTAGGCAAAGCCCAACTCAGCTTGCTTGTAGGTGTGCCTCCGTGCTCAGAAGCAGCCCCGAGGCAGGCAGGACAGTGCGGGATGTCTTTTGGTCACGCAGCATGCTGCTTCCCATGCCTGGAACAAACTGCGAGCAGGTGCCTCGCTTGTGCTTCCATCTGCCGAGTCTTAGAGGCGGACAAGCAAGAAGCTTCCCGCAGTGTGTGCTGCTGTCCGCAAACAGCCTCCAAACAAAGCAGGGCGCTTAGGCAGGAGAAGTAAGCGCCCCAGGAGGGAATCTGCCTGCGAGGGAAGCTGTGCAGCACATCCCTTTCTGCGCTCGCCACTTCCCTCACTCTTAGGGAAAGCCCATCTCAGCTTGCTTGTGGGTGTGCCTCCGTGCTCAGAAGCAGCCCCGAGGCAGGCAGGACAGTTCGAGAAGTACTCTGGGCACGCAGCATGCTGCTTCCCATGCCCGGGACAAACTGCGAGCAGGTGCCTCGCTTGCGCTTCTATCTGCCGAGACTTGGAGCTGGCCAGCGCGCAGCTTCCCGCAGTGTGTGCTACTGTCCGCAGACAGCCTCCAAACAAAGCAGGGCGCTAAGGCAAGAGAACTAAGCGCCCCAGGAGGGAATCTGCCTGCGAGGGAAGATGTGCAGCACATCCCTTGCTGTGCTCGCCACTTCCCTCACTCTTAGGCAAAGCCCATCTCAGCTTGCT
This sequence comes from Rhea pennata, assembly GCF_028389875.1. Lineage (NCBI taxonomy): Eukaryota > Metazoa > Chordata > Aves > Rheiformes > Rheidae > Rhea > Rhea pennata. The sequence goes on along the minus strand of NW_026907685.1, from coordinate 1,176,681 downwards.
GGTGGGTGTGCCTCCGTGCTCAGAAGCAGCCCCGAGGCAGGCAGGACAGTGCGGGATGTCTTCTGGGCACGCAGCATGCTGCTTCCCATGCCCGGGACAAACTGCGAGCAGGTGCCTCGCTTGCGCTTCTATCTGCCGAGACTTGGACCTGGCCAGCGCGCAGCTTCCCGCAGTGTGTGCTGCTGTCCGCAGACAGCCTCCAAACAAAGCAGGGCCCTAAGGCAAGAGAACTAAGCGCCCCAGGAGGGAATCTGCCTGCGAGGGAAGCTGTGCAGCACATCCCTTGTTCCACTCGCCACTTCCCTCACTCTTAGGCAAAGCCCATCTCAGCTTGCTTGTAGGCGTGCCTCCGTGCTCAGAAGCAGCCCCGAGGCAGGCAGGACAGAGCGGGAAGTCTTCTGGGCATGCAGCATGCTGCTTCCCATGCCCGGAACAAACTGCGAGCAGGTGCCTCCCTTGCGCTTCCATCTGCCGAGACTTAGAGGCAGACAAGCAAGAAGCTTCCCGCAGTGTGTGCTGCTGTCCGCAAACAGCCTCCAAACAAAGCAGGGCGCTTAGGCAGGAGAAGTAAGCGCCCCAGGAGGGAATCTGCCTGCGAGGGAAGCTGTGCAGCACATCCCTTGCTGCGCTCGCCACTTCCCTCACTCTTAGGCAAAGCCCATCTCAGGTTGCTTGTAGGCATGCCTCCGTGCTCAGAAGCAGCCCCGAGGCAGGCAGGACAGAGCGGGAAGTCTTCTGGGCACGCAGCATGCTGCTTCCCATGCCCGGGACAAACTGCGAGCAGGTGCCTCGCTTGCGCTTCCATCTGCCGAGACTTGGAGCTGGCCAGCGCGCAGCTTCCCGCAGTGTGTGCTGCTGTCCGCAGACAGCCTCCAAACAAAGCAGGGCACTAGGGCAAGAGAAATAAGCACACCAGGAGGGAATCTGCCTGCGAGGGAAGCTGTGCAGCACATCCCTTACTGTGCTCGCCACTTCCCTCACTCTTAGGCAAAGCCCATCTCAGCTGGCTTGTAGGCGTGCCTCCGTGCTCAGAAGCAGCCCCGAGGCAGGCAGGACAGTGCGGGATGTCTTCTGGGCACGCAGCATGCTGCTTCCCATGCCTGGGACAAACTGCGAGCAGGTGCCTCGCTTGCGCTTCTATCTGCCGAGACTTGGAGCTGGCCAGCGCGCAGCTTCCCACAGTGTGTGCTACTGTAAGCAGACAGCCTCCAAACAAAGCAGGGCGCTAAGGCAAGAGAACTAAGCGCCCCAGGAGGGAATCTGCCTGCGAGGGAAGCTGTGCAGCACATCCCTTGCTGTGCTCGCCACTTCCCTCACTCTTAGGCAAAGCCCATCTCAGCTGGCTTGTAGGCGTGCCTCCGTGCTCAGAAGCAGCCCCGAGGCAGGCAGGACAGTGCGAGAAGTACTCTGGGCACGCAGCATGCTGCTTCCCATGCCCGGGACAAACTGCGAGCAGGTGCCTCCCTTGCGCTTCCATCTGCCGAGACTTAGAGGCAGACAAGCAAGAAGCTTCCCGCAGTGTGTGCTGCTGTCCGCAAACAGCCTCCAAACAAAGCAGGGCGCTTAGGCAGGAGAAGTAAGCGCCCCAGGAGGGAATGTGCCTGCGAGGGAAGCTGTGCAGCACATCCCTTGCTGTGCTCGCCACTTCCCTCACTCTTAGGCAAAGCCCATCTCAGCTTGCTTGTAGGCGTGCCTCCGTGCTCAGAAGCAGCCCCGAGGCAGGCAGGACAGAGCGGGAAGTCTTCTGGGCACGCAGCATGCTGCTTCCCATGCCCGGGACAAACTGCGAGCAGGTGCCTCCCTTGCGCTTCCATCTGCCGAGACTTAGAGGCAGACAAGCAAGAAGCTTCCCGCAGTGTGTGCTGCTGTCCGCAAACAGCCTCCAAACAAAGCAGGGCGCTTAGGCAGGAGAAGTAAGCGCCCCAGGAGGGAATGTGCCTGCGAGGGAAGCTGTGCAGCACATCCCTTGCTGTGCTCGCCACTTCCCTCACTCTTAGGCAAAGCCCATCTCAGCTTGCTTGTAGGCGTGCCTCCGTGCTCAGAAGCAGCCCCGAGGCAGGCAGGACAGAGCGGGAAGTCTTCTGGGCACGCAGCATGCTGCTTCCCATGCCCGGGACAAACTGCGAGCAGGTGCCTCGCTTGCGCTTCCATCTGCCGAGACTTGGAGCTGGCCAGCGCGCAGCTTCCCGCAGTGTGTGCTGCTGTCCGCAGACAGCCTCCAAACAAAGCAGGGCGCTAAGGCAAGAGAACTAAGCGCCCCAGGAGGGAATCTGCCTGCGAGGGAAGCTGTGCAGCACATCCCTTGCTGTGCTCGCCACTTCCCTCACTCTTAGGCAAAGCCCATCTCAGCTGGCTTGTAGGCATGCCTCCGTGCTCAGAAGCAGCCCCGAGGCAGGCAGGACAGAGCGGGAAGTCTTCTGGGCATGCAGCATGCTGCTTCCCATGCCCGGAACAAACTGCGAGCAGGTGCCTCCCTTGCGCTTCCATCTGCCGAGACTTAGAGGCAGACAAGCAAGAAGCTTCCCGCTGTGTGTGCTGCTGTCCGCAAACAGCCTCCAAACAAAACAGGGCGCTTAGGCAGGAGAAGTAAGCGCCCCAGGAGGGAATCTGCCTGCGAGGGAAGCTGTGCAGCACATCCCTTACTGCGCTCGCCACTTCCCTCACTCTTAGGCAAAGCCCATCTCAGCTGGCTTGTAGGCGTGCCTCCGTGCTCAGAAGCAGCCCCGAGGCAGGCAGGACAGAGCGGGAAGTCTTCTGGGCATGCAGCATGCTGCTTCCCATGCCCGGGACAAACTGCGAGCAGGTGCCTCACTTGCGCTTCTATCTGCCGAGACTTGGAGCTGGCCAGCGCGCACCTTCCCGCAGTGTGTGCTGCTGTCCGCAGACAGCCTCCAAACAAAGCAGGGCACTAGGGCAAGAGAAATAAGCACACCAGGAGGGAATCTGCCTGCGAGGGAAGCTGTGCAGCACATCCCTTGTTCCGCTCGCCATTTCCCTGACTCTTAGGGAAAGCCCATCTCAGCTTGCTTGTAGGTGTGCCTCCGTGCTCAGAAGCAGCCCCGAGGCAGGCAGGACAGTGCGGGATGTCTTCTGGGCACGCAGCATGCTGCTTCCCATGCCTGGGACAAACTGCGAGCAGGTGCCTCGCTTGCGCTTCTATCTGCCGAGACTTGGAGCTGGCCAGCGCGCAGCTTCCCACAGTGTGTGCTACTGTAAGCAGACAGCCTCCAAACAAAGCAGGGCGCTAAGGCAAGAGAACTAAGCGCCCCAGGAGGGAATCTGCCTGCGAGGGAAGCTGTGCAGCACATCCCTTGCTGTGCTCGCCACTTCCCTCACTCTTAGGCAAAGCCCATCTCAGCTGGCTTGTAGGCGTGCCTCCGTGCTCAGAAGCAGCCCCGAGGCAGGCAGGACAGTGCGAGAAGTACTCTGGGCACGCAGCATGCTGCTTCCCATGCCCGGGACAAACTGCGAGCAGGTGCCTCGCTTGCGCTTCCATCTGCCGAAAATTAGAGGCGGACAAGAAAGAAGCTCCCCGCAGTGTGTGCTGCTGTCCGCAAACAGCCTCCAAACAAAGCAGGGCGCTTAGGCAGGAGAAGTAAGCGCCCCAGGAGGGAATCTGCCTGCGAGGGAAGATGTGCAGCACATCCCTTGCTGTGCTCGCCACTTCCCTCACTCTTAGGCAAAGCCCATCTCAGCTGGCTGGTGGGTGTGCCTCCGTGCTCAGAAGCAGCCCCGAGGCAGGCAGGACAGTGTGGGATGTCTTCTGGGCATGCAGCATGCTGCTTCCCATGCCCGGGACAAACTGCGAGCAGGTGCCTCGCTTGCGCTTCCATCTGCTGAGACTTGGACCTGGCCAGCGCGCAGCTTCCCGCAGTGTGTGCTGCTGTCCGCAGACAGCCTCCAAACAAAGCAGGGCCCTAAGGCAAGAGAACTAAGCGCCCCAGGAGGGAATCTGCCTGCGAGGGAAGCTGTGCAGCACATCCCTTGCTGTGCTCGCCACTTCCCTCACTCTTAGGCAAAGCCCATCTCAGCTTGCTTGTAGGCGTGCCTCCGTGCTCAGAAGCAGCCCCGAGGCAGGCAGGACAGTGCGGGATGTCTTCTGGGCATGCAGCATGCTGCTTCCCATGCCCGGAACAAACTGCGAGCAGGTGCCTCCCTTGCGCTTCCATCTGCCGAGACTTAGAGGCAGACAAGCAAGAAGCTTCCCGCAGTGTGTGCTGCTGTCCGCAAACAGCCTCCAAACAAAGCAGGGGGCTTAGGCAGGAGAAGTAAGCGCCCCAGGAGGGAATGTGCCTGCGAGGGAAGCTGTGCAGCACATCCCTTGCTGTGCTCGCCACTTCCCTCACTCTTAGGCAAAGCCCATCTCAGCTTGCTTGTAGGCGTGCCTCCGTGCTCAGAAGCAGCCCCGAGGCAGGCAGGACAGAGCGGGAAGTCTTCTGGGCACGCAGCATGCTGCTTCCCATGCCCGGGACAAACTGCGAGCAGGTGCCTCGCTTGCGCTTCCATCTGCCGAGACTTGGAGCTGGCCAGCGCGCAGCTTCCCGCAGTGTGTGCTGCTGTCCGCAGACAGCCTCCAAACAAAGCAGGGCGCTAAGGCAAGAGAACTAAGCGCCCCAGGAGGGAATCTGCCTGCGAGGGAAGCTGTGCAGCACATCCCTTGCTGTGCTCGCCACTTCCCTCACTCTTAGGCAAAGCCCATCTCAGCTGGCTTGTAGGCATGCCTCCGTGCTCAGAAGCAGCCCCGAGGCAGGCAGGACAGAGCGGGAAGTCTTCTGGGCATGCAGCATGCTGCTTCCCATGCCCGGAACAAACTGCGAGCAGGTGCCTCCCTTGCGCTTCCATCTGCCGAGACTTAGAGGCAGACAAGCAAGAAGCTTCCCGCTGTGTGTGCTGCTGTCCGCAAACAGCCTCCAAACAAAACAGGGCGCTTAGGCAGGAGAAGTAAGCGCCCCAGGAGGGAATCTGCCTGCGAGGGAAGCTGTGCAGCACATCCCTTACTGCGCTCGCCACTTCCCTCACTCTTAGGCAAAGCCCATCTCAGCTGGCTTGTAGGCGTGCCTCCGTGCTCAGAAGCAGCCCCGAGGCAGGCAGGACAGAGCGGGAAGTCTTCTGGGCATGCAGCATGCTGCTTCCCATGCCCGGGACAAACTGCGAGCAGGTGCCTCACTTGCGCTTCTATCTGCCGAGACTTGGAGCTGGCCAGCGCGCACCTTCCCGCAGTGTGTGCTGCTGTCCGCAGACAGCCTCCAAACAAAGCAGGGCACTAGGGCAAGAGAAATAAGCACACCAGGAGGGAATCTGCCTGCGAGGGAAGCTGTGCAGCACATCCCTTGTTCCGCTCGCCATTTCCCTGACTCTTAGGGAAAGCCCATCTCAGCTTGCTTGTAGGTGTGCCTCCGTGCTCAGAAGCAGCCCCGAGGCAGGCAGGACAGTGCGGGATAGCTTTTGGACACGCAGCATGCTGCTTCCCATGCCTGGAACAAACTGCGAGCAGGTGCCTCGCTTGTGCTTCCATCTGCCGAGTCTTAGAGGCGGACAAGCAAGAAGCTTCCCGCAGTGTGTGCTGCTGTCCGCAAACAGCCTCCAAACAAAGCAGGGCGCTTAGGCAGGAGAAGTAAGCACCCCAGGAGGGAATCTGCCTGCGAGGGAAGATGTGCAGCACATCCCTTGCTGTACTCGGCACTTCCCTCACTCTTAGGCAAAGCGCCTCTCAGCCTTCTGGTGGGTGTGCCTCCGTGCTCAGAAGCAGCCCCGAGGCAGGCAGGACAGTGTGGGATGTCTTCTGGGCATGCAGCATGCTGCTTCCCATGCCCGGGACAAACTGCGAGCAGCTGCCTCGCTTGCGCTTCCATCTGCTGAGACTTGGACCTGGCCAGCGCGCAGCTTCCCGCAGTGTGTGCTGCTGTCCGCAGACAGCCTCCAAACAAAGCAGGGCACTAGGGCAAGAGAACTAAGCACCCCAGGAGGGAATCTGCCTGCGAGGGAAGATGTGCAGCACATCCCTTGCTGTGCTCGCCACTTCCCTCACTCTTAGGCAAAGCCCATCTCAGCTGGCTTGTAGGCGTGCCTCCGTGCTCAGAAGCAGCCCCGAGGCAGGCAGGACAGTGCGGGATGTCTTTTGGGCACGCAGCATGCTGCTTCCCATGCCCGGGACAAACTGCGAGCAGGTGCCTCGCTTGCGCTTCTATCTGCCGAGACTTGGAGCTGGCCAGCGCGCAGCTTCCCGCAGTGTGTGCTGCTGTCCGCAGACAGCCTCCAAACAAAGCAGGGCGCTAAGGCAAGAGAACTAAGCGCCCCAGGAGGGAATCTGCCTGCGAGGGAAGCTGTGCAGCACATCCCTTGCTGTGCTCGCCACTTCCCTCACTCTTAGGCAAAGCCCATCTCACGTTGCTTGTAGGCGTGCCTCCGTGCTCAGAAGCAGCCCCGAGGCAGGCAGGACAGTGCGGGATGTCTTCTGGGCATGCAGCATGCTGCTTCCCATGCCCGGAACAAACTGCGAGCAGGTGCCTCCCTTGCGCTTCCATATGCCGAGACTTAGAGGCAGACAAGCAAGAAGCTTCCCGCTGTGTGTGCTGCTGTCCGCAAACAGCCTCCAAACAAAGCAGGGCGCTTAGGCAGGAGAAGTAAGCGCCCCAGGAGGGAATCTGCCTGCGAGGGAAGCTGTGCAGCACATCCCTTGCTGTGCTCGCCACTTCCCTCACTCTTAGGCAAAGCCCATCTCAGCTTGCTTGTGGGTGTGCCTCCGTGCTCAGAAGCAGCCCCGAGGCAGGCAGGACAGAGCGGGAAGTCTTCTGGGCACGCAGCATGCTGCTTCCCATGCCCGGGACAAACTGCGAGCAGGTGCCTCGCTTGCGCTTCTATCTGCCGAGACTTGGAGCTGGCCAGCGCGCAGCTTCCCGCAGTGTGTGCTGCTGTCCGCAGACAGCCTCCAAACAAAGCAGGGCGCTAAGGCAAGAGAACTAAGCGCCCCAGGAGGGAATCTGCCTGCGAGGGAAGCTGTGCAGCACATCCCTTGCTGTGCTCGCCACTTCCCTCACTCTTAGGCAAAGCCCATCTCAGCTGGCTTGTAGGCATGCCTCCGTGCTCAGAAGCAGCCCCGAGGCAGGCAGGACAGAGCGGGAAGTCTTCTGGGCATGCAGCATGCTGCTTCCCATGCCCGGGACAAACTGCGAGCAGGTGCCTCCCTTGCGCTTCCATCTGCCGAGACTTAGAGGCAGACAAGCAAGAAGCTTCCCGCTGTGTGTGCTGCTGTCCGCAAACAGCCTCCAAACAAAACAGGGCGCTTAGGCAGGAGAAGTAAGCGCCCCAGGAGGGAATCTGCCTGCGAGGGAAGCTGTGCAGCACATCCCTTACTGCGCTCGCCACTTCCCTCACTCTTAGGCAAAGCCCATCTCAGCTGGCTTGTAGGCGTGCCTCCGTGCTCAGAAGCAGCCCCGAGGCAGGCAGGACAGAGCGGGAAGTCTTCTGGGCATGCAGCATGCTGCTTCCCATGCCCGGGACAAACTGCGAGCAGGTGCCTCGCTTGCGCTTCTATCTGCCGAGACTTGGAGCTGGCCAGCGCGCACCTTCCCGCAGTGTGTGCTGCTGTCCGCAGACAGCCTCCAAACAAAGCAGGGCACTAGGGCAAGAGAAATAAGCACACCAGGAGGGAATCTGCCTGCGAGGGAAGCTGTGCAGCACATCCCTTGTTCCGCTCGCCATTTCCCTGACTCTTAGGGAAAGCCCATCTCAGCTTGCTTGTAGGTGTGCCTCCGTGCTCAGAAGCAGCCCCGAGGCAGGCAGGACAGTGCGGGATAGCTTTTGGACACGCAGCATGCTGCTTCCCATGCCTGGAACAAACTGCGAGCAGGTGCCTCGCTTGTGCTTCCATCTGCCGAGTCTTAGAGGCGGACAAGCAAGAAGCTTCCCGCAGTGTGTGCTGCTGTCCGCAAACAGCCTCCAAACAAAGCAGGGCGCTTAGGCAGGAGAAGTAAGCACCCCAGGAGGGAATCTGCCTGCGAGGGAAGATGTGCAGCACATCCCTTGCTGTACTCGGCACTTCCCTCACTCTTAGGCAAAGCGCCTCTCAGCCTTCTGGTGGGTGTGCCTCCGTGCTCAGAAGCAGCCCCGAGGCAGGCAGGACAGTGTGGGATGTCTTCTGGGCATGCAGCATGCTGCTTCCCATGCCCGGGACAAACTGCGAGCAGCTGCCTCGCTTGCGCTTCCATCTGCTGAGACTTGGACCTGGCCAGCGCGCAGCTTCCCGCAGTGTGTGCTGCTGTCCGCAGACAGCCTCCAAACAAAGCAGGGCACTAGGGCAAGAGAACTAAGCACCCCAGGAGGGAATCTGCCTGCGAGGGAAGATGTGCAGCACATCCCTTGCTGTGCTCGCCACTTCCCTCACTCTTAGGCAAAGCCCATCTCAGCTGGCTTGTAGGCGTGCCTCCGTGCTCAGAAGCAGCCCCGAGGCAGGCAGGACAGTGCGGGATGTCTTTTGGGCACGCAGCATGCTGCTTCCCATGCCCGGGACAAACTGCGAGCAGGTGCCTCGCTTGCGCTTCTATCTGCCGAGACTTGGAGCTGGCCAGCGCGCAGCTTCCCGCAGTGTGTGCTGCTGTCCGCAGACAGCCTCCAAACAAAGCAGGGCGCTAAGGCAAGAGAACTAAGCGCCCCAGGAGGGAATCTGCCTGCGAGGGAAGCTGTGCAGCACATCCCTTGCTGTGCTCGCCACTTCCCTCACTCTTAGGCAAAGCCCATCTCACGTTGCTTGTAGGCGTGCCTCCGTGCTCAGAAGCAGCCCCGAGGCAGGCAGGACAGTGCGGGATGTCTTCTGGGCATGCAGCATGCTGCTTCCCATGCCCGGAACAAACTGCGAGCAGGTGCCTCCCTTGCGCTTCCATATGCCGAGACTTAGAGGCAGACAAGCAAGAAGCTTCCCGCTGTGTGTGCTGCTGTCCGCAAACAGCCTCCAAACAAAGCAGGGCGCTTAGGCAGGAGAAGTAAGCGCCCCAGGAGGGAATCTGCCTGCGAGGGAAGCTGTGCAGCACATCCCTTGCTGTGCTCGCCACTTCCCTCACTCTTAGGCAAAGCCCATCTCAGCTTGCTTGTAGGCGTGCCTCCGTGCTCAGAAGCAGCCCCGAGGCAGGCAGGACAGTTCGAGAAGTACTCTGGGCACGCAGCATGCTGCTTCCCATGCCCGGGACAAACTGCGAGCAGGTGCCTGGCTTGCGCTTCTATCTGCCGAGACTTGGAGCTGGCCAGCGCGCAGCTTCCCGCAGTGTGTGCTGCTGTCCGCAGACAGCCTCCAAACAAAGCAGGGCGCTAAGGCAAGAGAAGTAAGCGCCCCAGGAGGGAATCTGCCTGCGAGGGAAGCTGTGCAGCACATCCCTTGCTGTGCTCGCCACTTCCCTCACTCTTAGGCAAAGCCCATCTCAGCTGGCTTGTAGGCATGCCTCCGTGCTCAGAAGCAGCCCCGAGGCAGGCAGGACAGAGCGGGAAGTCTTCTGGGCATGCAGCATGCTGCTTCCCATGCCCGGAACAAACTGCGAGCAGGTGCCTCCCTTGCGCTTCCATCTGCCGAGACTTGGAGCTGGCCAGCGCGCAGCTTCCCGCAGTGTGTGCTGCTGTCCGCAGACAGCCTCCAAACAAAGCAGGGCGCTAAGGCAAGAGAAGTAAGCGCCCCAGGAGGGAATCTGCCTGCGAGGGAAGCTGTGCAGCACATCCCTTGCTGTGCTCGCCACTTCCCTCACTCTTAGGCAAAGCCCATCTCAGCTGGCTTGTAGGCGTGCCTTCGTGCTCAGAAGCAGCCCCGAGGCAGGCAGGACAGTGCGGGATGTCTTCTGGGCACGCAGCATGCTGCTTCCCATGCCCGGGACAAACTGCGAGCAGGTGCCTCGCTTGCGCTTCCATCTGCCGAGTCTTAGAGGCGGACAAGAAAGAAGCTCCCCGCAGTGTGTGCTGCTGTCCGCAAACAGCCTCCAAACAAAGCAGGGCGCTTAGGCAGGAGAAGTAAGCGCCCCAGGAGGGAATCTGCCTGCGAAGGAAGATGTGCAGCACATCCCTTGCTGTGCTCGCCACTTCCCTCACTCTTAGGCAAAACGCCTCTCAGCTTGCTGGTGGGTGTGCCTCCGTGCTCAGAAGCAGCCCCGAGGCAGGCAGGACAGTGTGGGATGTCTTCTGGGCATGCAGCATGCTGCTTCCCATGCCCGGGACAAACTGCGAGCAGGTGCCTCGCTTGCGCTTCCATCTGCTGAGACTTGGACCTGGCCAGCGCGCAGCTTCCCGCAGTGTGTGCTGCTGTCCGCAGACAGCCTCCAAACAAAGCAGGGCACTAGGGCAAGAGAACTAAGCACCCCAGGAGGGAATCTGCCTGCGAGGGAAGCTGTGCAGCACATCCCTTGCTGTGCTCGCCACTTCCCTCACTCTTAGGCAAAGCCCATCTCAGCTGGCTTGTAGGCGTGCCTCCGTGCTCAGAAGCAGCCCCGAGGCAGGCAGGACAGTGCGGGATGTCTTCTGGGCACACAGCATGCTGCTTCCCATGCCCGGGACAAACTGCGAGCAGGTGCCTCGCTTGCGCTTCTATCTGCCGAGACTTGGAGCTGACCAGCGCGCAGCTTCCCGCAGTGTGTGCTGCTGTCCGCAGACAGCCTCCAAACAAAGCAGGGCACTAGGGCAAGAGAAATAAGCACACCAGGAGGGAATCTGCCTGCGAGGGAAGCTGTGCAGCACATCCCTTACTGTGCTCGCCACTTCCCTCACTCTTAGGCAAAGCCCATCTCAGCTTGCTTGTAGGCGTGCCTCTGTGCTCAGAAGCAGCCCCGAGGCAGGCAGGACAGTGCGGGATGTCTTCTGGGCACGCAGCATGCTGCTTCCCATGCCCGGGACAAACTGCGAGCAGGTGCCTCGCTTGCGCTTCTATCTGCCGAGACTTGGAGCTGGCCAGCGCGCAGCTTCCCGCAGTGTGTGCTACTGTCCGCAGACAGCCTCCAAACAAAGCAGGGCGCTAAGGCAAGAGAAGTAAGCGCCCCAGGAGGGAATCTGCCTGCGAGGGAAGATGTGCAGCACATCCCTTGCTGTGCTCGCCACTTCCCTCACTCTTAGGCAAAGCCCATCTCAGCTGGCTTGTAGGCGTGCCTTCGTGCTCAGAAGCAGCCCCGAGGCAGGCAGGACAGTGCGGGATGTCTTCTGGGCACGCAGCATGCTGCTTCCCATGCCCGGGACAAACTGCGAGCAGGTGCCTCGCTTGCGCTTCCATCTGCCGAGTCTTAGAGGCGGACAAGAAAGAAGCTCCCCGCAGTGTGTGCTGCTGTCCGCAAACAGCCTCCAAACAAAGCAGGGCGCTTAGGCAGGAGAAGTAAGCGCCCCAGGAGGGAATGTGCCTGCGAGGGAAGCTGTGCAGCACATCCCTTGCTGTGCTCGCCACTTCCCTCACTCTTAGGCAAAGCCCATCTCAGCTGGCTTGTAGGCGTGCCTCCGTGCTCAGAAGCAGCCCCGAGGCAGGCAGGACAGTGCGATATGTCTTCTGGGCACGCAGCATGCTGCTTCCCATGCCCGGGACAAACTGCGAGCAGGTGCCTCGCTTGCGCTTCTATCTGCCGAGACTTGGAGCTGGCCAGCGCGCAGCTTCCCGCAGTGTGTGCTGCTGTCCGCAGACAGATTCCAAACAAAGCAGGGCGCTAAGGCATGAGAAGTAAGCGCCCCAGGAGGGAATCTGCCTGCGAGGGAAGCTGTGCAGCACATCCCTTGCTGTGCTCGCCACTTCCCTCACTCTTAGGGAAAGCCCATCTCAGCTGGCTTGTAGGCGTGCCTACGTACTCAGAAGCAGCCCCGAGGCAGGCAGGACAGAGCGGGAAGTCTTCTGGGCATGCAGCATGCTGCTTCCCATGCCCGGGAGAAACTGCGAGCAGGTGCCTCGCTTGCGCTTCCATCTGCCGAGACTTAGAGGCGGACAAGATAGAAGCTCCCCGCAGTGTGTGCTGCTGTCCGCAAACAGCCTCCAAACAAAGCAGGGCGCTTAGGCAGGAGAAGTAAGCGCCCCAGGAGGGAATCTGCCTGCGAGGGAAGCTGTGCAGCACATCCCTTGCTGTGCTCGCCACTTCCCTCACTCTTAGGCAAAGCCCATCTCAGCTTGCTGGTGGGTGTGCCTCCGTGCTCAGAAGCAGCCCCGAGGCAGGCAGGACAGTGCGGTATGTCTTTTGGACACGCAGCATGCTGCTTCCCATGCCCGGGACAAACTGCGAGCAGGTGCCTCGCTTGCGCTTCTATCTGCCGAGACTTGGACCTGGCCAGGTCGCACCTTCCCGCAGTGTGTGCTGCTGTCCGCAAACAGCCTCCAAACAAAGCAGGGCACTAGGGCAAGAGAAATAAGCACCCCAGGAGGGAATCTGCCTGCGAGGGAAGCTGTGCAGCACATCCCTTGTTCCGCTCGCCATTTCCCTGACTCTTAGGCAAAGCCCATCTCAGCTTGCTTGTAGGTGTGCCTCCGTGCTCAGAAGCAGCCCCGAGGCAGGCAGGACAGTGCGGGATAGCTTTTGGACACGCAGCATGCTGCTTCCCATGCCTGGAACAAACTGCGAGCAGGTGCCTCGCTTGTGTTTCCATCTGCCGAGTCTTAGAGGCGGACAAGCAAGAAGCTTCCCGCAGTGTGTGCTGCTGTCCGCAAACAGCCTCCAAACAAAGCAGGGCGCTTAGGCAGGAGAAGTAAGCGCCCCAGGAGGGAATCTGCCTGCGAGGGAAGATGTGCAGCACATCCCTTGCTGTGCTCGCCACTTCCCTCACTCTTAGGCAAAACGCCTCTCAGCTTGCTGGTGGGTGTGCCTCCGTGCTCAGAAGCAGCCCCGAGGCAGGCAGGACAGTGTGGGATGTCTTCTGGGCATGCAGCATGCTGCTTCCCATGCCCGGGACAAACTGCGAGCAGGTGCCTCGCTTGCGCTTCCATCTGCTGAGACTTGGACCTGGCCAGCGCGCAGCTTCCCACAGTGTGTGCTGCTGTCCGCAGACAGCCTCCAAACAAAGCAGGGCACTAGGGCAAGAGAACTAAGCGCCCCAGGAGGGAATCTGCCTGCGAGGGAAGATGTGCAGCACATCCCTTGCTGTGCTCGCCACTTCCCTCACTCTTAGGCAAAGCCCATCTCAGCTGGCTTGTAGGCGTGCCTCCGTGCTCAGAAGCAGCCCCGAGGCAGGCAGGACAGTGCGGGATGTCTTCTGGGCACGCAGCATGCTGCTTCCCATGCCCGGGAGAAACTGCGAGCAGGTGCCTCGCTTGCGCTTCCATCTGCCGAGACTTAGAGGCGGACAAGAAAGAAGCTCCCCGCAGTGTGTGCTGCTGTCCGCAAACAGCCTCCAAACAAAGCAGGGCGCTTAGGCAGGAGAAGTAAGCGCCCCAGGAGGGAATGTGCCTGCGAGGGAAGCTGTGCAGCACATCCCTTGCTGTGCTCGCCACTTCCCTCACTCTTAGGCAAAGCCCATCTCAGCTTGCTGGTGGGTGTGCCTCCGTGCTCAGAAGCAGCCCCGAGGCAGGCAGGACAGTGCGGGATGTCTTTTGGACACGCAGCATGCTGCTTCCCATGCCCGGGACAAACTGCGAGCAGGTGCCTCGCTTGCGCTTCTATCTGCCGAGACTTGGAGCTGGCCAGGTCGCAGCTTCCCGCAGTGTGTGCTGCTGTCCGCAAACAGCCTCCAAACAAAGCAGGGCACTAGGGCAAGAGAAAAAAGCACCCCAGGAGGGAATCTGCCTGCGAGGGAAGCTGTGCAGCACATCCCTTGTTCCGCTCGCCATTTCCCTGACTCTTAGGCAAAGCCCATCTCAGCTTGCTTGTAGGTGTGCCTCCGTGCTCAGAAGCAGCCCCGAGGCAGGCAGGACAGTGCGGGATAGCTTTTGGACACGCAGCATGCTGCTTCCCATGCCTGGAACAAACTGCGAGCAGGTGCCTCGCTTGTGCTTCCATCTGCCGAGTCTTAGAGGCGGACAAGCAAGAAGCTTCCCGCAGTGTGTGCTGCTGTCCGCAAACAGCCTCCAAACAAAGCAGGGCGCTAAGGCAAGAGAACTAAGCGCCCCAGGAGGGAATCTGCCTGCGAGGGAAGCTGTGCAGCACATCCTTTGCTGTGCTCGCCACTTCCCTCACTCTTAGGCAAAGCCCATCTCAGCTGGCTTGTAGGCATGCCTCCGTGCTCAGAAGCAGCCCCGAGGCAGGCAGGACAGTGTGGGATGTCTTCTGGGCACGCAGCATGCTGCTTCCCATGCCCGGGACAAACTGCGAGCAGGTGCCTCGCTTGCGCTTCTATCTGCCGAGACTTGGAGCTGGCCAGCGCGCAGCTTCCCGCAGTGTGTGCTACTGTCCGCAGACAGCCTCCAAACAAAGCAGGGCGCTAAGGCAAGAGAACTAAGCGCCCCAGGAGGGAATCTGCCTGCGAGGGAAGCTGTGCAGCACATCCCTTGCTGTGCTCGCCACTTCCCTCACTCTTAGGCAAAGCCCATCTCAGCTGGCTTGTAGGCGTGCCTACGTGCTCAGAAGCAGCCCCGAGGCAGGCAGGACAGAGCGGGAAGTCTTCTGGGCATGCAGCATGCTGCTTCCCATGCCCGGGACAAACTGCGAGCAGGTGCCTCGCTTGCGCTTCTATCTGCCGAGACTTAGAGGCGGACAAGAAAGAAGCTTCCCGCAGTGTGTGCTGCTGTCCGCAAACAGCCTCCAAACAAAGCAGGGCGCTAAGGCAAGAGAACTAAGCGCCCCAGGAGGGAATCTGCCTGCGAGGGAAGCTGTGCAGCACATCCTTTGCTGTGCTCGCCACTTCCCTCACTCTTAGGCAAAGCCCATCTCAGCTGGCTTGTAGGCGTGCCTCCGTGCTCAGAAGCAGCCCCGAGGCAGGCAGGACAGTGCGGGATGTCTTCTGGGCACGCAGCATGCTGCTTCCCATGCCCGGGACAAACTGCGAGCAGGTGCCTCGCTTGCGCTTCTATCTGCCGAGACTTGGAGCTGGCCAGCGCGCAGCTTCCCGCAGTGTGTGCTGCTGTCCGCAGACAGCCTCCAAACAAAGCAGGGCGCTAAGGCAAGAGAACTAAGCGCCCCAGGAGGGAATCTGCCTGCGAGGGAAGCTGTGCAGCACATCCCTTGCTGTGCTCGCCACTTCCCTCACTCTTAGGCAAAGCCCATCTCAGCTGGCTTGTAGGCGTGCCTACGTGCTCAGAAGCAGCCCCGAGGCAGGCAGGACAGAGCGGGAAGTCTTCTGGGCATGCAGCATGCTGCTTCCCATGCCCGGGACAAACTGCGAGCAGGTGCCTCGCTTGCGCTTCCATCTGCCGAGACTTAGAGGCGGACAAGAAAGAAGCTTCCCGCAGTGTGTGCTGCTGTCCGCAAACAGCCTCCAAACAAAGCAGGGTGCTAAGGCAAGAGAACTAAGCGCCCCAGGAGGGAATCTGCCTGCGAGGGAAGCTGTGCAGCACATCCCTTGCTGTGCTCGCCACTTCCCTCACTCTTAGGCAAAGCCCATCTCAGCTGGCTTGTAGGCATGCCTCCGTGCTCAGAAGCAGCCCCGAGGCAGGCAGGACAGAGCGGGAAGTCTTCTGGGCATGCAGCATGCTGCTTCCCATGCCCGGAACAAACTGCGAGCAGGTGCCTCCCTTGCGCTTCCATCTGCCGAGACTTAGAGGCAGACAAGCAAGAAGCTTCCCGCTGTGTGTGCTGCTGTCCGCAAACAGCCTCCAAACAAAGCAGGGCGCTTAGGCAGGAGAAGTAAGCGCCCCAGGAGGGAATCTGCCTGCGAGTTAAGCTGTGCAGCACATCCCTTGCTGCGCTCGCCACTTCCCTCACTCTTAGGCAAAGCCCATCTCAGCTGGCTTGTAGGCGTGCCTCCGTGCTCAGAAGCAGCCCCGTGGCAGGCAGGACAGTTCGAGAAGTACTCTGGGCACGCAGCATGCTGCTTCCCATGCCCGGGACAAACCGCGAGCAGGTGCTTCGCTTGCGCTTCTATCTGCCGAGACTTGGAGCTGGCCAGCGCGCAGCTTCCCGCAGTGTGTGCTGCTGTCCGCAAACAGCCTCCAAACAAAGCAGGGCACTAGGGCAAGAGAAATAAGCACACCAGGAGGGAATCTGCCTGCGAGGGAAGCTGTGCAGCACATCCCTTACTGTGCTCGCCACTTCCCTCACTCTTAGGCAAAGCCCATCTCAGCTTGCTTGTAGGCGTGCCTCTGTGCTCAGAAGCAGCCCCGAGGCAGGCAGGACAGTGCGGGATGTCTTCTGGGCACGCAGCATGCTGCTTCCCATGCCCGGGACAAACTGCGAGCAGGTGCCTGGCTTGCGCTTCCATCTGCCGAGTGTTAGAGGCGGACAAGAAAGAAGCTTCCCGCTGTGTGTGCTGCTGTCCGCAAACAGCCTCCAAACAAAGCAGGGCGCTTAGGCAGGAGAAGTAAGCGCCCCAGGAGGGAATGTGCCTGCGAGGGAAGCTGTGCAGCACATCCCTTGCTGTGCTCGCCACTTCCCTCACTCTTAGGCAAAGCGCCTCTCAGCTTGCTGGTGGGTGTGCCTCCGTGCTCAGAAGCAGCCCCGAGGCAGGCAGGACAGTGCGGGATGTCTTTTGGACACGCAGCATGCTGCTTCCCATGCCCGGGACAAACTGCGAGCAGGTGCCTCGCTTGCGCTTCTATCTGCCGAGACTTGGAGCTGGCCAGGTCGCAGCTTCCCGCAGTGTGTGCTGCTGTCCACAAAC
Organism: Rhea pennata; assembly: GCF_028389875.1. NCBI lineage: Eukaryota > Metazoa > Chordata > Aves > Rheiformes > Rheidae > Rhea > Rhea pennata. Next base: position 1,160,001 of record NW_026907685.1, on the reverse strand, counting down.
AGCCTCCAAACAAAGCAGGGCGCTAAGGCAAGAGAACTAAGCGCCCCAGGAGGGAATCTGCCTGCGAGGGAAGCTGTGCAGCACATCCTTTGCTGTGCTCGCCACTTCCCTCACTCTTAGGCAAAGCCCATCTCAGCTGGCTTGTAGGCATGCCTCCGTGCTCAGAAGCAGCCCCGAGGCAGGCAGGACAGTGCGGGATGTCTTCTGGGCACGCAGCATGCTGCTTCCCATGCCCGGGACAAACTGCGAGCAGGTGCCTCGCTTGCGCTTCTATCTGCCGAGACTTGGAGCTGGCCAGCGCGCAGCTTCACGCAGTGTGTGCTACTGTCCGCAGACAGCCTCCAAACAAAGCAGGGCGCTAAGGCAAGAGAAGTAAGCGCCCCAGGAGGGAATCTGCCTGCGAGGGAAGCTGTGCAGCACATCCCTTGCTGTGCTCGCCACTTCCCTCACTCTTAGGCAAAGCCCATCTCAGCTGGCTTGTAGGTGTGCCTCCGTGCTCAGAAGCAGCCCCGAGGCAGGCAGGACAGTGCGGGATGTCTTCTGGGCACGCAGCATGCTGCTTCCCATGCCCGGGACAAACTGCGAGCAGGTGCCTCGCTTGCGCTTCTATCTGCCGAGACTTGGAGCTGGCCAGCGCGCAGCTTCCCGCAGTGTGTGCTGCTGTCCGCAGACAGCCTCCAAACAAAGCAGGGCGCTAAGGCAAGAGAAGTAAGCGCCCCAGGAGGGAATCTGCCTGCGAGGGAAGCTGTGCAGCACATCCCTTGCTGTGCTCGCCACTTCCCTCACTCTTAGGGAAAGCCCATCTCAGCTGGCTTGTAGGCGTGCCTCCGTGCTCAGAAGCAGCCCCGAGGCAGGCAGGACAGAGCGGGAAGTCTTCTGGGCATGCAGCATGCTGCTTCCCATGCCCAGGACAAACTGCGAGCAGGTGCCTCGCTTGCGCTTCCATCTGCCGAGACTTAGAGGCGGACAAGAAAGAAGCTTCCCGCAGTGTGTGCTGCTGTCCGCAAACAGCCTCCAAACAAAGCAGGGCGCTTAGGCAGGAGAAGTAAGCGCCCCAGGAGGGAATCTGCCTGCGAGTTAAGCTGTGCAGCACATCCCTTGCTGCGCTCGCCACTTCCCTCACTCTTAGGCAAAGCCCATCTCAGCTGGCTTGTAGGCGTGCCTCCGTGCTCAGAAGCAGCCCCGAGGCAGGCAGGACAGTTCGAGAAGTACTCTGGGCACGCAGCATGCTGCTTCCCATGCCCGGGACAAACCGCGAGCAGGTGCTTCGCTTGCGCTTCTATCTGCCGAGACTTGGAGCTGGCCAGCGCGCAGCTTCCCGCAGTGTGTGCTGCTGTCCGCAAACAGCCTCCAAACAAAGCAGGGCACTAGGGCAAGAGAAATAAGCACACCAGGAGGGAATCTGCCTGCGAGGGAAGCTGTGCACCACATCCCTTACTGTGCTCGCCACTTCCCTCACTCTTAGGCAAAGCCCATCTCAGCAGGCAGGACAGTGCGGGATGTCTTCTGGGCACGCAGCATGCTGCTTCCCATGCCCGGGACAAACTGCGAGCAGGTGCCTGGCTTGCGCTTCTATCTGCCGAGACTTGGAGCTGGCCAGCGCGCAGCTTCCCGCAGTGTGTGCTACTGTCCGCAGACAGCCTCCAAACAAAGCAGGGCGCTAAGGCAAGAGAACTAAGCGCCCCAGGAGGGAATCTGCCTGCGAGGGAAGCTGTGCAGCACATCCCTTGCTGTGCTCGCCACTTCCCTCACTCTTAGGGAAAGCCCATCTCAGCTGGCTTGTAGGCGTGCCTCCGTGCTCAGAAGCAGCCCCGAGGCAGGCAGGACAGTGCGAGAAGTACTCTGGGCACGCAGCATGCTGCTTCCCATGCCCGGGACAAACTGCGAGCAGGTGCCTCGCTTGCGCTTCCATCTGCCGAGTCTTAGAGGCGGACAAGAAAGAAGCTCCCCGCAGTGTGTGCTGCTGTCCGCAAACAGCCTCCAAACAAAGCAGGGCGCTAAGGCAAGAGAACTAAGCGCCCCAGGAGGGAATCTGCCTGCGAGGGAAGCTGTGCAGCACATCCCTTGCTGTGCTCGCCACTTCCCTCACTCTTAGGGAAAGCCCATCTCAGCTGGCTTGTAGGCATGCCTCCGTGCTCAGAAGCAGCCCCGAGGCAGGCAGGACAGTGCGGGATGTCTTCTGGGCACGCAGCATGCTGCTTCCCATGCCCGGGACAAACTGCGAGCAGGTGCCTCGCTTGCGCTTCCATCTGCCGAGTCTTAGAGGCGGACAAGAAAGAAGCTCCCCGCAGTGTGTGCTGCTGTCCGCAAACAGCCTCCAAACAAAGCAGGGCGCTTAGGCAGGAGAAGTAAGCGCCCCAGGAGGGAATGTGCCTGCGAGGGAAGATGTGCAGCACATCCCTTGCTGTGCTCGCCACTTCCCTCACTCTTAGGCAAAGCCCATCTCAGCTGGCTTGTAGGCGTGCCTACGTGCTCAGAAGCAGCCCCGAGGCAGGCAGGACAGTGCGGGATGTCTTTTGGACACGCAGCATGCTGCTTCCCATGCCCGGGACAAACTGCGAGCAGGTGCCTCGCTTGCGCTTCTATCTGCCGAGACTTGGAGCAGGCCAGGTCGCAGCTTCCCGCAGTGTGTGCTGCTGTCCGCAAACAGCCTCCAAACAAAGCAGGGCACTAGGGCAAGAGAAATAAGCACCCCAGGAGGGAATCTGCCTGCGAGGGAAGCTGTGCAGCACATCCCTTGTTCCGCTCGCCATTTCCCTGACTCTTAGGCAAAGCCCATCTCAGCTTGCTTGTAGGTGTGCCTCCATGCTCAGAAGCAGCCCCGAGGCAGGCAGGACAGTGCGGGATAGCTTTTGGACACGCAGCATGCTGCTTCCCATGCCTGGAACAAACTGCGAGCAGGTGCCTCGCTTGTGCTTCCATCTGCCGAGTCTTAGAGGCGGACAAGCAAGAAGCTTCCCGCAGTGTGTGCTGCTGTCCGCAAACAGCCTCCAAACAAAGCAGGGCGCTTAGGCAGGAGAAGTAAGCGCCCCAGGAGGGAATCTGCCTGCGAGGGAAGATGTGCAGCACATCCCTTGCTGTGCTCGCCACTTCCCTCACTCTTAGGCAAAACGCCTCTCAGCTTGCTGGTGGGTGTGCCTCCGTGCTCAGAAGCAGCCCCGAGGCAGGCAGGACAGTGCGGGATGTCTTCTGGGCACGCAGCATGCTGCTTCCCATGCCCGGGACAAACTGCGAGCAGGTGCCTCGCTTGCGCTTCCATCTGCTGAGACTTGGAGCTGGCCAGCGCGCAGCTTCCCGCAGTGTGTGCTGCTGTCCGCAGACAGCCTCCAAACAAAGCAGGGCACTAGGGCAAGAGAACTAAGCACCCCAGGAGGGAATCTGCCTGCGAGGGAAGCTGTGCAGCACATCCCTTGCTGTGCTCGCCACTTCCCTCACTCTTAGGCAAAGCCCATCTCAGCTGGCTTGTAGGCGTGCCTCCGTGCTCAGAAGCAGCCCCGAGGCAGGCAGGACAGTGCGGGATGTCTTCTGGGCACGCAGCATGCTGCTTCCCATGCCCGGGACAAACTGCGAGCAGGTGCCTCGCTTGCGCTTCTATCTGCCGAGACTTGGAGCTGGCCAGCGCGCAGCTTCCCGCAGTGTGTGCTGCTGTCCGCAGACAGCCTCCAAACAAAGCAGGGCGCTAAGGCAAGAGAAGTAAGCGCCCCAGGAGGGAATCTGCCTGCGAGGGAAGCTGTGCAGCACATCCCTTGCTGTGCTCGCCACTTCCCTCACTCTTAGGCAAAGCCCATCTCAGCTGGCTTGTAGGCATGCCTCCGTGCTCAGAAGCAGCCCCAAGGCAGGCAGGACAGTGCGGGATGTCTTCTGGGCACGCAGCATGCTGCTTCCCATGCCCGGGACAAACTGCGAGCAGGTGCCTCGCTTGCGCTTCTATCTTCCGAGACTTGGAGCTGGCCAGCGCGCAGCTTACCGCAGTGTGTGCTACTGTCCGCAGACAGCCTCCAAACAAAGCAGGGCGCTAAGGCAAGAGAAGTACGCGCCCCAGGAGGGAATCTGCCTGCGAGGGAAGCTGTGCAGCACATCCCTTGCTGTGCTCGCCACTTCCCTCACTCTTAGGGAAAGCCCATCTCAGCTGGCTTGTAGGCGTGCCTCCGTGCTCAGAAGCAGCCCCGAGGCAGGCAGGACAGTGCGAGAAGTACTCTGGGCACGCAGCATGCTGCTTCCCATGCCCGGGACAAACTGCGAGCAGGTGCCTCGCTTGCGCTTCCATCTGCCGAGTCTTAGAGGCGGACAAGAAAGAAGCTCCCCGCAGTGTGTGCTGCTGTCCGCAAACAGCCTCCAAACAAAGCAGGGCGCTTAGGCAGGAGAAGTAAGCGCCCCAGGAGGGAATCTGCCTGCGAGGGAAGCTGTGCAGCACATCCCTTGCTGTGCTCGCCACTTCCCTCACTCTTAGGCAAAGCGCCTCTCAGCTTGCTGGTGGGTGTGCCTCCGTGCTCAGAAGCAGCCCCGAGGCAGGCAGGACAGTGCGGGATGTCTTTTGGACATGCAGCATGCTGCTTCCCATGCCCGGGACAAACTGCGAGCAGGTGCCTCGCTTGCGCTTCTATCTGCCGAGACTTGGAGCTGGCCAGGTCGCAGCTTCCCGCAGTGTGTGCTGCTGTCCGCAAACAGCCTCCAAACAAAGCAGGGCACTAGGGCAAGAGAAATAAGCACCCCAGGAGGGAATCTGCCTGCGAGGGAAGCTGTGCAGCACATCCCTTGTTCCGCTCGCCATTTCCCTGACTCTTAGGCAAAGCCCATCTCAGCTTGCTTGTAGGTGTGCCTCCATGCTCAGAAGCAGCCCCGAGGCAGGCAGGACAGTGCGGGATAGCTTTTGGACACGCAGCATGCTGCTTCCCATGCCTGGAACAAACTGCGAGCAGGTGCCTCGCTTGTGCTTCCATCTGCCGAGTCTTAGAGGCGGACAAGCAAGAAGCTTCCCGCAGTGTGTGCTGCTGTCCGCAAACAGCCTCCAAACAAAGCAGGGCGCTTAGGCAGGAGAAGTAAGCGCCCCAGGAGGGAATCTGCCTGCGAGGGAAGATGTGCAGCACATCCCTTGCTGTGCTCGCCACTTCCCTCACTCTTAGGCAAAACGCCTCTCAGCTTGCTGGTGGGTGTGCCTCCGTGCTCAGAAGCAGCCCCGAGGCAGGCAGGACAGTGTGGGATGTCTTCTGGGCATGCAGCATGCTGCTTCCCATGCCCGGGACAAACTGCGAGCAGGTGCCTCGCTTGCGCTTCCATCTGCTGAGACTTGGACCTGGCCAGCGCGCAGCTTCCCGCAGTGTGTGCTGCTGCCCGCAGACAGCCTCCAAACAAAGCAGGGCACTAGGGCAAGAGAACTAAGCACCCCAGGAGGGAATCTGCCTGCGAGGGAAGCTGTGCAGCACATCCCTTGCTGTGCTCGCCACTTCCCTCACTCTTAGGCAAAGCCCATCTCAGCTGGCTTGTAGGCGTGCCTCCGTGCTCAGAAGCAGCCCCGAGGCAGGCAGGACAGTGCGGGATGTCTTCTGGGCACGCAGCATGCTGCTTCCCATGCCCGGGACAAACTGCGAGCAGGTGCCTCGCTTGCGCTTCTATCTGCCGAGACTTGGAGCTGGCCAGCGCGCAGCTTCCCGCAGTGTGTGCTGCTGTCCGCAGACAGCCTCCAAACAAAGCAGGGCGCTAAGGCAAGAGAACTAAGCGCCCCAGGAGGGAATCTGCCTGCGAGGGAAGCTGTGCAGCACATCCTTTGCTGCGCTCGCCACTTCCCTCACTCTTAGGCAAAGCCCATCTCAGCTGGCTTGTAGGCGTGCCTCCGTGCTCAGAAGCAGCCCCGAGGCAGGCAGGACAGTGCGAGAAGTACTCTGGGCACGCAGCATGCTGCTTCCCATGCCCGGGACAAACCGCGAGCAGGTGCCTCGCTTGCGCTTCTATCTGCCGAGACTTAGAGGCGGACAAGCAAGAAGCTTCCCGCTGTGTGTGCTGCTGTCCGCAAACAGCCTCCAAACAAAGCAGGGCGCTTAGGCAGGAGAAGTAAGCGCCCCAGGAGGGAATCTGCCTGCGAGGGAAGCTGTGCAGCACATCCCTTACTGTGCTCGCCACTTCCCTCACTCTTAGGGAAAGCCCATCTCAGCTGGCTTGTAGGCGTGCCTCCGTGCTCAGAAGCAGCTCCGAGGCAGGCAGGACAGTGCGAGAAGTACTCTGGGCACGCAGCATGCTGCTTCCCATGCCCGGGACAAACTGCGAGCAGGTGCCTCGCTTGCGCTTCCATCTGCCGAGTCTTAGAGGCGGACAAGAAAGAAGCTCCCCGCAGTGTGTGCTGCTGTCCGCAAACAGCCTCCAAACAAAGCAGGGCGCTTAGGCAGGAGAAGTAAGCGCCCCAGGAGGGAATCTGCCTGCGAGGGAAGCTGTGCAGCACATCCCTTGCTGTGCTCGCCACTTCCCTCACTCTTAGGCAAAGCCCATCTCAGCTGGCTTGTAGGCGTGCCTACGTGCTCAGAAGCAGCCCCGAGGCAGGCAGGACATTGCGGGATGTCTTTTGGACACGCAGCATGCTACTTCCCATACCCGGGACAAACTGCGAGCAGGTGCCTCGCTTGCGCTTCTATCTGCCGAGACTTGGAGCAGGCCAGGTCGCAGCTTCCCGCAGTGTGTGCTGCTGTCCGCAAACAGCCTCCAAACAAAGCAGGGCACCAGGGCAAGAGAAATAAGCACCCCAGGAGGGAATCTGCCTGCGAGGGAAGCTGTGCAGCACATCCCTTGTTCCGCTCGCCATTTCCCTGACTCTTAGGCAAAGCCCATCTCAGCTGGCTTGTAGGTGTGCCTCCGTGCTCAGAAGCAGCCCCGAGGCAGGCAGGACAGTGCGGGATAGCTTTTGGACACGCAGCATGCTGCTTCCCATGCCTGGAACAAACTGCGAGCAGGTGCCTTGCTTGTGCTTCCATCTGCCGAGTCTTAGAGGCGGACAAGCAAGAAGCTTCCCGCAGTGTGTGCTGCTGTCCGCAAACAGCCTCCAAACAAAGCAGGGCGCTTAGGCAGGAGAGGTAAGCACCCCAGGAGGGAATCTGCCTGCGAGGGAAGATGTGCAGCACATCCCTTGCTGTGCTCGCCACTTCCCTCACTCTTAGGCAAAACGCCTCTCAGCTTGCTGGTGGGTGTGCCTCCGTGCTCAGAAGCAGCCCCGAGGCAGGCAGGACAGTGCGGGATGTCTTCTGGGCATGCAGCATGCTGCTTCCCATGCCCGGGACAAACTGCGAGCAGGTGCCTCGCTTGCGCTTCCATCTGCTGAGACTTGGAGCTGGCCAGCGCGCAGCTTCCCGCAGTGTGTGCTGCTGTCCGCAGACAGCCTCCAAACAAAGCAGGGCACTAGGGCAAGAGAACTAAGCACCCCAGGAGGGAATCTGCCTGCGAGGGAAGCTGTGCAGCACATCCCTTACTGTGCTCGCCACTTCCCTCACTCTTAGGCAAAGCCCATCTCAGCTTGCTTGTAGGCGTGCCTCTGTGCTCAGAAGCAGCCCCGAGGCAGGCAGGACAGTGCGGGATGTCTTCTGGGCACGCAGCATGCTGCTTCCCATGCCCGGGACAAACTGCGAGCAGGTGCCTCGCTTGCGCTTCTATCTGCCGAGACTTGGAGCTGGCCAGCGCGCAGCTTCCCGCAGTGTGTGCTGCTGTCCGCAGACAGCCTCCAAACAAAGCAGGGCACTAGGGCAAGAGAACTAAGCACCCCAGGAGGGAATCTGCCTGCGAGGGAAGCTGTGCAGCACATCCCTTGCTGTGCTCGCCACTTCCCTCACTCTTAGGCAAAGCCCATCTCAGCTGGCTTGTAGGCGTGCCTCCGTGCTCAGAAGCAGCCCCGAGGCAGGCAGGACAGTGCGGGATGTCTTCTGGGCACGCAGCATGCTGCTTCCCATGCCCGGGACAAACTGCGAGCAGGTGCCTCGCTTGCGCTTCTATCTGCCGAGACTTGGAGCTGGCCAGCGCGCAGCTTCCCGCAGTGTGTGCTACTGTCCGCAGACAGCCTCCAAACAAAGCAGGGCGCTAAGGCAAGAGAACTAAGCGCCCCAGGAGGGAATCTGCCTGCGAGGGAAGCTGTGCAGCACATCCCTTGCTGTGCTCGCCACTTCCCTCACTCTTAGGCAAAGCCCATCTCAGCTGGCTTGTAGGCGTGCCTCCGTGCTCAGAAGCAGCCCCGAGGCAGGCAGGACAGAGCGGGAAGTCTTCTGGGCATGCAGCATGCTGCTTCCCATGCCCGGGACAAACTGCGAGCAGGTGCCTCGCTTGCGCTTCTATTTGCCGAGACTTGGAGGCGGACAAGAAAGAAGCTTCCCGCAGTGTGTGCTGCTGTCCGCAAACAGCCTCCAAACAAAGCAGGGCGCTTAGGCAGGAGAAGTAAGCGCCCCAGGAGGGAATCTGCCTGCGAGGGAAGCTGTGCAGCACATCCCTTGCTGCGCTCGCCACTTCCCTCACTCTTAGGCAAAGCCCATCTCAGCTGGCTTGTAGGCGTGCCTCCGTGCTCAGAAGCAGCCCCGAGGCAGGCAGGACAGTTCGAGAAGTACTCTGGGCACGCAGCATGCTGCTTCCCATGCCCGGGACAAACCGCGAGCAGGTGCTTCGCTTGCGCTTCTATCTGCCGAGACTTGGAGCTGGCCAGCGCGCAGCTTCCCGCAGTGTGTGCTGCTGTCCGCAAACAGCCTCCAAACAAAGCAGGGCACTAGGGCAAGAGAAATAAGCACACCAGGAGGGAATCTGCCTGCGAGGGAAGCTGTGCAGCACATCCCTTACTGTGCTCGCCACTTCCCTCACTCTTAGGCAAAGCCCATCTCAGCTTGCTTGTAGGCGTGCCTCTGTGCTCAGAAGCAGCCCTGAGGCAGGCAGGACAGTGCGGGATGTCTTCTGGGCACGCAGCATGCTGCTTCCCATGCCCGGGACAAACTGCGAGCAGGTGCCTCGCTTGCGCTTCTATCTGCCGAGACTTGGAGCTGGCCAGCGCGCAGCTTCCCGCAGTGTGTGCTGCTGTCCGCAAACAGCCTCCAAACAAAGCAGGGCACTAGGGCAAGAGAACTAAGCGCCCCAGGAGGCAATCTGCCTGCGAGGGAAGCTGTGCAGCACATCCCTTACTGCGCTCGCCACTTCCCTCACTCTTAGGCAAAGCCCATCTCAGCTTGCTTGTAGGCGTGCCTCTGTGCTCAGAAGCAGCCCCGAGGCAGGCAGGACAGTGCGGGATGTCTTCTGGGCACGCAGCATGCTGCTTCCCATGCCCGGGACAAACTGCGAGCAGGTGCCTCGCTTGCGCTTCTATCTTCCGAGACTTGGAGCTGGCCAGCGCGCAGCTTGCCGCAGTGTGTGCTACTGTCCGCAGACAGCCTCCAAACAAAGCAGGGCGCTAAGGCAAGAGAAGTAAGCGCCCCAGGAGGGAATCTGCCTGCGAGGGAAGCTGTGCAGCACATCCCTTGTTCCGCTCGCCATTTCCCTGACTCTTAGGCAAAGCCCATCTCAGCTTGCTTGTAGGTGTGCCTCCGTGCTCAGAAGCAGCCCCGAGGCAGGCAGGACAGTGCGGGATAGCTTTTGGACACGCAGCATGCTGCTTCCCATGCCTGGAACAAACTGCGAGCAGGTGCCTCGCTTGTGCTTCCATCTGCCGAGTCTTAGAGGCGGACAAGCAAGAAGCTTCCCGCAGTGTGTGCTGCTGTCCGCAAACAGCCTCCAAACAAAGCAGGGCGCTTAGGCAGGAGAGGTAAGCACCCCAGGAGGGAATCTGCCTGCGAGGGAAGATGTGCAGCACATCCCTTGCTGTGCTCGCCACTTCCCTCACTCTTAGGCAAAACGCCTCTCAGCTTGCTGGTGGGTGTGCCTCCGTGCTCAGAAGCAGCCCCGAGGCAGGCAGGACAGTGCGGGATGTCTTCTGGGCATGCAGCATGCTGCTTCCCATGCCCGGGACAAACTGCGAGCAGGTGCCTCGCTTGCGCTTCCATCTGCTGAGACTTGGACCTGGCCAGCGCGCAGCTTCCCGCAGTGTGTGCTGCTGTCCGCAAACAGCCTCCAAACAAAGCAGGGCACTAGGGCAAGAGAACTAAGCACCCCAGGAGGGAATCTGCCTGCGAGGGAAGCTGTGCAGCACATCCCTTGCTGTGCTCGCCACTTCCCTCACTCTTAGGCAAAGCCCATCTCAGCTGGCTTGTAGGCGTGCCTCCGTGCTCAGAAGCAGCCCCGAGGCAGGCAGGACAGTGCGGGATGTCTTCTGGGCACGCAGCATGCTGCTTCCCATGCCCGGGACAAACTGCGAGCAGGTGCCTCGCTTGCGCTTCTATCTGCCGAGACTTGGAGCTGGCCAGCGCGCAGCTTCCCGCAGTGTGTGCTGCTGTCCGCAGACAGCCTCCAAACAAAGCAGGGCGCTAAGGCAAGAGAAGTAAGCGCCCCAGGAGGGAATCTGCCTGCGAGGGAAGCTGTGCAGCACATCCCTTACTGTGCTCGCCACTTCCCTCACTCTTAGGCAAAGCCCATCTCAGGTTGCTTGTAGGCATGCCTCCGTGCTCAGAAGCAGCCCCAAGGCAGGCAGGACAGTGCGGGATGTCTTCTGGGCACGCAGCATGCTGCTTCCCATGCCCGGAACAAACTGCGAGCAGGTGCCTCGCTTGCGCTTCTATCTTCCGAGACTTGGAGCTGGCCAGCGCGCAGCTTACCGCAGTGTGTGCTACTGTCCGCAGACAGCCTCCAAACAAAGCAGGGCGCTAAGGCAAGAGAAGTAAGCGCCCCAGGAGGGAATCTGCCTGCGAGGGAAGCTGTGCAGCACATCCCTTGCTGTGCTCGCCACTTCCCTCACTCTTAGGGAAAGCCCATCTCAGCTGGCTTGTAGGCGTGCCTCCGTGCTCAGAAGCAGCCCCGAGGCAGGCAGGACAGTGCGGGATGTCTTCTGGGCACGCAGCATGCTGCTTCCCATGCCCGGGACAAACTGCGAGCAGGTGCCTCGCTTGCGCTTCCATCTGCCGAGTGTTAGAGGCGGACAAGAAAGAAGCTCCCCGCAGTGTGTGCTGCTGTCCGCAAACAGCCTCCAAACAAAGCAGGGCGCTTAGGCAGGAGAAGTAAGCGCCCCAGGAGGGAATCTGCCTGCGAGGGAAGATGTGCAGCACATCCCTTGCTGCGCTCGCCACTTCCCTCACTCTTAGGCAAAGCCCATCTCAGCTGGCTTGTAGGCGTGCCTCCGTGCTCAGAAGTAGCCCCGTGGCAGGCAGGACAGTTCGAGAAGTACTCTGGGCACGCAGCATGCTGCTTCCCATGCCCGGGACAAACCGCGAGCAGGTGCTTCGCTTGCGCTTCTATCTGCCGAGACTTGGATCTGGCCAGCGCGCAGCTTCCCGCAGTGTGTGCTGCTGTCCGCAAACAGCCTCCAAACAAAGCAGGGCACTAGGGCAAGAGAAATAAGCACACCAGGAGGGAATCTGCCTGCGAGGGAAGCTGTGCAGCACATCCCTTACTGTGCTCGCCACTTCCCTCACTCTTAGGCAAAGCCCATCTCAGCTTGCTTGTAGGCGTGCCTCTGTGCTCAGAAGCATCCCCGAGGCAGGCAGGACAGTGCGGGATGTCTTCTGGGCACGCAGCATGCTGCTTCCCATGCCCGGGACAAACTGCGAGCAGGTGCCTCGCTTGCGCTTCTATCTGCCGAGACTTGGAGCTGGCCAGCGCGCAGCTTCCCGCAGTGTGTGCTACTGTCCGCAGATAGCCTCCAAACAAAGCAGGGCGCTAAGGCAAGAGAACTAAGCGCCCCAGGAGGGAATCTGCCTGCGAGGGAAGCTGTGCAGCACATCCCTTGCTGTGCTCGCCACTTCCCTCACTCTTAGGCAAAGCCCATCTCAGCTGGCTTGTAGGCGTGCCTCCGTGCTCAGAAGCAGCCCCGAGGCAGGCAGGACAGAGCGGGAAGTCTTCTGGGCATGCAGCATGCTGCTTCCCATGCCCGGGACAAACTGCGAGCAGGTGCCTCGCTTGCGCTTCTATCTGCCGAGACTTGGAGGCGGACAAGAAAGAAGCTTCCCGCAGTGTGTGCTGCTGTCCGCAAACAGCCTCCAAACAAAGCAGGGCGCTTAGGCAGGAGAAGTAAGCGCCCCAGGAGGGAATCTGCCTGCGAGGGAAGCTGTGCAGCACATCCCTTGCTGCGCTCGCCACTTCCCTCACTCTTAGGCAAAGCCCATCTCAGCTGGCTTGTAGGCGTGCCTCCGTGCTCAGAAGCAGCCCCGAGGCAGGCAGGACAGTTCGAGAAGTACTCTGGGCACGCAGCATGCTGCTTCCCATGCCCGGGACAAACCGCGAGCAGGTGCTTCGCTTGCGCTTCTATCTGCCGAGACTTGGAGCTGGCCAGCGAGCAGCTTCCCGCAGTGTGTGCTGCTGTCCGCAAACAGCCTCCAAACAAAGCAGGGCACTAGGGCAAGAGAAATAAGCACACCAGGAGGGAATCTGCCTGCGAGGGAAGCTGTGCAGCACATCCCTTACTGTGCTCGCCACTTCCCTGACTCTTAGGCAAAGCCCATCTCAGCTTGCTTGTAGGCGTGCCTCTGTGCTCAGAAGCAGCCCTGAGGCAGGCAGGACAGTGCGGGATGTCTTCTGGGCACGCAGCATGCTGCTTCCCATGCCCGGGACAAACTGCGAGCAGGTGCCTCGCTTGCGCTTCTATCTGCCGAGACTTGGAGCAGGCCAGGTCGCAGCTTCCCGCAGTGTGTGCTGCTGTCCGCAAACAGCCTCCAAACAAAGCAGGGCACCAGGGCAAGAGAAATAAGCACCTCAGGAGGGAATCTGCCTGCGAGGGAAGCTGTGCAGCACATCCCTTGTTCCGCTCGCCATTTCCCTGACTCTTAGGCAAAGCCCATCTCAGCTGGCTTGTAGGTGTGCCTCCGTGCTCAGAAGCAGCCCCGAGGCAGGCAGGACAGTGCGGGATAGCTTTTGGACACGCAGCATGCTGCTTCCCATGCCTGGAACAAACTGCGAGCAGGTGCCTCGCTTGTGCTTCCATCTGCCGAGTCTTAGAGGCGGACAAGCAAGAAGCTTCCCGCAGTGTGTGCTGCTGTCCGCAAACAGCCTCCAAACAAAGCAGGGCGCTTAGGCAGGAGAGGTAAGCACCCCAGGAGGGAATCTGCCTGCGAGGGAAGATGTGCAGCACATCCCTTGCTGTGCTCGCCACTTCCCTCACTCTTAGGCAAAACGCCTCTCAGCTTGCTGGTGGGTGTGCCTCCGTGCTCAGAAGCAGCCCCGAGGCAGGCAGGACAGTGCGGGATGTCTTCTGGGCATGCAGCATGCTGCTTCCCATGCCCGGGACAAACTGCGAGCAGGTGCCTCGCTTGCGCTTCCATCTGCTGAGACTTGGAGCTGGCCAGCGCGCAGCTTCCCGCAGTGTGTGCTGCTGTCCGCAGACAGCCTCCAAACAAAGCAGGGCACTAGGGCAAGAGAACTAAGCACCCCAGGAGGGAATCTGCCTGCGAGGGAAGCTGTGCAGCACATCCCTTACTGTGCTCGCCACTTCCCTCACTCTTAGGCAAAGCCCATCTCAGCTTGCTTGTAGGCGTGCCTCTGTGCTCAGAAGCAGCCCCGAGGCAGGCAGGACAGTGCGGGATGTCTTCTGGGCACGCAGCATGCTGCTTCCCATGCCCGGGACAAACTGCGAGCAGGTGCCTCGCTTGCGCTTCTATCTGCCGAGACTTGGAGCTGGCCAGCGCGCAGCTTCCCGCAGTGTGTGCTACTGTCCGCAGACAGCCTCCAAACAAAGCAGGGCACTAGGGCAAGAGAACTAAGCACCCCAGGAGGGAATCTGCCTGCGAGGGAAGCTGTGCAGCACATCCCTTGCTGTGCTCGCCACTTCCCTCACTCTTAGGCAAAGCCCATCTCAGCTGGCTTGTAGGCGTGCCTCCGTGCTCAGAAGCAGCCCCGAGGCAGGCAGGACAGTGCGGGATGTCTTCTGGGCACGCAGCATGCTGCTTCCCATGCCCGGGACAAACTGCGAGCCGGTGCCTCGCTTGCGCTTCTATCTGCCGAGACTTGGAGCTGGCCAGCGCGCAGCTTCCCGCAGTGTGTGCTACTGTCCGCAGACAGCCTCCAAACAAAGCAGGGCGCTAAGGCAAGAGAACTAAGCGCCCCAGGAGGGAATCTGCCTGCGAGGGAAGCTGTGCAGCACATCCCTTGCTGTGCTCGCCACTTCCCTCACTCTTAGGCAAAGCCCATCTCAGCTGGCTTGTAGGCGTGCCTCCGTGCTCAGAAGCAGCCCCGAGGCAGGCAGGACAGAGCGGGAAGTCTTCTGGGCATGCAGCATGCTGCTTCCCATGCCCGGGACAAACTGCGAGCAGGTGCCTCGCTTGCGCTTCTATTTGCCGAGACTTGGAGGCGGACAAGAAAGAAGCTTCCCGCAGTGTGTGCTGCTGTCCGCAAACAGCCTCCAAACAAAGCAGGGCGCTTAGGCAGGAGAAGTAAGCGCCCCAGGAGGGAATCTGCCTGCGAGGGAAGCTGTGCAGCACATCCCTTGCTGCGCTCGCCACTTCCCTCACTCTTAGGCAAAGCCCATCTCAGCTGGCTTGTAGGCGTGCCTCCGTGCTCAGAAGCAGCCCCGAGGCAGGCAGGACAGTTCGAGAAGTACTCTGGGCACGCAGCATGCTGCTTCCCATGCCCGGGACAAACCGCGAGCAGGTGCTTCGCTTGCGCTTCTATCTGCCGAGACTTGGAGCTGGCCAGCGCGCAGCTTCCCGCAGTGTGTGCTGCTGTCCGCAAACAGCCTCCAAACAAAGCAGGGCACTAGGGCAAGAGAAATAAGCACACCAGGAGGGAATCTGCCTGCGAGGGAAGCTGTGCAGCACATCCCTTACTGTGCTCGCCACTTCCCTCACTCTTAGGCAAAGCCCATCTCAGCTTGCTTGTAGGCGTGCCTCTGTGCTCAGAAGCAGCCCTGAGGCAGGCAGGACAGTGCGGGATGTCTTCTGGGCACGCAGCATGCTGCTTCCCATGCCCGGGACAAACTGCGAGCAGGTGCCTCGCTTGCGCTTCTATCTGCCGAGACTTGGAGCTGGCCAGCGCGCAGCTTCCCGCAGTGTGTGCTGCTGTCCGCAAACAGCCTCCAAACAAAGCAGGGCGCTAAGGCAAGAGAAGTAAGCGCCCCAGGAGGGAATCTGCCTGCGAGGGAAGCTGTGCAGCACATCCCTTGTTCCGCTCGCCATTTCCCTGACTCTTAGGCAAAGCCCATCTCAGCTTGCTTGTAGGTGTGCCTCCGTGCTCAGAAGCAGCCCCGAGGCAGGCAGGACAGTGCGGGATAGCTTTTGGACACGCAGCATGCTGCTTCCCATGCCTGGAACAAACTGCGAGCAGGTGCCTCGCTTGTGCTTCCATCTGCCGAGTCTTAGAGGCGGACAAGCAAGAAGCTTCCCGCAGTGTGTGCTGCTGTCCGCAAACAGCCTCCAAACAAAGCAGGGCGCTTAGGCAGGAGAGGTAAGCACCCCAGGAGGGAATCTGCCTGCGAGGGAAGATGTGCAGCACATCCCTTGCTGTGCTCGCCACTTCCCTCACTCTTAGGCAAAACGCCTCTCAGCTTGCTGGTGGGTGTGCCTCCGTGCTCAGAAGCAGCCCCGAGGCAGGCAGGACAGTGCGGGATGTCTTCTGGGCATGCAGCATGCTGCTTCCCATGCCCGGGACAAACTGCGAGCAGGTGCCTCGCTTGCGCTTCCATCTGCTGAGACTTGGACCTGGCCAGCGCGCAGCTTCCCGCAGTGTGTGCTGCTGTCCGCAAACAGCCTCCAAACAAAGCAGGGCACTAGGGCAAGAGAACTAAGCACCCCAGGAGGGAATCTGCCTGCGAGGGAAGCTGTGCAGCACATCCCTTGCTGTGCTCGCCACTTCCCTCACTCTTAGGCAAAGCCCATCTCAGCTGGCTTGTAGGCGTGCCTCCGTGCTCAGAAGCAGCCCCGAGGCAGGCAGGACAGTGCGGGATGTCTTCTGGGCACGCAGCATGCTGCTTCCCATGCCCGGGACAAACTGCGAGCAGGTGCCTCGCTTGCGCTTCTATCTGCCGAGACTTGGAGCTGGCCAGCGCGCAGCTTCCCGCAGTGTGTGCTGCTGTCCGCAGACAGCCTCCAAACAAAGCAGGGCGCTAAGGCAAGAGAAGTAAGCGCCCCAGGAGGGAATCTGCCTGCGAGGGAAGCTGTGCAGCACATCCCTTACTGTGCTCGCCACTTCCCTCACTCTTAGGCAAAGCCCATCTCAGGTTGCTTGTAGGCATGCCTCCGTGCTCAGAAGCAGCCCCAAGGCAGGCAGGACAGTGCGGGATGTCTTCTGGGCACGCAGCATGCTGCTTCCCATGCCCGGAACAAACTGCGAGCAGGTGCCTCGCTTGCGCTTCTATCTTCCGAGACTTGGAGCTGGCCAGCGTGCAGCTTACCGCAGTGTGTGCTACTGTCCGCAGACAGCCTCCAAACAAAGCAGGGCGCTAAGGCAAGAGAAGTAAGCGCCCCAGGAGGGAATCTGCCTGCGAGGGAAGCTGTGCAGCACATCCCTTGCTGTGCTCGCCACTTCCCTCACTCTTAGGGAAAGCCCATCTCAGCTGGCTTGTAGGCGTGCCTCCGTGCTCAGAAGCAGCCCCGAGGCAGGCAGGACAGTGCGGGATGTCTTCTGGGCACGCAGCATGCTGCTTCCCATGCCCGGGACAAACTGCGAGCAGGTGCCTCGCTTGCGCTTCCATCTGCCGAGTGTTAGAGGCGGACAAGAAAGAAGCTCCCCGCAGTGTGTGCTGCTGTCCGCAAACAGCCTCCAAACAAAGCAGGGCGCTTAGGCAGGAGAAGTAAGCGCCCCAGGAGGGAATCTGCCTGCGAGGGAAGATGTGCAGCACATCCCTTGCTGCGCTCGCCACTTCCCTCACTCTTAGGCAAAGCCCATCTCAGCTGGCTTGTAGGCGTGCCTCCGTGCTCAGAAGTAGCCCCGTGGCAGGCAGGACAGTTCGAGAAGTACTCTGGGCACGCAGCATGCTGCTTCCCATGCCCGGGACAAACCGCGAGCAGGTGCTTCGCTTGCGCTTCTATCTGCCGAGACTTGGATCTGGCCAGCGCGCAGCTTCCCGCAGTGTGTGCTGCTGTCCGCAAACAGCCTCCAAACAAAGCAGGGCACTAGGGCAAGAGAAATAAGCACACCAGGAGGGAATCTGCCTGCGAGGGAAGCTGTGCAGCACATCCCTTACTGTGCTCGCCACTTCCCTCACTCTTAGGCAAAGCCCATCTCAGCTTGCTTGTAGGCGTGCCTCTGTGCTCAGAAGCATCCCCGAGGCAGGCAGGACAGTGCGGGATGTCTTCTGGGCACGCAGCATGCTGCTTCCCATGCCCGGGACAAACTGCGAGCAGGTGCCTCGCTTGCGCTTCTATCTGCCGAGACTTGGAGCTGGCCAGCGCGCAGCTTCCCGCAGTGTGTGCTACTGTCCGCAGACAGCCTCCAAACAAAGCAGGGCACTAGGGCAAGAGAACTAAGCGCCCCAGGAGGGAATCTGCCTGCGAGGGAAGATGTGCAGCACATCCCTTGCTGTGCTCGCCACTTCCCTCACTCTTAGGCAAAGCCCATCTCAGCTTGCTTGTAGGCGTGCCTCCGTGCTCAGAAGCAGCCCCGAGGCAGGCAGGACAGTGCGGGATGTCTTCTGGGCACGCAGCATGCTGCTTCCCATGCCCGGGACAAACTGCGAGCAGGTGCCTCGCTTGCGCTTCTATCTTCCGAGACTTGGAGCTGGCCAGCGCGCAGCTTCCCGCAGTGTGTGCTACTGTCCGCAGACAGCCTCCAAACAAAGCAGGGCGCTAAGGCAAGAGAACTAAGCGCCCCAGGAGGGAATCTGCCTGCGAGGGAAGCTGTGCAGCACATCCCTTGCTGTGCTCGCCACTTCCCTCACTCTTAGGCAAAGCCCATCTCAGCTGGCTTGTAGGCGTGCCTCCGTGCTCAGAAGCAGCCCCGAGGCAGGCAGGACAGAGCGGGAAGTCTTCTGGGCATGCAGCATGCTGCTTCCCATGCCCGGGACAAACTGCGAGCAGGTGCCTCGCTTGCGCTTCTATCTGCCGAGACTTGGAGGCGGACAAGAAAGAAGCTTCCCGCAGTGTGTGCTGCTGTCCGCAAACAGCCTCCAAACAAAGCAGGGCGCTTAGGCAGGAGAAGTAAGCGCCCCAGGAGGGAATCTGCCTGCGAGGGAAGCTGTGCAGCACATCCCTTGCTGCGCTCGCCACTTCCCTCACTCTTAGGCAAAGCCCATCTCAGCTGGCTTGTAGGCGTGCCTCCGTGCTCAGAAGCAGCCCCGAGGCAGGCAGGACAGTTCGAGAAGTACTCTGGGCACGCAGCATGCTGCTTCCCATGCCCGGGACAAACCGCGAGCAGGTGCTTCGCTTGCGCTTCTATCTGCCGAGACTTGGAGCTGGCCAGCGAGCAGCTTCCCGCAGTGTGTGCTGCTGTCCGCAAACAGCCTCCAAACAAAGCAGGGCACTAGGGCAAGAGAAATAAGCACACCAGGAGGGAATCTGCCTGCGAGGGAAGCTGTGCAGCACATCCCTTACTGTGCTCGCCACTTCCCTGACTCTTAGGCAAAGCCCATCTCAGCTTGCTTGTAGGCGTGCCTCTGTGCTCAGAAGCAGCCCTGAGGCAGGCAGGACAGTGCGGGATGTCTTCTGGGCACGCAGCATGCTGCTTCCCATGCCCGGGACAAACTGCGAGCAGGTGCCTCGCTTGCGCTTCTATCTGCCGAGACTTGGAGCAGGCCAGGTCGCAGCTTCCCGCAGTGTGTGCTGCTGTCCGCAAACAGCCTCCAAACAAAGCAGGGCACCAGGGCAAGAGAAATAAGCACCTCAGGAGGGAATCTGCCTGCGAGGGAAGCTGTGCAGCACATCCCTTGTTCCGCTCGCCATTTCCCTGACTCTTAGGCAAAGCCCATCTCAGCTGGCTTGTAGGTGTGCCTCCGTGCTCAGAAGCAGCCCCGAGGCAGGCAGGACAGTGCGGGATAGCTTTTGGACACGCAGCATGCTGCTTCCCATGCCTGGAACAAACTGCGAGCAGGTGCCTCGCTTGTGCTTCCATCTGCCGAGTCTTAGAGGCGGACAAGCAAGAAGCTTCCCGCAGTGTGTGCTGCTGTCCGCAAACAGCCTCCAAACAAAGCAGGGCGCTTAGGCAGGAGAGGTAAGCACCCCAGGAGGGAATCTGCCTGCGAGGGAAGATGTGCAGCACATCCCTTGCTGTGCTCGCCACTTCCCTCACTCTTAGGCAAAACGCCTCTCAGCTTGCTGGTGGGTGTGCCTCCGTGCTCAGAAGCAGCCCCGAGGCAGGCAGGACAGTGCGGGATGTCTTCTGGGCATGCAGCATGCTGCTTCCCATGCCCGGGACAAACTGCGAGCAGGTGCCTCGCTTGCGCTTCCATCTGCTGAGACTTGGAGCTGGCCAGCGCGCAGCTTCCCGCAGTGTGTGCTGCTGTCCGCAGACAGCCTCCAAACAAAGCAGGGCACTAGGGCAAGAGAACTAAGCACCCCAGGAGGGAATCTGCCTGCGAGGGAAGCTGTGCAGCACATCCCTTACTGTGCTCGCCACTTCCCTCACTCTTAGGCAAAGCCCATCTCAGCTTGCTTGTAGGCGTGCCTCTGTGCTCAGAAGCAGCCCCGAGGCAGGCAGGACAGTGCGGGATGTCTTCTGGGCACGCAGCATGCTGCTTCCCATGCCCGGGACAAACTGCGAGCAGGTGCCTCGCTTGCGCTTCTATCTGCCGAGACTTGGAGCTGGCCAGCGCGCAGCTTCCCGCAGTGTGTGCTACTGTCCGCAGACAGCCTCCAAACAAAGCAGGGCACTAGGGCAAGAGAACTAAGCACCCCAGGAGGGAATCTGCCTGCGAGGGAAGCTGTGCAGCACATCCCTTGCTGTGCTCGCCACTTCCCTCACTCTTAGGCAAAGCCCATCTCAGCTGGCTTGTAGGCGTGCCTCCGTGCTCAGAAGCAGCCCCGAGGCAGGCAGGACAGTGCGGGATGTCTTCTGGGCACGCAGCATGCTGCTTCCCATGCCCGGGACAAACTGCGAGCCGGTGCCTCGCTTGCGCTTCTATCTGCCGAGACTTGGAGCTGGCCAGCGCGCAGCTTCCCGCAGTGTGTGCTACTGTCCGCAGACAGCCTCCAAACAAAGCAGGGCGCTAAGGCAAGAGAACTAAGCGCCCCAGGAGGGAATCTGCCTGCGAGGGAAGCTGTGCAGCACATCCCTTGCTGTGCTCGCCACTTCCCTCACTCTTAGGCAAAGCCCATCTCAGCTGGCTTGTAGGCGTGCCTCCGTGCTCAGAAGCAGCCCCGAGGCAGGCAGGACAGAGCGGGAAGTCTTCTGGGCATGCAGCATGCTGCTTCCCATGCCCGGGACAAACTGCGAGCAGGTGCCTCGCTTGCGCTTCTATTTGCCGAGACTTGGAGGCGGACAAGAAAGAAGCTTCCCGCAGTGTGTGCTGCTGTCCGCAAACAGCCTCCAAACAAAGCAGGGCGCTTAGGCAGGAGAAGTAAGCGCCCCAGGAGGGAATCTGCCTGCGAGGGAAGCTGTGCAGCACATCCCTTGCTGCGCTCGCCACTTCCCTCACTCTTAGGCAAAGCCCATCTCAGCTGGCTTGTAGGCGTGCCTCCGTGCTCAGAAGCAGCCCCGAGGCAGGCAGGACAGTTCGAGAAGTACTCTGGGCACGCAGCATGCTGCTTCCCATGCCCGGGACAAACCGCGAGCAGGTGCTTCGCTTGCGCTTCTATCTGCCGAGACTTGGAGCTGGCCAGCGCGCAGCTTCCCGCAGTGTGTGCTGCTGTCCGCAAACAGCCTCCAAACAAAGCAGGGCACTAGGGCAAGAGAAATAAGCACACCAGGAGGGAATCTGCCTGCGAGGGAAGCTGTGCAGCACATCCCTTACTGTGCTCGCCACTTCCCTCACTCTTAGGCAAAGCCCATCTCAGCTTGCTTGTAGGCGTGCCTCTGTGCTCAGAAGCAGCCCTGAGGCAGGCAGGACAGTGCGGGATGTCTTCTGGGCACGCAGCATGCTGCTTCCCATGCCCGGGACAAACTGCGAGCAGGTGCCTCGCTTGCGCTTCTATCTGCCGAGACTTGGAGCTGGCCAGCGCGCAGCTTCCCGCAGTGTGTGCTGCTGTCCGCAAACAGCCTCCAAACAAAGCAGGGCACTAGGGCAAGAGAACTAAGCGCCCCAGGAGGCAATCTGCCTGCGAGGGAAGCTGTGCAGCACATCCCTTACTGCGCTCGCCACTTCCCTCACTCTTAGGCAAAGCCCATCTCAGCTTGCTTGTAGGCGTGCCTCTGTGCTCAGAAGCAGCCCCGAGGCAGGCAGGACAGTGCGGGATGTCTTCTGGGCACGCAGCATGCTGCTTCCCATGCCCGGGACAAACTGCGAGCAGGTGCCTCGCTTGCGCTTCTATCTTCCGAGACTTGGAGCTGGCCAGCGCGCAGCTTGCCGCAGTGTGTGCTACTGTCCGCAGACAGCCTCCAAACAAAGCAGGGCGCTAAGGCAAGAGAAGTAAGCGCCCCAGGAGGGAATCTGCCTGCGAGGGAAGCTGTGCAGCACATCCCTTGTTCCGCTCGCCATTTCCCTGACTCTTAGGCAAAGCCCATCTCAGCTTGCTTGTAGGTGTGCCTCCGTGCTCAGAAGCAGCCCCGAGGCAGGCAGGACAGTGCGGGATAGCTTTTGGACACGCAGCATGCTGCTTCCCATGCCTGGAACAAACTGCGAGCAGGTGCCTCGCTTGTGCTTCCATCTGCCGAGTCTTAGAGGCGGACAAGCAAGAAGCTTCCCGCAGTGTGTGCTGCTGTCCGCAAACAGCCTCCAAACAAAGCAGGGCGCTTAGGCAGGAGAGGTAAGCACCCCAGGAGGGAATCTGCCTGCGAGGGAAGATGTGCAGCACATCCCTTGCTGTGCTCGCCACTTCCCTCACTCTTAGGCAAAACGCCTCTCAGCTTGCTGGTGGGTGTGCCTCCGTGCTCAGAAGCAGCCCCGAGGCAGGCAGGACAGTGCGGGATGTCTTCTGGGCATGCAGCATGCTGCTTCCCATGCCCGGGACAAACTGCGAGCAGGTGCCTCGCTTGCGCTTCCATCTGCTGAGACTTGGACCTGGCCAGCGCGCAGCTTCCCGCAGTGTGTGCTGCTGTCCGCAAACAGCCTCCAAACAAAGCAGGGCACTAGGGCAAGAGAACTAAGCACCCCAGGAGGGAATCTGCCTGCGAGGGAAGCTGTGCAGCACATCCCTTGCTGTGCTCGCCACTTCCCTCACTCTTAGGCAAAGCCCATCTCAGCTGGCTTGTAGGCGTGCCTCCGTGCTCAGAAGCAGCCCCGAGGCAGGCAGGACAGTGCGGGATGTCTTCTGGGCACGCAGCATGCTGCTTCCCATGCCCGGGACAAACTGCGAGCAGGTGCCTCGCTTGCGCTTCTATCTGCCGAGACTTGGAGCTGGCCAGCACGCACCTTCCCGCAGTGTGTGCTGCTGTCCGCAGACAGCCTCCAAACAAAGCAGGGCGCTAAGGCAAGAGAAGTAAGCGCCCCAGGAGGGAATCTGCCTGCGAGGGAAGCTGTGCAGCACATCCCTTACTGTGCTCGCCACTTCCCTCACTCTTAGGCAAAGCCCATCTCAGGTTGCTTGTAGGCATGCCTCCGTGCTCAGAAGCAGCCCCAAGGCAGGCAGGACAGTGCGGGATGTCTTCTGGGCATGCAGCATGCTGCTTCCCATGCCCGGAACAAACTGCGAGCAGGTGCCTCGCTTGCGCTTCTATCTTCCGAGACTTGGAGCTGGCCAGCGCGCAGCTTACCGCAGTGTGTGCTACTGTCCGCAGACAGCCTCCAAACAAAGCAGGGCGCTAAGGCAAGAGAAGTAAGCGCCCCAGGAGGGAATCTGCCTGCGAGGGAAGCTGTGCAGCACATCCCTTGCTGTGCTCGCCACTTCCCTCACTCTTAGGGAAAGCCCATCTCAGCTGGCTTGTAGGCGTGCCTCCGTGCTCAGAAGCAGCCCCGAGGCAGGCAGGACAGTGCGGGATGTCTTCTGGGCACGCAGCATGCTGCTTCCCATGCCCGGGACAAACTGCGAGCAGGTGCCTCGCTTGCGCTTCCATCTGCCGAGTGTTAGAGGCGGACAAGAAAGAAGCTCCCCGCAGTGTGTGCTGCTGTCCGCAAACAGCCTCCAAACAAAGCAGGGCGCTTAGGCAGGAGAAGTAAGCGCCCCAGGAGGGAATCTGCCTGCGAGGGAAGATGTGCAGCACATCCCTTGCTGCGCTCGCCACTTCCCTCACTCTTAGGCAAAGCCCATCTCAGCTGGCTTGTAGGCGTGCCTCCGTGCTCAGAAGTAGCCCCGTGGCAGGCAGGACAGTTCGAGAAGTACTCTGGGCACGCAGCATGCTGCTTCCCATGCCCGGGACAAACCGCGAGCAGGTGCTTCGCTTGCGCTTCTATCTGCCGAGACTTGGATCTGGCCAGCGCGCAGCTTCCCGCAGTGTGTGCTGCTGTCCGCAAACAGCCTCCAAACAAAGCAGGGCACTAGGGCAAGAGAAATAAGCACACCAGGAGGGAATCTGCCTGCGAGGGAAGCTGTGCAGCACATCCCTTACTGTGCTCGCCACTTCCCTGACTCTTAGGCAAAGCCCATCTCAGCTTGCTTGTAGGCGTGCCTCTGTGCTCAGAAGCATCCCCGAGGCAGGCAGGACAGTGCGGGATGTCTTCTGGGCACGCAGCATGCTGCTTCCCATGCCCGGGACAAACTGCGAGCAGGTGCCTCGCTTGCGCTTCTATCTGCCGAGACTTGGAGCTGGCCAGCGCGCAGCTTCCCGCAGTGTGTGCTACTGTCCGCAGACAGCCTCCAAACAAAGCAGGGCACTAGGGCAAGAGAACTAAGCGCCCCAGGAGGGAATCTGCCTGCGAGGGAAGCTGTGCAGCACATCCCTTGCTGTGCTCGCCACTTCCCTCACTCTTAGGCAAAGCCCATCTCAGCTTGCTTGTAGGCGTGCCTCCGTGCTCAGAAGCAGCCCCGAGGCAGGCAGGACAGTGCGGGATGTCTTCTGGGCACGCAGCATGCTGCTTCCCATGCCCGGGACAAACTGCGAGCAGGTGCCTCGCTTGCGCTTCTATCTGCCGAGACTTGGAGCTGGCCAGCGCGCAGCTTCCCGCAGTGTGTGCTACTGTCCGCAGACAGCCTCCAAACAAAGCAGGGCGCTAAGGCAAGAGAACTAAGCGCCCCAGGAGGGAATCTGCCTGCGAGGGAAGCTGTGCAGCACATCCCTTGCTGTGCTCGCCACTTCCCTCACTCTTAGGCAAAGCCCATCTCAGCTGGCTTGTAGGCGTGCCTCCGTGCTCAGAAGCAGCCCCGAGGCAGGCAGGACAGAGCGGGAAGTCTTCTGGGCATGCAGCATGCTGCTTCCCATGCCCGGGACAAACTGCGAGCAGGTGCCTCGCTTGCGCTTCTATCTGCCGAGACTTGGAGGCGGACAAGAAAGAAGCTTCCCGCAGTGTGTGCTGCTGTCCGCAAACAGCCTCCAAACAAAGCAGGGCGCTTAGGCAGGAGAAGTAAGCGCCCCAGGAGGGAATCTGCCTGCGAGGGAAGCTGTGCAGCACATCCCTTGCTGCGCTCGCCACTTCCCTCACTCTTAGGCAAAGCCCATCTCAGCTGGCTTGTAGGCGTGCCTCCGTGCTCAGAAGCAGCCCCGAGGCAGGCAGGACAGTTCGAGAAGTACTCTAGGCACGCAGCATGCTGCTTCCCATGCCCGGGACAAACCGCGAGCAGGTGCTTCGCTTGCGCTTCTATCTGCCGAGACTTGGAGCTGGCCAGCGAGCAGCTTCCCGCAGTGTGTGCTGCTGTCCGCAAACAGCCTCCAAACAAAGCAGGGCACTAGGGCAAGAGAAATAAGCACACCAGGAGGGAATCTGCCTGCGAGGGAAGCTGTGCAGCACATCCCTTACTGTGCTCGCCACTTCCCTGACTCTTAGGCAAAGCCCATCTCAGCTTGCTTGTAGGCGTGCCTCTGTGCTCAGAAGCAGCCCTGAGGCAGGCAGGACAGTGCGGGATGTCTTCTGGGCACGCAGCATGCTGCTTCCCATGCCCGGGACAAACTGCGAGCAGGTGCCTCGCTTGCGCTTCTATCTGCCGAGACTTGGAGCTGGCCAGCGCGCAGCTTCCCGCAGTGTGTGCTGCTGTCCGCAAACAGCCTCCAAACAAAGCAGGGCACTAGGGCAAGAGAACTAAGCGCCCCAGGAGGGAATCTGCCTGCGAGGGAAGCTGTGCAGCACATCCCTTACTGTGCTCGCCACTTCCCTCACTCTTAGGCAAAGCCCATCTCAGCTTGCTTGTAGGCGTGCCTCTGTGCTCAGAAGCAGCCCCGAGGCAGGCAGGACAGTGCGGGATGTCTTCTGGGCACGCAGCATGCTGCTTCCCATGCCCGGGACAAACTGCGAGCAGGTGCCTCGCTTGCGCTTCTATCTGCCGAGACCTGGAGCTGGCCAGCGCGCAGCTTCCCGCAGTGTGTGCTACTGTCCGCAGACAGCCTCCAAACAAAGCAGGGCACTAGGGCAAGAGAAATAAGCACACCAGGAGGGAATCTGCCTGCGAGGGAAGCTGTGCAGCACATCCCTTGCTGTGCTCGCCACTTCCCTCACTCTTAGGCAAAGCCCATCTCAGCTGGCTTGTAGGCGTGCCTCCGTGCTCAGAAGCAGCCCCGAGGCAGGCAGGACAGTGCGAGAAGTACTCTGGGCACGCAGCATGCTGCTTCCCATGCCCGGGACAAACTGCGAGCAGGTGCCTCGCTTGCGCTTCCATCTGCCGAGTCTTAGAGGCGGACAAGAAAGAAGCTCCCCGCAGTGTGTGCTGCTGTCCGCAAACAGCCTCCAAACAAAGCAGGGCGCTTAGGCAGAAGTAAGCGCCCCAGGAGGGAATCTGCCTGCGAGGGAAGCTGTGCAGCACATCCCTTGCTGTGCTCGCCACTTCCCTGACTCTTAGCCAAAGCCCATCTCAGCTTGCTGGTGGGTGTGCCTCCGTGCTCAGAAGCAGCCCCGAGGCAGGCAGGACAGTGCGGGATGTCTTTTGGACACGCAGCATGCTGCTTCCCATGCCCGGGACAAACTGCGAGCAGGTGCCTCGCTTGCGCTTCTATCTGCCGAGACTTGGAGCTGGCCAGCGCGCAGCTTCCCGCAGTGTGTGCTGCTGTCCGCAAACAGCCTCCAAACAAAGCAGGGCGCTAAGGCAAGAGAACTAAGCGCCCCAGGAGGGAATCTGCCTGCGAGGGAAGCTGTGCAGCACATCCCTTGCTGCGCTCGCCACTTCCCTCACTCTTAGGCAAAGCCCATCTCAGGTTGCTTGTAGGCGTGCCTACGTGCTCAGAAGCAGCCCCGAGGCAGGCAGGACGGAGCGGGAAGTCTTCTGGGCATGCAGCATGCTGCTTCCCATGCCCGGGACAAACTGCGAGCAGGTGCCTCGCTTGCGCTTCCATCTGCCGAGACTTAGAGGCAGACAAGAAAGAAGCTTCCCGCAGTGTGTGCTGCTGTCCGCAAACAGCCTCCAAACAAAGCAGGGCGCTAAGGCAAGAGAAGTAAGCGCCCCAGGAGGGAATCTGCCTGCGAGGGAAGCTGTGCAGCACATCCTTTGCTGCGCTCGCCACTTCCCTCACTCTTAGGCAAAGCCCATCTCAGCTGGCTTGTAGGCGTGCCTCCGTGCTCAGAAGCAGCCCCGAGGCAGGCAGGACAGTGCGAGAAGTACTCTGGGCACGCAGCATGCTGCTTCCCATGCCCGGGACAAACCGCGAGCAGGTGCCTCGCTTGCGCTTCTATCTGCCGAGACTTAGAGGTGGACAAGCAAGAAGATTCCCGCTGTGTGTGCTGCTGTCCGCAAACAGCCTCCAAACAAAGCAGGGCACCTAGGCAGGAGAAGTAAGCGCCCCAGGAGGGAATCTGCCTGCGAGGGAAGCTGTGCAGCACATCCCTTACTGTGCTCGCCACTTCCCTCACTCTTAGGGAAAGCCCATCTCAGCTGGCTTGTAGGCGTGCCTCCGTGCTCAGAAGCAGCCTCGTGGCAGGCAGGACAGTGCGAGAAGTACTCTGGTCACGCAGCATGCTGCTTCCCATGCCCGGGACAAACCGCGAGCAGGTGCTTCGCTTGCGCTTCTATCTGCCGAGACTTGGAGCTGGCCAGCGCGCAGCTTCCCGCAGTGTGTGCTGCTGTCCGCAGACAGCCTCCAAACAAAGCAGGGCGCTAAGACAAGAGAAGTAAGCACCCCAGGAGGGAATCTGCCTGCGAGGGAAGCTGTGCAGCACATCCCTTACTGTGCTCACCACTTCCCTCACTCTTAGGCAAAGCCCATCTCAGCTTGCTTGTAGGCATGCCTCCGTGCTCAGAAGCAGCCCCGAGGCAGGCAGGACAGAGCGGGAAGTCTTCTGGGCATGCAGCATGCTGCTTCCCATGCCCGGAACAAACTGCGAGCAGGTGCCTCGCTTGCGCTTCCATCTGCCGAGACTTAGAGGCAGACAAGCAAGCAGCTTCCCGCAGTGTGTGCTGCTGTCCGCAAACAGCCTCCAAACAAAGCAGGGCGCTTAGGCAGGAGAAGTAAGCGCCCCAGGAGGGAATCTGCCTGCGAGGGAAGCTGTGCAGCACATCCCTTGCTGTGCTCGCCACTTCCCTCACTCTTAGGCAAAGCCCATCTCAGCTTGCTGGTGGGTGTGCCTCCGTGCTCAGAAGCAGCCCCGAGGCAGGCAGGACAGTGCGGGATGTCTTCTGGGCACGCAGCATGCTGCTTCCCATGCCCGGGACAAACTGCGAGCAGGTGCCTCGCTTGCGCTTCTATCTGCCGAGACTTGGAGCTGGCCAGCGCGCAGCTTCCCGCAGTGTGTGCTGCTGTCCGCAGACAGCCTCCAAACAAAGCAGGGCGCTAAGGCAAGAGAACTAAGCGCCCCAGGAGGGAATCTGCCTGCGAGGGAAGATGTGCAGCACATCCCTTGCTGTGCTCGCCACTTCCCTCACTCTTAGGCAAAGCCCATCTCAGCTGGCTTGTAGGCGTGCCTCCGTGCTCAGAAGCAGCCCCGAGGCAGGCAGGACAGAGCGGGAAGTCTTCTGGGCACGCAGCATGCTGCTTCCCATGCCCGGGACAAACTGCGAGCAGGGGCCTCGCTTGCGCTTCCATCTGCCGAGACTTGGAGCTGGCCAGCGCGCAGCTTCCCGCAGTGTGTGCTGCTGTCCGCAAACAGCCTCCAAACAAAGCAGGGCACTAGGGCAAGAGAACTAAGCGCCCCAGGAGGCAATCTGCCTGCGAGGGAAGCTGTGCAGCACATCCCTTACTGTGCTCGCCACTTCCCTCACTCTTAGGCAAAGCCCATCTCAGCTTGCTTGTAGGCGTGCCTCCATGCTCAGAAGCAGCCCCGAGGCAGGCAGGACAGTGCGGGATAGCTTTTGGACACGCAGCATGCTGCTTCCCATGCCTGGAACAAACTGCGAGCAGGTGCCTCACTTGTGCTTCCATCTGCCGAGTCTTAGAGGCGGACAAGCAAGAAGCTTCCCGCAGTGTGTGCTGCTGTCCGCAAACAGCCTCCAAACAAAGCAGGGCGCTTAGGCAGGAGAAGTAAGCGCCCCAGGAGGGAATCTGCCTGCGAGGGAAGATGTGCAGCACATCCCTTGCTGTGCTCGCCACTTCCCTCACTCTTAGGCAAAACGCCTCTCAGCTTGCTGGTGGGTGTGCCTCCGTGCTCAGAAGCAGCCCCGAGGCAGGCAGGACAGTGTGGGATGTCTTCTGGGCATGCAGCATGCTGCTTCCCATGCCCGGGACAAACTGCGAGCAGGTGCCTCGCTTGCGCTTCCATCTGCTGAGACTTGGAGCTGGCCAGCGCGCAGCTTCCCGCAGTGTGTGCTGCTGCCCGCAGACAGCCTCCAAACAAAGCAGGGCACTAGCGCAAGAGAAATAAGCACACCAGGAGGGAATCTGCCTGCGAGGGAAGCTGTGCAGCACATCCCTTGCTGTGCTCGCCACTTCCCTCACTCTTAGGCAAAGCCCATCTCACGTTGCTTGTAGGCGTGCCTACGTGCTCAGAAGCAGCCCCGAGGCAGGCAGGACAGAGCGGGAAGTCTTCTGGGCATGCAGCATGCTGCTTCCCATGCCCGGGACAAACTGCGAGCAGGTGCCTCGCTTGCGCTTCCATCTGCCGAGACTTAGAGGAAGACAAGAAAGAAGCTTCCCGCAGTGTGTGCTGCTGTCCGCAAACAGCCTCCAAACAAAGCAGGGCGCTAAGGCAAGAGAAGTAAGCGCCCCAGGAGGGAATCTGCCTGCGAGGGAAGCTGTGCAGCACATCCCTTGCTGTGCTCGCCACTTCCCTCACTCTTAGGCAAAGCGCCTCTCAGCTTGCTGGTGGGTGTGCCTCCGTGCTCAGAAGCAGCCCCGAGGCAGGCAGGACAGTGTGGGATGTCTTCTGGGCATGCAGCATGCTGCTTCCCATGCCCGGGACAAACTGCGAGCAGGTGCCTCGCTTGCGCTTCTATCTGCCGAGACTTGGAGCTGGCCAGCGCGCAGCTTCCCGCAGTGTGTGCTGCTGTCCGCAGACAGCCTCCAAACAAAGCAGGGCGCTAAGGCAAGAGAACTAAGCGCCCCAGGAGGGAATCTGCCTGCGAGGGAAGCTGTGCAGCACATCCCTTACTGTGCTCGCCACTTCCCTCACTCTTAGGCAAAGCCCATCTCAGCTTGCTTGTAGGCATGCCTCCGTGCTCAGAAGCAGCCGCGAGGCAGGCAGGACAGAGCGGGAAGTCTTCTGGGCATGCAGCATGCTGCTTCCCATGCCCGGAACAAACTGCGAGCAGGTGCCTCCCTTGCGCTTCCATCTGCCGAGACTTAGAGGCAGACAAGCAAGCAGCTTCCCGCAGTGTGTGCTGCTGTCCGCAAACAGCCTCCAAACAAAGCAGGGCGCTTAGGCAGGAGAAGTAAGCGCCCCAGGAGGGAATCTGCCTGCGAGGGAAGCTGTGCAGCACATCCCTTGTTCCGCTCGCCATTTCCCTGACTCTTAGGCAAAGCCCATCTCAGCTTGCTTGTGGGTGTGCCTCCGTGCTCAGAAGCAGCCCCGAGGCAGGCAGGACAGTGCGGGATATCTTTTGGACACGCAGCATGCTGCTTCCCATGCCCGGAACAAACTGCGAGCAGGTGCCTTGCTTGCGCTTCCATCTGCCGAGACTTAGAGGCAGACAAGCAAGAAGCGTCCCGCAGTGTGTGCTGCTGTCCGCAAACAGCCTCCAAACAAAGCAGGGGGCTTAGGCAGGAGAAGTATAGCGCCCCAGGAGGGAATCTGCCTGCGAGGGAAGCTGTGCAGCACATCCCTTGCTGTGCTCGCCACTTCCCTCACTCTTAGGCAAAGCCCATCTCAGCTGGCTTGTAGGCGTGCCTCCGTGCTCAGAAGCAGCCCCGAGGCAGGCAGGACAGTGCGGGATGTCTTCTGGGCACGCAGCATGCTGCTTCCCATGCCCGGGACAAACTGCGAGCAGGTGCCTCGCTTGCGCTTCCATCTGCCGAGACTTGGAGTTGGCCAGCGCGCAGCTTCCCGCAGTGTGTGCTGCTGTCCGCAAACAGCCTCCAAACAAAGCAGGGCCCTAAGGCAAGAGAACTAAGCGCCCCAGGAGGGAATCTGCCTGCGAGGGAAGCTGTGCAGCACATCCCTTGTTCCGCTCGCCATTTCCCTGACTCTTAGCCAAAGCCCATCTCAGCTTGCTTGTGGGTGTGCCTCCGTGCTCAGAAGCAGCCCCGAGGTAGGCAGGACAGTGTGGGATGTCTTCTGGGCACGCAGCATGCTGCTTCCCATGCCCGGAACAAACTGCGAGCAGGTGCCTCGCTTGCGCTTCCATCTGCCGAGACTTAGAGGCGGACAAGAAAGAAGATTCCCGCAGTGTGTGCTGCTGTCCGCAAACAGCCTCCAAACAAAGCAGGGCGCTTAGGCAGGAGAAGTAAGCACCCCAGGAGGGAATCTGCCTGCGAGGGAAGCTGTGCAGCACATCCCTTGCTGTGCTCGCCACTTCCCTCACTCTTAGGCAAACCGCCTCTCAGCTTGCTGGTGGGTGTGCCTCCGTGCTCAGAAGTAGCCCCGAGGCAGGCAGGACAGTATGGGATGTCTTCTGGGCATGCAGCATGCTGCTTCCCATGCCCGGGACAAACTGCGAGCAGGTGCCTC
The DNA here is from genome assembly GCF_028389875.1 of Rhea pennata. Taxonomy (NCBI): domain Eukaryota; kingdom Metazoa; phylum Chordata; class Aves; order Rheiformes; family Rheidae; genus Rhea; species Rhea pennata. The sequence continues at coordinate 1,128,842 of NW_026907685.1, read as the reverse complement.
GCTTGCGCTTCTATCTGCCGAGACTTGGAGCTGGCCAGCGCGCAGCTTCCCGCAGTGTGTGCTGCTGTCCGCAGAAAGCCTCTAAACAAAGCAGGGCACTAGGGCAAGAGAAATAAGCACCCCAGGAGGGAATCTGCCTGCGAGGGAAGCTGTGCAGCACATCCCTTGTTCCGCTCGCCATTTCCCTGACTCTTAGGCAAAGCCCATCTCAGCTTGCTTGTCGGTGTGCCTCCGTGCTCAGAAGCAGCCCCGAGGCAGGCAGGACAGTGCGGGATATCTTTTGGACACGCAGCATGCTGCTTCCCATGCCCGGAACAAACTGCGAGCACGTGCCTCGCTTGCGCTTCCATCTGCCGAGACTTAGAGGCAGACAAGCAAGAAGCGTCCCACAGTGTGTGCTGCTGTCCGCAAACAGCCTCCAAACAAAGCAGGGCGCTTAGGCAGGAGAAGTAAGCGCCCCAGGAGGGAATCTGCCTGCGAGGGAAGCTGTGCAGCACATCCCTTGCTGTGCTCGCCACTTCCCTCACTCTTAGGCAAAGCCCATCTCAGCTGGCTTGTAGGTGTGCCTCCGTGCTCAGAAGCAGCCCCGAGGCAGGCAGGACAGTGTGGGATGTCTTCTGGGCACGCAGCATGCTGCTTCCCATGCCTGGAACAAACTGCGAGCAGGTGCTTCGCTTGCGCTTCCATCTGCCAAGACTTAGAGGCGGACAAGCAAGAAGCTTCCCGCAGTGTGTGCTGCTGTCCGCAAACAGCCTCCAAACAAAGCAGGGCGCCTAGGCAGGAGAAGTAAGCACCCCAGGAGGGAATCTGCCTGCGAGGGAAGCTGTGCAGCACATCCCTTGTTCTGCTCGCCACTTCCCTGACTCTTAGGCAAAGCCCATCTCAGCTTGCTTGTGGGTGTGCCTCCGTGCTCAGAAGCAGCCCCGAGGCAGGCAGGACAGTGCTAGAAGTACTCTGGGCACGCAGCATGCTGCTTCCCATGCCCGGGACAAACCGCGAGCAGGTGCTTCGCTTGCGCTTCTATCTGCCGAGACTTGGAGCTGGACAGCGCGCAGCTTCCTGCAGTGTGTGCTGCTGTCCGCAAACAGCCTCCAAACAAAGCAGGGCACTAGGGCAAGAGAAATAAGCACACCAGGAGGGAATCTGCCTGCGAGGGAAGCTGTGCAGCACATCCCTTGTTCCGCTCGCCATTTCCCTGACTCTTAGGCAAAGCCCATCTCAGCTTGCTGGTGGGTGTGCCTCCGTGCTCAGAAGCAGCCCCGAGGCAGGCAGGACAGTGCGGGATATCTTTTGGACACGCAGCATGCTGCTTCCCATGCCTGGAACAAACTGCGAGCAGGTGCCTCGCTTGCGCTTCCATCTGCCGAGTCTTAGAGGCGGACAAGCAAGAAGCTTCCCGCAGTGTGTGCTGCTGTCCGCAAACAGCCTCCAAACAAAGCAGGGCGCTTAGGCAGGAGAAGTAAGCGCCCCAGGAGGGAATCTGCCTGCGAGGGAAGCTGTGCAGCACATCCCTTGCCGTGCTCGCCACTTCCCTCACTCTTAGGCAAAGCGCCTCTCAGCTTGCTGGTGGGTGTGCCTCCGTGCTCAGAAGCAGCCCCGAGGCAGGCAGGACAGTGTGGGATGTCTTCTGGGCATGCAGCATGCTGCTTCCCATGCCCGGGACAAACTGCGAGCAGGTGCCTCGCTTGCGCTTCTATCTGCCGAGACTTGGAGCTGGCCAGCGCGCAGCTTCCTGCAGTGTGTGCTGCTGTCCGCAGACAGCCTCCAAACAAAGCAGGGCGCTAAGGCAAGAGAACTAAGCGCCCCAGGAGGGAATCTGCCTGCGAGGGAAGCTGTGCAGCACATCCCTTACTGTGCTCGCCACTTCCCTCACTCTTAGGCAAAGCCCATCTCAGCTTGCTTGTAGGCATGCCTCCGTGCTCAGAAGCAGCCGCGAGGCAGGCAGGACAGAGCGGGAAGTCTTCTGGGCATGCAGCATGCTGCTTCCCATGCCCGGAACAAACTGCGAGCAGGTGCCTCCCTTGCGCTTCCATCTGCCGAGACTTAGAGGCAGACAAGCAAGCAGCTTCCCGCAGTGTGTGCTGCTGTCCGCAAACAGCCTCCAAACAAAGCAGGGCGCTTAGGCAGGAGAAGTAAGCGCCCCAGGAGGGAATCTGCCTGCGAGGGAAGCTGTGCAGCACATCCCTTGCTGTGCTCGCCACTTCCCTCACTCTTAGGCAAAGCCCATCTCAGCTGGCTTGTAGGCGTGCCTCCGTGCTCAGAAGCAGCCCCGAGGCAGGCAGGACAGTGCGGGATGTCTTCTGGGCACGCAGCATGCTGCTTCCCATGCCCGGGACAAACTGCGAGCAGGTGCCTCGCTTGCGCTTCCATCTGCCGAGACTTGGAGCTGGCCAGCGCGCAGCTTCCCGCAGTGTGTGCTGCTGTCCGCAAACAGCCTCCAAACAAAGCAGGGCCCTAAGGCAAGAGAACTAAGCGCCCCAGGAGGGAATCTGCCTGCGAGGGAAGCTGTGCAGCACATCCCTTGTTCCGCTCGCCATTTCCCTGACTCTTAGCCAAAGCCCATCTCAGCTTGCTTGTGGGTGTGCCTCCGTGCTCAGAAGCAGCCCCGAGGTAGGCAGGACAGTGTGGGATGTCTTCTGGGCACGCAGCATGCTGCTTCCCATGCCCGGAACAAACTGCGAGCAGGTGCCTCGCTTGCGCTTCCATCTGCCGAGACTTAGAGGCGGACAAGAAAGAAGATTCCCGCAGTGTGTGCTGCTGTCCGCAAACAGCCTCCAAACAAAGCAGGGCGCTTAGGCAGGAGAAGTAAGCACCCCAGGAGGGAATCTGCCTGCGAGGGAAGCTGTGCAGCACATCCCTTGCTGTGCTCGCCACTTCCCTCACTCTTAGGCAAACCGCCTCTCAGCTTGCTGGTGGGTGTGCCTCCGTGCTCAGAAGTAGCCCCGAGGCAGGCAGGACAGTGTGGGATGTCTTCTGGGCATGCAGCATGCTGCTTCCCATGCCCGGGACAAACTGCGAGCAGGTGCCTCGCTTGCGCTTCTATCTGCCGAGACTTGGAGCTGGCCAGCGTGCAGCTTCCCGCAGTGTGTGCTGCTGTCCGCAGAAAGCCTCTAAACAAAGCAGGGCACTAGGGCAAGAGAAATAAGCACCCCAGGAGGGAATCTGCCTGCGAGGGAAGCTGTGCAGCACATCCCTTGTTCCGCTCGCCATTTCCCTGACTCTTAGGCAAAGCCCATCTCAGCTTGCTTGTCGGTGTGCCTCCGTGCTCAGAAGCAGCCCCGAGGCAGGCAGGACAGTGCGGGATATCTTTTGGACACGCAGCATGCTGCTTCCCATGCCCGGAACAAACTGCGAGCACGTGCCTCGCTTGCGCTTCCATCTGCCGAGACTTAGAGGCAGACAAGCAAGAAGCGTCCCACAGTGTGTGCTGCTGTCCGCAAACAGCCTCCAAACAAAGCAGGGCGCTTAGGCAGGAGAAGTAAGCGCCCCAGGAGGGAATCTGCCTGCGAGGGAAGCTGTGCAGCACATCCCTTGCTGTGCTCGCCACTTCCCTCACTCTTAGGCAAAGCCCATCTCAGCTGGCTTGTAGGTGTGCCTCCGTGCTCAGAAGCAGCCCCGAGGCAGGCAGGACAGTGTGGGATGTCTTCTGGGCACGCAGCATGCTGCTTCCCATGCCTGGAACAAACTGCGAGCAGGTGCCTCGCTTGCGCTTCCATCTGCCAAGACTTAGAGGCGGACAAGCAAGAAGCTTCCCGCAGTGTGTGCTGCTGTCCGCAAACAGCCTCCAAACAAAGCAGGGCGCCTAGGCAGGAGAAGTAAGCACCCCAGGAGGGAATCTGCCTGCGAGGGAAGCTGTGCAGCACATCCCTTGTTCTGCTCGCCACTTCCCTGACTCTTAGGCAAAGCCCATCTCAGCTTGCTTGTGGGTGTGCCTCCGTGCTCAGAAGCAGCCCCGAGGCAGGCAGGACAGTGCGAGAAGTACTCTGGGCACGCAGCATGCTGCTTCCCATGCCCGGGACAAACCGCGAGCAGGTGCTTCGCTTGCGCTTCTATCTGCCGAGACTTGGAGCTGGCCAGCGCGCAGCTTCCTGCAGTGTGTGCTGCTGTCCGCAAACAGCCTCCAAACAAAGCAGGGCACTAGGGCAAGAGAAATAAGCACACCAGGAGGGAATCTGCCTGCGAGGGAAGCTGTGCAGCACATCCCTTGTTCCGCTCGCCATTTCCCTGACTCTTAGGCAAAGCCCATCTCAGCTTGCTGGTGGGTGTGCCTCCGTGCTCAGAAGCAGCCCCGAGGCAGGCAGGACAGTGCGGGATATCTTTTGGACACGCAGCATGCTGCTTCCCATGCCTGGAACAAACTGCGAGCAGGTGCCTCGCTTGCGCTTCCATCTGCCGAGTCTTAGAGGCGGACAAGCAAGAAGCTTCCCGCAGTGTGTGCTGCTGTCCGCAAACAGCCTCCAAACAAAGCAGGGCGCTTAGGCAGGAGAAGTAAGCGCCCCAGGAGGGAATCTGCCTGCGAGGGAAGCTGTGCAGCACATCCCTTGCTGTGCTCGCCACTTCCCTCACTCTTAGGCAAAGCGCCTCTCAGCTTGCTGGTGGGTGTGCCTCCGTGCTCAGAAGCAGCCCCGAGGCAGGCAGGACAGTGTGGGATGTCTTCTGGGCATGCAGCATGCTGCTTCCCATGCCCGGGACAAACTGCGAGCAGGTGCCTCGCTTGCGCTTCTATCTGCCGAGACTTGGAGCTGGCCAGCGCGCAGCTTCCCGCAGTGTGTGCTGCTGTCCGCAGACAGCCTCCAAACAAAGCAGGGCGCTAAGGCAAGAGAACTAAGCGCCCCAGGAGGGAATCTGCCTGCGAGGGAAGCTGTGCAGCACATCCCTTACTGTGCTCGCCACTTCCCTCACTCTTAGGCAAAGCCCATCTCAGCTTGCTTGTAGGCATGCCTCCGTGCTCAGAAGCAGCCGCGAGGCAGGCAGGACAGAGCGGGAAGTCTTCTGGGCATGCAGCATGCTGCTTCCCATGCCCGGAACAAACTGCGAGCAGGTGCCTCCCTTGCGCTTCCATCTGCCGAGACTTAGAGGCAGACAAGCAAGCAGCTTCCCGCAGTGTGTGCTGCTGTCCGCAAACAGCCTCCAAACAAAGCAGGGCGCTTAGGCAGGAGAAGTAAGCGCCCCAGGAGGGAATCTGCCTGCGAGGGAAGCTGTGCAGCACATCCCTTGTTCCGCTCGCCATTTCCCTGACTCTTAGGCAAAGCCCATCTCAGCTTGCTTGTGGGTGTGCCTCCGTGCTCAGAAGCAGCCCCGAGGCAGGCAGGACAGTGCGGGATATCTTTTGTACACGCAGCATGCTGCTTCCCATGCCCGGAACAAACTGCGAGCAGGTGCCTTGCTTGCGCTTCCATCTGCCGAGACTTAGAGGCAGACAAGCAAGAAGCGTCCCGCAGTGTGTGCTGCTGTCCGCAAACAGCCTCCAAACAAAGCAGGGGGCTTAGGCAGGAGAAGTAAGCGCCCCAGGAGGGAATCTGCCTGCGAGGGAAGCTGTGCAGCACATCCCTTGCTGTGCTCGCCACTTCCCTCACTCTTAGGCAAAGCCCATCTCAGCTTGCTGGTGGGTGTGCCTCCGTGCTCAGAAGCAGCCCCGAGGCAGGCAGGACAGTGTGGGATGTCTTCTGGGCATGCAGCATGCTGCTTCCCATGCCCGGGACAAACTGCGAGCAGGTGCCTCGCTTGCGCTTCTATCTGCCGAGACTTGGAGCTGGCCAGCGCGCAGCTTCCCGCAGTGTGTGCTGCTGTCCGCAGACAGCCTCCAAACAAAGCAGGGCGCTAAGGCAAGAGAACTAAGCGCCCCAGGAGGGAATCTGCCTGCGAGGGAAGCTGTGCAGCACATCCCTTACTGTGCTCGCCACTTCCCTCACTCTTAGGCAAAGCCCATCTCAGCTTGCTTGTAGGCATGCCTCCGTGCTCAGAAGCAGCCGCGAGGCAGGCAGGACAGAGCGGGAAGTCTTCTGGGCATGCAGCATGCTGCTTCCCATGCCCGGAACAAACTGCGAGCAGGTGCCTCCCTTGCGCTTCCATCTGCCGAGACTTAGAGGCAGACAAGCAAGCAGCTTCCCGCAGTGTGTGCTGCTGTCCGCAAACAGCCTCCAAACAAAGCAGGGCGCTTAGGCAGGAGAAGTAAGCGCCCCAGGAGGGAATCTGCCTGCGAGGGAAGCTGTGCAGCACATCCCTTACTGCGCTCGCCATTTCCCTGACTCTTAGGCAAAGCCCATCTCAGCTTGCTTGTGGGTGTGCCTCCGTGCTCAGAAGCAGCCCCGAGGCAGGCAGGACAGTGCGGGATATCTTTTGTACACGCAGCATGCTGCTTCCCATGCCCGGAACAAACTGCGAGCAGGTGCCTTGCTTGCGCTTCCATCTGCCGAGACTTAGAGGCAGACAAGCAAGAAGCGTCCCGCAGTGTGTGCTGCTGTCCGCAAACAGCCTCCAAACAAAGCAGGGGGCTTAGGCAGGAGAAGTATAGCGCCCCAGCAGGGAATCTGCCTGCGAGGGAAGCTGTGCAGCACATCCCTTGCTGTGCTCGCCACTTCCCTCACTCTTAGGCAAAGCCCATCTCAGCTGGCTTGTAGGCGTGCCTCCGTGCTCAGAAGCAGCCCCGAGGCAGGCAGGACAGTGCGGGATGTCTTCTGGGCACGCAGCATGCTGCTTCCCATGCCCGGGACAAACTGCGAGCAGGTGCCTCGCTTGCGCTTCCATCTGCCGAGACTTGGAGCTGGCCAGCGCGCAGCTTCCCGCAGTGTGTGCTGCTGTCCGCAAACAGCCTCCAAACAAAGCAGGGCCCTAAGGCAAGAGAACTAAGCGCCCCAGGAGGGAATCTGCCTGCGAGGGAAGCTGTGCAGCACATCCCTTGTTCCGCTCGCCATTTCCCTGACTCTTAGCCAAAGCCCATCTCAGCTTGCTGGTGGGTGTGCCTCCGTGCTCAGAAGCAGCCCCGAGGTAGGCAGGACAGTGTGGGATGTCTTCTGGGCACGCAGCATGCTGCTTCCCATGCCCGGAACAAACTGCGAGCAGGTGCCTCGCTTGCGCTTCCATCTGCCGAGACTTAGAGGCGGACAAGAAAGAAGATTCCCGCAGTGTGTGCTGCTGTCCGCAAACAGCCTCCAAACAAAGCAGGGCGCTTAGGCAGGAGAAGTAAGCACCCCAGGAGGGAATCTGCCTGCGAGGGAAGCTGTGCAGCACATCCCTTGCTGTGCTCGCCACTTCCCTCACTCTTAGGCAAACCGCCTCTCAGCTTGCTGGTGGGTGTGCCTCCGTGCTCAGAAGTAGCCCCGAGGCAGGCAGGACAGTGTGGGATGTCTTCTGGGCATGCAGCATGCTGCTTCCCATGCCCGGGACAAACTGCGAGCAGGTGCCTCGCTTGCGCTTCTATCTGCCGAGACTTGGATCTGGCCAGCGCGCAGCTTCCCGCAGTGTGTGCTGCTGTCCGCAAACAGCCTCCAAACAAAGCAGGGCACTAGGGCAAGAGAAATAAGCACCCCAGGAGGGAATCTGCCTGCGAGGGAAGCTGTGCAGCACATCCCTTGTTCCGCTCGCCATTTCCCTGACTCTTAGGCAAAGCCCATCTCAGCTTGCTTGTCGGTGTGCCTCCGTGCTCAGAAGCAGCCCCGAGGCAGGCAGGACAGTGCGGGATATCTTTTGGACACGCAGCATGCTGCTTCCCATGCCCGGAACAAACTGCGAGCACGTGCCTCGCTTGCGCTTCCATCTGCCGAGACTTAGAGGCAGACAAGCAAGAAGCGTCCCACAGTGTGTGCTGCTGTCCGCAAACAGCCTCCAAACAAAGCAGGGCGCTTAGGCAGGAGAAGTAAGCGCCCCAGGAGGGAATCTGCCTGCGAGGGAAGCTGTGCAGCACATCCCTTGCTGTGCTCGCCACTTCCCTCACTCTTAGGCAAAGCCCATCTCAGCTGGCTTGTAGGTGTGCCTCCGTGCTCAGAAGCAGCCCCGAGGCAGGCAGGACAGTGTGGGATGTCTTCTGGGCACGCAGCATGCTGCTTCCCATGCCTGGAACAAACTGCGAGCAGGTGCCTCGCTTGCGCTTCCATCTGCCAAGACTTAGAGGCGGACAAGCAAGAAGCTTCCCGCAGTGTGTGCTGCTGTCCGCAAACAGCCTCCAAACAAAGCAGGGCGCCTAGGCAGGAGAAGTAAGCACCCCAGGAGGGAATCTGCCTGCGAGGGAAGCTGTGCAGCACATCCCTTGTTCTGCTCGCCACTTCCCTGACTCTTAGGCAAAGCCCATCTCAGCTTGCTTGTGGGTGTGCCTCCGTGCTCAGAAGCAGCCCCGAGGCAGGCAGGACAGTGCGAGAAGTACTCTGGGCACGCAGCATGCTGCTTCCCATGCCCGGGACAAACCGCGAGCAGGTGCTTCGCTTGCGCTTCTATCTGCCGAGACTTGGAGCTGGCCAGCGCGCAGCTTCCTGCAGTGTGTGCTGCTGTCCGCAAACAGCCTCCAAACAAAGCAGGGCACTAGGGCAAGAGAAATAAGCACACCAGGAGGGAATCTGCCTGCGAGGGAAGCTGTGCAGCACATCCCTTGTTCCGCTCGCCATTTCCCTGACTCTTAGGCAAAGCCCATCTCAGCTTGCTGGTGGGTGTGCCTCCGTGCTCAGAAGCAGCCCCGAGGCAGGCAGGACAGTGCGGGATATCTTTTGGACACGCAGCATGCTGCTTCCCATGCCTGGAACAAACTGCGAGCAGGTGCCTCGCTTGCGCTTCCATCTGCCGAGTCTTAGAGGCGGACAAGCAAGAAGCTTCCCGCAGTGTGTGCTGCTGTCCGCAAACAGCCTCCAAACAAAGCAGGGCGCTTAGGCAGGAGAAGTAAGCGCCCCAGGAGGGAATCTGCCTGCGAGGGAAGCTGTGCAGCACATCCCTTGCTGTGCTCGCCACTTCCCTCACTCTTAGGCAAAGCGCCTCTCAGCTTGCTGGTGGGTGTGCCTCCGTGCTCAGAAGCAGCCCCGAGGCAGGCAGGACAGTGTGGGATGTCTTCTGGGCATGCAGCATGCTGCTTCCCATGCCCGGGACAAACTGCGAGCAGGTGCCTCGCTTGCGCTTCTATCTGCCGAGACTTGGAGCTGGCCAGCGCGCAGCTTCCCGCAGTGTGTGCTGCTGTCCGCAGACAGCCTCCAAACAAAGCAGGGCGCTTAGGCAGGAGAAGTAAGCGCCCCAGGAGGGAATCTGCCTGCGAGGGAAGCTGTGCAGCACATCCCTTGTTCCGCTCGCCATTTCCCTGACTCTTAGGCAAAGCCCATCTCAGCTTGCTTGTGGGTGTGCCTCTGTGCTCAGAAGCAGCCCCGAGGCAGGCAGGACAGTGCGGGATATCTTTTGTACACGCAGCATGCTGCTTCCCATGCCCGGAACAAACTGCGAGCAGGTGCCTTGCTTGCGCTTCCATCTGCCGAGACTTAGAGGCAGACAAGCAAGAAGCGTCCCGCAGTGTGTGCTGCTGTCCGCAAACAGCCTCCAAACAAAGCAGGGGGCTTAGGCAGGAGAAGTATAGCGCCCCAGGAGGGAATCTGCCTGCGAGGGAAGCTGTGCAGCACATCCCTTGCTGTGCTCGCCACTTCCCTCACTCTTAGGCAAAGCCCATCTCAGCTGGCTTGTAGGCGTGCCTCCGTGCTCAGAAGCAGCCCCGAGGCAGGCAGGACAGTGCGGGATGTCTTCTGGGCACGCAGCATGCTGCTTCCCATGCCCGGGACAAACTGCGAGCAGGTGCCTCGCTTGCGCTTCCATCTGCCGAGACTTGGAGCTGGCCAGCGCGCAGCTTCCCGCAGTGTGTGCTGCTGTCCGCAAACAGCCTCCAAACAAAGCAGGGCCCTAAGGCAAGAGAACTAAGCGCCCCAGGAGGGAATCTGCCTGCGAGGGAAGCTGTGCAGCACATCCCTTGTTCCGCTCGCCATTTCCCTGACTCTTAGCCAAAGCCCATCTCAGCTTGCTTGTGGGTGTGCCTCCGTGCTCAGAAGCAGCCCCGAGGTAGGCAGGACAGTGTGGGATGTCTTCTGGGCACGCAGCATGCTGCTTCCCATGCCCGGAACAAACTGCGAGCAGGTGCCTCGCTTGCGCTTCCATCTGCCGAGACTTAGAGGCGGACAAGAAAGAAGATTCCCGCAGTGTGTGCTGCTGTCCGCAAACAGCCTCCAAACAAAGCAGGGCGCTTAGGCAGGAGAAGTAAGCACCCCAGGAGGGAATCTGCCTGCGAGGGAAGCTGTGCAGCACATCCCTTGCTGTGCTCGCCACTTCCCTCACTCTTAGGCAAACCGCCTCTCAGCTTGCTGGTGGGTGTGCCTCCGTGCTCAGAAGTAGCCCCGAGGCAGGCAGGACAGTGTGGGATGTCTTCTGGGCATGCAGCATGCTGCTTCCCATGCCCGGGACAAACTGCGAGCAGGTGCCTCGCTTGCGCTTCTATCTGCTGAGACTTGGAGCTGGCCAGCGCGCAGCTTCCCGCAGTGTGTGCTGCTGCCCGCAGACAGCCTCCAAACAAAGCAGGGCACTAGGGCAAGAGAAATAAGCACCCCAGGAGGGAATCTGCCTGCGAGGGAAGCTGTGCAGCACATCCCTTGTTCCGCTCGCCATTTCCCTGACTCTTAGGCAAAGCCCATCTCAGCTTGCTTGTCGGTGTGCCTCCGTGCTCAGAAGCAGCCCCGAGGCAGGCAGGACAGTGCGGGATATCTTTTGGACACGCAGCATGCTGCTTCCCATGCCCGGAACAAACTGCGAGCACGTGCCTCGCTTGCGCTTCCATCTGCCGAGACTTAGAGGCAGACAAGCAAGAAGCGTCCCACAGTGTGTGCTGCTGTCCGCAAACAGCCTCCAAACAAAGCAGGGCGCTTAGGCAGGAGAAGTAAGCGCCCCAGGAGGGAATCTGCCTGCGAGGGAAGCTGTGCAGCACATCCCTTGCTGTGCTCGCCACTTCCCTCACTCTTAGGCAAAGCCCATCTCAGCTGGCTTGTAGGTGTGCCTCCGTGCTCAGAAGCAGCCCCGAGGCAGGCAGGACAGTGCGGGATGTCTTCTGGGCACGCAGCATGCTGCTTCCCATGCCCGGGACAAACTGCGAGCAGGTGCCTCGCTTGCGCTTCCATCTGCCAAGACTTAGAGGCGGACAAGCAAGAAGCTTCCCGCAGTGTGTGCTGCTGTCCGCAAACAGCCTCCAAACAAAGCAGGGCGCCTAGGCAGGAGAAGTAAGCACCCCAGGAGGGAATCTGCCTGCGAGGGAAGCTGTGCAGCACATCCCTTGTTCTGCTCGCCACTTCCCTGACTCTTAGGCAAAGCCCATCTCAGCTTGCTGGTGGGTGTGCCTCCGTGCTCAGAAGCAGCCCCGAGGCAGGCAGGACAGTGCGAGAAGTACTCTGGGCACGCAGCATGCTGCTTCCCATGCCCGGGACAAACCGCGAGCAGGTGCTTCGCTTGCGCTTCTAACTGCCGAGACTTGGAGCTGGCCAGCGCGCAGCTTCCCGCAGTGTGTGCTGCTGTCCGCAGACAGCCTCCAAACAAAGGAGGGCGCTAAGGCAAGAGAACTAAGCGCCCCAGGAGGGAATCTGCCTGCGAGGGAAGCTGTGCAGCACATCCCTTGCCGTGCTCGCCCCTTCCCTCACTCTTAGGCAAAGCGCCTCTCAGCTTGCTGGTGGGTGTGCCTCCGTGCTCAGAAGCAGCCCCGAGGCAGGCAGGACAGTGTGGGATGTCTTCTGGGCATGCAGCATGCTGCTTCCCATGCCCGGGACAAACTGCGAGCAGGTGCCTCGCTTGCGCTTCTATCTGCCGAGACTTGGAGCTGGCCAGCGCGCAGCTTCCCGCAGTGTGTGCTGCTGTCCGCAGACAGCCTCCAAACAAAGGAGGGCGCTAAGGCAAGAGAACTAAGCGCCCCAGGAGGGAATCTGCCTGCGAGGGAAGCTGTGCAGCACATCCCTTACTGTGCTCGCCACTTCCCTCACTCTTAGGCAAAGCGCCTCTCAGCTTGCTGGTGGGTGTGCCTCCGTGCTCAGAAGCAGCCGCGAGGCAGGCAGGACAGAGCGGGAAGTCTTCTGGGCATGCAGCATGCTGCTTCCCATGCCCGGAACAAACTGCGAGCAGGTGCCTCCCTTGCGCTTCCATCTGCCGAGACTTAGAGGCAGACAAGCAAGCAGCTTCCCGCAGTGTGTGCTGCTGTCCGCAAACAGCCTCCAAACAAAGCAGGGCGCTTAGGCAGGAGAAGTAAGCGCCCCAGGAGGGAATCTGCCTGCGAGGGAAGCTGTGCAGCACATCCCTTGTTCCGCTCGCCATTTCCCTGACTCTTAGGCAAAGCCCATCTCAGCTTGCTTGTGGGTGTGCCTCCGTGCTCAGAAGCAGCCCCGAGGCAGGCAGGACAGTGCGGGATATCTTTTGTACACGCAGCATGCTGCTTCCCATGCCCGGAACAAACTGCGAGCAGGTGCCTCGCTTGCGCTTCCATCTGCCGAGACTTAGAGGCAGACAAGCAAGAAGCGTCCCGCAGTGTGTGCTGCTGTCCGCAAACAGCCTCCAAACAAAGCAGGGCGCTTAGGCAGGAGAAGTATAGCGCCCCAGGAGGGAATCTGCCTGCGAGGGAAGCTGTGCAGCACATCCCTTGCTGTGCTCGCCACTTCCCTCACTCTTAGGCAAAGCCCATCTCAGCTGGCTTGTAGGCGTGCCTCCGTGCTCAGAAGCAGCCCCGAGGCAGGCAGGACAGTGCGGGATGTCTTCTGGGCACGCAGCATGCTGCTTCCCATGCCCGGGACAAACTGCGAGCAGGTGCCTCGCTTGCGCTTCCATCTGCCGAGACTTGGAGCTGGCCAGCGCGCAGCTTCCCGCAGTGTGTGCTGCTATCCGCAAACAGCCTCCAAACAAAGCAGGGCGCTAAGGCAAGAGAACTAAGCGCCCCAGGAGGGAATCTGCCTGCGAGGGAAGCTGTGCAGCACATCCCTTGTTCCGCTCGCCATTTCCCTGACTCTTAGCCAAAGCCCATCTCAGCTTGCTTGTGGGTGTGCCTCCGTGCTCAGAAGCAGCCCCGAGGTAGGCAGGACAGTGTGGGATGTCTTCTGGGCACGCAGCATGCTGCTTCCCATGCCCGGAACAAACTGCGAGCAGGTGCCTCGCTTGCGCTTCCATCTGCCGAGACTTAGAGGCGGACAAGAAAGAAGATTCCCGCAGTGTGTGCTGCTGTCCGCAAACAGCCTCCAAACAAAGCAGGGCGCTTAGGCAGGAGAAGTAAGCACCCCAGGAGGGAATCTGCCTGCGAGGGAAGCTGTGCAGCACATCCCTTGCTGTGCTCGCCACTTCCCTCACTCTTAGGCAAACCGCCTCTCAGCTTGCTGGTGGGTGTGCCTCCGTGCTCAGAAGTAGCCCCGAGGCAGGCAGGACAGTGTGGGATGTCTTCTGGGCATGCAGCATGCTGCTTCCCATGCCCGGGACAAACTGCGAGCAGGTGCCTCGCTTGCGCTTCTATCTGCCGAGACTTGGAGCTGGCCAGCGCGCAGCTTCCCGCAGTGTGTGCTGCTGTCCGCAGAAAGCCTCCAAACAAAGCAGGGCACTAGGGCAAGAGAAATAAGCACCCCAGGAGGGAATCTGCCTGCGAGGGAAGCTGTGCAGCACATCCCTTGTTCCGCTCGCCATTTCCCTGACTCTTAGGCAAAGCCCATCTCAGCTTGCTTGTCGGTGTGCCTCCGTGCTCAGAAGCAGCCCCGAGGCAGGCAGGACAGTGCGGGATATCTTTTGGACACGCAGCATGCTGCTTCCCATGCCCGGAACAAACTGCGAGCACGTGCCTCGCTTGCGCTTCCATCTGCCGAGACTTAGAGGCAGACAAGCAAGAAGCGTCCCACAGTGTGTGCTGCTGTCCGCAAACAGCCTCCAAACAAAGCAGGGCGCTTAGGCAGGAGAAGTAAGCGCCCCAGGAGGGAATCTGCCTGCGAGGGAAGCTGTGCAGCACATCCCTTGCTGTGCTCGCCACTTCCCTCACTCTTAGGCAAAGCCCATCTCAGCTGGCTTGTAGGTGTGCCTCCGTGCTCAGAAGCAGCCCCGAGGCAGGCAGGACAGTGTGGGATGTCTTCTGGGCACGCAGCATGCTGCTTCCCATGCCTGGAACAAACTGCGAGCAGGTGCCTCGCTTGCGCTTCCATCTGCCGAGACTTAGAGGCGGACAAGAAAGAAGATTCCCGCAGTGTGTGCTGCTGTCCGCAAACAGCCTCCAAACAAAGCAGGGCGCTTAGGCAGGAGAAGTAAGTGCCCCAGGAGGGAATCTGCCTGCGAGGGAAGCTGTGCAGCACATCCCTTGCTGTGCTCCCCACTTCCCTCACTCTTAGGCAAAGCCCATCTCAGCTGGCTTGTAGGCGTGCCTCCGTGCTCAGAAGCAGCCCCGAGGCAGGCAGGACAGTGCGAGAAGTACTCTGGGCACGCAGCATGCTGCTTCCCATGCCCGGGACAAACCGCAAGCAGGTGCTTCGCTTGCGCTTCTATCTGCCGAGACTTGGAGCTGGCCAGCGCGCAGCTTCCAGCAGTGTGTGCTGCTGTCCGCAAAAAGCCTCCAAACAAAGCAGGGCACTAGGGCAAGAGAAATAAGCACCCCAGGAGGGAATCTGCCTGCGAGGGAAGCTGTGCAGCACATCCCTTGTTCCGCTCGCCATTTCCCTTACTCTTAGGCAAAGCCCATCTCAGCTGGCTGGTGGGTGTGCCTCCGTGCTCAGAAGCAGCCCCGAGGCAGGCAGGACAGTGCGGGATATCTTTTGGACACGCAGCATGCTGCTTCCCATGCCTGGAACAAACTGCGAGCAGGTGCCTCGCTTGCGCTTCCATCTGCCGAGACTTAGAGGCGGACAAGCAAGAAGCTTCCCGCTGTGTGTGCTGCTGTCCGCAAAGAGCCTCCAAACAAAGCAGGGCGCTAAGGCAGGAGAAGTAAGCGCCCCAGGAGGGAATCTGCCTGCGAGGGAAGCTGTGCAGCACATCCCTTGTTCTGCTCGCCACTTCCCTGACTCTTAGCCAAAGCCCATCTCAGCTTGCTGGTGGGTGTGCCTCCGTGCTCAGAAGCAGCCCCGAGGCAGGCAGGACAGTGCGGGATATCTTTTGGACACGCAGCATGCTGCTTCCCATGCCCGGAACAAACTGCGAGCAGGTGCCTTGCTTGCGCTTCCATCTGCCGAGACTTAGAGGCAGACAAGCAAGAAGCGTCCCGCAGTGTGTGCTGCTGTCCGCAAACAGCCTCCAAACAAAGCAGGGCGCTTAGGCAGGAGAAGTATAGCGCCCCAGGAGGGAATCTGCCTGCGAGGGAAGCTGTGCAGCACATCCCTTGCTGTGCTCGCCACTTCCCTCACTCTTAGGCAAAGCCCATCTCAGCTGGCTTGTAGGCGTGCCTCCGTGCTCAGAAGCAGCCCCGAGGCAGGCAGGACAGTGCGGGATGTCTTCTGGGCACGCAGCATGCTGCTTCCCATGCCCGGGACAAACTGCGAGCAGGTGCCTCGCTTGCGCTTCCATCTGCCGAGACTTGGAGCTGGCCAGCGCGCAGCTTCCCGCAGTGTGTGCTGCTGTCCGCAAACAGCCTCCAAACAAAGCAGGGCGCTAAGGCAAGAGAACTAAGCGCCCCAGGAGGGAATCTGCCTGCGAGGGAAGCTGTGCAGCACATCCCTTGCTGTGCTCGCCACTTCCCTCACTCTTAGGCAAAGCCCATCTCAGGTTGCTTGTAGGCGTGCCTCCGTGCTCAGAAGCAGCCCCGTGGCAGGCAGGACAGTGCTAGAAGTACTCTGGGCATGCAGCATGCTGCTTCCCATGCCCGGGACAAACTGCGAGCAGGTGCCTCGCTTGCGCTTCCATCTGCCGAGACTTGGAGCTGGCCAGCGCGCAGCTTCCCGCAGTGTGTGCTGCTGTCCGCAAACAGCCTCCAAACAAAGCAGGGCACTAGGGCAAGAGAAATAAGCACACCAGGAGGGAATCTGCCTGCGAGGGAAGCTGTGCAGCACATCCCTTGTTCCGCTCGCCATTTCCCTGACTCTTAGGCAAAGCCCATCTCAGCTTGCTTGTGGGTGTGCCTCCGTGCTCAGAAGCAGCCCCGAGGTAGGCAGGACAGTGTGGGATGTCTTCTGGGCACGCAGCATGCTGCTTCCCATGCCCGGAACAAACTGCGAGCAGGTGCCTCGCTTGCGCTTCCATCTGCCGAGACTTAGAGGCGGACAAGAAAGAAGATTCCCGCAGTGTGTGCTGCTGTCCGCAAACAGCCTCCAAACAAAGCAGGGCGCTTAGGCAGGAGAAGTAAGCACCCCAGGAGGGAATCTGCCTGCGAGGGAAGCTGTGCAGCACATCCCTTGCTGTGCTCGCCACTTCCCTCACTCTTAGGCAAACCGCCTCTCAGCTTGCTGGTGGGTGTGCCTCCGTGCTCAGAAGTAGCCCCGAGGCAGGCAGGACAGTGTGGGATGTCTTCTGGGCATGCAGCATGCTGCTTCCCATGCCCGGGACAAACTGCGAGCAGGTGCCTCGCTTGCGCTTCTATCTGCTGAGACTTGGAGCTGGCCAGCGCGCAGCTTCCCGCAGTGTGTGCTGCTGTCCGCAGAAAGCCTCCAAACAAAGCAGGGCACTAGGGCAAGAGAAATAAGCACCCCAGGAGGGAATCTGCCTGCGAGGGAAGCTGTGCAGCACATCCCTTGTTCCGCTCGCCATTTCCCTGACTCTTAGGCAAAGCCCATCTCAGCTTGCTTGTCGGTGTGCCTCCGTGCTCAGAAGCAGCCCCGAGGCAGGCAGGACAGTGCGGGATATCTTTTGGACACGCAGCATGCTGCTTCCCATGCCCGGAACAAACTGCGAGCACGTGCCTCGCTTGCGCTTCCATCTGCCGAGACTTAGAGGCATACAAGCAAGAAGCGTCCCACAGTGTGTGCTGCTGTCCGCAAACAGCCTCCAAACAAAGCAGGGCGCTTAGGCAGGAGAAGTAAGCGCCCCAGGAGGGAATCTGCCTGCGAGGGAAGCTGTGCAGCACATCCCTTGCTGTGCTCGCCACTTCCCTCACTCTTAGGCAAAGCCCATCTCAGCTTGCTTGTAGGTGTGCCTCCGTGCTCAGAAGCAGCCCCGAGGCAGGCAGGACAGTGCGGGATGTCTTCTGGGCACGCAGCATGCTGCTTCCCATGCCTGGAACAAACTGCGAGCAGGTGCCTCGCTTGCGCTTCCATCTGCCAAGACTTAGAGGCGGACAAGCAAGAAGCTTCCCGCAGTGTGTGCTGCTGTCCGCAAACAGCCTCCAAACAAAGCAGGGCGCCTAGGCAGGAGAAGTAAGCACCCCAGGAGGGAATCTGCCTGCGAGGGAAGCTGTGCAGCACATCCCTTGTTCTGCTCGCCACTTCCCTGACTCTTAGGCAAAGCCCATCTCAGCTTGCTTGTGGGTGTGCCTCCGTGCTCAGAAGCAGCCCCGAGGCAGGCAGGACAGTGCGAGAAGTACTCTGGGCACGCAGCATGCTGCTTCCCATGCCCGGGACAAACCGCGAGCAGGTGCTTCGCTTGCGCTTCTAACTGCTGAGACTTGGAGCTGGCCAGCGCGCAGCTTCCCGCAGTGTGTGCTGCTGTCCGCAAACAGCCTCCAAACAAAGGAGGGCGCTAAGGCAAGAGAACTAAGCGCCCCAGGAGGGAATCTGCCTGCGAGGGAAGCTGTGCAGCACATCCCTTGCCGTGCTCGCCCCTTCCCTCACTCTTAGGCAAAGCGCCTCTCAGCTTGCTGGTGGGTGTGCCTCCGTGCTCAGAAGCAGCCCCGAGGTAGGCAGGACAGTGTGGGATGTCTTCTGGGCATGCAGCATGCTGCTTCCCATGCCCGGGACAAACTGCGAGCAGGTGCCTCGCTTGCGCTTCTATCTGCCGAGACTTGGAGCTGGCCAGCGCGCAGCTTCCCGCAGTGTGTGCTGCTGTCCGCAGACAGCCTCCAAACAAAGCAGGGCGCTAAGGCAAGAGAACTAAGCGCCCCAGGAGGGAATCTGCCTGCGAGGGAAGCTGTGCAGCACATCCCTTACTGTGCTCGCCACTTCCCTCACTCTTAGGCAAAGCGCCTCTCAGCTTGCTGGTGGGTGTGCCTCCGTGCTCAGAAGCAGCCGCGAGGCAGGCAGGACAGAGCGGGAAGTCTTCTGGGCATGCAGCATGCTGCTTCCCATGCCCGGAACAAACTGCGAGCAGGTGCCTCCCTTGCGCTTCCATCTGCCGAGACTTAGAGGCAGACAAGCAAGCAGCTTCCCGCAGTGTGTGCTGCTGTCCGCAAACAGCCTCCAAACAAAGCAGGGCGCTTAGGCAGGAGAAGTAAGCGCCCCAGGAGGGAATCTGCCTGCGAGGGAAGCTGTGCAGCACATCCCTTGTTCCGCTCGCCATTTCCCTGACTCTTAGGCAAAGCCCATCTCAGCTTGCTTGTGGGTGTGCCTCCGTGCTCAGAAGCAGCCCCGAGGCAGGCAGGACAGTGCGGGATATCTTTTGTACACGCAGCATGCTGCTTCCCATGCCCGGAACAAACTGCGAGCAGGTGCCTCGCTTGCGCTTCCATCTGCCGAGACTTAGAGGCAGACAAGCAAGAAGCGTCCCGCAGTGTGTGCTGCTGTCCGCAAACAGCCTCCAAACAAAGCAGGGCGCTTAGGCAGGAGAAGTATAGCGCCCCAGGAGGGAATCTGCCTGCGAGGGAAGCTGTGCAGCACATCCCTTGCTGTGCTCGCCACTTCCCTCACTCTTAGGCAAAGCCCATCTCAGCTGGCTTGTAGGCGTGCCTCCGTGCTCAGAAGCAGCCCCGAGGCAGGCAGGACAGTGCGGGATGTCTTCTGGGCACGCAGCATGCTGCTTCCCATGCCCGGGACAAACTGCGAGCAGGTGCCTCGCTTGCGCTTCCATCTGCCGAGACTTGGAGCTGGCCAGCGCGCAGCTTCCCGCAGTGTGTGCTGCTATCCGCAAACAGCCTCCAAACAAAGCAGGGCGCTAAGGCAAGAGAACTAAGCGCCCCAGGAGGGAATCTGCCTGCGAGGGAAGCTGTGCAGCACATCCCTTGTTCCGCTCGCCATTTCCCTGACTCTTAGGCAAAGCCCATCTCAGCTTGCTTGTGGGTGTGCCTCCGTGCTCAGAAGCAGCCCCGAGGTAGGCAGGACAGTGTGGGATGTCTTCTGGGCACGCAGCATGCTGCTTCCCATGCCCGGAACAAACTGCGAGCAGGTGCCTCGCTTGCGCTTCCATCTGCCGAGACTTAGAGGCGGACAAGAAAGAAGATTCCCGCAGTGTGTGCTGCTGTCCGCAAACAGCCTCCAAACAAAGCAGGGCGCTTAGGCAGGAGAAGTAAGCACCCCAGGAGGGAATCTGCCTGCGAGGGAAGCTGTGCAGCACATCCCTTGCTGTGCTCGCCACTTCCCTCACTCTTAGGCAAACCGCCTCTCAGCTTGCTGGTGGGTGTGCCTCCGTGCTCAGAAGTAGCCCCGAGGCAGGCAGGACAGTGCGGGATGTCTTCTGGGCATGCAGCATGCTGCTTCCCATGCCCGGGACAAACTGCGAGCAGGTGCCTCGCTTGCGCTTCTATCTGCCGAGACTTGGAGCTGGCCAGCGCGCAGCTTCCCGCAGTGTGTGCTGCTGTCCGCAGAAAGCCTCCAAACAAAGCAGGGCACTAGGGCAAGAGAAATAAGCACCCCAGGAGGGAATCTGCCTGCGAGGGAAGCTGTGCAGCACATCCCTTGTTCCGCTCGCCATTTCCCTGACTCTTAGGCAAAGCCCATCTCAGCTTGCTTGTCGGTGTGCCTCCGTGCTCAGAAGCAGCCCCGAGGCAGGCAGGACAGTGCGGGATGTCTTCTGGGCACGCAGCATGCTGCTTCCCATGCCCGGAACAAACTGCGAGCACGTGCCTCGCTTGCGCTTCCATCTGCCGAGACTTAGAGGCAGACAAGCAAGAAGCGTCCCACAGTGTGTGCTGCTGTCCGCAAACAGCCTCCAAACAAAGCAGGGTGCTTAGGCAGGAGAAGTAAGCGCCCCAGGAGGGAATCTGCCTGCGAGGGAAGCTGTGCAGCACATCCCTTGCTGTGCTCGCCACTTCCCTCACTCTTAGGCAAAGCCCATCTCAGCTGGCTTGTAGGTGTGCCTCCGTGCTCAGAAGCAGCCCCGAGGCAGGCAGGACAGTGTGGGATGTCTTCTGGGCACGCAGCATGCTGCTTCCCATGCCTGGAACAAACTGCGAGCAGGTGCCTCGCTTGCGCTTCCATCTGCCGAGACTTAGAGGCGGACAAGAAAGAAGATTCCCGCAGTGTGTGCTGCTGTCCGCAAACAGCCTCCAAACAAAGCAGGGCGCTTAGGCAGGAGAAGTAAGTGCCCCAGGAGGGAATCTGCCTGCGAGGGAAGCTGTGCAGCACATCCCTTGCTGTGCTCCCCACTTCCCTCACTCTTAGGCAAAGCCCATCTCAGCTGGCTTGTAGGCGTGCCTCCGTGCTCAGAAGCAGCCCCGAGGCAGGCAGGACAGTGCGAGAAGTACTCTGGGCACGCAGCATGCTGCTTCCCATGCCCGGGACAAACCGCAAGCAGGTGCTTCGCTTGCGCTTCTATCTGCCGAGACTTGGAGCTGGCCAGCGCGCAGCTTCCAGCAGTGTGTGCTGCTGTCCGCAAAAAGCCTCCAAACAAAGCAGGGCACTAGGGCAAGAGAAATAAGCACCCCAGGAGGGAATCTGCCTGCGAGGGAAGCTGTGCAGCACATCCCTTGTTCCGCTCGCCATTTCCCTTACTCTTAGGCAAAGCCCATCTCAGCTGGCTGGTGGGTGTGCCTCCGTGCTCAGAAGCAGCCCCGAGGCAGGCAGGACAGTGCGGGATATCTTTTGGACACGCAGCATGCTGCTTCCCATGCCTGGAACAAACTGCGAGCAGGTGCCTCGCTTGCGCTTCCATCTGCCGAGACTTAGAGGCGGACAAGCAAGAAGCTTCCCGCTGTGTGTGCTGCTGTCCGCAAAGAGCCTCCAAACAAAGCAGGGCGCTAAGGCAGGAGAAGTAAGCGCCCCAGGAGGGAATCTGCCTGCGAGGGAAGCTGTGCAGCACATCCCTTGTTCTGCTCGCCACTTCCCTGACTCTTAGCCAAAGCCCATCTCAGCTTGCTGGTGGGTGTGCCTCCGTGCTCAGAAGCAGCCCCGAGGCAGGCAGGACAGTGCGGGATATCTTTTGGACACGCAGCATGCTGCTTCCCATGCCCGGAACAAACTGCGAGCAGGTGCCTTGCTTGCGCTTCCATCTGCCGAGACTTAGAGGCAGACAAGCAAGAAGCGTCCCGCAGTGTGTGCTGCTGTCCGCAAACAGCCTCCAAACAAAGCAGGGCGCTTAGGCAGGAGAACTATAGCGCCCCAGGAGGGAATCTGCCTGCGAGGGAAGCTGTGCAGCACATCCCTTGCTGTGCTCGCCACTTCCCTCACTCTTAGGCAAAGCCCATCTCAGCTGGCTTGTAGGCGTGCCTCCGTGCTCAGAAGCAGCCCCGAGGCAGGCAGGACAGTGCGGGATGTCTTCTGGGCACGCAGCATGCTGCTTCCCATGCCCGGGACAAACTGCGAGCAGGTGCCTCGCTTGCGCTTCCATCTGCCGAGACTTGGAGCTGGCCAGCGCGCAGCTTCCCGCAGTGTGTGCTGCTGTCCGCAAACAGCCTCCAAACAAAGCAGGGCGCTAAGGCAAGAGAACTAAGCGCCCCAGGAGGGAATCTGCCTGCGAGGGAAGCTGTGCAGCACATCCCTTGCTGTGCTCGCCACTTCCCTCACTCTTAGGCAAAGCCCATCTCAGGTTGCTTGTAGGCGTGCCTCCGTGCTCAGAAGCAGCCCCGTGGCAGGCAGGACAGTGCTAGAAGTACTCTGGGCACGCAGCATGCTGCTTCCCATGCCCGGGACAAACTGCGAGCAGGTGCCTCGCTTGCGCTTCCATCTGCCGAGACTTGGAGCTGGCCAGCGCGCAGCTTCCCGCAGTGTGTGCTGCTGTCCGCAAACAGCCTCCAAACAAAGCAGGGCACTAGGGCAAGAGAAATAAGCACACCAGGAGGGAATCTGCCTGCGAGGGAAGCTGTGCAGCACATCCCTTGTTCCGCTCGCCATTTCCCTGACTCTTAGCCAAAGCCCATCTCAGCTTGCTTGTGGGTGTGCCTCCGTGCTCAGAAGCAGCCCCGAGGTAGGCAGGACAGTGTGGGATGTCTTCTGGGCACGCAGCATGCTGCTTCCCATGCCCGGAACAAACTGCGAGCAGGTGCCTCGCTTGCGCTTCCATCTGCCGAGACTTAGAGGCGGACAAGAAAGAAGATTCCCGCAGTGTGTGCTGCTGTCCGCAAACAGCCTCCAAACAAAGCAGGGCGCTTAGGCAGGAGAAGTAAGCACCCCAGGAGGGAATCTGCCTGCGAGGGAAGCTGTGCAGCACATCCCTTGCTGTGCTCGCCACTTCCCTCACTCTTAGGCAAACCGCCTCTCAGCTTGCTGGTGGGTGTGCCTCCGTGCTCAGAAGTAGCCCCGAGGCAGGCAGGACAGTGTGGGATGTCTTCTGGGCATGCAGCATGCTGCTTCCCATGCCCGGGACAAACTGCGAGCAGGTGCCTCGCTTGCGCTTCTATCTGCTGAGACTTGGAGCTGGCCAGCGCGCAGCTTCCCGCAGTGTGTGCTGCTGTCCGCAGAAAGCCTCCAAACAAAGCAGGGCACTAGGGCAAGAGAAATAAGCACACCAGGAGGGAATCTGCCTGCGAGGGAAGCTGTGCAGCACATCCCTTGTTCCGCTCGCCATTTCCCTGACTCTTAGGCAAAGCCCATCTCAGCTTGCTTGTCGGTGTGCCTCCGTGCTCAGAAGCAGCCCCGAGGCAGGCAGGACAGTGCGGGATATCTTTTGGACACGCAGCATGCTGCTTCCCATGCCCGGAACAAACTGCGAGCAGGTGCCTCGCTTGCGCTTCCATCTGCCGAGACTTAGAGGCGGACAAGCAAGAAGCGTCCCGCAGTGTGTGCTGCTGTCCGCAAACAGCCTCCAAACAAAGCAGGGCGCTTAGGCAGGAGAAGTAAGCACCCCAGGAGGGAATCTGCCTGCGAGGGAAGCTGTGCAGCACATCCCTTGCTGTGCTCGCCACTTCCCTCACTCTTAGGCAAAGCCCATCTCAGCTGGCTTGTAGGTGTGCCTCCGTGCTCAGAAGCAGCCCCGAGGCAGGCAGGACAGTGCGGGATGTCTTCTGGGCACGCAGCATGCTGCTTCCCATGCCCGGGACAAACTGCGAGCAGGTGCCTCGCTTGCGCTTCCATCTGCCGAGACTTGGAGCTGGCCAGCGCGCAGCTTCCCGCAGTGTGTGCTGCTGTCCGCAAACAGCCTCCAAACAAAGCAGGGCGCTAAGGCAAGAGAAATAAGCGCCCCAGGAGGGAATCTGCCTGCGAGGGAAGATGTGCAGCACATCCCTTGCTGTGCTCGCCACTTCCCTCACTCTTAGGCAAAGCCCATCTCAGCTTGCTTGTAGGCGTGCCTCCGTGCTCAGAAGCAGCCCCGTGGCAGGCAGGACAGTGCTAGAAGTACTCTGGGCATGCAGCATGCTGCTTCCCATGCCCGGGACAAACTGCGAGCAGGTGCCTCGCTTGCGCTTCCATCTGCCGAGACTTGGAGCTGGCCAGCGCGCAGCTTCCCGCAGTGTGTGCTGCTGTCCGCAAACAGCCTCCAAACAAAGCAGGGCGCTTAGGCAGGAGAAGTAAGCACCCCAGGAGGGAATCTGCCTGCGAGGGAAGCTGTGCAGCACATCCCTTGCTGTGCTCGCCACTTCCCTCACTCTTAGGCAAACCGCCTCTCAGCTTGCTGGTGGGTGTGCCTCCGTGCTCAGAAGTAGCCCCGAGGCAGGCAGGACAGTGCGGGATGTCTTCTGGGCATGCAGCATGCTGCTTCCCATGCCCGGGACAAACTGCGAGCAGGTGCCTCGCTTGCGCTTCTATCTGCCGAGACTTGGAGCTGGCCAGCGCGCAGCTTCCCGCAGTGTGTGCTGCTGTCCGCAGAAAGCCTCCAAACAAAGCAGGGCACTAGGGCAAGAGAAATAAGCACCCCAGGAGGGAATCTGCCTGCGAGGGAAGCTGTGCAGCACATCCCTTGTTCCGCTCGCCATTTCCCTGACTCTTAGGCAAAGCCCATCTCAGCTTGCTTGTCGGTGTGCCTCCGTGCTCAGAAGCAGCCCCGAGGCAGGCAGGACAGTGCGGGATATCTTTTGGACACGCAGCATGCTGCTTCCCATGCCCGGAACAAACTGCGAGCACGTGCCCCGCTTGCGCTTCCATCTGCCGAGACTTAGAGGCAGACAAGCAAGAAACGTCCCACAGTGTGTGCTGCTGTCCGCAAACAGCCTCCAAACAAAGCAGGGCGCTTAGGCAGGAGAAGTAAGCGCCCCAGGAGGGAATCTGCCTGCGAGGGAAGCTGTGCAGCACATCCCTTGCTGTGCTCGCCACTTCCCTCACTCTTAGGCAAAGCCCATCTCAGCTGGCTTGTAGGTGTGCCTCCGTGCTCAGAAGCAGCCCCGAGGCAGGCAGGACAGTGTGGGATGTCTTCTGGGCACGCAGCATGCTGCTTCCCATGCCTGGAACAAACTGCGAGCACGTGCCTCGCTTGCGCTTCCATCTGCCGAGACTTAGAGGCGGACAAGAAAGAAGATTCCCGCAGTGTGTGCTGCTGTCCGCAAACAGCCTCCAAACAAAGCAGGGCGCTTAGGCAGGAGAAGTAAGTGCCCCAGGAGGGAATCTGCCTGCGAGGGAAGCTGTGCAGCACATCCCTTGCTGTGCTTGCCACTTCCCTCACTCTTAGGCAAAGCCCATCTCAGCTGGCTTGTAGGCGTGCCTCCGTGCTCAGAAGCAGCCCCGAGGCAGGCAGGACAGTGCGAGAAGTACTCTGGGCACGCAGCATGCTGCTTCCCATGCCCGGGACAAACCGCGAGCAGGTGCTTCGCTTGCGCTTCTATCTGCCGAGACTTGGAGCTGGCCAGCGCGCAGCTTCCAGCAGTGTGTGCTGCTGTCCGCAAAAAGCCTCCAAACAAAGCAGGGCACTAGGGCAAGAGAAATAAGCACCCCAGGAGGGAATCTGCCTGCGAGGGAAGCTGTGCAGCACATCCCTTGTTCCGCTCGCCATTTCCCTTACTCTTAGACAAAGCCCATCTCAGCTGGCTGGTGGGTGTGCCTCCGTGCTCAGAAGCAGCCCCGAGGCAGGCAGGACAGTGCGGGATATCTTTTGGACACGCAGCATGCTGCTTCCCATGCCTGGAACAAACTGCGAGCAGGTGCCTCGCTTGCGCTTCCATCTGCCGAGACTTAGAGGCGGACAAGCAAGAAGCGTTCCGCAGTGTGTGCTGCTGTCCGCAAAGAGCCTCCAAACAAAGCAGGGCACTAAGGCAGGAGAAGTAAGCGCCCCAGGAGGGAATCTGCCTGCGAGGGAAGCTGTGCAGCACATCCCTTGCTGTGCTCGCCACTTCCCTCACTCTTAGGCAAAGCCCATCTCAGCTGGCTTGTAGGCGTGCCTCCGTGCTCAGAAGCAGCCCTGAGGTAGGCAGGACAGTGTGGGATGTCTTCTGGGCACGCAGCATGCTGCTTCCCATGCCCGGAACAAACTGCGAGCAGGTGCCTCGCTTGCGCTTCCATCTGCCGAGACTTAGAGGCGGACAAGCAAGAAGCTTCCCGCAGTGTGTGCTGCTGTCCGCAAACAGCCTCCAAACAAAGCAGGGCGCTAAGGCAAGAGAAGTAAGCACCCCAGGAGGGAATCTGCCTGCGAGGGTAGCTGTGCAGCACATCCCTTGCTGTGCTCGCCACTTCCCTGACTCTTAGGCAAAGCCCATCTCAGCTTGCTTGTAGGCGTGGCTCCGTGCTCAGAAGCAGCCCCGAGGCAGGCAGGACAGTGCGGGAAGTCTTCTGGGCATGCAGCATGCTGCTTCCCATGCCCGGGACAAACTGCGAGCAGGTGCCTCCCTTGCGCTTCCATCTGCCGAGACTTGGAGGCGGACAAGAAAGAAGATTCCCGCTGTGTGTGCTGCTGTCCGCAAACAGCCTCCAAACAAAGCAGGGCGCTAAGGCAAGAGAACTAAGCGCCCCAGGAGGGAATCTGCCTGCGAGGGAAGCTGTGCAGCACATCCCTTGCTGTGCTCGCCACTTCCCTCACTCTTAGGCAAAGCCCATCTCAGCTGGCTTGTAGGCGTGCCTCCGTGCTCAGAAGCAGCCCCGTGGCAGGCAGGACAGTGCGAGAAGTACTCTGGGCATGCAGCATGCTGCTTCCCATGCCCGGGACAAACTGCGAGCAGGTGCTTCGCTTGCGCTTCCATCTGCCGAGACTTGGAGCTGGCCAGCGCGCAGCTTCCCGCAGTGTGTGCTGCTGTCCGCAAACAGCCTCCAAACAAAGCAGGGCACTAGGGCAAGAGAAATAAGCACACCAGGAGGGAATCTGCCTGCGAGGGAAGCTGTGCAGCACATCCCTTGTTCCGCTCGCCATTTCCCTGACTCTTAGGCAAAGCCCATCTCAGCTTGCTTGTGGGTGTGCCTCCGTGCTCAGAAGCAGCCCCGAGGCAGGCAGGACAGTGCGGGATGTCTTCTGGGCACGCAGCATGCTGCTTCCCATGCCCGGGACAAACTGCGAGCAGGTGCCTCGCTTGCGCTTCCATCTGCAGAGACTTAGAGGCGGACAAGCAAGAAGCTTCCTGCTGTGTGTGCTGCTGTCCGCAAACAGCCTCCAAACAAAGCAGGGCGCTTAGGCAGGAGAAGTAAGCACCCCAGGAGGGAATCTGCCTGCGAGGGAAGCTGTGCAGCACATCCCTTGCTGTGCTCGCCACTTCCCTCACTCTTAGGCAAAGCCCATCTCAGCTGGCTTGTAGGCGTGCCTCCGTGCTCAGAAGCAGCCCCGAGGCAGGCAGGACAGTGCGAGAAGTACTCTGGGCACGCAGCATGCTGCTTCCCATGCCCGGGACAAACCGCGAGCAGGTGCTTCGCTTGCGCTTCTATCTGCCGAGACTTGGAGCTGGCCAGCGTGCAGCTTCCCGCAGTGTGTGCTGCTGTCCGCAAACAGCCTCCAAACAAAGCAGGGCACTAGGGCAAGAGAAATAAGCACACCAGGAGGGAATCTGCCTGCGAGGGAAGCTGTGCAGCACATCCCTTGTTCCGCTCGCCATTTCCCTGGATCTTAGGCAAAGCCCATCTCAGCTGGCTTGTGGGTGTGCCTCCGTGCTCAGAAGCAGCCCCGTGGCAGGCAGGACAGTGCGGGATATCTTTTGGACACGCAGCATGCTGCTTCCCATGTCTGGAACAAACTGCGAGCAGGTGCCTCCCTTGCGCTTCCATCTGCCGAGACTTAAAGGCGGACAAGAAAGAAGCTTCCCGCTGTGTGTGCTGCTGTCCGCAAAGAGCCTCCAAACAAAGCAGGGCGCTAAGGCAGGAGAAGTAAGCGCCCCAGGAGGGAATCTGCCTGCGAGGGAAGCTGTGCAGCACATCCCTTGCTGTGCTCGCCACTTCCCTCACTCTTAGGCAAAGCTCCTCTCAGCTTGCTGGTGGGTGTGCCTCCGTGCTCAGAAGCAGCCCCGAGGCAGGCAGGACAGTGTGGGATGTCTTCTGGGCATGCAGCATGCTGCTTCCCATGCCCGGAACAAACTGCGAGCAGGTGCCTTGCTTGCGCTTCCATCTGCCGAGACTTAGAGGCAGACAAGCAAGAAGATTCCCGCTGTGTGTGCTGCTGTCCGCAAACAGCCTCCAAACAAAACAGGGCGCTTAGGCAGGAGAAGTAAGCGCCCCAGGAGGGAATCTGCCTGCGAGGAAAGCTGTGCAGCACATCCCTTGTTCCGCTCGCCATTTCCCTGACTCTTAGCCAAAGCCCATCTCAGCTTGCTGGTGGGTGTGCCTCCGTGATCAGAAGCAGCCCCGAGGCAGGCAGGACAGTGCGGGATGTCTTCTGGGCACGCAGCATGCTGCTTCCCATGCCCGGAACAAACTGCGAGCAGGTGCCTCCCTTGCGCTTCCATCTGCCGAGACTTAGAGGCAGACAAGCAAGAAGCGTCCCGCAGTGTGTGCTGCTGTCCGCAAACAGCCTCCAAACAAAGCAGGGCGCTTAGGCAGGAGAAGTAAGCGCCCCAGGAGGGAATCTGCCTGCGAGGGAAGCTGTGCAGCACATCCCTTGCTGTGCTCGCCACTTCCCTCACTCTTAGGCAAAGCCCATCTCAGCTGGCTGGTGGGTGTGCCTCCGTGCTCAGAAGCAGCCCCGAGGCAGGCAGGACAGTGCGGGATATCTTTTGGACACGCAGCATGCTGCTTCCCATGCCTGGAACAAACTGCGAGCAGGTGCCTCGCTTGCGCTTCCATCTGCCGAGACTTAGAGGCGGACAAGCAAGAAGCTTCCCGCTGTGTGTGCTGCTGTCCGCAAAGAGCCTCCAAACAAAGCAGGGCGCTAAGGCAGGAGAAGTAAGCGCCCCAGGAGGGAATCTGCCTGCGAGGGAAGCTGTGCAGCACATCCCTTGCTGTGCTCGCCACTTCCCTCACTCTTAGGCAAAGCCCATCTCAGCTGGCATGTAGGCGTGCCTCCGTGCTCAGAAGCAGCCCCGAGGCAGGCAGGACAGTGCGAGTAGTACTCTGGGCACGCAGCATGCTGCTTCCCATGCCCGGGACAAACCGCGAGCAGGTGCTTCGCTTGCGCTTCTATCTGCCGAGACTTGGAGCTGGCCAGCGCGCAGCTTCCAGCAGTGTGTGCTGCTGTCCGCAAACAGCCTCCAAACAAAGCAGGGCACTAGGGCAAGAGAAATAAGCACCCCAGGAGGGAATCTGCCTGCGAGGGAAGCTGTGCAGCACATCCCTTGCTGTGCTCGCCACTTCCCTCACTCTTAGGCAAAGCCCATCTCAGCTTGCTTGTGGGTGTGCCTCCGTGCTCAGAGGCAGCCCCGAGGCAGGCAGGACAGTGCGGGATGTCTTCTGGGCACGCAGCATGCTGCTTCCCATGCCCGGGACAAACTGCGAGCAGGTGCCTCGCTTGCGCTTCCATCTGCCGAGACTTAGAGGCGGACAAGAAAGAAGCTTCCCGCAGTGTGTGCTGCTGTCCGCAGAAAGCCTCCAAACAAAGCAGGGCGCTAAGGCAAGAGAACTAAGTGCCCCAGGAGGGAATCTGCCTGCGAGGGAAGCTGTGCAGCACATCCCTTGCTGTGCTCGCCACTTCCCTCACACTTAGGCAAAGCCCATCTCAGCTGGCTTGTAGGCGTGCCTCCGTGCTCAGAAGCAGCCCCGAGGCAGGCAGGACAGAGCAGGAAGTCTTCTGGGCATGCAGCATGCTGCTTCCCATGCCCGGGACAAACTGCGAGCAGGTGCCTCGCTTGCGCTTCTATCTGCCGAGACTTGGAGCTGGCCAGCGCGCAGCTTCCCGCAGTGTGTGCTGCTGTCCGCAAACAGCCTCCAAACAAAGCAGGGCGCTAAGGCAAGAGAACTAAGAGCCCCAGGAGGGAATCTGCCTGCGAGGGAAGCTGTGCAGCACATCCCTTGTTCTGCTCGCCACTTCCCTCACTCTTAGGCAAAGCCCATCTCAGCTGGCTTGTAGGTGTGCCTCCGTGCTCAGAAGTAGCCCAGAGGCAGGCAGGATACAGCGGAATGTCTTCTGGGCACGCAGCATGCTGCTTCCCATGCCTGGAACAAACTGCAAGCAGGTGCCTCGCTTGCGCTTCCATCTGCTGAGTCTTAGAGGCGGACAGGCAAGAAGCTTCCCGCTGTGTGTGCTGCTGTCCGCAAACAGCCTCCAAACAAAACAGGGCGCTTAGGCAGGAGAAGTAAGCGCCCCAGGAGGGAATCTGCCTGCGAGGGAAGCTGTGCAGCACATCCCTTGCTGTGCTCGCCACTTCCCTCACTCTTAGGCAAAGCCCATCTCAGCTGGCTTGTAGGCGTGCCTCCGTGCTCAGAAGCAGCCCCGAGGCAGGCAGGACAGTGCGAGAAGTACTCTGGGCACGCAGCATGCTGCTTCCCATGCCCGGGACAAACCGCGAGCAGGTGCTTCGCTTGCGCTTCTATCTGCCGAGACTTGGAGCTGGCCAGGTAGCAGCTTCCCGCAGTGTGTGCTGCTGTCCGCAAACAGCCTCCAAACAAAGCAGGGCGCTTAGGCAGGAGAAGTAAGCACCCCAGGAGGGAATCTGCCTGCGAGGGAAGCTGTGCAGCACATCCCTTGTTCCGCTCGCCACTTCCCTCACTCTTAGGCAAAGCCCATCTCAGCTTGCTTGTGGGTGTGCCTCCGTGCTCAGAAGTAGCCCAGAGGCAGGCAGGATGCAGCGGGATGTCTTCTGGGCACGCAGCATGCTGCTTCCCATGCCTGGAACAAACTACGAGCAGGTGCCTCGCTTGTGCTTCCATCTGCCGAGACTTGGAGCTGGCCAGCGCGCAGCTTCCCGCAGTGTGTGCTGCTGTCCGCAAACAGCCTCCAAACAAAGCAGGGCGCTTAGGCAGGAGAAGTAAGCGCCCCAGGAGGGAATCTGCCTGCGAGGGAAGCTGTGCAGCACATCCCTTGCTGTGCTCGCCACTTCCCTCACTCTTAGGCAAAGCCCATCTCAGCTGGCTTGTAGGCGTGCCTCCGTGCTCAGAAGCAGCCCCGAGGCAGGCAGGACAGTGCGGGATGTCTTTTGCACACGCAGCATGCTGCTTCCCATGCCCGGGACAAACTGCGAGCAGGTGCCTCGCTTGCGCTTCCATCTGCCGAGACTTAGAGGCGGACAAGCAAGAAGCTTCCTGCAGTGTGTGCTGCTGTCCGCAAACAGCCTCCAAACAAAGCAGGGCACTAGGGCAAGAGAAATAAGCACACCAGGAGGGAATCTGCCTGCGAGGGAAGCTGTGCAGCACATCCCTTGCTGTGCTCGCCACTTCCCTCACTCTTAGGCAAAGCCCATCTCAGCTGGCTTGTAGGCGTGCCTCCGTGCTCAGAAGCAGCCCCGAGGCAGGCAGGACAGTGCGAGAAGTACTCTGGGCACGCAGCATGCTGCTTCCCATGCCCGGGACAAACCGCGAGCAGGTGCTTCGCTTGCGCTTCTATCTGCCGAGACTTGGAGCTGGCCAGCGTGCAGCTTCCCGCAGTGTGTGCTGCTGTCCGCAGACAGCCTCCAAACAAAGCAGGGCGCTAAAGCAAGAGAAGTAAGCGCCCCAGGAGGGAATCTGCCTGCGAGGGAAGCTGTGCAGCACATCCCTTGTTCCGCTCGCCATTTCCCTGGATCTTAGGCAAAGCCCATCTCAGCTGGCTTGTGGGTGTGCCTCCGTGCTCAGAAGCAGCCCCGTGGCAGGCAGGACAGTGCGGGATATCTTTTGGACACGCAGCATGCTGCTTCCCATGTCTGGAACAAACTGCGAGCAGGTGCCTCCCTTGCGCTTCCATCTGCCGAGACTTAAAGGCGGACAAGAAAGAAGCTTCCCGCTGTGTGTGCTGCTGTCCGCAAACAGCCTCCAAACAAAGCAGGGCGCTAAGGCAGGAGAAGTAAGCGCCCCAGGAGGGAATCTGCCTGCGAGGGAAGCTGTGCAGCACATCCCTTGCTGTGCTCGCCACTTCCCTCACTCTTAGGCAAAGCGCCTCTCAGCTTGCTGGTGGGTGTGCCTTCGTGCTCAGAAGTAGCCCCGAGGCAGGCAGGACAGTGTGGGATGTCTTCTGGGCATGCAGCATGCTGCTTCCCATGCCCGGAACAAACTGCGAGCAGGTGGCTCCCTTGCGCTTCCATCTGCCGAGACTTAGAGGCAGACAAGCAAGAAGCTTCCCGCAGTGTGTGCTGCTGTCCGCAAACAGCCTCCAAACAAAGCAGGGCGCTTAGGCAGGAGAAGTAAGCGCCCCAGGAGGGAATCTGCCTGCGAGGGAAGCTGTGCAGCACATCCCTTGCTGTGCTCGCCACTTCCCTCACTCTTAGGCAAAGCCCATCTCAGCTTGCTTGTGGGTGTGCCTCCGTGCTCAGAAGCAGCCCCGAGGCAGGCAGGACAGTGCGGGATGTCTTCTGGGCACGCAGCATGCTGCTTCCCATGCCCGGGACAAACTGCGAGCAGGTGCCTCGCTTGCGCTTCCATCTGCTGAGACTTAGAGGCGGACAAGCAAGAAGCTTCCCGCTGTGTGTGCTGCTGTCCGCAGACAGCCTCCAAACAAAGCAGGGCGCTTAGGCAGGAGAAGTAAGCACCCCAGGAGGGAATCTGCCTGCGAGGGAAGCTGTGCAGCACATCCCTTGTTCCGCTCGCCATTTCCCTGACTCTTAGACAAAGCCCATCTCAGCTTGCGTGTGGGTGTGCCTCCGTGCTCAGAAGCAGCCCCGAGGCAGGCAGGACAGTGCGAGAAGTACTCTGGGCACGCAGCATGCTGCTTCCCATGCCCGGAACAAACTGCGAGCAGGTGCCTTGCTTGCGCTTCCATCTGCCGAGACTTAGAGGCAGACAAGCAAGAAGATTCCCGCTGTGTGTGCTGCTGTCCGCAAACAGCCTCCAAACAAAACAGGGCGCTTAGGCAGGAGAAGTAAGGGCCCCAGGAGGGAATCTGCCTGCGAGGAAAGCTGTGCAGCACATCCCTTGTTCCGCTCGCCATTTCCCTGACTCTTAGGCAAAGCCCATCTCAGCTTGCTGGTGGGTGTGCCTCCGTGCTCAGAAGCAGCCGCGAGGCAGGCAGGACAGTGCGGGATGTCTTTTGGACACGCAGCATGCTGCTTCCCATGCCCGGGACAAACTGCGAGCAGGTGCCTCGCTTGCGCTTCCATCTGCCGAGACTTAGAGGCGGACAAGAAAGAAGCTTACCGCAGTGTGTGCTGCTGTCCGCAAACAGCCTCCAAACAAAGCAGGGCGCTTAGGCAGGAGAAGTAAGCACCCCAGCAGGGAATCTGCCTGCGAGGGAAGCTGTGCAGCACATCCCTTGTTCTGCTCGCCACTACCCTCACTCTTAGCCAAAGCCCATCTCAGCTGGCTTGTAGGCGTGCCTCCGTGCTCAGAAGCAGCCCCGAGGCAGGCAGGACAGTGCGAGAAGTACTCTGGGCACGCAGCATGCTGCTTCCCATGCCCGGGACAAACCGCGAGCAGGTGCTTCGCTTGCGCTTCTATCTGCCGATACTTGGAGCTGGCCAGCGCGCAGCTTCCCGCAGTGTGTGCTGCTGTCCGCAGACAGCCTCCAAACAAAGCAGGGCACTAGGGCAAGAGAAATAAGCACACCAGGACGGAATCTGCCTGCGAGGGTAGCTGTGCAGCACATCCCTTGCTGTGCTCGCCACTTCCCTGACTCTTAGGCAAAGCCCATCTCAGCTGGCTTGTAGGCGTGCCTCCGTGCTCAGAAGCAGCCCCGAGGCAGGCAGGACAGTGCGGGATATCTTTTGGACACGCAGCATGCTGCTTCCCATGCCTGGAACAAACTGCGAGCAGGTGCTTCGCTTGCGCTTCCATTTCCCGAGTCTTAGAGGCGGACAAGAAAGAAGCTTCCCGCAGTGTGTGCTGCTGTCCGCAAACAGCCTCCAAACAAAGCAGGGCGCTTAGGCAGGAGAAGTAAGCGCCCCAGGAGGGAATCTGCCTGCGAGGGAAGATGTGCAGCACATCCCTTGCTGTGCTCGCCACTTCCCTCACTCTTACGCAAAGCGCCTCTCAGCTTGCTGGTGGGTGTGCCTCCGTGCTCAGAAGCAGCCCCGAGGCAGGCAGGACAGTGCGGGATGTCTTTTGCACACGCAGCATGCTGCTTCCCATGCCCGGAACAAACTGCGAGCAGGTGCCTCGCTTGCGCTTCCATCTGCCGAGACTTAGAGGCGGACAAGCAAGAAGCTTCCTGCAGTGTGTGCTGCTGTCCGCAAACAGCCTCCAAACAAAGCAGGGCACTAGGGCAAGAGAAATAAGCACACCAGGAGGGAATCTGCCTGCGAGGAAAGCTGTGCAGCACATCCCTTGTTCCGCTCGCCACTTCCCTGACTCTTAGG
Source organism: Rhea pennata (assembly GCF_028389875.1). Lineage (NCBI taxonomy): Eukaryota > Metazoa > Chordata > Aves > Rheiformes > Rheidae > Rhea > Rhea pennata. The sequence continues at coordinate 1,094,980 of NW_026907685.1, read as the reverse complement.
CAAAGCCCATCTCAGCTGGCTTGTAGGTGTGCCTCCGTGCTCAGAAGCAGCCGCGAGGCAGGCAGGACAGAGCGGGAAGTCTTCTGGGCATGCAGCATGCTGCTTCCCATGCCCGGGACAAACTGCGAGCAGGTGCCTCGCTTGCGCTTCCATCTGCCGAGACTTAGAGGCGGACAAGAAAGAAAATTCCTGCTGTGTGTGCTGCTGTCCGCAGACAGCCTCCAAACAAAGCAGGGCGCTAAGGCAAGAGAACTAAGCGCCCCAGGAGGGAATCTGCCTGCGAGGGAAGCTGTGCAGCACATCCCTTGCTGTGCTCGCCACTTCCCTCACTCTTAGGCAAAGCCCATCTCAGCTGGCTTGTAGGTGTGCCTCCGTGCTCAGAAGCAGCCCCGTGGCAGGCAGGACAGTGCGAGAAGCACTCTGGGCATGCAGCATGCTGCTTCCCATGCCCGGGACAAACTGCGAGCAGGTGCTTCGCTTGCGCTTCCATCTGCCGAGACTTGGAGCTGGCCAGCGCGCAGCTTCCCGCAGTGTGCGCTGCTGTCCGCAAACAGCCTCCAAACAAAGCAGGGCACTAGGGCAAGAGAAATAAGCACACCAGGAGGGAATCTGCCTGCGAGGGAAGCTGTGCAGCACATCCCTTGTTCCGCTCGCCATTTCCCTGACTCTTAGGCAAAGCCCATCTCAGCTTGCTTGTGGGTGTGCCTCCGTGCTCAGAAGCAGCCCCGAGGCAGGCAGGACAGTGCGGGATGTCTTCTGGGCACGCAGCATGCTGCTTCCCATGCCCGGGACAAACTGCGAGCAGGTGCCTCGCTTGCGCTTCCATCTGCCGAGACTTAGAGGCGGACAAGAAAGAAGCTTCCCGCAGTGTGTGCTGCTGTCCGCAAACAGCCTCCAAACAAAACAGGGCGCTTAGGCAGGAGAAGTAAGTGCCCCAGGAGGGAATCTGCCTGCGAGGGAAGCTGTGCAGCACATCCCTTGCTGTGCTCGCCACTTCCCTCACTCTTAGGCAAAGCCCATCTCAGCTGGCTTGTAGGCGTGCCTCCGTGCTCAGAAGCAGCCCTGAGGTAGGCAGGACAGTGTGGGATGTCTTCTGGGCACGCAGCATGCTGCTTCACATGCCCGGAACAAACTGCGAGCAGGTGCCTCGCTTGCGCTTCCATCTGCCGAGACTTAGAGGCGGACAAGCAAGAAGCTTCCCGCTGTGTGTGCTGCTGTCCGCAAACAGCCTCCAAACAAAGCAGGGCGCTTAGGCAGGAGAAGTAAGCACCCCAGGAGGGAATCTGCCTGCGAGGGAAGCTGTGCAGCACATCCCTTGCTGTGCTCGCCACTTCCCTCACTCTTAGGGAAAGCCCATCTCAGCTGGCTTGTAGGCGTGCCTCCGTGCTCAGAAGCAGCCCCGAGGCAGGCAGGACAGAGCGAGAAGTACTCTGGGCACGCAGCATGCTGCTTCCCATGCCCGGAACAAACTGCGAGCAGGTGCCTCGCTTGCGCTTCCATTTGCCGAGACTTAGAGGCGGACAAGCAAGAAGCTTCCCGCAGTGTGTGCTGCTGTCCGCAAACAGCCTCCAAACAAAGCAGGGCGCTAAGGCAGGAGAAGTAAGCGCCCCAGGAGGGAATCTGCCTGCGAGGGAAGCTGTGCAGCACATCCCTTGCTGTGCTCGCCACTTCCCTCACTCTTAGGCAAAGCGCCTCTCAGCTTGCTGGTGGGTGTGCCTCCGTGCTCAGAAGTAGCCCCGAGGCAGGCAGGACAGTGCGGGATGTCTTCTGGGCATGCAGCATGCTGCTTCCCATGCCCGGGACAAACTGCGAGCAGGTGCCTCGCTTGCGCTTCTATCTGCTGAGACTTGGAGCTGGCCAGCGCGCAGCTCCCCGCAGTGTGTGCTGCTGTCCGCAGACAGCCTCCAAACAAAGCAGGGCGCTAAGGCAGGAGAACTAAGCGCCCCAGGAGGGAATCTGCCTGCGAGGGAAGCTGTGCAGCACATCCCTTGCTGTGCTCGCCACTTCCCTCACTCTTAGGCAAAGCCCATCTCAGCTGGCTTGTAGGCATGCCTCCGTGCTCAGAAGCAGCCCCGAGGCAGGCAGGACAGAGCGGGAAGTCTTCTGGGCATGCAGCATTCTGCTTCCCATGCCGGAACAAACTGCGAGCAGGTGCCTCGCTTGCGCTTCCATCTGCCGAGACTTGGAGCTGGCCAGCGCGCAGCTTCCCGCAGTGTGTGCTGCTGTCCGCAAACAGCCTCCAAACAAAGCAGGGCGCTAAGGCAAGAGAACTAAGAGCCCCAGGAGGGAATCTGCCTGCGAGGGAAGCTGTGCAGCACATCCCTTGTTCTGCTCGCCACTTTCCTCACTCTTAGGCAAAGCCCATCTCAGCTGGCTTGTAGGAGTGCCTCCGTGCTCAGAAGTAGCCCAGAGGCAGGCAGGATACAGCGGAATGTCTTCTGGGCACGCAGCATGCTGCTTCCCATGCCTGGAACAAACTGCGAGCAGGTGCCTCGCTTGCGCTTCCATCTGCCGAGTCTTAGAGGCGGACAAGCAAGAAGCTTCCCGCAGTGTGTGCTGCTGTCCGCAAACAGCCTCCAAACAAAGCAGGGCGCTTAGGCAAGAGAACTAAGTGCCCCAGGAGGGAATCTGCCTGCGAGGGAAGCTGTGCAGCACATCCCTTGCTGTGCTCGCCACTTCCCTCACTCTTAGGCAAAGCCCATCTCAGCTTGCTTGTAGGCGTGCCTCCGTGCTCAGAAGCAGCCCCGAGGCAGGCAGGACAGTGCGGGATGTCTTCTGGGCATGCAGCATGCTGCTTCCCATGCCCGGGACAAACTGCGAGCAGGTGCCTCCCTTGCGCTTCCATCTGCCGAGACTTAGAGGCAGACAAGCAAGAAGATTCCCGCTGTGTGTGCTGCTGTCCGCAAACAGCCTCCAAACAAAACAGGGCGCTTAGGCAGGAGAAGTAAGCGCCCCAGGAGGGAATCTGCCTGCGAGGGAAGCTGTGCAGCACATCCCTTGCTGTGCTCGCCACTTCCCTCACTCTTAGGCAAAGCCCATCTCAGCTGGCTTGTAGGCGTGCCTCCGTGCTCAGAAGCAGCCCCGAGGCAGGCAGGACAGTGCGAGAAGTACTCTGGGCACGCAGCATGCTGCTTCCCATGCCCGGGACAAACCGCGAGCAGGTGCTTCGCTTGCGCTTCTATCTGCCGAGACTTGGAGCTGGCCAGCGCGCAGCTTCCAGCAGTGTGTGCTGCTGTCCGCAAAAAGTCTCCAAACAAAGCAGGGCACTAGGGCAAGAGAAATAAGCACACCAGGAGGGAATCTGCCTGCGAGGGAAGCTGTGCAGCACATCCCTTGTTCTGCTCACCATTTCCCTGACTCTTAGGCAAAGCCCATCTCAGCTTCCTTGTGTGTGTGCCTCCGTGCTCAGAAGCAGCCCCGAGGCAGGCAGGACAGTGCGGGATATCTTTTGGACACGCAGCATGCTGCTTCCCATGCCCGGGACAAACTGCGAGCAGGTGCCTCGCTTGCGCTTCCATCTGCTGAGACTTAGAGGCGGACAAGCAAGAAGCTTCCCGCAGTGTGTGCTGCTGTCCGCAAACAGCCTCCAAACAAAGCAGGGCACTAGGGCAAGAGAACTAAGCGCCCCAGGAGGGAATCTGCCTGCGAGGGAAGCTGTGCAGCACATCCCTTGTTCTGCTCGCCACTTCCCTCACTCTTAGGGAAAGCCCATCTCAGCTGGCTTGTAGGTGTGCCTCCGTGCTCAGAAGTAGCCCAGAGGCAGGCAGGATGCAGCGGGATGTCTTCTGGGCACGCAGCATGCTGCTTCCCATGCCTGGAACAAACTGCGAGCAGGTGCCTCGCTTGCGCTTCCATCTGCCGAGACTTGGAGCTGGCCAGCGCGCAGCTTCCCGCAGTGTGTGCTGCTGTCCGCAAACAGCCTCCAAACAAAGCAGGGCGCTAAGGCAAGAGAAGTAAGCACCCCAGGAGGGAATCTGCCTGCGACGGTAGCTGTGCAGCACATCCCTTGTTCCGCTCGCCATTTCCCTGGATCTTAGGCAAAGCCCATCTCAGCTGGCTTGTGGGTGTGCCTCCGTGCTCAGAAGCAGCCCCGTGGCAGGCAGGACAGTGCGGGATATCTTTTGGACACGCAGCATGCTGCTTCCCATGTCTGGAACAAACTGCGAGCAGGTGCCTCCCTTGCGCTTCCATCTGCCGAGACTTAAAGGCGGACAAGAAAGAAGCTTCCCGCTGTGTGTGCTGCTGTCCGCAAACAGCCTCCAAACAAAGCAGGGCGCTAAGGCAGGAGAAGTAAGCGCCCCAGGAGGGAATCTGCCTGCGAGGGAAGCTGTGCAGCACATCCCTTGCTGTGCTCGCCACTTCCCTCACTCTTAGGCAAAGCGCCTCTCAGCTTGCTGGTGGGTGTGCCTTCGTGCTCAGAAGCAACCCCGAGGCAGGCAGGACAGTGCGAGAAGTACTCTGGTCACGCAGCATGCTGCTTCCCATGCCCGGGACAAACCGCGAGCAGGTGCTTCGCTTGCGCTTCTATCTGCCGAGACTTGGAGCTGGCCAGCGCGCAGCTTCCCGCAGTGTGCGCTGCTGTCCGCAAACAGCCTCCAAACAAAGCAGGGCACTAGGGCAAGAGAAATAAGCACACCAGGAGGGAATCTGCCTGCGAGGGAAGCTGTGCAGCACATCCCTTGTTCCGCTCGCCATTTCCCTGACTCTTAGGCAAAGCCCATCTCAGCTTGCTTGTGGGTGTGCCTCCGTGCTCAGAAGCAGCCCCGAGGCAGGCAGGACAGTGCGGGATATCTTTTGGACACGCAGCATGCTGCTTCCCATGCCCGGGACAAACTGCGAGCAGGTGCCTCGCTTGCGCTTCCATCTGCCGAGACTTAGAGGCGGACAAGAAAGAAGATTCCCGCAGTGTGTGCTGCTGTCCGCAAACAGCCTCCAAACAAAGCAGGGCGCTAAGGCAGGAGAAGTAAGCGCCCCAGGAGGGAATCTGCCTGCGAGGGAAGCTGTGCAGCACATCCCTTGCTGTGCTCGCCACTTCCCTCACTCTTAGGCAAAGCCCATCTCAGCTGGCTTGTAGGCGTGCCTCCGTGCTCAGAAGCAGCCCCGAGGCAGGCAGGACAGAGCGGGAAGTCTTCTGGGCATGCAGCATGCTGCTTCCCATGCCCGGAACAAACTGCGAGCAGGTGCCTCGCTTGCGCTTCTATCTGCTGAGACTTGGAGCTGGCCAGCGCGCAGCTTCCCGCAGTGTGTGCTGCTGTCCACAAACAGCCTCCAAACAAAGCAGGGCGCTAAGACAGGAGAAGTAAGCGCCCCAGGAGGGAATCTGCCTGCGAGGGAAGCTGTGCAGCACATCCCTTGCTGTGCTCACCACTTCCCTCACTCTTAGGCAAAGCCCATCTCAGCTTGCTTGTGGGTGTGCCTCCGTGCTCAGAAGCAGCCCCGAGGCAGGCAGGACAGTGCGGGATGTCTTCTGGGCACGCAGCATGCTGCTTCCCATGCCCGGGACAAACTGCGAGCAGGTGCTTCGCTTGCCCTTCTATCTGCCGAGACTTGGAGCTGGCCAGGTCGCAGCTTTCCGCAGTGTGTGCTGCTGTCCGCAAACAGCCTCCAAACAAAACAGGGCGCTTAGGCAGGAGAAGTAAGCGCCCCAGGAGGGAATCTGCCTGCGAGGGAAGCTGTGCAGCACATCCCTTGCTGTGCTCGCCACTTCCCTCACTCTTAGGCAAAGCCCATCTCAGCTGGCTTGTAGGCGTGCCTCCGTGCTCAGAAGCAGCCCCGAGGCAGGCAGGACAGTGCGAGAAGTACTCTGGGCACGCAGCATGCTGCTTCCCATGCCCGGGACAAACCGCGAGCAGGTGCTTCGCTTGCGCTTCTATCTGCCGAGACTTGGAGCTGGCCAGCGCGCAGCTTCCAGCAGTGTGTGCTGCTGTCCGCAAAAAGTCTCCAAACAAAGCAGGGCACTAGGGCAAGAGAAATAAGCACACCAGGAGGGAATCTGCCTGCGAGGGAAGCTGTGCAGCACATCCCTTGTTCTGCTCACCATTTCCCTGACTCTTAGGCAAAGCCCATCTCAGCTTCCTTGTGTGTGTGCCTCCGTGCTCAGAAGCAGCCCCGAGGCAGGCAGGACAGTGCGGGATATCTTTTGGACACGCAGCATGCTGCTTCCCATGCCCGGGACAAACTGTGAGCAGGTGCCTCGCTTGCGCTTCCATCTGCTGAGACTTAGAGGCGGACAAGCAAGAAGCTTCCCGCAGTGTGTGCTGCTGTCCGCAAACAGCCTCCAAACAAAGCAGGGCACTAGGGCAAGAGAACTAAGCGCCCCAGGAGGGAATCTGCCTGCGAGGGAAGCTGTGCAGCACATCCCTTGTTCTGCTCGCCACTTCCCTCACTCTTAGGGAAAGCCCATCTCAGCTGGCTTGTAGGTGTGCCTCCGTGCTCAGAAGTAGCCCAGAGGCAGGCAGGATGCAGCGGGATGTCTTCTGGGCACGCAGCATGCTGCTTCCCATGCCTGGAACAAACTGCGAGCAGGTGCCTCGCTTGCGCTTCTATCTGCTGAGACTTGGAGCTGGCCAGCGCGCAGCTTCCCGCAGTGTGTGCTGCTGTCCACAAACAGCCTCCAAACAAAGCAGGGCGCTTAGGCAGGAGAAGTAAGCGCCCCAGGAGGGAATCTGCCTGCGAGGGAAGCTGTGCAGCACATCCCTTGCTGTGCTCGCCACTTCCCTCACTCTTAGGCAAAGCCCATCTCAGCTTGCTTGTGGGTGTGCCTCCGTGCTCAGAAGCAGCCCCGAGGCAGGCAGGACAGTGTGGGATGTCTTCTGGGCACGCAGCATGCTGCTTCCCATGCCTGGAACAAACTGCGAGCAGGTGCCTCGCTTGCGCTTCCATCTGCCGAGACTTAGAGGCAGACAAGAAAGAAGCTTCCCGCTGTGTGTGCTGCTGTCCGCAAACAGCCTCCAAACAAAGCAGGGCGCTTAGGCAGGAGAAGTAAGCACCCCAGGAGGGAATCTGCCTGCGAGGGAAGCTGTGCAGCACATCCCTTGCTGTGCTCGCCACTTCCCTCACTCTTAGGCAAAGCCCATCTCAGCTTGCTTGTAGGTGTGCCTCCGTGCTCAGAAGCAGCCCCGAGGCAGGCAGGACAGAGCGGGAAGTCTTCTGGGCACGCAGCATGCTGCTTCCCATGCACAGGACAAACTGCGAGCAGGTGCCTCGCTTGCGCTTCCATCTGCCGAGACTTAGAGGCGGACAAGCAAGAAGATTCCCGCTGTGTGTGCTGCTGTCCGCAAACAGCCTCCAAACAAAGCAGGGCGCTTAGGCAGGAGAAGTTAGCACCCCGGAAGGGAATCTGCCTGCGAGGGAAGCTGTGCAGCACATCCCTTGCTGTGCTCGCCACTTCCCTCACTCTTAGGCAAAGCGCATCTCAGCTTGCTTGTGGGTGTGCCTCCGTGCTCAGAAGCAGCCCCGAGGCAGGCAGGACAGTGCGGGATGTCTTCTGGGCATGCAGTATGCTGCTTCCCATGCCCGGGACAAACTGCGAGCAGGTGCCTCGCTTGCCCTTCTATCTGCCGAGACTTGGAGCTGGCCAGCGCGCAGCTTCCCGCAGTGTGTGCTGCTGTCCGCAAACAGCCTCAAAACAAAGCAGGGCGCTAAGGCAAGAGAATTAAGCACCCCAGCAGGGAACCTGCCTGCGAGGGGACCTGTGCAGCACATCCCTTGTTCCGCTCGTCACTTCCCTGACACTTAGGCAAAGCCCATCTCAGCTTGCTTGTAGGTGTGCCTCCGTGCTCAGAAGCAACCCCGAGGCAGGCAGGACAGTGCGGGATGTCTTCTGGGCACGCAGCATGCTGCTTCCCATGCCCGGAACAAACTGCGAGCAGGTGCCTCGCTTGCGCTTCCATCTGCCGAGACTTAGAGGCGGACAAGCAAGAAGCTTCCTGCAGTGTGTGCTGCTGTCCGCAAACAGCCTCCAAACAAAGCAGGGCGCTTAGGCAGGAGAAGTAAGCACACCAGGAGGGAATCTGCCTGTGAGGGAAGCTGTGCAGCACATCCCTTGTTCCGCTCGCCATTTCCCTCACTCTTAGGCAAAGCGCATCTCAGCTTGCTTGTGGGTGTGCCTCCGTGCTCAGAAGCAGCCCCGAGGCAGGCAGGACAGTGCGGGATGTCTTTTGGACACGCAGCATGCTGCTTCCCATGCCCGGAACAAACTGCGAGCAGGTGCCTCGCTTGCGCTTCCATCTGCCGAGACTTGGAGCTGGCCAGGTAGCAGCTTCCCGCAGTGTGTGCTGCTGTCCGCAAACAGCCTCAAAACAAAGCAGGGCGCTAAGGCAAGAGAAGTAAGCACCCCAGCAGGGAACCTGCCTGCGAGGGGACCTGTGCAGCACATGCCTTCTTCCGCTCGTCACTTCCCTGACTCTTAGACAAAGCCCATCTCAGCTGGCTTGTAGGTGTGCCTCCGTGCTCAGAAGCAACCCCGAGGCAGGCAGGACAGTGCGGGATGTCTTCTGGGCATGCAGCATGCTGCTTCCCATGCCCGGAACAAAGTGCGAGCAGGTGCCTCGCTTGCGCTTCCATCTGCCGAGACTTAGAGGCGGACAAGCAAGAAGCTTCCCGCAGTGTGTGCTGCTGTCCGCAAACAGCCTCCAAACAAAGCAGGGCGCTTAGGCAGGAGAAGTAAGCACACCAGGAGGGAATCTGCCTGTGAGGGAAGCTGTGCAGCACATCCCTTGTTCCGCTCGCCATTTCCCTCACTCTTAGGCAAAGCCCATCTCAGCTTGCTTGTGGGTGTGTCTCCGTGCTCAGAAGCAGCCCCGAGGCAGGCAGGACAGTGCGGGATGTCTTTTGGACACGCAGCATGCTGCTTCCCATGCCCGGAACAAACTGCGAGCAGGTGCCTCGCTTGCGCTTCCATCTGCCGAGACTTGGAGCTGGCCAGGTAGCAGCTTCCCGCAGTGTGTGCTGCTGTCCGCAAACAGCCTCCAAACAAAGCAGGGCGCTAAGGCAAGAGAAGTAAGCGCCCCAGCAGGGAATCTGCCTGCGAGGGAAGCTGTGCAGCACATCCCTTGTTCCGCTCGCCACTTCCCTCACTCTTAGGCAAAGCCCATCTCAGCTGGCTTGTGGGTGTGCCTTCGTGCTCAGAAGCAGCCCCGAGGCAGGCAGGACAGAGCGGGAAGTCTTCTGGGCATGCAGCATGCTGCTTCCCATGCACAGGACAAACTGCGAGCAGGTGCCTCGCTTGCGCTTCCATCTGCCGAGACTTAGAGGCGGACAAGAAAGAAGCTTCCCGCTGTGTGTGCTGCTGTCCGCAAACAGCCTCCAAACAAAGCAGGGCGCTTAGGCAGGAGAAGTTAGCACCCCGGAACGGAATGTGCCTGCGAGGGAAGCTGTGCAGCACATCCCTTGCTGTGCTCGCCACTTCCCTCACTCTTAGGCAAAGCGCATCTCAGCTTGCTTGTGGGTGTGCCTCCGTGCTCAGAAGCAGCCCCGAGGCAGGCAGGACAGTGCGGGATGTCTTCTGGGCATGCAGCATGCTGCTTCCCATGCCCGGGACAAACTGCGAGCAGGTGCCTCGCTTGCGCTTCTATCTGCCGAGACTTGGAGCTGGCCAGCGCGCAGCTTCCCGCAGTGTGTGCTGCTGTCCGCAGACAGCCTCCAAACAAAGCAGGGCGCTAAGGCAAGAGAAGTAAGCACCCCAGCAGGGAACCTGCCTGCGAGGGGACCTGTGCAGCACATCCCTTGTTCCGCTCGTCACTTCCCTGACTCTTAGGCAAAGCCCATCTCAGCTTGCTTGTAGGTGTGCCTCCGTGCTCAGAAGCAACCCCGAGGCAGGCAGGACAGTGCGGGATGTCTTCTGGGCACGCAGCATGCTGCTTCCCATGCCCGGGACAAACTGCGAGCAGGTGCCTCGCTTGCGCTTCCATCTGCCGAGACTTAGAGGCGGACAAGCAAGAAGCTTCCCGCAGTGTGTGCTGCTGTCCGCAAACAGCCTCCAAACAAAGCAGGGCGCTTAGGTAGGAGAAGTAAGCACACCAGGAGGGAATCTGCCTGTGAGGGAAGCTGTGCAGCACATCCCTTGTTCCGCTCGCCATTTCCCTCACTCTTAGGCAAAGCCCATCTCAGCTTGCTTGTGGGTGTGCCTCCGTGCTCAGAAGCAGCCCCGAGGCAGGCAGGACAGTGCGGGATGTCTTTTGGACACGCAGCATGCTGCTTCCCATGCCCGGAACAAACTGCGAGCAGGTGCCTCGCTTGCGCTTCCATCTGCCGAGACTTGGAGCTGGCCAGCGCGCAGCTTCCCGCAGTGTGTGCTGCTGTCCGCAAACAGCCTCCAAACAAAGCAGGGCGCTAAGGCAAGAGAAGTAAGCGCCCCGGAAGGGAATCTGCCTGTGAGGGAAGCTGTGCAGCACATCCCTTGTTCCGCTCGCCATTTCCCTGACTCTTAGCCAAAGCCCATCTCAGCTTGCTTGTGGGTGTGCCTCCGTGCTCAGAAGCAGCCCCGAGGCAGGCAGGACAGTGCGGGATGTCTTCTGGGCATGCAGCATGCTGCTTCCCATGCCCGGGACAAACTGCGAGCAGGTGCCTCGCTTGCGCTTCCATCTGCCGAGTCTTAGAGGCGGACAAGCAAGAAGCTTCGCGCAGTGTGTGCTGCTGTCCGCAGACAGCCTCCAAACAAAGCAGGGCGCTAAGGCAAGAGAAGTAAGCGCCCCAGGAGGGAATCTGCCTGCGAGGGAAGATGTGCAGCACATCCCTTGCTGTGCTCGCCACTTCCCTCACTCTTAGGCAAAGCCCATCTCAGCTGGCTTGTAGGTGTGCCTCCGTGCTCAGAAGCAACCCCGAGGCAGGCAGGACAGTGCGGGATGTCTTCTGGGCACGCAGCATGCTGCTTCCCATGCCCGGAACAAACTGCGAGCAGGTGCCTCGCTTGCGCTTCCATCTGCCGAGACTTAGAGGCGGACAAGCAAGAAGCTTCCCGCAGTGTGTGCTGCTGTCCGCAAACAGCCTCCAAACAAAGCAGGGCGCTTAGGCAGGAGAAGTAAGCACACCAGGAGGGAATCTGCCTGTGAGGGAAGCTGTGCAGCACATCCCTTGTTCCGCTCGCCATTTCCCTGACTCTCAGCCAAAGCCCATCTCAGCTTGCTTGTGGGTGTGCCTCCGTGCTCAGAAGCAGCCCCGAGGCAGGCAGGACAGTGCGGGATGTCTTCTGGGCACGCAGCATGCTGCTTCCCATGCCCGGGACAAACTGCGAGCAGGTGCCTCGCTTGCGCTTCCATCTGCCGAGACTTGGAGCTGGCCAGCGTGCAGCTTCCCGCAGTGTGTGCTGCTGTCTGCAAACAGCCTCCAAACAAAGCAGGGCGCTAAGGCAAGAGAAGTAAGCGCCCCAGGAAGGAATCAGCCTGCGAGGGAAGCTGTGCAGCACATGCCTTCTTCCGCTCGCCACTTCCCTCACTCTTAGGCAAAGCCCATCTCAGCTGGCTTGTAGGCGTGCCTCCGTGCTCAGAAGCAGCCCCGAGGCAGGCAGGACAGAGCGGGAAGTCTTCTGGGCATGCAGCATGCTGCTTCCCATGCCCGGGACAAACTGCGAGCAGGTGCCTCGCTTGCGCTTCCATCTGCCGAGACTTAGAGGCGGACAAGAAAGAAGATTCCCGCTGTGTGTGCTGCTGTCCGCAAACAGCCTCCAAACAAAGCAGGGCGCTAAGACAAGAGAAGTAAGCGCCCCAGGAGGGAATCTGCCTGCGAGGGAAGCTGTGCAGCACATCCCTTGCTGTGCTCGCCACTTCCCTCACTCTTAGGCAAAGCCCATCTCAGCTGGCTTGTGGGTGTGCCTCCGTGCTCAGAAGCAGCCCCGAGGCAGGCAGGACAGAGCGGGAAGTCTTCTGGGCACGCAGCATACTGCTTCCCATGCCCGGAACAAACTGCGAGCAGGTGCCTCGCTTGCGCTTCCATCTGCCGAGACTTAGAGGCAGACAAGCAAGCAGCTTCCCGCAGTGTGTGCTGCTGTCCGCAAACAGCCTCCAAACAAAGCAGGGCGCTTAGGCAGGAGAAGTAAGCACCCCAGGAGGGAATCTGCCTGCGAGGGAAGCTGTGCAGCACATCCCTTGTTCTGCTCGCCACTTCCCTCACTCTTAGGGAAAGCCCATCTCAGCTGGCTTGTAGGCGTGCCTCCGTGCTCAGAAGCAGCCGCGAGGCAGGCAGGACAGTGCGGGATGTCTTCTGGGCACGCAGCATGCTGCTTCCCATGCCCGGGACAAACTGCGAGCAGGTGCCTCGCTTGCGCTTCTATCTGCCGAGACTTGGAGCTGGCCAGCGCGCAGCTTCCCGCAGTGTGTGCTGCTGTCCGCAGACAGCCTCCAAACAAAGCAGGGCGCTTAGGCAGGAGAAGTAAGCGCCCCAGGAGGAAATCTGCCTGCGAGGGAAGCTGTGCAGCACATCCCTTGCTGCGCTCGCCACTTCCCTCACTCTTAGGCAAAGCCCATCTCAGGTTGCTTGTAGGCGTGCCTCCGTGCTCAGAAGCAGCCCCGAGGCAGGCAGGACAGAGCGGGAAGTCTTCTGGGCATGCAGCATGCTGCTTCCCATGCCCGGGACAAACTGCGAGCAGGTGCCTCGCTTGCGCTTCCATCTGCCGAGACTTAGAGGCGGACAAGCAAGAAGATTCCCGCTGTGTGTGCTGCTGTCCGCAAACAGCCTCCAAACAAAGCAGGGCGCTAAGGCAAGAGAAGTAAGCGCCCCAGGAGGGAATCTGCCTGCGAGGGAAGCTGTGCAGCACATCCCTTGTTCTGCTCGCCACTTCCCTCACTCTTAGGCAAAGCCCATCTCAGCTTGCTTGTGGGTGTGCCTCCGTGCTCAGAAGCAGCCCCGAGGCAGGCAGGACAGAGCGGGAAGTCTTCTGGGCATGCAGCATGCTGCTTCCCATGCCCGGGACAAACTGCGAGCAGGTGCCTCGCTTGCGCTTCCATCTGCCGAGACTTAGAGGCGGACAAGAAAGAAGATTCCCGCTGTGTGTGCTGCTGTCCGCAAACAGCCTCCAAACAAAGTAGGGCGCTTAGGCAGGAGAAGTATAGCGCCCCAGGAGGGAATCTGCCTGCGAGGGAAGCTGTGCAGCACATCCCTTGTTCTGCTCGCCACTTCCCTCACTCTTAGGGAAAGCCCATCTCAGCTGGCTTGTAGGCGTGCCTCCGTGCTCAGAAGCAGCCCCGAGGCAGGCAGGACAGTGCGGGATGTCTTCTGGGCACGCAGCATGCTGCTTCCCATGCCCGGGACAAACCGCGAGCAGGTGCTTCGCTTGCGCTTCTATCTGCCGAGACTTGGAGCTGGCCAGCGCGCAGCTTCCCGCAGTGTGTGCTGCTGTCCGCAGACAGCCTCCAAACAAAGCAGGGCACTAGGGCAAGAGAAATAAGCACACCAGGAGGGAATCTGCCTGCGAGGAAAGCTGTGCAGCACATCCCTTGTTCCGCTCGCCACTTCCCTGACTCTTAGGCAAAGCGCATCTCAGCTGGCTTGTAGGTGTGCCTCCGTGCTCAGAAGCAGCCCAGAGGCAGGCAGGACAGAGCGGGAAGTCTTCTGGGCATGCAGCATGCTGCTTCCCATGCCCGGGACAAACTGCGAGCAGGTGCCTCGCTTGCGCTTCCATCTGCCGAGACTTAGAGGCGGACAAGAAAGAAAGTTCCCGCTGTGTGTGCTGCTGTCCGCAAAGAGCCTCCAAACAAAGCAGGGCGCTTAGGCAGGAGAAGTTAGCACCCCGGAAGGGAATCTGCCTGCGAGGGAAGCTGTGCAGCACATCCCTTGCTGTGCTCGCCACTTCCCTCACTCTTAGGCAAAGCGCATCTCAGCTTGCTTGTGGGTGTGCCTCCGTGCTCAGAAGCAGCCCCGAGGCAGGCAGGACAGTGCGGGATGTCTTCTGGGCATGCAGTATGCTGCTTCCCATGCCCGGGACAAACTGCGAGCAGGTGCCTCGCTTGCCCTTCTATCTGCCGAGACTTGGAGCTGGCCAGCGCGCAGCTTCCCGCAGTGTGTGCTGCTGTCCGCAAACAGCCTCAAAACAAAGCAGGGCGCTAAGGCAAGAGAATTAAGCACCCCAGCAGGGAACCTGCCTGCGAGGGGACCTGTGCAGCACATCCCTTGTTCCGCTCGTCACTTCCCTGACACTTAGGCAAAGCCCATCTCAGCTTGCTTGTAGGTGTGCCTCCGTGCTCAGAAGCAACCCCGAGGCAGGCAGGACAGTGCGGGATGTCTTCTGGGCACGCAGCATGCTGCTTCCCATGCCCGGAACAAACTGCGAGCAGGTGCCTCGCTTGCGCTTCCATCTGCCGAGACTTAGAGGCGGACAAGCAAGAAGCTTCCTGCAGTGTGTGCTGCTGTCCGCAAACAGCCTCCAAACAAAGCAGGGCGCTTAGGCAGGAGAAGTAAGCACACCAGGAGGGAATCTGCCTGTGAGGGAAGCTGTGCAGCACATCCCTTGTTCCGCTCGCCATTTCCCTCACTCTTAGGCAAAGCGCATCTCAGCTTGCTTGTGGGTGTGCCTCCGTGCTCAGAAGCAGCCCCGAGGCAGGCAGGACAGTGCGGGATGTCTTTTGGACACGCAGCATGCTGCTTCCCATGCCCGGAACAAACTGCGAGCAGGTGCCTCGCTTGCGCTTCCATCTGCCGAGACTTGGAGCTGGCCAGGTAGCAGCTTCCCGCAGTGTGTGCTGCTGTCCGCAAACAGCCTCAAAACAAAGCAGGGCGCTAAGGCAAGAGAAGTAAGCACCCCAGCAGGGAACCTGCCTGCGAGGGGACCTGTGCAGCACATGCCTTCTTCCGCTCGTCACTTCCCTGACTCTTAGACAAAGCCCATCTCAGCTGGCTTGTAGGTGTGCCTCCGTGCTCAGAAGCAACCCCGAGGCAGGCAGGACAGTGCGGGATGTCTTCTGGGCATGCAGCATGCTGCTTCCCATGCCCGGAACAAAGTGCGAGCAGGTGCCTCGCTTGCGCTTCCATCTGCCGAGACTTAGAGGCGGACAAGCAAGAAGCTTCCCGCAGTGTGTGCTGCTGTCCGCAAACAGCCTCCAAACAAAGCAGGGCGCTTAGGCAGGAGAAGTAAGCACACCAGGAGGGAATCTGCCTGTGAGGGAAGCTGTGCAGCACATCCCTTGTTCCGCTCGCCATTTCCCTCACTCTTAGGCAAAGCCCATCTCAGCTTGCTTGTGGGTGTGTCTCCGTGCTCAGAAGCAGCCCCGAGGCAGGCAGGACAGTGCGGGATGTCTTTTGGACACGCAGCATGCTGCTTCCCATGCCCGGAACAAACTGCGAGCAGGTGCCTCGCTTGCGCTTCCATCTGCCGAGACTTGGAGCTGGCCAGGTAGCAGCTTCCCGCAGTGTGTGCTGCTGTCCGCAAACAGCCTCCAAACAAAGCAGGGCGCTAAGGCAAGAGAAGTAAGCGCCCCAGCAGGGAATCTGCCTGCGAGGGAAGCTGTGCAGCACATCCCTTGTTCCGCTCGCCACTTCCCTCACTCTTAGGCAAAGCCCATCTCAGCTGGCTTGTGGGTGTGCCTTCGTGCTCAGAAGCAGCCCCGAGGCAGGCAGGACAGAGCGGGAAGTCTTCTGGGCATGCAGCATGCTGCTTCCCATGCACAGGACAAACTGCGAGCAGGTGCCTCGCTTGCGCTTCCATCTGCCGAGACTTAGAGGCGGACAAGAAAGAAGATTCCCGCTGTGTGTGCTGCTGTCCGCAAACAGCCTCCAAACAAAGCAGGGCGCTTAGGCAGGAGAAGTTAGCACCCCGGAACGGAATGTGCCTGCGAGGGAAGCTGTGCAGCACATCCCTTGCTGTGCTCGCCACTTCCCTCACTCTTAGGCAAAGCGCATCTCAGCTTGCTTGTGGGTGTGCCTCCGTGCTCAGAAGCAGCCCCGAGGCAGGCAGGACAGTGCGGGATGTCTTCTGGGCATGCAGCATGCTGCTTCCCATGCCCGGGACAAACTGCGAGCAGGTGCCTCGCTTGCGCTTCTATCTGCCGAGACTTGGAGCTGGCCAGCGCGCAGCTTCCCGCAGTGTGTGCTGCTGTCCGCAGACAGCCTCCAAACAAAGCAGGGCGCTAAGGCAAGAGAAGTAAGCACCCCAGCAGGGAACCTGCCTGCGAGGGGACCTGTGCAGCACATCCCTTGTTCCGCTCGTCACTTCCCTGACTCTTAGGCAAAGCCCATCTCAGCTTGCTTGTAGGTGTGCCTCCGTGCTCAGAAGCAACCCCGAGGCAGGCAGGACAGTGCGGGATGTCTTCTGGGCACGCAGCATGCTGCTTCCCATGCCCGGGACAAACTGCGAGCAGGTGCCTCGCTTGCGCTTCCATCTGCCGAGACTTAGAGGCGGACAAGCAAGAAGCTTCCCGCAGTGTGTGCTGCTGTCCGCAAACAGCCTCCAAACAAAGCAGGGCGCTTAGGTAGGAGAAGTAAGCACACCAGGAGGGAATCTGCCTGTGAGGGAAGCTGTGCAGCACATCCCTTGTTCCGCTCGCCATTTCCCTCACTCTTAGGCAAAGCCCATCTCAGCTTGCTTGTGGGTGTGCCTCCGTGCTCAGAAGCAGCCCCGAGGCAGGCAGGACAGTGCGGGATGTCTTTTGGACACGCAGCATGCTGCTTCCCATGCCCGGAACAAACTGCGAGCAGGTGCCTCGCTTGCGCTTCCATCTGCCGAGACTTGGAGCTGGCCAGCGCGCAGCTTCCCGCAGTGTGTGCTGCTGTCCGCAAACAGCCTCCAAACAAAGCAGGGCGCTAAGGCAAGAGAAGTAAGCGCCCCGGAAGGGAATCTGCCTGTGAGGGAAGCTGTGCAGCACATCCCTTGTTCCGCTCGCCATTTCCCTGACTCTTAGCCAAAGCCCATCTCAGCTTGCTTGTGGGTGTGCCTCCGTGCTCAGAAGCAGCCCCGAGGCAGGCAGGACAGTGCGGGATGTCTTCTGGGCATGCAGCATGCTGCTTCCCATGCCCGGGACAAACTGCGAGCAGGTGCCTCGCTTGCGCTTCCATCTGCCGAGTCTTAGAGGCGGACAAGCAAGAAGCTTCGTGCAGTGTGTGCTGCTGTCCGCAGACAGCCTCCAAACAAAGCAGGGCGCTAAGGCAAGAGAAGTAAGCGCCCCAGGAGGGAATCTGCCTGCGAGGGAAGATGTGCAGCACATCCCTTGCTGTGCTCGCCACTTCCCTCACTCTTAGGCAAAGCCCATCTCAGCTGGCTTGTAGGTGTGCCTCCGTGCTCAGAAGCAACCCCGAGGCAGGCAGGACAGTGCGGGATGTCTTCTGGGCACGCAGCATGCTGCTTCCCATGCCCGGAACAAACTGCGAGCAGGTGCCTCGCTTGCGCTTCCATCTGCCGAGACTTAGAGGCGGACAAGCAAGAAGCTTCCCGCAGTGTGTGCTGCTGTCCGCAAACAGCCTCCAAACAAAGCAGGGCGCTTAGGCAGGAGAAGTAAGCACACCAGGAGGGAATCTGCCTGTGAGGGAAGCTGTGCAGCACATCCCTTGTTCCGCTCGCCATTTCCCTGACTCTCAGCCAAAGCCCATCTCAGCTTGCTTGTGGGTGTGCCTCCGTGCTCAGAAGCAGCCCCGAGGCAGGCAGGACAGTGCGGGATGTCTTCTGGGCACGCAGCATGCTGCTTCCCATGCCCGGGACAAACTGCGAGCAGGTGCCTCGCTTGCGCTTCCATCTGCCGAGACTTGGAGCTGGCCAGCGTGCAGCTTCCCGCAGTGTGTGCTGCTGTCTGCAAACAGCCTCCAAACAAAGCAGGGCGCTAAGGCAAGAGAAGTAAGCGCCCCAGGAAGGAATCAGCCTGCGAGGGAAGCTGTGCAGCACATGCCTTCTTCCGCTCGCCACTTCCCTCACTCTTAGGCAAAGCCCATCTCAGCTGGCTTGTAGGCGTGCCTCCGTGCTCAGAAGCAGCCCCGAGGCAGGCAGGACAGAGCGGGAAGTCTTCTGGGCATGCAGCATGCTGCTTCCCATGCCCGGGACAAACTGCGAGCAGGTGCCTCGCTTGCGCTTCCATCTGCCGAGACTTAGAGGCGGACAAGAAAGAAGATTCCCGCTGTGTGTGCTGCTGTCCGCAAACAGCCTCCAAACAAAGCAGGGCGCTAAGACAAGAGAAGTAAGCGCCCCAGGAGGGAATCTGCCTGCGAGGGAAGCTGTGCAGCACATCCCTTGCTGTGCTCGCCACTTCCCTCACTCTTAGGCAAAGCCCATCTCAGCTGGCTTGTGGGTGTGCCTCCGTGCTCAGAAGCAGCCCCGAGGCAGGCAGGACAGAGCGGGAAGTCTTCTGGGCATGCAGCATACTGCTTCCCATGCCCGGAACAAACTGCGAGCAGGTGCCTCGCTTGCGCTTCCATCTGCCGAGACTTAGAGGCAGACAAGCAAGCAGCTTCCCGCAGTGTGTGCTGCTGTCCGCAAACAGCCTCCAAACAAAGCAGGGCGCTTAGGCAGGAGAAGTAAGCACCCCAGGAGGGAATCTGCCTGCGAGGGAAGCTGTGCAGCACATCCCTTGTTCTGCTCGCCACTTCCCTCACTCTTAGGGAAAGCCCATCTCAGCTGGCTTGTAGGCGTGCCTCCGTGCTCAGAAGCAGCCCCGAGGCAGGCAGGACAGTGCGGGATGTCTTCTGGGCACGCAGCATGCTGCTTCCCATGCCCGGGACAAACTGCGAGCAGGTGCCTCGCTTGCGCTTCTATCTGCCGAGACTTGGAGCTGGCCAGCGCGCAGCTTCCCGCAGTGTGTGCTGCTGTCCGCAGACAGCCTCCAAACAAAGCAGGGCGCTTAGGCAGGAGAAGTAAGCGCCCCAGGAGGAAATCTGCCTGCGAGGGAAGCTGTGCAGCACATCCCTTGCTGTGCTCGCCACTTCCCTCACTCTTAGGCAAAGCCCATCTCAGGTTGCTTGTAGGCGTGCCTCCGTGCTCAGAAGCAGCCCCGAGGCAGGCAGGACAGAGCGGGAAGTCTTCTGGGCATGCAGCATGCTGCTTCCCATGCCCGGGACAAACTGCGAGCAGGTGCCTCGCTTGCGCTTCCATCTGCCGAGACTTAGAGGCGGACAAGCAAGAAGATTCCCGCTGTGTGTGCTGCTGTCCGCAAACAGCCTCCAAACAAAGCAGGGCGCTAAGGCAAGAGAAGTAAGCGCCCCAGGAGGGAATCTGCCTGCGAGGGAAGCTGTGCAGCACATCCCTTGTTCTGCTCGCCACTTCCCTCACTCTTAGGCAAAGCCCATCTCAGCTTGCTTGTGGGTGTGCCTCCGTGCTCAGAAGCAGCCCCGAGGCAGGCAGGACAGAGCGGGAAGTCTTCTGGGCATGCAGCATGCTGCTTCCCATGCCCGGGACAAACTGCGAGCAGGTGCCTCGCTTGCGCTTCCATCTGCCGAGACTTAGAGGCGGACAAGAAAGAAGATTCCCGCTGTGTGTGCTGCTGTCCGCAAACAGCCTCCAAACAAAGTAGGGCGCTTAGGCAGGAGAAGTATAGCGCCCCAGGAGGGAATCTGCCTGCGAGGGAAGCTGTGCAGCACATCCCTTGTTCTGCTCGCCACTTCCCTCACTCTTAGGGAAAGCCCATCTCAGCTGGCTTGTAGGCGTGCCTCCGTGCTCAGAAGCAGCCCCGAGGCAGGCAGGACAGTGCGGGATGTCTTCTGGGCACGCAGCATGCTGCTTCCCATGCCCGGGACAAACCGCGAGCAGGTGCTTCGCTTGCGCTTCTATCTGCCGAGACTTGGAGCTGGCCAGCGCGCAGCTTCCCGCAGTGTGTGCTGCTGTCCGCAGACAGCCTCCAAACAAAGCAGGGCACTAGGGCAAGAGAAATAAGCACACCAGGAGGGAATCTGCCTGCGAGGAAAGCTGTGCAGCACATCCCTTGTTCCGCTCGCCACTTCCCTGACTCTTAGGCAAAGCGCATCTCAGCTGGCTTGTAGGTGTGCCTCCGTGCTCAGAAGCAGCCGCGAGGCAGGCAGGACAGAGCGGGAAGTCTTCTGGGCATGCAGCATGCTGCTTCCCATGCCCGGGACAAACTGCGAGCAGGTGCCTCGCTTGCGCTTCCATCTGCCGAGACTTAGAGGCGGACAAGAAAGAAAGTTCCCGCTGTGTGTGCTGCTGTCCGCAAACAGCCTCCAAACAAAGCAGGGCGCTAAGGCAAGAGAACTAAGCGCCCCAGGAGGGAATCTGCCTGCGAGGGAAGCTGTGCAGCACATCCCTTGCTGTGCTCGCCACTTCCCTCACTCTTAGGCAAAGCCCATCTCAGCTGGCTTGTAGGCGTGCCTCCGTGCTCAGAAGCAGCCCCGTGGCAGGCAGGACAGTGCGAGAAGCACTCTGGGCATGCAGCATGCTGCTTCCCATGCCCGGGACAAACTGCGAGCAGGTGCTTCGCTTGCGCTTCCATCTGCCGAGACTTGGAGCTGGCCAGCGCGCAGCTTCCCGCAGTGTGCGCTGCTGTCCGCAAACAGCCTCCAAACAAAGCAGGGCACTAGGGCAAGAGAAATAAGCACACCAGGAGGGAATCTGCCTGCGAGGGAAGCTGTGCAGCACATCCCTTGTTCCGCTCGCCATTTCCCTGACTCTTAGGCAAAGCCCATCTCAGCTTGCTTGTGGGTGTGCCTCCGTGCTCAGAAGCAGCCCCGAGGCAGGCAGGACAGTGCGGGATGTCTTCTGGGCACGCAGCATGCTGCTTCCCATGCCCGGGACAAACTGCGAGCAGGTGCCTCGCTTGCGCTTCCATCTGCCGAGACTTAGAGGCAGACAAGCAAGAAGCTTCCTGCTGTGTGTGCTGCTGTCCGCAAACAGCCTCCAAACAAAGCAGGGCGCTTAGGCAGGAGAAGTAAGCACCCCAGGAGGGAATCTGCCTGCGAGGGAAGCTGTGCAGCACATCCCTTGCTGTGCTCGCCACTTCCCTCACTCTTAGGCAAAGCCCATCTCAGCTGGCTTGTAGGCGTGCCTCCGTGCTCAGAAGCAGCCCCGAGGCAGGCAGGACAGTGCGAGAAGTACTCTGGGCACGCAGCATGCTGCTTCCCATGCCCGGGACAAACCGCGAGCAGGTGCTTCGCTTGCGCTTCTATCTGCCGAGACTTGGAGCTGGCCAGCGTGCAGCTTCCCGCAGTGTGTGCTGCTGTCCGCAAACAGCCTCCAAACAAAGCAGGGTACTAGGGCAAGAGAAGTAAGCGCCCCAGGAGGGAATCTGCCTGCGAGGGAAGCTGTGCAGCACATCCCTTGCTGTGCTCGCCACTTCCCTCACTCTTAGGCAAAGCCCATCTCAGCTTGCTTGTGGGTGTGCCTCCGTGCTCAGAAGCAGCCCCGAGGCAGGCAGGACAGTGCGGGATGTCTTCTGGGCACGCAGCATGCTGCTTCCATGCCCGGGACAAACTGCGAGCAGGTGCCTCGCTTGCGCTTCCATCTGCTGAGACTTAGAGGCGGACAAGCAAGAAGCTTCCCGCAGTGTGTGCTGCTGTCCGCAAACAGCCTCCAAACAAAGCAGGGCGCTTAGGCAGGAGAAGTAAGCGCCCCAGGAGGGAATCTGCCTGCGAGGGAAGCTGTGCAGCACATCCCTTGCTGTGCTCGCCACTTCCCTCACTCTTAGGCAAAGCCCATCTCAGCTGGCTTGTAGGCGTGCCTCCGTGCTCAGAAGCAGCCCTGAGGTAGGCAGGACAGTGTGGGATGTCTTCTGGGCACGCAGCATGCTGCTTCACATGCCCGGAACAAACTGCGAGCAGGTGCCTCGCTTGCGCTTCCATCTGCCGAGACTTAGAGGCGGACAAGCAAGAAGCTTCCCGCTGTGTATGCTGCTGTCCGCAGACAGCCTCCAAACAAAGCAGGGCGCTTAGGCAGGAGAAGTAAGCAACCCAGGAGGGAATCTGCCTGCGAGGGAAGCTGTGCAGCACATCCCTTGTTCCGCTCGCCATTTCCCTGGATCTTAGACAAAGCCCATCTCAGCTTGCTTGTGGGTGTGCCTCCGTGCTCAGAAGCAGCCCCGAGGCAGGCAGGACAGTGCGAGAAGTACTCTGGGCACGCAGCATGCTGCTTCCCATGCCCGGAACAAACTGCGAGCAGGTGCCTCGCTTGCGCTTCCATCTGCCGAGACTTAGAGGCAGACAAGCAAGAAGCTTCCCGCAGTGTGTGCTGCTGTCCGCAAACAGCCTCCAAACAAAACAGGGCGCTTAGGCAGGAGAAGTAAGGGCCCCAGGAGGGAATCTGCCTGCGAGGAAAGCTGTGCAGCACATCCCTTGTTCCGCTCGCCATTTCCCTGACTCTTAGCCAAAGCCCATCTCAGCTTGCTGGTGGGTGTGCCTCCGTGCTCAGAAGCAGCCGCGAGGCAGGCAGGACAGTGCGGGATGTCTTTTGGACACGCAGCATGCTGCTTCCCATGCCCGGGACAAACTGCGAGCAGGTGCCTCGCTTGCGCTCCCATCTGCCGAGACTTAGAGGCGGACAAGAAAGAAGCTTACCGCAGTGTGTGCTGCTGTCCGCAAACAGCCTCCAAACAAAGCAGGGCGCTTAGGCAGGAGAAGTAAGCACCCCAGCAGGGAATCTGCCTGCGAGGGAAGCTGTGCAGCACATCCCTTGTTCTGCTCGCCACTACCCTCACTCTTAGCCAAAGCCCATCTCAGCTGGCTTGTAGGCGTGCCTCCGTGCTCAGAAGCAGCCCCGAGGCAGGCAGGACAGTGCGAGAAGTACTCTGGGCACGCAGCATGCTGCTTCCCATGCCCGGGACAAACCGCGAGCAGGTGCTTCGCTTGCGCTTCTATCTGCCGATACTTGGAGCTGGCCAGCGCGCAGCTTCCCGCAGTGTGTGCTGCTGTCCGCAGACAGCCTCCAAACAAAGCAGGGCGCTTAGGCAGGAGAAGTAAGCGCCCCAGGAGGGAATCTGCCTGCGAGGGAAGCTGTGCAGCACATCCCTTGCTGTGCTCGCCACTTCCCTCACTCTTAGGCAAAGCCCATCTCAGCTGGCTTGTAGGCGTGCCTCCGTGCTCAGAAGCAGCCCCGAGGCAGGCAGGACAGTGCGGGATATCTTTTGTACACGCAGCATGCTGCTTCCCATGCCTGGAACAAACTGCGAGCAGGTGCCTTGCTTGCGCTTCCATCTCCCGAGTCTTAGAGGCGGACAAGAAATAAGCTTCCCGCAGTGTGTGCTGCTGTCCGCAAACAGCCTCCAAACAAAGCAGGGCGCTTAGGCAGGAGAAGTAAGCGCCCCAGGAGGGAATCTGCCTGCGAGGGAAGCTGTGCAGCACATCCCTTGCTGTGCTCGCCACTTCCCTCACTCTTACGCAAAGCGCCTCTCAGCTTGCTGGTGGGTGTGCCTCCGTGCTCAGAAGCAGCCCCGAGGCAGGCAGGACAGTGCGGGATGTCTTTTGCACACGCAGCATGCTGCTTCCCATGCCCGGGACAAACTGCGAGCAGGTGCCTCGCTTGCGCTTCCATCTGCCGAGACTTAGAGGCGGACAAGCAAGAAGCTTCCCGCTGTGTGTGCTGCTCTCCGCAAACAGCCTCCAAACAAAGCAGGGCACTAGGGCAAGAGAAATAAGCACACCAGGAGGGAATCTGCCTGCGAGGAAAGCTGTGCAGCACATCCCTTGTTCCGCTCGCCACTTCCCTGACTCTTAGGCAAAGCGCATCTCAGCTGGCTTGTAGGTGTGCCTCCGTGCTCAGAAGCAGCCGCGAGGCAGGCAGGACAGTGCGAGAAGCACTCTGGGCACGCAGCATGCTGCTTCCCATGCCCGGGACAAACTGCGAGCAGGTGCCTCGCTTGCGCTTCCATCTGCCGAGACTTGGAGCTGGCCAGCGCGCAGCTTCCCGCAGTGTGCGCTGCTGTCCGCAAACAGCCTCCAAACAAAGCAGGGCACTAGGGCAAGAGAAATAAGCACCCCAGGAGGGAATCTGCCTGCGAGGGAAGCTGTGCAGCACATCCCTTGTTCCGCTCGCCATTTCCCTGACTCTTAGGCAAAGCCCATCTCAGCTTGCTTGTGGGTGTGCCTCCGTGCTCAGAAGCAGCCCCGAGGCAGGCAGGACAGTGCGGGATGTCTTCTGGGCACGCAGCATGCTGCTTCCCATGCCCGGGACAAACTGCGAGCAGGTGCCTCGCTTGCGCTTCCATCTGCCGAGACTTAGAGGCGGACAAGCAAGAAGCTTCCTGCTGTGTGTGCTGCTGTCCGCAAACAGCCTCCAAACAAAGCAGGGCGCCTAGGCAGGAGAAGTAAGCACCCCAGGAGGGAATCTGCCTGCGAGGGAAGCTGTGCAGCACATCCCTTGCTGTGCTCGCCACTTCCCTCACTCTTAGGCAAAGCCCATCTCAGCTGGCATGTAGGCGTGCCTCCGTGCTCAGAAGCAGCCCCGAGGCAGGCAGGACAGTGCGAGTAGTACTCTGGGCACGCAGCATGCTGCTTCCCATGCCCGGGACAAACCGCGAGCAGGTGCTTCGCTTGCGCTTCTATCTGCCGAGACTTGGAGCTGGCCAGCGCGCAGCTTCCAGCAGTGTGTGCTGCTGTCCGCAAACAGCCTCCAAACAAAGCAGGGCACTAGGGCAAGAGAAATAAGCACCCCAGGAGGGAATCTGCCTGCGAGGGAAGCTGTGCAGCACATCCCTTGCTGTGCTCGCCATTTCCCTGGATCTTAGGCAAAGCCCATCTCAGCTGGCTTGTGGGTGTGCCTCCGTGCTCAGAAGCAGCCCCGAGGCAGGCAGGACAGTGCGGGATATCTTTTGGACACGCAGCATGCTGCTTCCCATGTCTGGAACAAACTGCGAGCAGGTGCCTCGCTTGCGCTTCCATCTGCCGAGACTTAGAGGCGGACAAGCAAGAAGCTTCCCGCTGTGTGTGCTGCTGTCCGCAAAGAGCCTCCAAACAAAGCAGGGCGCTAAGGCAGTAGAAGTAAACGCCCCAGGAGGGAATCTGCCTGCGAGGGAAGCTGTGCAGCACATCCCTTGCTGTGCTCGCCACTTCCCTCACTCTTAGGCAAAGCCCATCTCAGCTGGCTTGTAGGCGTGCCTCCGTGCTCAGAAGCAGCCCCGAGGCAGGCAGGACAGTGCGGGATGTCTTCTGGGCATGCAGCATGCTGCTTCCCATGCCCGGGACAAACTGCGAGCAGGTGCCTCGCTTGCGCTTCCATCTGCCGAGACTTGGAGGCGGACAAGAAAGAAGATTCCCGCTGTGTGTGCTGCTGTCCGCAAACAGCCTCCAAACAAAGCAGGGCGCTTAGGCAGGAGAAGTAAGCGCCCCAGGAGGAAATCTGCCTGCGAGGGAAGCTGTGCAGCACATCCCTTGCTGTGCTCGCCACTTCCCTCACTCTTAGGCAAAGCCCATCTCAGCTTGCTTGTAGGCGTGGCTCCGTGCTCAGAAGCAGCCCCGAGGCAGGCAGGACAGTGCGGGAAGTCTTCTGGGCATGCAGCATGCTGCTTCCCATGCCCGGGACAAACTGCGAGCAGGTGCCTCCCTTGCGCTTCCATCTGCTGAGACTTAGAGGCAGACAAGCAAGCAGCTTCCCGCAGTGTGTGCTGCTGTCCGCAAACAGCCTCCAAACAAAGCAGGGCGCTAAGACAAGAGAAGTAAGCGCCCCAGGAGGGAATCAGCCTGCGAGGGAAGCTGTGCAGCACATGCCTTCTTCCGCTCGCCACTTCCCTGACTCTTAGGCAAAGCCCATCTCAGGTTGCTTGTAGGCGTGCCTCCGTGCTCAGAAGCAGCCCCGAGGCAGGCAGGACAGAGCGGGAAGTCTTCTGGGCATGCAGCATGCTGCTTCCCATGCCCGGGACAAACTGCGAGCAGGTGCCTCGCTTGCGCTTCCATCTGCCGAGACTTAGAGGCGGACAAGAAAGAAGATTCCCGCTGTGTGTGCTGCTGTCCGCAAACAGCCTCCAAACAAAGCAGGGCGCTTAGGCAGGAGAAGTAAGCACCCCAGGAGGGAATCTGCCTGCGAGGGAAGCTGTGCAGCACATCCCTTGCTGTGCTCGCCACTTCCCTCACTCTTAGGCAAAGCCCATCTCAGCTGGCTTGTAGGCGTGCCTCCGTGCTCAGAAGCAGCCCCGTGGCAGGCAGGACAGTGCGAGAAGTACTCTGGGCACGCAGCATGCTGCTTCCCATGCCCGGGACAAACCGCGAGCAGGTGCTTCGCTTGCGCTTCTATCTGCCGAGACTTGGAGCTGGCCAGCGCGCAGCTTCCCGCAGTGTGTGCTGCTGTCCGCAGACAGCCTCCAAACAAAGCAGGGCACTAGGGCAAGAGAAATAAGCACACCAGGAGGGAATCTGCCTGCGAGGGTAGCTGTGCAGCACATCCCTTGCTGTGCTCGCCACTTCCCGGACTCTTAGGCAAAGCCCATCTCAGGTTGCTTGTAGGCGTGGCTCCGTGCTCAGAAGCAGCCGCGAGGCAGGCAGGACAGTGCGGGAAGTCTTCTGGGCATGCAGCATGCTGCTTCC
Organism: Rhea pennata; assembly: GCF_028389875.1. Classification (NCBI taxonomy): domain Eukaryota; kingdom Metazoa; phylum Chordata; class Aves; order Rheiformes; family Rheidae; genus Rhea; species Rhea pennata. The sequence goes on along the minus strand of NW_026907685.1, from coordinate 1,068,619 downwards.
CATGCCCGGAACAAACTGCGAGCAGGTGCCTCCCTTGCGCTTCCATCTGCCGAGACTTAGAGGCGGACAAGAAAGAAGCTTCCCGCAGTGTGTGCTGCTGTCCGCAGAAAGCCTCCAAACAAAGCAGGGCGCTTTTACAGGAGAACTAAGCGACTCAGGAGGGAATCTGCCTGCGAGGGAAGCTGTGCAGCACATCCCTTGCTGTGCTCGCCACTTCCCTCACTCTTAGGCAAAGCCCATCTCAGCTGGCTTGTAGGCGTGCCTCCGTGCTCAGAAGCAGCCCCGAGGCAGGCAGGACAGTGCGGGATATCTTTTGTACACGCAGCATGCTGCTTCCCATGCCCGGAACAAACTGCGAGCAGGTGCCTCCCTTGCGCTTCCATCTGCCGAGGCTTAGAGGCAGACAAGCAAGAAGATTCCCGCTGTGTGTGCTGCTGTCCGCAAACAGCCTCCAAACAAAGCAGGGCGCTTAGGCAGGAGAAGTAAGCGCCCCAGGAGGGAATCTGCCTGCGAGGAAAGCTGTGCAGCACATCCCTTGTTCCGCTCGCCATTTCCCTGACTCTTAGCCAAAGCCCATCTCAGCTGGCTGGTGGGTGTGCCTCCGTGCTCAGAAGCAGCCCCGAGGCAGGCAGGACAGTGCGGGATATCTTTTGGACACGCAGCATGCTGCTTCCCATGCCTGGAACAAACTGCGAGCAGGTGCCTCGCTTGCGCTTCCATCTGCTGAGACTTAGAGGCGGACAAGCAAGAAGCTTCCGCAGTGTGTGCTGCTGTCCGCAAACAGCCTCCAAACAAAGCAGGGCGCTAAGGCAAGAGAAGTAAGCGCCCCAGGAGGGAATCTGCCTGCGAGGGAAGCTGTGCAGCACATCCCTTGCTGTGCTCGCCACTTCCCTCACTCTTAGGCAAAGCCCATCTCAGCTTGCTGGTGGGTGTGCCTCCGTGCTCAGAAGTAGCCCCGAGGCAGGCAGGACAGTGCGGGATGTCTTCTGGGCATGCAGCATGCTGCTTCCCATGCCCGGGACAAACTGCGAGCAGGTGCCTCGCTTGCGCTTCTATCTGCTGAGACTTGGAGCTGGCCAGCGCGCAGCTTCCCGCAGTGTGTGCTGCTGTCCGCAGACAGCCTCCAAACACAGCAGGGCGCTAAGACAGGAGAACTAAGCGCACCAGGAGGGAATCTGCCTGCGAGGGAAGCTGTGCAGCACATCCCTTGCTGTGCTCGCCACTTCCCTCACTCTTAGGCAAAGCCCATCTCAGCTGGCTTGTGGGCATGCCTCCGTGCTCAGAAGCAGCCCCGAGGCAGGCAGCACAGAGCGGGAAGTCGTCTGGGCATGCAGCATGCTGCTTCCCATGCCCGGGACAAACTGCGAGCAGGTGCCTCGCTTGCGCTTCCATCTGCCGAGACTTAGGGGCGGACAAGCAAGAAGCTTCCCGCTGTGTGTGCTGCTGTCCACAAACAGCCTCCAAACAAAGCAGGGCGCTTAGGCAGGAGAAGTAAGCACCCCAGGAGGGAATCTGCCTGCGAGGGAAGCTGTGCAGCACATCCCTTGTTCTGCTCGCCACTTCCCTGACTCTTAGGCAAAGCCCATCTCAGCTTGCTTGTGGGTGTGCCTCCGTGCTCAGAAGCAGCCCCGAGGCAGGCAGGACAGTGCGGGATGTCTTTTGGACACGCAGCATGCTGCTTCCCATGCCCGGGACAAACTGCGAGCAGGTGCCTCCCTTGCGCTTCCATCTGGCGAGACTTGGAGCTGGCCAGCGCGCAGCTTCCCGCACTGTGTGCTGCTGTCCGCAGACAGCCTCCAAACAAAGCAGGGCACTAGGGCAAGAGAAATAAGCACACCAGGACGGAATCTGCCTGCGAGGGAAGCTGTGCAGCACATCCCTTGTTCCGCTCGCCATTTCCCTGACTCTTAGCCAAAGCCCATCTCAGCTTGCTTGTGGGTGTGCCTCCGTGCTCAGAAGCAGCCCCGAGGCAGGCAGGACAGTGCGGGATGTCTTTTGGACACGCAGCATGCTGCTTCCCATGCCCGGGACAAACTGCGAGCAGGTGCCTCGCTTGCGCTTCCATCTGCCGAGACTTAGAGGCGGACAAGCAAGAAGCTTCCCGCAGTGTGTGCTGCTGTCCGCAGATAGCCTCCAAACAAAGCAGGGCGCTTAGGCAGGAGAAGTAAGCGCCCCAGGAGGGAATCTGCCTGCGAGGGAAGCTGTGCAGCACATCCCTTGTTCCGCTTGCCACTTCCCTCACTCTTAGGCAAAGCCCATCTCAGGTTGCTTGTAGGAGTGCCTCCGTGCTCAGAAGCAGCCCCGAGGCAGGCAGGACAGAGCGGGAAGTCTTCTGGGCATGCAGCATGCTGCTTCCCATGCCCGGGACAAACTGCGAGCAGGTGCCTCCCTTGCGCTTCCATCTGCCGAGACTTAGAGGCAGACAAGCAAGAAGCTTCCCGCAGTGTGTGCTGCTGTCCGCAAACAGCCTCCAAACAAAGCAGGGCGCTTAGGCAGGAGAAGTAAGCGCCCCAGGAGGGAATCTGCCTGCGAGGGAAGCTGTGCAGCACATCCCTTGCTGTGCTCGCCACTTCCCTCACTCTTAGGGAAAGCGCCTCTCAGCTTGCTGGTGGGTGTGCCTCCGTGCTCAGAAGCAGCCCCGAGGCAGGCAGGACAGTGCGGGATGTCTTCTGGGCACGCAGCATGCTGCTTCCCATGCCCGGGGCAAACCGCGAGCAGGTGCTTCGCTTGCGCTTCTATCTGCCGAGACTTGGAGTTGGCCAGCGCGCAGCTTCCCGCAGTGTGTGCTGCTGTCCGCAGATAGCCTCCAAACAAAGCAGGGCGCTTAGGCAGGAGAAGTAAGCGCCCCAGGAGGGAATCTGCCTGCGAGGGAAGCTGTGCAGCACATCCCTTGTTCCGCTTGCCACTTCCCTCACTCTTAGGCAAAGCCCCTCTCAGCTTGCTTGTAGGCGTGCCTCCGTGCTCAGAAGCAGCCCCGAGGCAGGCAGGACAGTGCGAGAAGTACTCTGGGCACGCAGCATGCTGCTTCCCATGACCGGGACAAACCGCGAGCAGGTGCTTCGCTTGTGCTTCTATCTGCCGAGACTTGGAGCTGGCCAGCGCGCATCTTCCCGCAGTGTGTGCTGCTGTCCGCAAACAGCCTCCAAACAAAGCAGGGCACTAGGGCAAGAGAAATAAGCACACCAGGAGGGAATCTGCCTGCGAGGGAAGCTGTGCAGCACATCCCTTGTTCCGCTCGCCATTTCCCTGACTCTTAGCCAAAGCCCATCTCAGCTTGCTTGTGGGTGTGCCTCCGTGCTCAGAAGCAGCCCCGAGGCAGGCAGGACAGTGCGGGATGTCTTTTGGACACGCAGCATGCTGCTTCCCATGCCCGGGACAAACTGCGAGCAGGTGCCTCGCTTGCGCTTCCATCTGCCAAGACTTAGAGGCGGACAAGCAAGAAGCTTCCCGCTGTGTGTGCTGCTGTCCGCAAACAGCCTCCAAACAAAGCAGGGCGCCTAGGCAGGAGAAGTAAGCACCCCAGGAGGGAATCTGCCTGCGAGGGAAGCTGTGCAGCACATCCCTTGTTCTGCTCGCCACTTCCCTCACTCTTAGGCAAAGGCCATCTCAGCTTGCTTGTGGGTGTGCCTCCGTGCTCAGAAGCAGCCCCGAGGCAGGCAGGACAGTGCGAGAAGTACTCTGGGCACGCAGCATGCTGCTTCCCATGCCCGGGACAAACTGCGAGCAGGTGCCTCGCTTGCGCTTCCATCTGCCAAGACTTAGAGGCGGACAAGCAAGAAGCTTCCCGCTGTGTGTGCTGCTGTCCGCAAACAGCCTCCAAACAAAGCAGGGCGCCTAGGCAGGAGAAGTAAGCACCCCAGGAGGGAATCTGCCTGCGAGGGAAGCTGTGCAGCACATCCCTTGTTCTGCTCGCCACTTCCCTCACTCTTAGGCAAAGCCCATCTCAGCTTGCTTGTGGGTGTGCCTCCGTGCTCAGAAGCAGCCCCGAGGCAGGCAGGACAGTGCGAGAAGTACTCTGGGCACGCAGCATGCTGCTTCCCATGCCCGGGACAAACTGCGAGCAGGTGCCTCGCTTGCGCTTCCATCTGCCGAGACTTAGAGGCGGACAAGCAAGAAGCTTCCCGCTGTGTGTGCTGCTGTCCGCAAACAGCCTCCAAACAAAGCAGGGCGCTAAGGCAGGAGAACTAAGCGCCCCAGGAGGGAATCTGCCTGCGAGGGAAGATGTGCAGCACATCCCTTGCTGTGCTCGCCACTTCCTTCACTCTTAGGCAAAGCCCCTCTCAGCTTGCTGGTGGGTGTGCCTCCGTGCTCAGAAGCAGCCCCGAGGCAGGCAGGACAGTGCGGGATGTCTTTTGGACACGCAGCATGCTGCTTCCCATGCCCGGGACAAACTGCGAGCAGGTGCCTCGCTTGCGCTTCCATCTGCCGAGACTTAGAGGCGGACAAGAAAGAAGCTTCCCGCAGTGTGTGCTGCTGTCCGCAAACAGCCTCCAAACAAAGCAGGGCGCTTAGGCAGGAGAAGTAAGCACCCCAGGAGGGAATCTGCCTGCGAGGGAAGCTGTGCAGCACATCCCTTGCTGTGCTCGCCACTTCCCTCACTCTTAGGCAAAGCGCCTCTCAGCTTGCTGGTGGGTGTGCCTCCGTGCTCAGAAGCAGCCCCGAGGCAGGCAGGACAGTGCGGGATGTCTTCTGGGCACGCAGCATGCTGCTTCCCATGCCCGGGGCAAACCGCGAGCAGGTGCTTCGCTTGCGCTTCTATCTGCCGAGACTTGGAGCTGGCCAGCGCGCAGCTTCCCGCAGTGTGTGCTGCTGTCCGCAGATAGCCTCCAAACAAAGCAGGGCGCTTAGGCAGGAGAAGTAAGCGCCCCAGGAGGGAATCTGCCTGCGAGGGAAGCTGTGCAGCACATCCCTTGTTCCGCTTGCCACTTCCCTCACTCTTAGGCAAAGCCCATCTCAGGTTGCTTGTAGGCGTGCCTCCGTGCTCAGAAGCAGCCCCGAGGCAGGCAGGACAGAGCGGGAAGTCTTCTGGGCATGCAGCATGCTGCTTCCCATGCCCGGAACAAACTGCGAGCAGGTGCCTCCCTTGCGCTTCCATCTGCCGAGACTTAGAGGCAGACAAGCAAGAAGCTTCCCGCAGTGTGTGCTGCTGTCCGCAAAAAGCCTCCAAACAAAGCAGGGCGCTTAGGCAGGAGAAGTAAGCGCCCCAGGAGGGAATCTGCCTGCGAGGGAAGCTGTGCAGCACATCCCTTGCTGTGCTCGCCACTTCCCTCACTCTTAGGCAAAGCGCCTCTCAGCTTGCTGGTGGGTGTGCCTCCGTGCTCAGAAGCAGCCCCGAGGCAGGCAGGACAGTGCGGGATGTCTTCTGGGCACGCAGCATGCTGCTTCCCATGCCCGGGGCAAACCGCGAGCAGGTGCTTCGCTTGCGCTTCTATCTGCCGAGACTTGGAGCTGGCCAGCGCGCAGCTTCCCGCAGTGTGTGCTGCTGTCCGCAGATAGCCTCCAAACAAAGCAGGGCGCTTAGGCAGGAGAAGTAAGCGCCCCAGGAGGGAATCTGCCTGCGAGGGAAGCTGTGCAGCACATCCCTTGTTCCGCTTGCCACTTCCCCTCACTCTTAGGCAAAGCCCATCTCAGCTGGCTTGTAGGCGTGCCTCCGTGCTCAGAAGCAGCCCCGAGGCAGGCAGGACAGAGCGGGAAGTCTTCTGGGCATGCAGCATGCTGCTTCCCATGCCCGGAACAAACTGCGAGCAGGTGCCTCGCTTGCGCTTCCATCTGCCGAGACTTAGAGGCAGACAAGCAAGAAGCTTCCCGCAGTGTGTGCTGCTGTCCGCAAACAGCCTCCAAACAAAACAGGGCGCTTAGGCAGGAGAAGTAAGCGCCCCAGGAGGGAATCTGCCTGCGAGGGAAGCTGTGCAGCACATCCCTTGCTGTGCTCGCCACTTCCTCACTCTTAGGCAAAGCCCATCTCAGCTTGCTGGTGGGTGTGCCTCCGTGCTCAGAAGCAGCCGCGAGGCAGGCAGGACAGAGCGGGAAGTCTTCTGGGCACGCAGCATGCTGCTTCCCATGCCCGGGACAAACTGCGAGCAGGTGCCTCGCTTGCGCTTCCATCTGCCGAGACTTAGAGGGCGGTCAAGAAAGAAGATTCTCGCAGTGTGTGCTGCTGTCCGCAAACAGCCTCCAAACAAAGCAGGGGCGCTTAGGCAGGAGAAGTAAGCGCCCCAGGAGGGAATCTGCCTGCGAGGGAAGCTGTGCAGCACATCCCTTGTTCCGCTCGCCACTTCCCTCACTCTTAGGCAAAGCCCATCTCAGCTTGCATGTAGGCGTGCCTCCGTGCTAAGAAGCAGCCCTGAGGTAGGCAGGACAGTGTGGGATGTCTTCTGGGCACGCAGCATGCTGCTTCCCATGCCCGGGACAAACTGCGAGCAGGTGCCTCGCTTACGCTTCCATCTGCCGAGACTTAGAGGCGGACAAGCAAGAAGCTTCCCGCTGTGTGTGCTGCTGTCCGCAAACAGCCTCCAAACAAAGCAGGGCGCTAAGGCAGGAGAACTAAGCGCCCCAGGAGGGAATCTGCCTGCGAGGGAAGATGTGCAGCACATCCCTTGCTGTGCTCGCCACTTCCTTCACTCTTAGGCAAAGCGCCTCTCAGCTTGCTGGTGGGTGTGCCTCCGTGCTCAGAAGCAGCCCCGAGGCAGGCAGGACAGTGCGGGATGTCTTTTGGACACGCAGCATGCTGCTTCCCATGCCCGGGACAAACTGCGAGCAGGTGCCTCGCTTGCGCTTCCATCTGCCGAGACTTAGAGGCGGACAAGAAAGAAGCTTCCCGCAGTGTGTGCTGCTGTCCGCAAACAGCCTTAAAACAAAGCAGGGCGCTTAGGCAGGAGAAGTAAGCACCCCAGGAGGGAATCTGCCTGCGAGGGAAGCTGTGCAGCACATCCCTTGCTGTGCTCGCCACTTCCCTCACTCTTAGGCAAAGCCCATCTCAGCTGGCTTGTAGGTGTGCCTCCGTGCTCAGAAGTAGCCCAGAGGCAGGCAGGATACAGCGGGATGTCTTCTGGGCATGCAGCATGCTGCTTCCCATGCCTGGAACAAACTGCGAGCAGGTGCCTCGCTTGCGCTTCCATCTCCCGAGTCTTAGAGGCAGACAAGCAAGAAGCTTCCCGCTGTGTGTGCTGCTGTCCGCAAACAGCCTCCAAACAAAGCAGGGCGCTTAGGCAGGAGAAGTAAGCGCCCCAGGAGGGAATCTGCCTGCGAGGGAAGCTGTGCAGCACATCCCTTGCTGTGCTCGCCACTTCCCTCACTCTTAGGCAAAGCGCCTCTCAGCTTGCTGGTGGGTGTGCCTCCGTGCTCAGAAGCAGCCCCGAGGCAGGCAGGACAGTGCGGGATGTCTTCTGGGCACGCAGCATGCTGCTTCCCATGCCCGGGACAAACCGCGAGCAGGTGCTTCGCTTGCGCTTCCATCTGCCGAGACTTAGAGGCAGACAAGCAAGCAGCTTCCCGCAGTGTGTGCTGCTGTCCGCAAACAGCCTCCAAACAAAGCAGGGCACTAGGGCAAGAGAAATAAGCACCCCAGGAGGGAATCTGCCTGCGAGGGAAGCTGTGCAGCACATCCCTTGTTCCGCTCGCCATTTCCCTGACTCTTAGGCAAAGCCCATCTCAGCTTGCTGGTGGGTGTGCCTCCGTGCTCAGAAGCAGCCCCGAGGCAGGCAGGACAGTGCGGGATGTCTTTTGGACACGCAGCATGCTGCTTCCCATGCCCGGGACAAACTGCGAGCAGGTGCCTCGCTTGCGCTTCCATCTGCCAAGACTTAGAGGCGGACAAGCAAGAAGCTTCCCGCTGTGTGTGCTGCTGTCCGCAAACAGCCTCCAAACAAAGCAGGGCGCTTAGGCAGGAGAAGTAAGTGCCCCAGGAGGGAATCTGCCTGCGAGGGAAGCTGTGCAGCACATCCCTTGTTCCGCTCGCCATTTCCCTGACTCTTAGCCAAAGCCCATCTCAGCTTGCTGGTGGGTGTGCCTCCGTGCTCAGAAGCAGCCCCGAGGTAGGCAGGACAGTGTGGGATGTCTTCTGGGCACGCAGCATGCTGCTTCCCATGCCCGGGACAAACTGCGAGCAGGTGCCTCCCTTGCGCTTCCATCTGCCGAGACTTAGAGGCAGACAAGCAAGAAGCTTCCCGCAGTGTGTGCTGCTGTCCGCAAACAGCCTCCAAACAAAACAGGGCGCTTAGGCAGGAGAAGTAAGCGCCCCAGGAGGGAATCTGCCTGCGAGGGAAGCTGTGCAGCACATCCCTTGCTGTGCTCGCCACTTCCCTCACTCTTAGGCAAAGCCCATCTCAGCTTGCTGGTGGGTGTGCCTCCGTGCTCAGAAGCAGCCCCGAGGCAGGCAGGACAGTGCGAGAAGTACTCTGGGCACGCAGCATGCTGCTTCCCATGACCGGGACAAACCGCGAGCAGGTGCTTCGCTTGCGCTTCTATCTGCCGAGACTTGGAGCTGGCCAGCGCGCAGCTTCCCGCAGTGTGTGCTGCTGTCCGCAAACAGCCTCCAAACAAAGCAGGGCACTAGGGCAAGAGAAATAAGCACACCAGGAGGGAATCTGCCTGCGAGGGAAGCTGTGCAGCACATCCCTTGTTCCGCTCGCCATTTCCCTGACTCTTAGGCAAAGCCCATCTCAGCTTGCTTGTGCGTGTGACTCCGTGCTCAGAAGCAGCCCCGAGGCAGGCAGGACAGTGCGGGATGTCTTTTGGACACGCAGCATGCTGCTTCCCATGCCCGGGACAAACTGCGAGCAGGTGCCTCGCTTGCGCTTCCATCTGCCAAGACTTAGAGGCGGACAAGCAAGAAGCTTCCCGCAGTGTGTGCTGCTGTCCGCAAACAGCCTCCAAACAAAGCAGGGCGCCTAGGCAGGAGAAGTAAGCACCCCAGGAGGGAATCTGCCTGCGAGGGAAGCTGTGCAGCACATCCCTTGTTCCGCTCGCCATTTCCCTGACTCTTAGGCAAAGCCCATCTCAGCTTGCTGGTGGGTGTGCCTCCGTGCTCAGAAGCAGCCCCGAGGCAGGCAGGACAGTGCGGGATATCTTTTGGACACGCAGCATGCTGCTTCCCATGCCTGGAACAAACTGCGAGCAGGTGCCTCGCTTGCGCTTCCATCTGCCGAGACTTAGAGGCGGACAAGCAAGAAGCTTCCCGCAGTGTGTGCTACTGTCCGCAAACAGCCTCCAAACAAAGCAGGGCGCTTAGGCAGGAGAAGTAAGCGCCCCAGGAGGGAATCTGCCTGCGAGGGAAGCTGTGCAGCACATCCCTTACTGTGCTCGCCACTTCCCTCACTCTTAGGCAAAGCCCATCTCAGCTTGCTTGTAGGCATGCCTCCGTGCTCAGAAGCAGCCGCGAGGCAGGCAGGACAGAGCGGGAAGTCTTCTGGGCATGCAGCATGCTGCTTCCCATGCCCGCAACAAACTGCGAGCAGGTGCCTCGCTTGCGCTTCCATCTGCCGAGACTTAGAGGCAGACAAGCAAGCAGCTTCCCGCAGTGTGTGCTGCTGTCCGCAAACAGCCTCCAAACAAAGCAGGGCGCTTAGGCAGGAGAAGTAAGCACCCCAGGAGGGAATCTGCCTGCGAGGGAAGCTGTGCAGCACATCCCTTGTTCTGCTCGCCACTTCCCTGACTCTTAGGCAAAGCCCATCTCAGCTTGCTTGTGGGTGTGCCTCCGTGCTCAGAAGCAGCCCCGAGGCAGGCAGGACAGTGCGAGAAGTACTCTGGGCACGCAGCATGCTGCTTCCCATGCCCGGGACAAACCGCGAGCAGGTGCTTCGCTTGCGCTTCTATCTGCCGAGACTTGGAGCTGGCCAGCGCGCAGCTTCCCGCAGTGTGTGCTGCTGTCCGCAAACAGCCTCCAAACAAAGCAGGGCACTAAGGCAGGAGAAGTAAGCGCCCCAGGAGGGAATCTGCCTGCGAGGGAAGCTGTGCAGCACATCCCTTGCTGTGCTCGCCACTTCCCTCACTCTTAGGCAAAGCGCCTCTCAGCTTGCTGGTGGGTGTGCCTCCGTGCTCAGAAGCAGCCCCGAGGCAGGCAGGACAGTGTGGGATGTCTTCTGGGCATGCAGCATGCTGCTTCCCATGCCCGGGACAAACTGCGAGCAGGTGCCTCGCTTGCGCTTCTATCTGCCGAGACTTGGAGCTGGCCAGCGCGCAGCTTCCCGCAGTGTGTGCTGCTGTCCGCAGACAGCCTCCAAACAAAGGAGGGCGCTAAGGCAAGAGAACTAAGCGCCCCAGGAGGGAATCTGCCTGCGAGGGAAGCTGTGCAGCACATCCCTTGCTGTGCTCGCCACTTCCCTCACTCTTAGGCAAAGCGCCTCTCAGCTTGCTGGTGGGTGTGCCTCCGTGCTCAGAAGCAGCCGCGAGGCAGGCAGGACAGAGCGGGAAGTCTTCTGGGCATGCAGCATGCTGCTTCCCATGCCCGGAACAAACTGCGAGCAGGTGCCTCCCTTGCGCTTCCATCTGCCGAGACTTAGAGGCAGACAAGCAAGCAGCTTCCCGCAGTGTGTGCTGCTGTCCGCAAACAGCCTCCAAACAAAGCAGGGCGCTTAGGCAGGAGAAGTAAGCGCCCCAGGAGGGAATCTGCCTGCGAGGGAAGCTGTGCAGCACATCCCTTGTTCCGCTCGCCATTTCCCTGACTCTTAGGCAAAGCCCATCTCAGCTTGCTTGTGGGTGTGCCTCCGTGCTCAGAAGCAGCCCCGAGGCAGGCAGGACAGTGCGGGATATCTTTTGGACACGCAGCATGCTGCTTCCCATGCCCGGAACAAACTGCGAGCAGGTGCCTTGCTTGCGCTTCCATCTGCCGAGACTTAGAGGCAGACAAGCAAGAAGCGTCCCGCAGTGTGTGCTGCTGTCCGCAAACAGCCTCCAAACAAAGCAGGGCGCTTAGGCAGGAGAAGTATAGCGCCCCAGGAGGGAATCTGCCTGCGAGGGAAGCTGTGCAGCACATCCCTTGCTGTGCTCGCCACTTCCCTCACTCTTAGGCAAAGCCCATCTCAGCTGGCTTGTAGGCGTGCCTCCGTGCTCAGAAGCAGCCCCGAGGCAGGCAGGACAGTGCGGGATGTTTTCTGGGCACGCAGCATGCTGCTTCCCATGCCCGGGACAAACCGCGAGCAGGTGCCTCGCTTGCGCTTCCATCTGCCGAGACTTGGAGCTGGCCAGCGCGCAGCTTCCCGCAGTGTGTGCTGCTATCCGCAAACAGCCTCCAAACAAAGCAGGGCGCTAAGGCAAGAGAAATAAGCGCCCCAGGAGGGAATCTGCCTGCGAGGGAAGCTGTGCAGCACATCCCTTGTTCCGCTCGCCATTTCCCTGACTCTTAGCCAAAGCCCATCTCAGCTTGCTTGTGGGTGTGCCTCCGTGCTCAGAAGCAGCCCCGAGGTAGGCAGGACAGTGTGGGATGTCTTCTGGGCACGCAGCATGCTGCTTCCCATGCCCGGAACAAACTGCGAGCAGGTGCCTCGCTTGCGCTTCCATCTGCCGAGACTTAGAGGCGGACAAGAAAGAAGATTCCCGCAGTGTGTGCTGCTGTCCGCAAACAGCCTCCAAACAAAGCAGGGCGCTTAGGCAGGAGAAGTAAGCACCCAAGGAGGGAATCTGCCTGCGAGGGAAGCTGTGCAGCACATCCCTTGCTGTGCTCGCCACTTCCCTCACTCTTAGGCAAACCGCCTCTCAGCTTGCTGGTGGGTGTGCCTCCGTGCTCAGAAGTAGCCCCGAGGCAGGCAGGACAGTGTGGGATGTCTTCTGGGCATGCAGCATGCTGCTTCCCATGCCCGGGACAAACTGCGAGCAGGTGCCTCGCTTGCGCTTCTATCTGCCGAGACTTGGAGCTGGCCAGCGCGCAGCTTCCCGCAGTGTGTGCTGCTGTCCGCAGAAAGCCTCCAAACAAAGCAGGGCACTAGGGCAAGAGAAATAAGCACCCCAGGAGGGAATCTGCCTGCGAGGGAAGCTGTGCAGCACATCCCTTGTTCCGCTCGCCATTTCCCTGACTCTTAGGCAAAGCCCATCTCAGCTTGCTTGTCGGTGTGCCTCCGTGCTCAGAAGCAGCCCCGAGGCAGGCAGGACAGTGCGGGATATCTTTTGGACACGCAGCATGCTGCTTCCCATGCCCGGAACAAACTGCGAGCACGTGCCTCGCTTGCGCTTCCATCTGCCGAGACTTAGAGGCAGACAAGCAAGAAGCGTCCCACAGTGTGTGCTGCTGTCCGCAAACAGCCTCCAAACAAAGCAGGGCGCTTAGGCAGGAGAAGTAAGCGCCCCAGGAGGGAATCTGCCTGCGAGGGAAGCTGTGCAGCACATCCCTTGCTGTGCTCGCCACTTCCCTCACTCTTAGGCAAAGCCCATCTCAGCTGGCTTGTAGGTGTGCCTCCGTGCTCAGAAGCAGCCCCGAGGCAGGCAGGACAGTGTGGGATGTCTTCTGGGCACGCAGCATGCTGCTTCCCATGCCTGGAACAAACTGCGAGCAGGTGCCTCGCTTGCGCTTCCATCTGCCGAGACTTAGAGGCGGACAAGAAAGAAGATTCCCGCAGTGTGTGCTGCTGTCCGCAAACAGCCTCCAAACAAAGCAGGGCGCTTAGGCAGGAGAAGTAAGTGCCCCAGGAGGGAATCTGCCTGCGAGGGAAGCTGTGCAGCACATCCCTTGCTGTGCTCCCCACTTCCCTCACTCTTAGGCAAAGCCCATCTCAGCTGGCTTGTAGGCGTGCCTCCGTGCTCAGAAGCAGCCCCGAGGCAGGCAGGACAGTGCGAGAAGTACTCTGGGCACGCAGCATGCTGCTTCCCATGCCCGGGACAAACCGCGAGCAGGTGCTTCGCTTGCGCTTCTATCTGCCGAGACTTGGAGCTGGCCAGCGCGCAGCTTCCAGCAGTGTGTGCTGCTGTCCGCAAAAAGCCTCCAAACAAAGCAGGGCACTAGGGCAAGAGAAATAAGCACCCCAGGAGGGAATCTGCCTGCGAGGGAAGCTGTGCAGCACATCCCTTGTTCCGCTCGCCATTTCCCTTACTCTTAGGCAAAGCCCATCTCAGCTGGCTGGTGGGTGTGCCTCCGTGCTCAGAAGCAGCCCCGAGGCAGGCAGGACAGTGCGGGATATCTTCTGGACACGCAGCATGCTGCTTCCCATGCCTGGAACAAACTGCGAGCAGGTGCCTCGCTTGCGCTTCCATCTGCCGAGACTTAGAGGCGGACAAGCAAGAAGCTTCCCGCTGTGTGTGCTGCTGTCCGCAAAGAGCCTCCAAACAAAGCAGGGCGCTAAGGCAGGAGAAGTAAGCGCCCCAGGAGGGAATCTGCCTGTGAGGGAAGCTGTGCAGCACATCCCTTGTTCTGCTCGTCACTTCCCTGACTCTTAGCCAAAGCCCATCTCAGCTTGCTTGTCGGTGTGCCTCCGTGCTCAGAAGCAGCCCCGAGGCAGGCAGGACAGTGCGGGATATCTTTTGGACACGCAGCATGCTGCTTCCCATGCCCGGGACAAACTGCGAGCAGGTGCCTCGCTTCCGCTTCCATCTGCCGAGACTTAGAGGCGGACAAGCAAGAAGCGTCCCGCAGTGTGTGCTGCTGTCCGCAAACAGCCTCCAAACAAAGCAGGGCGCTTAGGCAGGAGAAGTAAGCACCCCAGGAGGGAATCTGCCTGCGAGGGAAGCTGTGCAGCACATCCCTTGCTGTGCTCGCCACTTCCCTCACTCTTAGGCAAAGCCCATCTCAGCTGGCTTGTAGGTGTGCCTCCGTGCTCAGAAGCAGCCCCGAGGCAGGCAGGACAGTGCGGGATGTCTTCTGGGCACGCAGCATGCTGCTTCCCATGCCTGGAACAAACTGCGAGCAGGTGCCTCGCTTGCGCTTCCATCTGCCGAGACTTAGAGGCGGACAAGAAAGAAGATTCCCGCAGTGTGTGCTGCTGTCCGCAAACAGCCTCCAAACAAAGCAGGGCGCTTAGGCAGGAGAAGTAAGTGCCCCAGGAGGGAATCTGCCTGCGAGGGAAGCTGTGCAGCACATCCCTTGTTCTGCTCGCCACTTCCCTGACTCTTAGGCAAAGCCCATCTCAGCTTGCTTGTGGGTGTGCCTCCGTGCTCAGAAGCAGCCCCGAGGCAGGCAGGACAGTGCGAGAAGTACTCTGGGCACGCAGCATGCTGCTTCCCATGCCCGGGACAAACCGCGAGCAGGTGCTTCGCTTGCGCTTCTATCTGGCGAGACTTGGAGCTGGCCAGCGCGCAGCTTCCTGCAGTGTGTGCTGCTGTCCGCAAACAGCCTCCAAACAAAGCAGGGCACTAGGGCAAGAGAACTAAGCGCCCCAGGAGGGAATCTGCCTGCGAGGGAAGCTGTGCAGCACATCCCTTGTTCCGCTCGCCATTTCCCTGACTCTTAGGCAAAGCCCATCTCAGCTTGCTTGTGGGTGTGCCTCCGTGCTCAGAAGCAGCCCCGAGGCAGGCAGGACAGTGCGGGATATTTTTTGGACACGCAGCATGCTGCTTCCCATGCCCGGAACAAACTGCGAGCAGGTGCCCCGCTTGCGCTTCCATCTGCCGAGACTTAGAGGCAGACAAGCAAGAAACGTCCCACAGTGTGTGCTGCTGTCCGCAAACAGCCTCCAAACAAAGCAGGGCGCTTAGGCAGGAGAAGTAAGCGCCCCAGGAGGGAATCTGCCTGCGAGGGAAGCTGTGCAGCACATCCCTTGTTCTGCTCGCCACTTCCCTCACTCTTAGGCAAAGCCCATCTCAGCTGGCTTGTGGGTGTGCCTCCGTGCTCAGAAGCAGCCCCGAGGCAGGCAGGACAGTGCGAGAAGTACACTGGGCACGCAGCATGCTGCTTCCCATGCCCGGGACAAACTGCGAGCAGGTGCCTTGCTTGCGCTTCCATCTGCCGAGACTTAGAGGCAGACAAGCAAGAAGCGTCCCGCAGTGTGTGCTGCTGTCCGCAAACAGCCTCCAAACAAAGCAGGGCGCTTAGGCAGGAGAAGTATAGCGCCCCAGGAGGGAATCTGCCTGCGAGGGAAGCTGTGCAGCACATCCCTTGCTGTGCTCGCCACTTCCCTCACTCTTAGGCAAAGCCCATCTCAGCTGGCTTGTAGGCGTGCCTCCGTGCTCAGAAGCAGCCCCGAGGCAGGCAGGACAGTGCGGGATGTCTTCTGGGCACGCAGCATGCTGCTTCCCATGCCCGGGACAAACTGCGAGCAGGTGCCTCGCTTGCGCTTCCATCTGCCGAGACTTGGAGCTGGCCAGCGCGCAGCTTCCCGCAGTGTGTGCTGCTGTCCGCAAACAGCCTCCAAACAAAGCAGGGCGCTAAGGCAAGAGAACTAAGCGCCCCAGGAGGGAATCTGCCTGCGAGGGAAGCTGTGCAGCACATCCCTTGCTGTGCTCGCCACTTCCCTCACTCTTAGGCAAAGCCCATCTCAGGTTGCTTGTAGGCGTGCCTCCGTGCTCAGAAGCAGCCCCATGGCAGGCAGGACAGTGCTAGAAGTACTCTGGGCATGCAGCATGCTGCTTCCCATGCCCGGGACAAACTGCGAGCAGGTGCCTCGCTTGCGCTTCCATCTGCCGAGACTTGGAGCTGGCCAGCGAGCAGCTTCCCGCAGTGTGTGCTGCTGTCCGCAAACAGCCTCCAAACAAAGCAGGGCACTAGGGCAAGAGAAATAAGCACCCCAGGAGGGAATCTGCCTGCGAGGGAAGCTGTGCAGCACATCCCTTGTTCCGCTCGCCATTTCCCTTACTCTTAGGCAAAGCCCATCTCAGCTGGCTGGTGGGTGTGCCTCCGTGCTCAGAAGCAGCCCCGAGGCAGGCAGGACAGTGCGGGATATCTTTTGGACACGCAGCATGCTGCTTCCCATGCCTGGAACAAACTGCGAGCAGGTGCCTCGCTTGCGCTTCCATCTGCCGAGACTTAGAGGCGGACAAGCAAGAAGCTTCCCGCTGTGTGTACTGCTGTCCGCAAAGAGCCTCCAAACAAAGCAGGGCGCTAAGGCAGGAGAAGTAAGCGCCCCAGGAGGGAATCTGCCTGCAAGGGAAGCTGTGCAGCACATCCCTTGCTGTGCTCGCCACTTCCCTCACTCTTAGGCAAACCGCCTCTCAGCTTGCTGGTGGGTGTGCCTCCGTGCTCAGAAGCAGCCCCGAGGCAGGCAGGACAGTGTGGGATGTCTTCTGGGCATGCAGCATGCTGCTTCCCATGCCCGGGACAAACTGCGAGCAGGTGCCTCGCTTGCGCTTCTATCTGCTGAGACTTGGAGCTGGCCAGCGCGCAGCTTCCCGCAGTGTGTACTGCTGTCCGCAGAAAGCCTCCAAACAAAGCAGGGCGCTAAGGCAAGAGAAGTAAGTGCCCCAGGAGGGAATCTGCCTGCGAGGGAAGCTGTGCAGCACATCCCTTGTTCCGCTCGCCACTTCCCTGACTCTTAGGCAAAGCCCATCTCAGCTGGCTTGTAGGCGTGCCTCCGTGCTCAGAAGCAGCCCCGAGGCAGGCAGGACAGTGCGGGAAGTCTTCTGGGCACGCAGCATGCTGCTTCCCATGCCCGGAACAAACTGCGAGCAGGTGCCTCGCTTGCGCTTCCATCTGCCGAGACTTAGAGGCGGACAAGCAAGAAGCTTCCCGCAGTGTGTGCTGCTGTCCGCAAACAGCCTCCAAACAAAGCAGGGCGCTTAGGCAGGAGAAGTAAGCGCCCCAGGAGGGAATCTGCCTGCGAGGGAAGCTGTGCAGCACATCCCTTGCTGTGCTCGCCACTTCCCTCACTCTTAGGCAAAGCGCCTCTCAGCTGGCTTGTAGGCGTGCCTCCGTGCTCAGAAGCAGCCCCGAGGCAGGCAGGACAGTGCGGGATATCTTTTGGACACGCAGCATGCTGCTTCCCATGCCTGGAACAAACTGCGAGCAGGTGCCTCGCTTGCGCTTCCATCTGCCGAGACTTAGAGGCGGTCAAGAAAGAAGATTCCCGCTGTGTGTGCTGCTGTCCGCAAACAGCCTCCAAACAAAGCAGGGCGCTAAGGCAAGAGAACTAAGCGCCCCAGGAGGGAATCTGCCTGCGAGGGAAGCTGTGCAGCACATCCCTTGCTGTGCTCGCCACTTCCCTCACTCTTACGCAAAGCGCCTCTCAGCTTGCTTGTAGGCGTGCCTCCGTGCTCAGAAGCAGCCCCGAGGCAGGCAGGACAGAGCGGGAAGTCTTCTGGGCATGCAGCATGCTGCTTCCCATGCCCGGGACAAACTGCGAGCAGGTGCCTCGCTTGCGCTTCTATCTGCTGAGACTTGGAGCTGGCCAGCGCGCAGGTTCCCGCAGTGTGTGCTGCTGTCCGCAAACAGCCTCCAAACAAAGCAGGGCGCTTAGGCAGGAGAAGTAAGCGCCCCAGGAGGGAATCTGCCTGCGAGGGAAGCTGTGCAGCACATCCCTTGCTGTGCTCGCCACTTCCCTCACTCTTAGGCAAAGCCCATCTCAGCTGGCTTGTAGGCGTGCCTCCGTGCTCAGAAGCAGCCCCGAGGCAGGCAGGACAGTGCGGGATGTCTTCTGGGCACGCAGCATGCTGCTTCGCATGCCCGGGACAAACTGCGAGCAGGTGCCTCGCTTGCGCTTCCATCTGCCGAGACTTAGAGGCGGTCAAGAAAGAAGATTCCCGCAGTGTGTGCTGCTCTCCGCAAACAGCCTCCAAACAAAGCAGGGCGCTTAGGCAGGAGAAGTAAGCACCCCAGGAGGGAATCTGCCTGCGAGGGAAGCTGTGCAGCACATCCCTTGCTGTGCTCGCCACTTCCCTCACTCTTAGGCAAAGCCCATCTCAGCTGGCATGTAGGCGTGCCTCCGTGCTCAGAAGCAGCCCCGAGGCAGGCAGGACAGTGCGGGATGTCTTCTGGGCACGCAGCATGCTGCTTCCCATGCCCGGGACAAACTGCGAGCAGGTGCTTCGCTTGCGCTTCTATCTGCCGAGACTTGGAGCTGGCCAGCGTGCAGCTTCCAGCAGTGTGTGCTGCTGTCCGCAAACAGCCTCCAAACAAAGCAGGGCACTAGGGCAAGAGAAATAAGCACCCCAGGAGGGAATCTGCCTGCGAGGGAAGCTGTGCAGCACATCCCTTGTTCCGCTCGCCATTTCCCTGACTCTTAGGCAAAGCCCATCTCAGCTGGCTGGTGGGTGTGCCTCCGTGCTCAGAAGCAGCCCCGAGGCAGGCAGGACAGTGCGGGATATCTTTTGGACACGCAGCATGCTGCTTCCCATGCCTGGAACAAACTGCGAGCAGGTGCCTCGCTTGCGCTTCCATCTGCCGAGACTTAGAGGCGGACAAGCAAGAAGCTTCCCGCTGTGTGTGCTGCTGTCCGCAAAGAGCCTCCAAACAAAGCAGGGCGCTAAGGCAGGAGAAGTAAGCGCCCCAGGAGGGAATCTGCCTGCGAGGGAAGCTGTGCAGCACATCCCTTGTTCTGCTCGCCACTTCCCTCACTCTTAGGCAAAGCCCAGCTCAGCTGGCTTGTGGGTGTGCCTCCGTGCTCAGAAGTAGCCCAGAGGCAGGTAGGATGCAGCGGGATGTCTTCTGGGCATGCAGCATGCTGCTTCCCATGCCTGGAACAAACTGCGAGCAGGTGCCTCGCTTGCGCTTCCATCTGCCGAGACTTGGAGCTGGCCAGCGCGCAGCTTCCCGCAGTGTGTGCTGCTGTCCGCAAACAGCCTCCAAACAAAGCAGGGCGCTAAGGCAAGAGAAGTAAGCGCCCCAGGAGGGAATCTGCCTGCGAGGGTAGCTGTGCAGCACATCCCTTGCTGTGCTCGCCACTTCCCTGACTCTTAGGCAAAGCCCATCTCAGCTTGCTTGTAGGCGTGGCTCCGTGCTCAGAAGCAGCCCCGAGGCAGGCAGGACAGTGCGGGAAGTCTTCTGGGCATGCAGCATGCTGCTTCCCATGCCCGGGACAAACTGCGAGCAGGTGCCTCCCTTGCGCTTCCATCTGCCGAGACTTAGAGGCGGACAAGCAGGAAGCTTCCTGCTGTGTGTGCTGCTGTCCGCAAACAGCCTCCAAACAAAGCAGGGCACTAGGGCAAGAGAAATAAGCACACCAGGAGGGAATCTGCCTGCGAGGGAAGCTGTGCAGCACATCCCTTGTTCCGCTCGCCACTTCCCTGACTCTTAGGCAAAGCCCATCTCAGCTGGCTTGTAGGTGTGCCTCCGTGCTCAGAAGCAGCCGCGAGGCAGGCAGGACAGAGCGGGAAGTCTTCTGGGCATGCAGCATGCTGCTTCCCATGCCCGGGACAAACTGCGAGCAGGTGCCTCGCTTGCGCTTCCATCTGCCGAGACTTGGAGGCGGACAAGAAAGAAGATTCCCGCTGTGTGTGCTGCTGTCCGCAAACAGCCTCCAAACAAAGCAGGGCGCTAAGGCAAGAGAAATAAGCACCCCAGGAGGGAATCTGCCTGCGAGGGAAGCTGTGCAGCACATCCCTTGTTCCGCTCGCCACTTCCCTGACTCTTAGGCAAAGCCCATCTCAGCTTGCTTGTGGGTGTGCCTCCGTGCTCAGAAGCAGCCCCGAGGCAGGCAGGACAGTGCGGGATGTCTTCTGGGCACGCAGCATGCTGCTTCCCATGCCCGGGACAAACTGCGAGCATGTGCCTCGCTTGCGCTTCCATCTGCCGAGACTTAGAGGCGGACAAGCAAGAAGCTTCCTGCTGTGTGTGCTGCTGTCCGCAAACAGCCTCCAAACAAAGCAGGGCGCTAAGGCAGGAGAAGTAAGCGCCCCAGGAGGGAATCTGCCTGCGAGGGAAGCTGTGCAGCACATCCCTTGCTGTGCTCGCCACTTCCCTCACTCTTAGGCAAAGCCCATCTCAGCTGGCTTGTAGGCGTGCCTCCGTGCTCAGAAGCAGCCCCGAGGCAGGCAGGACAGTGCGAGAAGTACTCTGGGCACGCAGCAGGCTGCTTCCCATGCCCGGGACAAACCGCGAGCAGGTGCTTCGCTTGCGCTTCTATCTGCCGAGACTTGGAGCTGGCCAGCGTGCAGCTTCCCGCAGTGTGTGCTGCTCTCCGCAAACAGCCTCCAAACAAAGCAGGGCACTAGGGCAAGAGAAATAAGCACACCAGGAGGGAATCTGCCTGCGAGGGAAGCTGTGCAGCACATCCCTTGTTCCGCTCGCCATTTCCCTGGATCTTAGGCAAAGCCCATCTCAGCTGGCTTGTGGGTGTGCCTCCGTGCTCAGAAGCAGCCCCGTGGCAGGCAGGACAGTGCGGGATATCTTTTGGACACGCAGCATGCTGCTTCCCATGTCTGGAACAAACTGCGAGCAGGTGCCTCCCTTGCGCTTCCATCTGCCGAGACTTAAAGGCGACAAGAAAGAAGCTTCCCGCTGTGTGTGCTGCTGTCCGCAAAGAGCCTCCAAACAAAGCAGGGCGCTAAGGCAGGAGAAGTAAGCGCCCCAGGAGGGAATCTGCCTGCGAGGGAAGCTGTGCAGCACATCCCTTGCTGTGCTCGCCACTTCCCTCACTCTTAGGCAAAGCGCCTCTCAGCTTGCTGGTGGGTGTGCCTTCGTGCTCAGAAGCAGCCCTGAGGTAGGCAGGACAGTGTGGGATGTCTTCTGGGCATGCAGCATGCTGCTTCCCATGCCCGGAACAAACTGCGAGCAGGTGCCTCGCTTGCGCTTCCATCTGCCGAGACTTAGAGGCAGGACAAGCAAGAAGATTCCCGCTGTGTGTGCTGCTGTCCGCAAACAGCCTCCAAACAAAACAGGGCGCTTAGGCAGGAGAAGTAAGCGCCCCAGGAGGGAATCTGCCTGCGAGGAAAGCTGTGCAGCACATCCCT
The DNA here is from genome assembly GCF_028389875.1 of Rhea pennata. NCBI lineage: Eukaryota > Metazoa > Chordata > Aves > Rheiformes > Rheidae > Rhea > Rhea pennata. The sequence goes on along the minus strand of NW_026907685.1, from coordinate 1,047,880 downwards.
TGTTCCGCTCGCCATTTCCCTGACTCTTAGCCAAAGCCCATCTCAGCTTGCTGGTGGGTGTGCCTCCGTGATCAGAAGCAGCCCCGAGGCAGGCAGGACAGTGCGGGATGTCTTCTGGGCACGCAGCATGCTGCTTCCCATGCCCGGAACAAACTGCGAGCAGGTGCCTCCCTTGCGCTTCCATCTGCCGAGACTTAGAGGCAGACAAGCAAGAAGCGTCCCGCAGTGTGTGCTGCTGTCCGCAAACAGCCTCCAAACAAAGCAGGGCGCTTAGGCAGGAGAAGTAAGCGCCCCAGGAGGGAATCTGCCTGCGAGGGAAGCTGTGCAGCACATCCCTTGCTGTGCTCGCCACTTCCCTCACTCTTAGGCAAAGCCCATCTCAGCTGGCTGGTGGGTGTGCCTCCGTGCTCAGAAGCAGCCCCGAGGCAGGCAGGACAGTGCGGGATATCTTTTGGACATGCAGCATGCTGCTTCCCATGCCTGGAACAAACTGCGAGCAGGTGCCTCGCTTGCGCTTCCATCTGCCGAGACTTAGAGGCGGACAAGCAAGAAGCTTCCCGCTGTGTGTGCTGCTGTCCGCAAAGAGCCTCCAAACAAAGCAGGGCGCTAAGGCAGGAGAAGTAAGCGCCCCAGGAGGGAATCTGCCTGCGAGGGAAGCTGTGCAGCACATCCCTTGCTGTGCTCGCCACTTCCCTCACTCTTAGGTAAAGCGCCTCTCACCTTGCTGGTGGGTGTGCCTCCGTGCTCAGAAGCAGCCCCGAGGCAGGCAGGACAGTGTGGGATGTCTTCTGGGCATGCAGCATGCTGCTTCCCATGCCCGGGACAAACTGCGAGCAGGTGCCTCGCTTGCGCTTCTATCTGCTGAGACTTGGAGCTGGCCAGCGCGCAGCTTCCCACAGTGTGTGCTGCTGTCCGCAGAAAGCCTCCAAACAAAGCAGGGCACTAGGGCAAGAGAAATAAGCACACCAGGAGGGAATCTGCCTGCGAGGGAAGCTGTGCAGCACATCCCTTGCTGTGCTCGCCACTTCCCTGACTCTTAGGCAAAGCGCATCTCAGCTGGCTTGTGGGTGTGCCTCCGTGCTCAGAAGCAGCCCCGAGGCAGGCAGGACAGTGCGGGATGTCTTCTGGGCACGCAGCATGCTGCTTCCCATGCCCGGGACAAACTGCGAGCAGGTGCCTCGCTTGCCCTTCTATCTGCCGAGACTTGGAGCTGGCCAGGTAGCAGCTTCCCGCAGTGTGTGCTGCTGTCCGCAAACAGCCTCCAAACAAAGCAGGGCGCTTAGGCAGGAGAAGTAAGCACCCCAGGAGGGAATCTGCCTGCGAGGGAAGCTGTGCAGCACATCCCTTCTTCCGCTCGCCACTTCCCTCACTCTTAGGCAAAGCCCATCTCAGCTTGCTTGTGGGTGTGCCTCCGTGCTCAGAAGCAGCCCCGAGGCAGGCAGGACAGAGCGGGAAGTCTTCTGGGCATGCAGCATGCTGCTTCCCATGCCCGGGACAAACTGCGAGCAGGTGCCTCGCTTGCGCTTCCATCTGCCGAGACTTAGAGGCGGACAAGAAAGAAGCTTACCGCAGTGTGTGCTGCTGTCCGCAAACAGCCTCCAAACAAAGCAGGGCGCTAAGGCAAGAGAACTAAGCGCCCCAGGAGGGAATCTGCCTGCGAGGGAAGCTGTGCAGCACATCCCTTGTTCTGCTCGCCACTTCCCTCACTCTTAGGCAAAGCCCATCTCAGCTGGCTTGTAGGTGTGCCTCCGTGCTCAGAAGTAGCCCAGAGGCAGGCAGGATGCAGCGGGATGTCTTCTGGGCACGCAGCATGCTGCTTCCCATGCCTGGAACAAACTGCGAGCAGGTGCCTCGCTTGCGCTTCCATCTGCCGAGACTTGGAGCTGGCCAGCGCGCAGCTTCCCGCAGTGTGTGCTGCTGTCCGCAAACAGCCTCCAAACAAAGCAGGGCGCTTAGGCAGGAGAAGTAAGCGCCCCAGGAGGGAATCTGCCTGCGAGGGAAGCTGTGCAGCACATCCCTTGCTGTGCTCGCCACTTCCCTCACTCTTAGGCAAAGCCCATCTCAGCTGGCTTGTAGGCGTGCCTCCGTGCTCAGAAGCAGCCCCGAGGCAGGCAGGACAGTGCGGGATGTCTTTTGCACACGCAGCATGCTGCTTCCCATGCCCGGGACAAACTGCGAGCAGGTGCCTCGCTTGCGCTTCCATCTGCCGAGACTTAGAGGCGGACAAGCAGGAAGCTTCCTGCTGTGTGTGCTGCTGTCCGCAAACAGCCTCCAAACAAAGCAGGGCACTAGGGCAAGAGAAATAAGCACACCAGGAGGGAATCTGCCTGCGAGGGAAGCTGTGCAGCACATCCCTTGTTCCGCTCGCCACTTCCCTGACTCTTAGGCAAAGCCCATCTCAGCTGGCTTGTAGGTGTGCCTCCGTGCTCAGAAGCAGCCGCGAGTCAGGCAGGACAGAGCGGGAAGTCTTCTGGGCATGCAGCATGCTGCTTCCCATGCCCGGGACAAACTGCGAGCAGGTGCCTCGCTTGCGCTTCCATCTGCCGAGACTTGGAGGCGGACAAGAAAGAAGATTCCCGCTGTGTGTGCTGCTGTCCGCAAACAGCCTCCAAACAAAGCAGGGCGCTAAGGCAAGAGAACTAAGCGCCCCAGGAGGGAATCTGCCTGCGAGGGAAGCTGTGCAGCACATCCCTTGCTGTGCTCGCCACTTCCCTCACTCTTAGGCAAAGCCCATCTCAGGTTGCTTGTAGGCGTGCCTCCGTGCTCAGAAGCAGCCCCGTGGCAGGCAGGACAGTGCGAGAAGTACTCTGGGCATGCAGCATGCTGCTTCCCATGCCCGGGACAAACTGCGAGCAGGTGCTTCGCTTGCGCTTCCATCTGCCGAGACTTGGAGCTGGCCAGCGCGCAGCTTCCCGCAGTGTGTGCTGCTGTCCGCAAACAGCCTCCAAACAAAGCAGGGCACTAGGGCAAGAGAAATAAGCACACCAGGAGGGAATCTGCCTGCGAGGGAAGCTGTGCAGCACATCCCTTGTTCCGCTCGCCATTTCCCTGACTCTTAGGCAAAGCCCATCTCAGCTTGCTTGTGGGTGTGCCTCCGTGCTCAGAAGCAGCCCCGAGGCAGGCAGGACAGTGCGGGATGTCTTCTGGGCACGCAGCATGCTGCTTCCCATGCCCGGGACAAACTGCGAGCAGGTGCCTCGCTTGCGCTTCCATCTGCCGAGACTTAGAGGCGGACAAGCAAGAAACGTCCCACAGTGTGTGCTGCTGTCCGCAAACAGCCTCCAAACAAAGCAGGGCGCTTAGGCAGGAGAAGTAAGCGCCCCAGGAGGGAATCTGCCTGCGAGGGAAGCTGTGCAGCACATCCCTTGCTGTGCTCGCCACTTCCCTCACTCTTAGGCAAAGCCCATCTCAGCTGGCTTGTAGGTGTGCCTCCGTGCTCAGAAGCAGCCCCGAGGCAGGCAGGACAGTGTGGGATGTCTTCTGGGCACGCAGCATGCTGCTTCCCATGCCTGGAACAAACTGCGAGCAGGTGCCTCGCTTGCGCTTCCATCTGCCGAGACTTAGAGGCGGACAAGAAAGAAGATTCCCGCAGTGTGTGCTGCTGTCCGCAAACAGCCTCCAAACAAAGCAGGGCGCTTAGGCAGGAGAAGTAAGTGCCCCAGGAGGGAATCTGCCTGCGAGGGAAGCTGTGCAGCACATCCCTTGCTGTGCTCGCCACTTCCCTCACTCTTAGGCAAAGCCCATCTCAGCTGGCTTGTAGGCGTGCCTCCGTGCTCAGAAGCAGCCCCGAGGCAGGCAGGACAGTGCGAGAAGTACTCTGGGCACGCAGCATGCTGCTTCCCATGCCCGGGACAAACCGCGAGCAGGTGCTTCGCTTGCGCTTCTATCTGCCGAGACTTGGAGCTGGCCAGCGCGCAGCTTCCAGCAGTGTGTGCTGCTGTCCGCAAAAAGCCTCCAAACAAAGCAGGGCACTAGGGCAAGAGAAATAAGCACCCCAGGAGGGAATCTGCCTGCGAGGGAAGCTGTGCAGCACATCCCTTGTTCTGCTCGCCACTTCCCTGACTCTTAGCCAAAGCCCATCTCAGCTTGCTTGTGGGTGTGCCTCCGTGCTCAGAAGCAGCCCCGAGGCAGGCAGGACAGTGCGGGATATCTTTTGGACACGCAGCATGCTGCTTCCCATGCCCGGAACAAACTGCGAGCAGGTGCCTCGCTTGCGCTTCCATCTGCCGAGACTTAGAGGCGGACAAGCAAGAAGCTTCCCGCAGTGTGTGCTGCTGTCCGCAGACAGCCTCCAAACAAAGCAGGGCGCTAAGGCAAGAGAACTAAGCGCCCCAGGAGGGAATCTGCCTGCGAGGGAAGCTGTGCAGCACATCCCTTGCTGTGCTCGCCACTTCCCTCACTCTTAGGCAAAGCCCATCTCAGCTGGCTTGTAGGCGTGCCTCCGTGCTCAGAAGCAGCCCCGAGGCAGGCAGGACAGTGCGGGATGTCTTCTGGGCACGCAGCATGCTGCTTCCCATGCCCGGGACAAACTGCGAGCAGGTGCCTCGCTTGCGCTTCTATCTGCCGAGACTTGGAGCTGGCCAGCGTGCAGCTTCCCGCAGTGTGTGCTGCTGTCCGCAGACAGCCTCCAAACAAAGCAGGGCGCTAAGACAAGAGAAGTAAGCGCCCCAGGAGGGAATCTGCCTGCGAGGGAAGCTGTGCAGCACATCCCTTGCTGTGCTCGCCACTTCCCTCACTCTTAGGCAAAGCAAATCTCAGCTGGCTTGTAGGAGTGCCTCCGTGCTCAGAAGCAGCCCAGAGGCAGGCAGGACAGTGCGGGATGTCTTCTGGGCATGCAGCATGCTGCTTCCCATGCCCGGGACAAACTGCGAGCAGGTGCCTCGCTTGCGCTTCCATCTGCTGAGATTAAGAGGCAGACAAGCAAGAAGCTTCCCGCAGTGTGTGCTGCTGTCCGCAAACAGCCTCCAAACAAAGCAGGGCGCTTAGGCAGGAGAAGTAAGCACCCCAGGAGGGAATCTGCCTGCGAGGGAAGCTGTGCAGCACATCCCTTGCTGTGCTCGCCACTTCCCTCACTCTTAGGCAAAGCCCATCTCAGCTTGCTTGTAGGTGTGCCTCCGTGCTCAGAAGCAGCCCAGAGGCAGGCAGGACAGAGCGGGATGTCTTCTGGGCACGCAGCATGCTGCTTCCCATGCCCGGGACAAACTGCGAGCAGGTGCCTCGCTTGCGCTTCCATCTGCCGAGATTAAGAGGCAGACAAGCAAGAAGCTTCCCGCAGTGTGTGCTGCTGTCCGCAAACAGCCTCCAAACAAAGCAGGGCGCTTAGGCAGGAGAAGTAAGCGCCCCAGGAGGGAATCTGCCTGCGAGGGAAGCTGTGCAGCACATCCCTTGCTGTGCTCGCCACTTCCCTCACTCTTAGGCAAAGCGCCTCTCAGCTTGCTGGTGGGTGTGCCTCCGTGCTCAGAAGCAGCCCCGTGGCAGGCAGGACAGTGCGAGAAGTACTCTGGGCACGCAGCATGCTGCTTCCCATGCCCGGGACAAACCGTGAGCAGGTGCTTCGCTTGCGCTACTATCTGCCGAGACTTGGAGTTGGCCAGCGCGCAGATTCCCGCAGTGTGTGCTGCTGTCCGCAAACAGCCTCCAAACAAAGCAGGGCACTAGTTCAAGAGAAATAAGTACCCCAGGAGGGAATCTGCCTGCGAGGGAAGCTGTGCAGCACATCCCTTGTTCCGCTCGCCATTTCCCTGACTCTTAGGCAAAGCCCATCTCAGCTTGCTTGTGGGTGTGCCTCCGTGCTCAGAAGCAGCCCCGAGGCAGGCAGGACAGTGCGGTATGTCTTTTGGACACGCAGCATGCTGCTTCCCATGCCCGGGACAAACTGCGAGCAGGTGCCTCGCTTGCGCTTCTATCTGCTGAGACTTGGAGCTGGCCAGCGCGCAGCTTCCCGCAGTGTGTGCTGCTGTCCGCAGCCTCCAAACTAAGCAGGGCGCTAAGGCAAGAGAACTAAGTGTCCCAGGAGGGAATCTGCCTGCGAGGGAAGCTGTGCAGCACATCCCTTACTGTGCTCGCCACTTCCCTCACTCTTAGGCAAAGCGCCTCTCAGCTTGCTGGTGGGTGTGCCTCCGTGCTCAGAAGCAGCCCCGAGGCAGGCAGGACAGAGCGGGAAGTCTTCTGGGCATGCAGCATGCTGCTTCCCATGCCCGGAACAAACTGCGAGCAGGTGCCTCCCTTGCGCTTCCATCTGCCGAGACTTAGAGGCGGACAAGAAAGAAGATTCCCGCAGTGTGTGCTGCTGTCCGCAAACAGCCTCCAAACAAAGCAGGGCGCTTTTACAGGAGAAGTAAGCGCCCCAGGAGGGAATCTGCCTGCGAGGGAAGATGTGCAGCACATCCCTTGCTGTGCTCGCCACTTCCCTCACTCTTAGGCAAAGCGCCTCTCAGCTTGCTGGTGGGTGTGCCTCCGTGCTCAGAAGCAGCCCCGAGGCAGGCAGGACAGTGCGGGATGTCTTCTGGGCATGCAGCATGCTGCTTCCCATGCCCAGAACAAACTGCGAGCAGGTGCCTCGCTTGCGCTTCCATCTGCCGAGACTTAGAGGCGGACAAGAAAGAAGATTCCCGCTGTGTGTGCTGCTGTCCGCAAACAGCCTCCAAACAAAGCAGGGCGCTAAGGCAAGAGAACTAAGCGCCCCAGGAGGGAATCTGCCTGCGAGGGAAGCTGTGCAGCACATCCCTTGCTGTGCTCGCCACTTCCCTCACTCTTAGGCAAAGCCCATCTCAGCTGGCTTGTAGGCATGCCTCCGTGCTCAGAAGCAGCCCCGAGGCAGGCAGGACAGTGCGGGATGTCTTTTGGACACGCAGCATGCTGCTTCCCATGCCCGGAACAAACTGCGAGCAGGTGCCTCCCTTGCGCTTCCATCTGCCGAGACTTAGAGGCAGACAAGCAAGCAGCTTCCCGCAGTGTCTGCTGCTGTCCGCAAACAGCCTCCAAACAAAGCAGGGCGCTTAGGCAGGAGAAGTAAGCGCCCCAGGAGGGAATCTGCCTGCGAGGGAAGCTGTGCAGCACATCCCTTGCTGTGCTCGCCACTTCCCTCACTCTTAGGCAAAGCCCATCTCAGCTGGCTTGTAGGCGTGCCTCCGTGCTCAGAAGCAGCCCCGAGGCAGGCAGGACAGTGCGGGAAGTCTTCTGGGCATGCAGCATGCTGCTTCCCATGCCCAGAACAAACTGCGAGCAGGTGCCTCGCTTGCGCTTCCATCTGCCGAGACTTAGAGGCGGACAAGCAAGAAGCTTCCCGCAGTGTGTGCTGCTGTCCGCAAACAGCCTCCAAACAAAGCAGGGCGCTAAGGCAAGAGAACTAAGCGCCCCAGGAGGGAATCTGCCTGCGAGGGAAGCTGTGCAGCACATCCCTTGCTGTGCTCGCCACTTCCCTGACTCTTAGGCAAAGCGCCTCTCAGCTGGCTTGTAGGCGTGCCTCCGTGCTCAGAAGCAGCCCCGAGGCAGGCAGGACAGAGCGGGAAGTCTTCTGGGCATGCAGCATGCTGCTTCCCATGCCCGGGACAAACTGCGAGCAGGTGCCTCGCTTGCGCTTCTATCTGCCGAGACTTGGAGCTGGCCAGCGCGCAGCTTCCCGCAGTGTCTGCTGCTGTCCGCAGACAGCCTCCAAACAAAGCAGGGCGCTAAGGCAAGAGAAGTAAGCGCCCCAGGAGGGAATCTGCCTGCGAGGGAAGCTGTGCAGCACATCCCTTGTTCCGCTCGCCACTTCCCTGACTCTTAGGCAAAGCCCATCTCAGCTGGCTTGTAGGTGTGCCTCCGTGCTCAGAAGCAGCCCCGAGGCAGGCAGGACAGAGTTGGAAGTCTTCTGGGCATGCAGCATGCTGCTTCCCATGCCCGGGACAAACTGCGAGCAGGTGCCTCGCTTGCGCTTCCATCTGCCGAGACTTAGAAGCAGACAAGCAAGAAGCTTCCCGCAGTGTGTGCTGCTGTCCGCAAACAGCCTCCAAACAAAGCAGGGCACTTAGGCAGGAGAAGTAAGCACCCCAGGAGGGAATCTGCCTGCGAGGGAAGCTGTGCAGCACATCCCTTGTTCCGCTCGCCATTTCCATGACTCTTTGGCAAAGCCCATCTCAGCTTGCTTGTGGGTGTGCCTCCGTGCTCAGAAGCAGCCCCGAGGCAGGCAGGACAGTGCGGGATGTCTTCTGGGCATGCAGCATGCTGCTTCCCATGCCTGGAACAAACTGCGAGCAGGTGCCTCGCTTGCGCTTCCATCTGCCGAGTCTTAGAGGCGGACAAGCAAGAAGCTTCCCGCAGTGTGTGCTGCTGTCCGCAAACAGCCTCCAAACAAAGCAGGGCGCTTTTACAGGAGAAGTAAGCACCCCAGGAGGGAATCTGCCTGCGAGGGAAGCTGTGCAGCACATCCCTTGCTGTGCTCGCCACTTCCCTCACTCTTAGGCAAAGCCCATCTCAGCTGGCTTGTAGGTGTGCCTCCGTGCTCAGAAGCAGCCCCGAGGCAGGCAGGACAGAGCGGGAAGTCTTCTGGGCACGCAGCATGCTGCTTCCCATGCCCGGGACAAACTGCGAGCAGGTGCCTCGCTTGCGCTTCCATCTGCCGAGATTAAGAGGCAGAAAAGCAAGAAGCTTCCCGCTGTGTGTGCTGCTGTCCGCAAACAGCCTCCAAACAAAGCAGGGCGCTTAGGCAGGAGAAGTAAGCGCCCCAGGAGGGAATCTGCCTGCGAGGGAAGCTGTGCAGCACATCCCTTGCTGTGCTCACCACTTCCCTCACTCTTAGGCAAAGCGCCTCTCAGCTTGCTGGTGGGTGTGCCTCCGTGCTCAGAAGCAGCCCCGAGGCAGGCAGGACAGTGCGGGATGTCTTCTGGGCACGCAGCATGCTGCTTCCCATGCCCGGGACAAACTGCGAGCAGGTGCCTCGCTTGCGCTTCTATCTGCCGAGACTTGGAGCTGGCCAGCGCGCAGCTTCCCGCAGTGTGTGCTGCTGTCCGCAGACAGCCTCCAAGCAAAGCAGGACGCTAAGGCAAGAGAAGTAAGCGCCCCAGGAGGGAATCTGCCTGCGAGGGAAGCTGTGCAGCACATCCCTTGCTGTGCTCGCCACTTCCCTCACTCTTAGGCAAAGCCCATCTCAGCTTGCTGGTGGGTGTGCCTCCGTGCTCAGAAGCAGCCCCGAGGCAGGCAGGACAGTGCGGGATGTCTTCTGGGCACGCAGCATGCTGCTTCCCATGCCCGGGACAAACTGCGAGCAGGTGCCTCGCTTGCGCTTCTATCTGCCGAGACTTGGAGCTGGCCAGCGCGCAGCTTCCCGCAGTGTCTGCTGCTGTCCGCAGACAGCCTCCAAACAAAGCAGGGCGCTAAGGCAAGAGAAGTAAGCGCCCCAGGAGGGAATCTGCCTGCGAGGGAAGCTGTGCAGCACATCCCTTGCTGTGCTCGCCACTTCCCTCACTCTTAGGCAAAGCCCATCTCAGCTGGCTTGTAGGTGTGCCTCCGTGCTCAGAAGCAGCCCCGAGGCAGGCAGGACAGAGTTGGAAGTCTTCTGGGCATGCAGCATGCTGCTTCCCATGCCCGGGACAAACTGCGAGCAGGTGCCTCGCTTGCGCTTCCATCTGCCGAGACTTAGAAGCAGACAAGCAAGAAGCTTCCCGCAGTGTGTGCTGCTGTCCGCAAACAGCCTCCAAACAAAGCAGGGCACTTAGGCAGGAGAAGTAAGCACCCCAGGAGGGAATCTGCCTGCGAGGGAAGCTGTGCAGCACATCCCTTGTTCCGCTCGCCATTTCCCTGACTCTTTGGCAAAGCCCATCTCAGCTTGCTTGTGGGTGTGCCTCCGTGCTCAGAAGCAGCCCCGAGGCAGGCAGGACAGTGCGGGATGTCTTCTGGGCATGCAGCATGCTGCTTCCCATGCCCAGAACAAACTGCGAGCAGGTGCCTCGCTTGCGCTTCCATCTGCCGAGACTTAGAGGCGGACAAGCAAGAAGCTTCCCGCAGTGTGTGCTGCTGTTCGCAAACAGCCTCCAAACAAAGCAGGGCGCTTTTACAGGAGAAGTAAGCACCCCAGAAGGGAATCTGCCTGCGAGGGAAGCTGTGCAGCACATCCCTTGCTGTGCTCGCCACTTCCCTCACTCTTAGGCAAAGCGCCTCTCAGCTTGCTGGTGGGTGTGCCTCCGTGCTCAGAAGCAGCCCCGAGGCAGGCAGGACAGTGCGGGATGTCTTCTGGGCACGCAGCATGCTGCTTCCCATGCCCGGGACAAACTGCGAGCAGGTGCCTCGCTTGCGCTTCTATCTGCTGAGACTTGGAGCTGGCCAGCGCGCAGCTTCCCGCAGTGTGTGCTGCTGTCCGCAGCCTCCAAACTAAGCAGGGCGCTAAGGCAAGAGAACTAAGTGTCCCAGGAGGGAATCTGCCTGCGAGGGAAGCTGTGCAGCACATCCCTTACTGTGCTCGCCACTTCCCTCACTCTTAGGCAAAGCGCCTCTCAGCTTGCTGGTGGGTGTGCCTCCGTGCTCAGAAGCAGCCCCGAGGCAGGCAGGACAGAGCGGGAAGTCTTCTGGGCATGCAGCATGCTGCTTCCCATGCCCGGAACAAACTGCGAGCAGGTGCCTCCCTTGCGCTTCCATCTGCCGAGACTTAGAGGCGGACAAGAAAGAAGATTCCCGCAGTGTGTGCTGCTGTCCGCAAACAGCCTCCAAACAAAGCAGGGCGCTTAGGCAGGAGAAGTAAGCGCCCCAGGAGGGAATCTGCCTGCGAGGGAAGATGTGCAGCACATCCCTTGCTGTGCTCGCCACTTCCCTCACTCTTAGGCAAAGCGCCTCTCAGCTTGCTGGTGGGTGTGCCTCCGTGCTCAGAAGCAGCCCCGAGGCAGGCAGGACAGTGCGGGATGTCTTCTGGGCATGCAGCATGCTGCTTCCCATGCCCGGAACAAACTGCGAGCAGGTGCCTCCCTTGCGCTTCCATCTGCCGAGACTTAGAGGCAGACAAGCAAGCAGCTTCCCGCAGTGTCTGCTGCTGTCCGCAAACAGCCTCCAAACAAAGCAGGGCGCTTAGGCAGGAGAAGTAAGCGCCCCAGGAGGGAATCTGCCTGCGAGGGAAGCTGTGCAGCACATCCCTTGCTGTGCTCGCCACTTCCCTCACTCTTAGGCAAAGCCCATCTCAGCTGGCTTGTAGGCGTGCCTCCGTGCTCAGAAGCAGCCCCGAGGCAGGCAGGACAGTGCGGGAAGTCTTCTGGGCATGCAGCATGCTGCTTCCCATGCCCAGAACAAACTGCGAGCAGGTGCCTCGCTTGCGCTTCCATCTGCCGAGACTTAGAGGCGGACAAGCAAGAAGCTTCCCGCAGTGTGTGCTGCTGTCCGCAAACAGCCTCCAAACAAAGCAGGGCGCTAAGGCAAGAGAACTAAGCGCCCCAGGAGGGAATCTGCCTGCGAGGGAAGCTGTGCAGCACATCCCTTGCTGTGCTCGCCACTTCCCTGACTCTTAGGCAAAGCGCCTCTCAGCTGGCTTGTAGGCGTGCCTCCGTGCTCAGAAGCAGCCCCGAGGCAGGCAGGACAGAGCGGGAAGTCTTCTGGGCATGCAGCATGCTGCTTCCCATGCCCGGGACAAACTGCGAGCAGGTGCCTCGCTTGCGCTTCTATCTGCCGAGACTTGGAGCTGGCCAGCGCGCAGCTTCCCGCAGTGTCTGCTGCTGTCCGCAGACAGCCTCCAAACAAAGCAGGGCGCTAAGGCAAGAAAAGTAAGCGCCCCAGGAGGGAATCTGCCTGCGAGGGAAGCTGTGCAGCACATCCCTTGTTCCGCTCGCCACTTCCCTCACTCTTAGGCAAAGCCCATCTCAGCTGGCTTGTAGGTGTGCCTCCGTGCTCAGAAGCAGCCCCGAGGCAGGCAGGACAGAGTTGGAAGTCTTCTGGGCATGCAGCATGCTGCTTCCCATGCCCGGGACAAACTGCGAGCAGGTGCCTCGCTTGCGCTTCCATCTGCCGAGACTTAGAAGCAGACAAGCAAGAAGCTTCCCGCAGTGTGTGCTGCTGTCCGCAAACAGCCTCCAAACAAAGCAGGGCACTTAGGCAGGAGAAGTAAGCACCCCAGGAGGGAATCTGCCTGCGAGGGAAGCTGTGCAGCACATCCCTTGTTCCGCTCGCCATTTCCCTGACTCTTTGGCAAAGCCCATCTCAGCTTGCTTGTGGGTGTGCCTCCGTGCTCAGAAGCAGCCCCGAGGCAGGCAGGACAGTGCGGGATGTCTTCTGGGCATGCAGCATGCTGCTTCCCATGCCTGGAACAAACTGCGAGCAGGTGCCTCGCTTGCGCTTCCATCTGCCGAGTCTTAGAGGCGGACAAGCAAGAAGCTTCCCGCAGTGTGTGCTGCTGTCCGCAAACAGCCTCCAAACAAAGCAGGGCGCTTCTACAGGAGAAGTAAGCACCCCAGGAGGGAATCTGCCTGCGAGGGAAGCTGTGCAGCACATCCCTTGCTGTGCTCGCCACTTCCCTCACTCTTAGGCAAAGCCCATCTCAGCTGGCTTGTAGGTGTGCCTCCGTGCTCAGAAGCAGCCCCGAGGCAGGCAGGACAGAGCGGGAAGTCTTCTGGGCACGCAGCATGCTGCTTCCCATGCCCGGGACAAACTGCGAGCAGGTGCCTCGCTTGCGCTTCCATCTGCCGAGATTAAGAGGCAGAAAAGCAAGAAGCTTCCCGCTGTGTGTGCTGCTGTCCGCAAACAGCCTCCAAACAAAGCAGGGCGCTTAGGCAGGAGAAGTAAGCGCCCCAGGAGGGAATCTGCCTGCGAGGGAAGCTGTGCAGCACATCCCTTGCTGTGCTCACCACTTCCCTCACTCTTAGGCAAAGCGCCTCTCAGCTTGCTGGTGGGTGTGCCTCCGTGCTCAGAAGCAGCCCCGAGGCAGGCAGGACAGTGCGGGATGTCTTCTGGGCACGCAGCATGCTGCTTCCCATGCCCGGGACAAACTGCGAGCAGGTGCCTCGCTTGCGCTTCTATCTGCCGAGACTTGGAGCTGGCCAGCGCGCAGCTTCCCGCAGTGTGTGCTGCTGTCCGCAGACAGCCTCCAAGCAAAGCAGGACGCTAAGGCAAGAGAAGTAAGCGCCCCAGGAGGGAATCTGCCTGCGAGGGAAGCTGTGCAGCACATCCCTTGCTGTGCTCGCCACTTCCCTCACTCTTAGGCAAAGCCCATCTCAGCTTGCTGGTGGGTGTGCCTCCGTGCTCAGAAGCAGCCCCGAGGCAGGCAGGACAGTGCGGGATGTCTTCTGGGCACGCAGCATGCTGCTTCCCATGCCCGGGACAAACTGCGAGCAGGTGCCTCGCTTGCGCTTCTATCTGCCGAGACTTGGAGCTGGCCAGCGCGCAGCTTCCCGCAATGTCTGCTGCTGTCCGCAGACAGCCTCCAAACAAAGCAGGGCGCTAAGGCAAGAGAAGTAAGCGCCCCAGGAGGGAATCTGCCTGCGAGGGAAGCTGTGCAGCACATCCCTTGTTCCGCTCGGCACTTCCCTGATTCTTAGGCAAAGCCCATCTCAGCTTGCTTGTGGGTGTGCCTCCGTGCTCAGAAGCAGCCCCGAGGCAGGCAGGACAGAGCGGGAAGTCTTCTGGGCATGCAGCATGCTGCTTCCCATGCCCGGAACAAACTGCGAGCAGGTGCCTCGCTTGCGCTTCCATCTGCCGAGTCTTAGAGGCGGACAAGCAAGAAGCTTCCCGCAGTGTGTGCTGCTGTCCGCAAACAGCCTCCAAACAAAGCAGGTCGCTTTTACAGGAGAAGTAAGCGCCCCAGGAGGGAATCTGCCTGCGAGGGAAGCTGTGCAGCACATCCCTTGCTGTGCTCGCCACTTCCCTCACTCTTAGGTAAAGCGCCTCTCAGCTTGCTGGTGGGTGTGCCTCCGTGCTCAGAAGCAGCCCCGAGGCAGGCAGGACAGTGCGGGATGTCTTCTGGGCACGCAGCATGCTGCTTCCCATGCCCGGAACAAACTGCGAGCAGGTGCCTCGCTTGCGCTTCTATCTGCCGAGACTTGGAGCTGCCCAGCGCGCAGCTTCCCGCAGTGTGTGCTGCTGTCCGCAGACAGCCTCCAAACAAAGCAGGGCGCTAAGGCAAGAGAAGTAAGCGCCCCAGGAGGGAATCTGCCTGCGAGGGAAGCTGTGCAGCACATCCCTTGCTGTGCTCGCCACTTCCCTCACTCTTAGGCAAAGCCCATCTCAGCTGGCTTGTAGGCGTGCCTCCGTGCTCAGAAGCAGCCCCGAGGCAGGCAGGACAGAGCGGGAAGTCTTCTGGGCATGCAGCATGCTGCTTCCCATTCCCGGGACAAACTGCGAGCAGGTGCCTCGCTTGCGCTTCCATCTGCCGAGACTTAGAGGCGGACAAGAAAGAAGATTCCCGCAGTGTGTGCTGCTGTCCGCAGACAGCCTCCAAACAAAGCAGGGCGCTAAGGCAAGAGAAGTAAGCGCCCCAGGAGGGAATCTGCCTGCGAGGGAAGCTGTGCAGCACATCCCTTGCTGTGCTCGCCACTTCCCTCACTCTTAGGCAAAGCCCATCTCAGCTGGCTTGTAGGAGTGCCTCCGTGCTCAGAAGCAGCCCAGAGGCAGGCAGGACAGAGCGAGATGTCTTCTGGGCATGCAGCATGCTGCTTCCCATGCCCGGGACAAACTGCGAGCAGGTGCCTCGCTTGCGCTTCCATATGCCGAGATTAAGAGGCAGACAAGCAAGAAGCTTCCCGCAGTGTGTGCTGCTGTCCGCAAACAGCCTCCAAACAAAGCAGGGCGCTTAGGCAGGAGAAGTAAGCGCCCCAGGAGGGAATCTGCCTGCGAGGGAAGCTGTGCAGCACATCCCTTGCTGTGCTCGCCACTTCCCTCACTCTTAGGCAAAGCGCCTCTCAGCTTGCTGGTGGGTGTGCCTCCGTGCTCAGAAGCAGCCCCGTGGCAGGCAGGACAGTGCGAGAAGTACTCTGGGCACGCAGCATGCTGCTTCCCATGCCCGGGACAAACCGTGAGCAGGTGCTTCGCTTGCGCTTCTATCTGCCGAGACTTGGAGCTGGCCAGCGCGCAGATTCCCGCAGTGTGTGCTGCTGTCCGCAAACAGCCTCCAAACAAAGCAGGGCACTAGTTCAAGAGAAATAAGTACCCCAGGAGGGAATCTGCCTGCGAGGGAAGCTGTGCAGCACATCCCTTGTTCCGCTCGCCATTTCCCTGACTCTTAGGCAAAGCCCATCTCAGCTTGCTTGTGGGTGTGCCTCCGTGCTCAGAAGCAGCCCCGAGGCAGGCAGGACAGTGCGGTATGTCTTTTGGACACGCAGCATGCTGCTTCCCATGCCCGGGACAAACTGCGAGCAGGTGCCTCGCTTGCGCTTCTATCTACTGAGACTTGGAGCTGGCCAGCGCGCAGCTTCCCGCAGTGTGTGCTGCTGTCCGCAGCCTCCAAACTAAGCAGGGCGCTAAGGCAAGAGAACTAAGTGTCCCAGGAGGGAATCTGCCTGCGAGGGAAGCTGTGCAGCACATCCCTTACTGTGCTCGCCACTTCCCTCACTCTTAGGCAAAGCCCATCTCAGCTTGCTGGTGGGTGTGCCTCCGTGCTCAGAAGCAGCCCCGAGGCAGGCAGGACAGTGCGAGAAGTACTCTGGGCACGCAGCATGCTGCTTCCCATGCCCGGGACAAACCGCGAGCAGGTGCTTCGCTTGCGCTTCTATCTGCCGAGACTTGGAGCTGGCCAGCGCGCAGCTTCCTGCAGTGTGTGCTGCTGTCCGCAAACAGCCTCCAAACAAAGCAGGGCACTAGGGCAAGAGAAATAAGCACACCAGGACGGAATCTGCCTGCGAGGGAAGCTGTGCAGCACATCCCTTACTGTGCTCGCCACTTCCCTCACTCTTAGGCAAAGCCCATCTCAGCTTGCTTGTGGGTGTGCCTCCGTGCTCAGAAGCAGCCCCGAGGCAGGCAGGACAGAGCGGGAAGTCTTCTGGGCATGCAGCATGCTGCTTCCCATGCCCGGGACAAACTGCGAGCAGGTGCCTCGCTTGCGCTTCCATCTGCCGAGACTTAGAGGCGGACAAGAAAGAAGATTCCCGCAGTGTGTGCTGCTGTCCGCAAACAGCCTCCAAACAAAGCAGGGCGCTTTTACAGGAGAAGTAAGCGCCCCAGGAGGGAATCTGCCTGCGAGGGAAGATGTGCAGCACATCCCTTGCTGTGCTCGCCACTTCCCTCACTCTTAGGCAAAGCGCCTCTCAGCTTGCTGGTGGGTGTGCCTCCGTGCTCAGAAGCAGCCCCGAGGCAGGCAGGACAGTGCGTGATGTCTTCTGAGCACGCAGCATGCTGCTTCCCATGCCCAGAACAAACTGCGAGCAGGTGCCTCGCTTGCGCTTCTATCTGCCGAGACTTGGAGCTGGCCAGCGCGCAGCTTCCCGCAGTGTGTGCTGCTGTCCGCAGACAGCCTCCAAACAAAGCAGGGCGCTAAGGCAAGAGAACTAAGCGCCCCAGGAGGGAATCTGCCTGCGAGGGAAGCTGTGCAGCACATCCCTTGTTCCGCTCGCCACTTCCCTGACTCTTAGGCAAAGCCCATCTCAGCTTGCTTGTAGGTGTGCCTCCGTGCTCAGAAGCAGCCGCGAGGCAGGCAGGACAGAGCGGGATGTCTTCTGGGCACGCAGCATGCTGCTTCCCATGCCCGGGACAAACTGCGAGCAGGTGCCTCGCTTGCGCTTCCATCTGCCGAGACTTAGAGGCGGACAAGAAAGAAGATTCCCGCAGTGTGTGCTGCTGTCCGCAAACAGCCTCCAAACAAAGCAGGGCGCTAAGTCAAGAGAACTAAGCGCCCCAGGAGGGAATCTGCCTGCGAGGGAAGCTGTGCAGCACATCCCTTGTTCCGCTCGCCACTTCCCTCACTCTTAGGCAAAGCCCATCTCAGCTGGCTTGTGGGTGTGCCTCCGTGCTCAGAAGCAGCCCCGAGGCAGACAGGACAGTGCGGGATGTCTTCTGGGCACGCAGCATGCTGCTTCCCATGCCCGGGACAAACCGCGAGCAGGTGCCTCGCTTGCGCTTCTATCTGCCGAGACTTGGAGCTGGCCAGCGCGCAGCTTCCCGCAGTGTGTGCTGCTGTCCACAGACAGCCTCCAAACAAAGCAGGGCGCTAAGGCAAGAGAAGTAAGCGCCCCAGGAGGGAATCTGCCTGCGAGGGAAGCTGTGCAGCACATCCCTTGCTGTGCTCGCCACTTCCCTCACTCTTAGGCAAAGCAAATCTCAGCTGGCTTGTAGGAGTGCCTCCGTGCTCAGAAGCAGCCCCGAGGCAGGCAGGACAGAGCGGGAAGTCTTCTGGGCACGCAGCATGCTACTTCCCATGCCCGGGACAAACTGCGAGCAGGTGCCTCGCTTGCGCTTCCATCTGCCGAGACTTAGAGGCGGACAAGCAAGCAGCTTCCCGCTGTGTGTGCTGCTGTCCGCAAACAGCCTCCAAACAAAGCAGGGCGCTTAGGCAGGAGAAGTAAGCACCCCAGGAGGGAATCTGCCTGCGAGGGAAGCTGTGCAGCACATCCCTTGCTGTGCTCGCCACTTCCCTCACTCTTAGGCAAAGCGCCTCTCAGCTGGCTTGTAGGCGTGCCTCCGTGCTCAGAAGCAGCCGCGAGGCAGGCAGGACAGTGCGGGATGTCTTCTGGGCACGCAGCATGCTGCTTCCCATGCCCGGGACAAACTGCGAGCAGGTGCCTCGCTTGCGCTTCCATCTGCCGAGACTTGGAGCTGGCCAGCGCGCAGATTCCCGCAGTGTCTGCTGCTGTCCGCAGACAGCCTCCAAACAAAGCAGGGCGCTAAGGCAAGAGAAGTAAGCGCCCCAGGAGGGAATCTGCCTGCGAGGGAAGCTGTGCAGCACATCCCTTGCTGTGCTCGCCACTTCCCTTACTCTTAGGCAAAGCCCATCTCAGGTTGCTTGTAGGCGTGCCTCCGTGCTCAGAAGCAGCCCCGAGGCAGGCAGGACAGAGCGGGAAGTCTTCTGGGCATGCAGCATGCTGCTTCCCATGCCCGGAACAAACTGCGAGCAGGTGCCTCGCTTGCGCTTCCATCTGCCGAGACTTAGAGGCGGACAAGCAAGAAGCTTCCCGCAGTGTGTGCTGCTGTCCGCAAAGAGCCTCCAAACAAAGCAGGGCGCTTAGGCAGGAGAAGTAAGCACCCCAGGAGGGAATCTGCCTGCGAGGGAAGCTGTGCAGCACATGCCTTGCTGTGCTCGCCACTTCCCTCACTCTTTGGCAAAGCGCCTCTCAGCTTCCTGGTGGGTGTGCCTCCATGCTCAGAAGCAGCCCCGAGGCAGGCAGGACAGTGCGGGATAGCTTTTGGACACGCAGCATGCTGCTTCCCATGCCTGGAACAAACTGCGAGCAGGTGCCTTGCTTGCGCTTCCATCTGCCGAGTCTTAGAGGCGGACAAGCAAGAAGCTTCCCGCAGTGTGTGCTGCTGTCCGCAAACAGCCTCCAAACAAAGCAGGGCGCTTAGGCAGGAGAAGTAAGCGCCCCAGGAGGGAATCTGCCTGCGAGGGAAGCTGTGCAGCACATCCCTTGCTGTGCTCGCCACTTCCCTCACTCTTAGGTAAAGCCCATCTCAGCTTGCTTGTAGGCGTGCCTCCGTGCTCAGAAGCAGCCCCGAGGCAGGCAGGACAGTGCGGGATGTCTTCTGGGCACGCAGCATGCTGCTTCCCATGCCCGGAACAAACTGCGAGCAGGTGCCTCCCTTGCGCTTCCATCTGCCGAGACTTAGAGGCAGACAAGCAAGAAGCTTCCCGCTGTGTGTGCTGCTGTCCGCAAACAGCCTCCAAACAAAGCAGGGCGCTTAGGCAGGAGAAGTAAGCGCCCCAGGAGGGAATCTGCCTGCGAGGGAAGCTGTGCAGCACATCCCTTGTTCCGCGCGCCACTTCCCTCACTCTTAGGCAAAGCCCATCTCAGCTTGCTGGTGGGTGTGCCTCCGTGCTCAGAAGCAGCCCCGAGGCAGGCAGGACAGTGCGGGATAGCTTTTGCACACGCAGCATGCTGCTTCCCATGCCTGGAACAAACTGCGAGCAGGTGCCTCCCTTGCGCTTCCATCTGCCGAGTCTTAGAGGCGGACAAGCAAGAAGCTTCCCGCAGTGTGTGCTGCTGTCCGCAAACAGCCTCCAAACAAAGCAGGGCGCTAAGGCAGGAGAAGTAAGCGCACCAGGAGGGAATCTGTCTGCGAGGGAAGCTGTGCAGCACATCCCTTGCTGTGCTCGCCACTTCCCTCACTCTTAGGCAAAGCCCATCTCAGCTTGCTTGTAGGTGTGCCTCCGTGCTCAGAAGCAGCCCAGAGGCAGGCAGGACAGAGCGGGATGTCTTCTGGGCACGCAGCATGCTGCTTCCCATGCCCGGGACAAACTGCGAGCAGGTGCCTCGCTTGCGCTTCCATCTGCCGAGATTAAGAGGCAGACAAGCAAGAAGCTTCCCGCAGTGTGTGCTGCTGTCCGCAAACAGCCTCCAAACAAAGCAGGGCGCTTAGGCAGGAGAAGTAAGCGCCCCAGGAGGGAATCTGCCTGCGAGGGAAGCTGTGCAGCACATCCCTTGCTGTGCTCGCCACTTCCCTCACTCTTAGGCAAAGCGCCTCTCAGCTTGCTGGTGGGTGTGCCTCCGTGCTCAGAAGCAGCCGCGAGGCAGGCAGGACAGTGCGGTATGTCTTCTGGGCACGCAGCATGCTGCTTCCCATGCCCGGGACAAACTGCGAGCAGGTGCCTCGCTTGCGCTTCTATCTGCTGAGACTTGGAGCTGGCCAGCGCGCAGCTTCCCGCAGTGTCTGCTGCTGTCCGCAAACAGCCTCCAAACAAAGCAGGGCGCTAAGGCAAGAGAAGTAAGCGCCCCAGGAGGGAATCTGCCTGCGAGGGAAGCTGTGCAGCACATCCCTTGCTGTGCTCGCCACTTCCCTCACTCTTAGGCAAAGCCCATCTCAGCTTGCTTGTAGGTGTGCCTCCGTGCTCAGAAGCAGCCCAGAGGCAGGCAGGACAGAGCGGGATGTCTTCTGGGCACGCAGCATGCTGCTTCCCATGCCCGGGACAAACTGCGAGCAGGTGCCTCGCTTGCGCTTCCATCTGCCGAGATTAAGAGGCAGACAAGCAAGAAGCTTCCCGCTGTGTGTGCTGCTCTCCGCAAACAGCCTCCAAACAAAGCAGGGCGCTTAGGCAGGAGAAGTAAGCGCCCCAGGAGGGAATCTGCCTGCGAGGGAAGCTGTGCAGCACATCCCTTGTTCCGCTCGCCATTTCCCTGACTCTTAGGCAAAGGCCATCTCAGCTTGCTGGTGGGTGTGCCTCCGTGCTCAGAAGCAGCCCCGAGGCAGGCAGGACAGTGCGGGATAGCTTTTGCACACGCAGCATGCTGCTTCCCATGCCTGGAACAAACTGCGAGCAGGTGCCTCCCTTGCGCTTCCATCTGCCGAGTCTTAGAGGCGGACAAGCAAGAAGCTTCCCGCAGTGTGTGCTGCTGTCCGCAAACAGCCTCCAAACAAAGCAGGGCGCTTAGGCAGGAGAAGTAAGCGCCCCAGGAGGGAATCTGCCTGCGAGGGAAGCTGTGCAGCACATCCCTTGCTGCGCTCGCCACTTCCCTCACTCTTAGGGAAAGCCCATCTCAGCTTGCTTGTGGCTGTGCCTCAGTGCTCAGAAGCAGCCCCGAGGCAGGCAGGACAGTTCGAGAAGTACTCTGGGCACGCAGCATGCTGCTTCCCATGCCCAGAACAAACTGCGAGCAGGTGCCTCCCTTGCGCTTCCATCTGCCGAGTCTTAGAGGCGGACAAGCAAGAAGCTTCCCGTAGTGTGTGCTGCTGTCCGCAAACAGCCTCCAAACAAAGCAGGGCGCTTTTACAGGAGAAGTAAGCGCCCCAGGAGGGAATCTGCCTGCGAGGGAAGCTGTGCAGCACATCCCTTGCTGTGCTCGCCACTTCCCTCACTCTTAGGCAAAGCGCCTCTCAGCTTGCTGGTGGGTGTGCCTCCGTGCTCAGAAGCAGCCCCGAGGCAGGCAGGACAGTGCGGGATGTCTTCTGGGCACGCAGCATGCTGCTTCCCATGCCCGGGACAAACTGCGAGCAGGTGCCTCGCTTGCGCTTCTATCTGCCGAGACTTGGAGCTGGCCAGCGCGCAGCTTCCCGCAGTGTGTGCTGCTGTCCGCAGACAGCCTCCAAACAAAGCAGGGCGCTAAGGCAAGAGAACTAAGCACCCCAGGAGGGAATCTGCCTGCGAGGGAAGCTGTGCAGCACATCCCTTGTTCCGCTCGCCACTTCCCTGACTCTTAGGCAAAGCCCATCTCAGCTTGCTTGTAGGTGTGCCTCCGTGCTCAGAAGCAGCCGCGAGGCAGGCAGGACAGAGCGGGATGTCTTCTGGGCACGCAGCATGCTGCTTCCCATGCCCGGGACAAACTGCGAGCAGGTGCCTCGCTTGCGCTTCCATCTGCCGAGACTTAGAGGCGGACAAGAAAGAAGATTCCCGCTGTGTGTGCTGCTGTCCGCAAACAGCCTCCAAACAAAGCAGGGCGCTAAGTCAAGAGAACTAAGCGCCCCAGGAGGGAATCTGCCTGCGAGGGAAGCTGTGCAGCACATCCCTTGCTGTGCTCGCCACTTCCCTCACTCTTAGGCAAAGCCCATCTCAGCTGGCTTGTGGGTGTGCCTCCGTGCTCAGAAGCAGCCCCGAGGCAGGCAGGACAGAGCGGGAAGTCTTCTGGGCATGCAGCATGCTGCTTCCCATGCCCGGAACAAACTGCGAGCAGGTGCCTCGCTTGCGCTTCCATCTGCCGAGACTTAGAGGCGGACAAGCAAGAAGCTTCCCGCAGTGTGTGCTGCTGTCCGCAAAGAGCCTCCAAACAAAGCAGGGCGCTTAGGCAGGAGAAGTAAGCACCCCAGGAGGGAATCTGCCTGCGAGGGAAGCTGTGCAGCACATGCCTTGCTGTGCTCGCCACTTCCCTCACTCTTTGGCAAAGCGCCTCTCAGCTTCCTGGTGGGTGTGCCTCCATGCTCAGAAGCAGCCCCGAGGCAGGCAGGACAGTGCGGGATGTCTTTTGGACACGCAGCATGCTGCTTCCCATGCCTGGAACAAACTGCGAGCAGGTGCCTCGCTTGTGCTTCCATCTGCCAAGTCTTAGAGGCGGACAAGCAAGAAGCTTCCCGCAGTGTGTGCTGCTGTCCGCAAACAGCCTCCAAACAAAGCAGGGCGCTTAGGCAGGAGAAGTAAGCGCCCCAGGAGGGAATCTGCCTGCGAGGGAAGCTGTGCAGCACATCCCTTGCTGTGCTCGCCACTTCCCTCACTCTTAGGCAAAGCCCATCTCAGCTGGCTTGTAGGCGTGCCTCCGTGCTCAGAAGCAGCCCCGAGGCAGGCAGGACAGTGCGTGATGTCTTCTGAGCATGCAGCATGCTGCTTCCCATGCCCGGGACAAACTGCGAGCAGGTGCCTCGCTTGCGCTTCTATCTGCCGAGACTTGGAGCTGGCCAGCGCGCAGCTTCCCGCAGTGTGTGCTGCTCTCCGCAGACAGCCTCCAAACAAAGCAGGGCGCTAAGGCAAGAGAACTAAGCGCCCCAGGAGGGAATCTGCCTGCGAGGGAAGCTGTGCAGCACATCCCTTGTTCCGCTCGCCATTTCCCTGACTCTTAGGCAAAGGCCATCTCAGCTTGCTTGTGGGTGTGCCTCCGTGCTCAGAAGCAGCCCCGAGGCAGGCAGGACAGTGCGGGATAGCTTTTGGACACGCAGCATGCTGCTTCCCATGCCTGGAACAAACTGCGAGCAGGTGCCTTGCTTGCGCTTCCATCTGCCGAGTCTTAGAGGCGGACAAGCAAGAAGCTTCCCGCAGTGTGTGCTGCTGTCCGCAAACAGCCTCCAAACAAAGCAGGGCGCTTAGGCAGGAGAAGTAAGCGCCCCAGGAGGGAATCTGCCTGCGAGGGAAGCTGTGCAGCACATCCCTTGCTGTGCTCGCCACTTCCCTCACTCTTAGGTAAAGCCCATCTCAGCTTGCTTGTAGGCGTGCCTCCGTGCTCAGAAGCAGCCCCGAGGCAGGCAGGACAGTGCGGGATGTCTTCTGGGCACGCAGCATGCTGCTTCCCATGCCCGGAACAAACTGCGAGCAGGTGCCTCCCTTGCGCTTCCATCTGCCGAGACTTAGAGGCAGACAAGCAAGAAGCTTCCCGCTGTGTGTGCTGCTGTCCGCAAACAGCCTCCAAACAAAGCAGGGTGCTTAGGCAGGAGAAGTAAGCGCCCCAGGAGGGAATCTGCCTGCGAGGGAAGCTGTGCAGCACATCCCTTGTTCCGCGCGCCACTTCCCTCACTCTTAGGCAAAGCCCATCTCAGCTTGCTTGTGGGTGTGCCTCCGTGCTCAGAAGCAGCCCTGAGGCAGGCAGGACAGTGCGGGATAGCTTTTGCACACGCAGCATGCTGCTTCCCATGCCTGGAACAAACTGCGAGCAGGTGCCTCCCTTGCGCTTCCATCTGCCGAGTCTTAGAGGCGGACAAGCAAGAAGCTTCCCGCAGTGTGTGCTGCTGTCCGCAAACAGCCTCCAAACAAAGCAGGGCGCTAAGGCAGGAGAAGTAAGCGCACCAGGAGGGAATCTGTCTGCGAGGGAAGCTGTGCAGCACATCCCTTGCTGTGCTCGCCACTTCCCTCACTCTTAGGCAAAGCCCATCTCAGCTTGCTTGTAGGTGTGCCTCCGTGCTCAGAAGCAGCCCAGAGGCAGGCAGGACAGAGCGGGATGTCTTCTGGGCACGCAGCATGCTGCTTCCCATGCCCGGGACAAACTGCGAGCAGGTGCCTCGCTTGCGCTTCCATCTGCCGAGATTAAGAGGCAGACAAGCAAGAAGCTTCCCGCAGTGTGTGCTGCTGTCCGCAAACAGCCTCCAAACAAAGCAGGGCGCTTAGGCAGGAGAAGTAAGCGCCCCAGGAGGGAATCTGCCTGCGAGGGAAGCTGTGCAGCACATCCCTTGCTGTGCTCGCCACTTCCCTCACTCTTAGGCAAAGCGCCTCTCAGCTTGCTGGTGGGTGTGCCTCCGTGCTCAGAAGCAGCCGCGAGGCAGGCAGGACAGTGCGGTATGTCTTCTGGGCACGCAGCATGCTGCTTCCCATGCCCGGGACAAACTGCGAGCAGGTGCCTCGCTTGCGCTTCTATCTGCTGAGACTTGGAGCTGGCCAGCGCGCAGCTTCCCGCAGTGTCTGCTGCTGTCCGCAAACAGCCTCCAAACAAAGCAGGGCGCTAAGGCAAGAGAAGTAAGCGCCCCAGGAGGGAATCTGCCTGCGAGGGAAGCTGTGCAGCACATCCCTTGCTGTGCTCGCCACTTCCCTCACTCTTAGGCAAAGCCCATCTCAGCTTGCTTGTAGGTGTGCCTCCGTGCTCAGAAGCAGCCCAGAGGCAGGCAGGACAGAGCGGGATGTCTTCTGGGCACGCAGCATGCTGCTTCCCATGCCCGGGACAAACTGCGAGCAGGTGCCTCGCTTGCGCTTCCATCTGCCGAGATTAAGAGGCAGACAAGCAAGAAGCTTCCCGCTGTGTGTGCTGCTCTCCGCAAACAGCCTCCAAACAAAGCAGGGCGCTTAGGCAGGAGAAGTAAGCGCCCCAGGAGGGAATCTGCCTGCGAGGGAAGCTGTGCAGCACATCCCTTGTTCCGCTCGCCATTTCCCTGACTCTTAGGCAAAGGCCATCTCAGCTTGCTGGTGGGTGTGCCTCCGTGCTCAGAAGCAGCCCCGAGGCAGGCAGGACAGTGCGGGATAGCTTTTGCACACGCAGCATGCTGCTTCCCATGCCTGGAACAAACTGCGAGCAGGTGCCTCCCTTGCGCTTCCATCTGCCGAGTCTTAGAGGTGGACAAGCAAGAAGCTTCCCGCAGTGTGTGCTGCTGTCCGCAAACAGCCTCCAAACAAAGCAGGGCGCTTAGGCAGGAGAAGTAAGCGCCCCAGGAGGGAATCTGCCTGCGAGGGAAGCTGTGCAGCACATCCCTTGCTGCGCTCGCCACTTCCCTCACTCTTAGGGAAAGCCCATCTCAGCTTGCTTGTGGCTGTGCCTCAGTGCTCAGAAGCAGCCCCGAGGCAGGCAGGACAGTTCGAGAAGTACTCTGGGCACGCAGCATGCTGCTTCCCATGCCCAGAACAAACTGCGAGCAGGTGCCTCGCTTGCGCTTCCATCTGCCGAGTCTTAGAGGCGGACAAGCAAGAAGCTTCCCGTAGTGTGTGCTGCTGTCCGCAAACAGCCTCCAAACAAAGCAGGGCGCTTTTACAGGAGAAGTAAGCGCCCCAGGAGGGAATCTGCCTGCGAGGGAAGCTGTGCAGCACATCCCTTGCTGTGCTCGCCACTTCCCTCACTCTTAGGCAAAGCGCCTCTCAGCTTGCTGGTGGGTGTGCCTCCGTGCTCAGAAGCAGCCCCGAGGCAGGCAGGACAGTGCGGGATGTCTTCTGGGCACGCAGCATGCTGCTTCCCATGCCCGGGACAAACTGCGAGCAGGTGCCTCGCTTGCGCTTCTATCTGCCGAGACTTGGAGCTGGCCAGCGCGCAGCTTCCCGCTGTGTGTGCTGCTGTCCGCAGACAGCCTCCAAACAAAGCAGGGCGCTAAGTCAAGAGAACTAAGCGCCCCAGGAGGGAATCTGCCTGCGAGGGAAGCTGTGCAGCACATCCCTTGCTGTGCTCGCCACTTCCCTCACTCTTAGGCAAAGCCCATCTCAGCTGGCTTGTGGGTGTGCCTCCGTGCTCAGAAGCAGCCGCGAGGCAGGCAGGACAGAGCGGGATGTCTTCTGGGCACGCAGCATGCTGCTTCCCATGCCCGGGACAAACCGCGAGCAGGTGCCTCGCTTGCGCTTCTATCTGCCGAGACTTGGAGCTGGCCAGCGTGCAGCTTCCCGCAGTGTGTGCTGCTGTCCGCAGACAGCCTCCAAACAAAGCAGGGCGCTAAGGCAAGAGAAGTAAGCGCCCCAGGAGGGAATCTGCCTGCGAGGGAAGCTGTGCAGCACATCCCTTGCTGTGCTCGCCACTTCCCTCACTCTTAGGCAAAGCAAATCTCAGCTGGCTTGTAGGAGTGCCTCCGTGCTCAGAAGCAGCCCCGAGGCAGGCAGGACAGAGCGGGAAGTCTTCTGGGCACGCAGCATGCTACTTCCCATGCCCGGGACAAACTGCGAGCAGGTGCCTCGCTTGCGCTTCCATCTGCCGAGACTTAGAGGCGGACAAGCAAGCAGCTTCCCGCTGTGTGTGCTGCTGTCCGCAAACAGCCTCCAAACAAAGCAGGGCGCTTAGGCAGGAGAAGTAAGCACCCCAGGAGGGAATCTGCCTGCGAGGGAAGCTGTGCAGCACATCCCTTGCTGTGCTCGCCACTTCCCTCACTCTTAGGCAAAGCGCCTCTCAGCTGGCTTGTAGGCGTGCCTCCGTGCTCAGAAGCAGCCGCGAGGCAGGCAGGACAGTGCGGGATGTCTTCTGGGCACGCAGCATGCTGCTTCCCATGCCCGGGACAAACTGCGAGCAGGTGCCTCGCTTGCGCTTCCATCTGCCGAGACTTGGAGCTGGCCAGCGCGCAGATTCCCGCAGTGTCTGCTGCTGTCCGCAGACAGCCTCCAAACAAAGCAGGGCGCTAAGGCAAGAGAAGTAAGCGCCCCAGGAGGGAATCTGCCTGCGAGGGAAGCTGTGCAGCACATCCCTTGCTGTGCTCGCCACTTCCCTTACTCTTAGGCAAAGCCCATCTCAGGTTGCTTGTAGGCGTGCCTCCGTGCTCAGAAGCAGCCCCGAGGCAGGCAGGACAGAGCGGGAAGTCTTCTGGGCATGCAGCATGCTGCTTCCCATGCCCGGAACAAACTGCGAGCAGGTGCCTCGCTTGCGCTTCCATCTGCCGAGACTTAGAGGCGGACAAGCAAGAAGCTTCCCGCAGTGTGTGCTGCTGTCCGCAAACAGCCTCCAAACAAAGCAGGGCGCTTAGGCAGGAGAAGTAAGCACCCCAGGAGGGAATCTGCCTGCGAGGGAAGCTGTGCAGCACATGCCTTGCTGTGCTCGCCACTTCCCTCACTCTTTGGCAAAGCGCCTCTCAGCTTCCTGGTGGGTGTGCCTCCATGCTCAGAAGCAGCCCCGAGGCAGGCAGGACAGTGCGGGATGTCTTTTGGACACGCAGCATGCTGCTTCCCATGCCTGGAACAAACTGCGAGCAGGTGCTTCGCTTGTGCTTCCATCTGCCGAGTCTTAGAGGCGGACAAGCAAGAAGCTTCCCGCAGTGTGTGCTGCTGTCCGCAAACAGCCTCCAAACAAAGCAGGGCGCTTAGGCAGGAGAAGTAAGCGCCCCAGGAGGGAATCTGCCTGCGAGGGAAGCTGTGCAGCACATCCCTTGCTGTGCTCGCCACTTCCCTCACTCTTAGGTAAAGCCCATCTCAGCTTGCTTGTAGGCGTGCCTCCGTGCTCAGAAGCAGCCCCGTGGCAGGCAGGACAGTTCGAGAAGTACTCTGGGCACGCAGCATGCTGCTTCCCATGCCCGGGACAAACTGCGAGCAGGTGCCTCGCTTGCGCTTCCATCTGCCGAGTCTTAGAGGCGGACAAGAAAGAAGCTCCCCGCAGTGTGTGCTGCTGTCCGCAAACAGCCTCCAAACAAAGCAGGGCGCTTAGGCAGGAGAAGTAAGCGCCCCAGGAGGGAATCTGCCTGCGAGGGAAGCTGTGCAGCACATCCCTTGCTGTGCTCGCCACTTCCCTCACTCTTAGGCAAAGCGCCTCTCAGCTTGCTGGTGGGTGTGCCTCCGTGCTCAGAAGCAGCCCCGAGGCAGGCAGGACAGTGCGGGATGTCTTCTGGGCACGCAGCATGCTGCTTCCCATGCCCGGAACAAACTGCGAGCAGGTGCCTCCCTTGCGCTTCCATCTGCCGAGACTTAGAGGCAGACAAGCAAGAAGCTTCCCGCTGTGTGTGCTGCTGTCCGCAAACAGCCTCCAAACAAAGCAGGGCGCTTAGGCAGGAGAAGTAAGCGCCCCAGGAGGGAATCTGCCTGCGAGGGAAGCTGTGCAGCACATCCCTTGTTCCGCGCGCCACTTCCCTCACTCTTAGGCAAAGCCCATCTCAGCTTGCTTGTGGGTGTGCCTCTGTGCTCAGAAGCAGCCCCGAGGCAGGCAGGACAGTGCGGGATAGCTTTTGCACACGCAGCATGCTGCTTCCCATGCCTGGAACAAACTGCGAGCAGGTGCCTCCCTTGCGCTTCCATCTGCCGAGTCTTAGAGGCGGACAAGCAAGAAGCTTCCCGCAGTGTGTGCTGCTGTCCGCAAACAGCCTCCAAACAAAGCAGGGCGCTAAGGCAGGAGAAGTAAGCGCACCAGGAGGGAATCTGTCTGCGAGGGAAGCTGTGCAGCACATCCCTTGCTGTGCTCGCCACTTCCCTCACTCTTAGGCAAAGCCCATCTCAGCTTGCTTGTAGGTGTGCCTCCGTGCTCAGAAGCAGCCCAGAGGCAGGCAGGACAGAGCGGGATGTCTTCTGGGCACGCAGCATGCTGCTTCCCGTGCCCGGGACAAACTGCGAGCAGGTGCCTCGCTTGCGCTTCCATCTGCCGAGATTAAGAGGCAGACAAGCAAGAAGCTTCCCGCAGTGTGTGCTGCTGTCCGCAAACAGCCTCCAAACAAAGCAGGGCGCTTAGGCAGGAGAAGTAAGCGCCCCAGGAGGGAATCTGCCTGCGAGGGAAGCTGTGCAGCACATCCCTTGCTGTGCTCGCCACTTCCCTCACTCTTAGGCAAAGCGCCTCTCAGCTTGCTGGTGGGTGTGCCTCCGTGCTCAGAAGCAGCCGCGAGGCAGGCAGGACAGTGCGGTATGTCTTCTGGGCACGCAGCATGCTGCTTCCCATGCCCGGGACAAACTGCGAGCAGGTGCCTCGCTTGCGCTTCTATCTGCTGAGACTTGGAGCTGGCCAGCGCGCAGCTTCCCGCAGTGTCTGCTGCTGTCCGCAAACAGCCTGCAAACAAAGCAGGGCGCTAAGGCAAGAGAAGTAAGCGCCCCAGGAGGGAATCTGCCTGCGAGGGAAGCTGTGCAGCACATCCCTTGCTGTGCTCGCCACTTCCCTCACTCTTAGGCAAAGCCCATCTCAGCTTGCTTGTAGGTGTGCCTCCGTGCTCAGAAGCAGCCCAGAGGCAGGCAGGACAGAGCGGGATGTCTTCTGGGCACGCAGCATGCTGCTTCCCATGCCCGGGACAAACTGCGAGCAGGTGCCTCCCTTGCGCTTCCATCTGCCGAGATTAAGAGGCAGACAAGCAAGAAGCTTCCCGCTGTGTGTGCTGCTGTCCGCAAACAGCCTCCAAACAAAGCAGGGCGCTTAGGCAGGAGAAGTAAGCGCCCCAGGAGGGAATCTGCCTGCGAGGGAAGCTGTGCAGCACATCCCTTTTTCCGCTCGCCATTTCCCTGACTCTTAGGCAAAGGCCATCTCAGCTTGCTGGTGGGTGTGCCTCCGTGCTCAGAAGCAGCCCCGAGGCAGGCAGGACAGTGCGGGATAGCTTTTGCACACGCAGCATGCTGCTTCCCATGCCTGGAACAAACTGCGATCAGGTGCCTCCCTTGCACTTCCATCTGCCGAGTCTTAGAGGCGGACAAGCAAGAAGCTTCCCGCAGTGTGTGCTGCTGTCCGCAAACAGCCTCCAAACAAAGCAGGGCGCTTAGGCAGGAGAAGTAAGCGCCCCAGGAGGGAATCTGCCTGCGAGGGAAGCTGTGCAGCACATCCCTTGCTGCGCTCGCCACTTCCCTCACTCTTAGGGAAAGCCCATCTCAGCTTGCTTGTGGGTGTGCCTCAGTGCTCAGAAGCAGCCCCGAGGCAGGCAGGACAGTTCGAGAAGTACTCTGGGCACGCAGCATGCTGCTTCCCATGCCCGGGACAAACTGCGAGCAGGTGCCTCGCTTGCGCTTCTATCTGCCGAGACTTGGAGCTGGCCAGCGCGCAGCTTCCCGCAGTGTGTGCTACTGTCCGCAGACAGCCTCCAAACAAAGCAGGGCGCTAAGGCAAGAGAACTAAGCGCCCCAGGAGGGAATCTGCCTGCGAGGGAAGATGTGCAGCACATCCCTTGCTGTGCTCGCCACTTCCCTCACTCTTAGGCAAAGCCCATCTCAGCTTGCTGGTGGGTGTGCCTCCGTGCTCAGAAGCAGCCCCGAGGCAGGCAGGACAGTGCGGGATAGCTTTTGCACACGCAGCATGCTGCTTCCCATGCCCGGGACAAACTGCGAGCAGGTGCCTCGCTTGCGCTTCTATCTGCCGAGACTTGGAGCTGGCCAGGTCGCAGCTTCCCGCAGTGTGTGCTGCTGCCGCAAACAGCCTCCAAACAAAGCAGGGCACCAGGGCAAGAGAAATAAGCACACCAGGAGGGAATCTGCCTGCGAGGGAAGCTGTGCAGCACATCCCTTACTGTGCTCGCCACTTCCCTCACTCTTAGGCAAAGCCCATCTCAGCTTGCTTGTGGGTGTGCCTCCGTGCTCAGAAGCAGCCCCGAGGCAGGCAGGACAGTGCGGGATAGCTTTTGGTCACGCAGCATGCTGCTTCCCATGCCTGGAACAAACTGCGAGCAGGTGCCTCGCTTGTGCTTCCATCTGCCGAGTCTTAGAGGCGGACAAGCAAGCAGCTTCCCGCAGTGTGTGCTGCTGTCCGCAAACAGCCTCCAAACAAAGCAGGGCGCTTAGGCAGGAGAAGTAAGCGCCCCAGGAGGGAATCTGCCTGCGAGGGAAGCTGTGCAGCACATCCCTTGCTGTGCTCGCCACTTCCCTCACTCTTAGGCAAAGCGCCTCTCAGCTTGCTGGTGGGTGTGCCTCCGTGCTCAGAAGCAGCCCCGAGGCAGGCAGGACAGTGCGGGATGTCTTCTGGGCACGCAGCATGCTGCTTCCCATGCCCGGAACAAACTGCGAGCAGGTGCCTCCCTTGCGCTTCCATCTGCCGAGACTTAGAGGCAGACAAGCAAGAAGCTTCCCGCTGTGTGTGCTGCTGTCCGCAAACAGCCTCCAAACAAAGCAGGGCGCTTAGGCAGGAGAAGTAAGCGCCCCAGGAGGGAATCTGCCTGCGAGGGAAGCTGTGCAGCACATCCCTTGTTCCGCGCGCCACTTCCCTCACTCTTAGGCAAAGCCCATCTCAGCTTGCTTGTGGGTGTGCCTCCGTGCTCAGAAGCAGCCCCGAGGCAGGCAGGACAGTGCGGGATAGCTTTTGCACACGCAGCATGCTGCTTCCCATGCCTGGAACAAACTGCGAGCAGGTGCCTCCCTTGCGCTTCCATCTGCCGTCTTAGAGGCGGACAAGCAAGAAGCTTCCCGCAGTGTGTGCTGCTGTCCGCAAACAGCCTCCAAACAAAGCAGGGCGCTAAGGCAGGAGAAGTAAGCGCACCAGGAGGGAATCTGCCTGCGAGGGAAGCTGTGCAGCACATCCCTTGCTGTGCTCGCCACTTCCCTCACTCTTAGGCAAAGCCCATCTCAGCTTGCTTGTAGGTGTGCCTCCGTGCTCAGAAGCAGCCCAGAGGCAGGCAGGACAGAGCGGGATGTCTTCTGATCACGCAGCATGCTGCTTCCCATGCCCGGGACAAACTGCGAGCAGGTGCCTCGCTTGCGCTTCCATCTGCCGAGATTAAGAGGCAGACAAGCAAGAAGGTTCCCGCAGTGTGTGCTGCTGTCCGCAAACAGCCTCCAAACAAAGCAGGGCGCTTAGGCAGGAGAAGTAAGCGCCCCAGGAGGGAATCTGCCTGCGAGGGAAGCTGTGCAGCACATCCCTTGCTGTGCTCGCCACTTCCCTCACTCTTTGGCAAAGCGCCTCTCAGCTTCCTGGTGGGTGTGCCTCCGTGCTCAGAAGCAGCCCCGAGGCAGGCAGGACAGTGCGGGATGTCTTTTGGACACGCAGCATGCTGCTTCCCATGCCTGGAACAAACTGCGAGCAGGTGCCTCGCTTGTGCTTCCATCTGCCGAGTCTTGGAGGCGGACAAGCAAGAAGCTTCTCGCAGTGTGTGCTGCTGTCCGCAAACAGCCTCCAAACAAAGCAGGGCGCTTAGGCAGGAGAAGTAAGCGCCCCAGGAGGGAATCTGCCTGCGAGGGAAGCTGTGCAGCACATCCCTTGTTCCGCTCGCCATTTCCCTGACTCTTAGGCAAAGCCCATCTCAGCTTGCTTGTGGGTGTGCCTCCGTGCTCAGAAGCAGCCCCGAGGCAGGCAGGACAGTGCGGGATAGCTTTTGGTCACGCAGCATGCTGCTTCCCATGCCTGGAACAAACTGCGAGCAGGTGCCTCGCTTGTGCTTCCATCTGCCGAGTCTTAGAGGCGGACAAGCAAGAAGCTTCCCGCAGTGTGTGCTGCTGTCCGCAAACAGCCTCCAAACAAAGCAGGGCGCTTAGGCAGGAGAAGTAAGCGCCCCAGGAGGGAATCTGCCTGCGAGGGAAGCTGTGCAGCACATCCCTTGCTGTGCTCGCCACTTCCCTCACTCTTAGGCAAAGCGCCTCTCAGCTTGCTGGTGGGTGTGCCTCCGTGCTCAGAAGCAGCCCCGAGGCAGGCAGGACAGTGCGGGATGTCTTCTGGGCACGCAGCATGCTGCTTCCCATGCCCGGAACAAACTGCGAGCAGGTGCCTCCCTTGCGCTTCCATCTGCCGAGACTTAGAGGCAGACAAGCAAGAAGCTTCCCGCTGTGTGTGCTGCTGTCCGCAAACAGCCTCCAAACAAAGCAGGGCGCTTAGGCAGGAGAAGTAAGCGCCCCAGGAGGGAATCTGCCTGCGAGGGAAGCTGTGCAGCACATCCCTTGCTGTGCTCGCCACTTCCCTCACTCTTAGGCAAAGCCCATCTCAGCTTGCTTGTGGGTGTGCCTCCGTGCTCAGAAGCAGCCCCGAGGCAGGCAGGACAGTGCGGGATAGCTTTTGCACACGCAGCATGCTGCTTCCCATGCCTGGAACAAACTGCGAGCAGGTGCCTCCCTTGCGCTTCCATCTGCCGAGTCTTAGAGGCGGACAAGCAAGAAGCTTCCCGCAGTGTGTGCTGCTGTCCGCAAACAGCCTCCAAACAAAGCAGGGCGCTTAGGCAGGAGAAGTAAGCGCCCCAGGAGGGAATCTGCCTGCGAGGGAAGCTGTGCAGCACATCCCTTGCTGCGCTCGCCACTTCCCTCACTCTTAGGGAAAGCCCATCTCAGCTTGCTTGTGGGTGTGCCTCCGTGCTCAGAAGCAGCCCCGAGGCAGGCAGGACAGTGCGAGAAGTACTCTGGGCACGCAGCATGCTGCTTCCCATGCCCGGGACAAACCGCGAGCAGGTGCCTTGCTTGCGCTTCTATCTGCCGAGACTTGGAGCTGGCCAGCGCGCAGCTTCCCGCAGTGTGTGCTTCTGTCCGCAAACAGCCTCCAAACAAAGCAGGGCACTAGGGCAAGAGAAATAAGCACACCAGGAGGGAATCTGCCTGCGAGGGAAGCTGTGCAGCACATCCCTTGCTGCGCTCGCCACTTCCCTCACTCTTAGGCAAAGCCCACCTCAGCTGGCTTGTAGGCGTGCCTCCGTGCTCAGAAGCAGCCCCGTGGCAGGCAGGACAGTTCGAGAAGTACTCTGGGCACGCAGCATGCTGCTTCCCATGCCCGGGACAAACCGCGAGCAGGTGCCTTGCTTGCCCTTCTATCTGCCGAGACTTGGAGCTGGCCAGCGCGCAGCTTCCCGCAGTGTGTGCTGCTGTCCGCAAACAGCCTCCAAACAAAGCAGGGCACTAGGGCAAGAGAAATAAGCACACCAGGAGGGAATCTGCCTGCGAGGGAAGCTGTGCAGCACATCCCTTACTGTGCTCGCCACTTCCCTCACTCTTAGGCAAAGCCCATCTCTGCTTGCTTGTAGGCGTGCCTCCGTGCTCAGAAGCAGCCCAGAGGCAGGCAGGACAAAGCGGGAAGTCTTCTGGGCATGCAGCATGCTGCTTCCCATGCCCGGAACAAACTGCGAGCAGGTGCCTCGCTTGTGCTTCCATCTGCCGAGACTTAGAGGCAGACAAGCAAGCAGCTTCCCGCAGTGTGTGCTGCTGTCCGCAAACAGCCTCCAAACAAAGCAGGGCGCTTAGGCAGGAGAAGTAAGCGCCCCAGGAGGGAATCTGCCTGCGAGGGAAGCTGTGCAGCACATCCCTTTCTGCGCTCGCCACTTCCCTCACTCTTAGGGAAAGCCCATCTCAGCTTGCTTGTGGGTGTGCCTCCGTGCTCAGAAGCAGCCCCGAGGCAGGCAGGACAGTGCGAGAAGTACTCTGGGCACGCAGCATGCTGCTTCCCATGCCCGGGACAAACCGCGAGCAGGTGCTTCGCTTGCGCTTCTATCTGCCGAGACTTGGAGCTGGCCAGCGCGCAGCTTCCCGCAGTGTGTGCTTCTGTCCGCAAACAGCCTCCAAACAAAGCAGGGCACTAGGGCAAGAGAAATAAGCACACCAGGAGGGAATCTGCCTGCGAGGGAAGCTGTGCAGCACATCCCTTGCTGCGCTCGCCACTTCCCTCACTCTTAGGCAAAGCCCATCTCAGCTTGCTTGTAGGCGTGCCTCTGTGCTCAGAAGCAGCCCCGAGGCAGGCAGGACAGTGCGGGATGTCTTCTGGGCACGCAGCATGCTGCTTCCCATGCCCGGGACAAACTGCGAGCAGGTGCCTCGCTTGCGCTTCTATCTGCCGAGACTTGGAGCTGGCCAGCGCGCAGCTTCCCGCAGTGTGTGCTACTGTCCGCAGACAGCCTCCAAACAAAGCAGGGCGCTAAGGCAAGAGAACTAAGCGCCCCAGGAGGGAATCTGCCTGCGAGGGAAGATGTGCAGCACATCCCTTGCTGTGCTCGCCACTTCCCTCACTCTTAGGCAAAGCCCATCTCAGCTTGCTGGTGGGTGTGCCTCCGTGCTCAGAAGCAGCCCCGAGGCAGGCAGGACAGTGCGGGATGTCTTTTGGACACGCAGCATGCTGCTTCCCATGCCCGGGACAAACTGCGAGCAGGTGCCTCGCTTGCGCTTCTATCTGCCGAGACTTGGAGCTGGCCAGCGCGCAGCTTCCCGCAGTGTGTGCTGCTGTCCGCAAACAGCCTCCAAACAAAGCAGGGCACTAGGGCAAGAGAAATAAGCACACCAGGAGGGAATCTGCCTGCGAGGGAAGCTGTGCAGCACATCCCTTGTTCCGCTCGCCATTTCCCTGACTCTTAGGCAAAGCCCAACTCAGCTTGCTTGTAGGTGTGCCTCCGTGCTCAGAAGCAGCCCCGAGGCAGGCAGGACAGTGCGGGATAGCTTTTGGTCACGCAGCATGCTGCTTCCCATGCCTGGAACAAACTGCGAGCAGGTGCCTCGCTTGTGCTTCCATCTGCCGAGTCTTAGAGGCGGACAAGCAAGAAGCTTCCCGCAGTGTGTGCTGCTGTCCGCAAACAGCCTCCAAACAAAGCAGGGCGCTTAGGCAGGAGAAGTAAGCGCCCCAGGAGGGAATCTGCCTGCGAGGGAAGCTGTGCAGCACATCCCTTTCTGCGCTCGCCACTTCCCTCACTCTTAGGGAAAGCCCATCTCAGCTTGCTTGTGGGTGTGCCTCCGTGCTCAGAAGCAGCCCCGAGGCAGGCAGGACAGTTCGAGAAGTACTCTGGGCACGCAGCATGCTGCTTCCCATGCCCGGGACAAACTGCGAGCAGGTGCCTCGCTTGCGCTTCTATCTGCCGAGACTTGGAGCTGGCCAGCGCGCAGCTTCCCGCAGTGTGTGCTACTGTCCGCAGACAGCCTCCAAACAAAGCAGGGCGCTTAGGCAGGAGAAGTAAGCGCCCCAGGAGGGAATCTGCCTGCGAGGGAAGCTGTGCAGCACATCCCTTGTTCCGCTCGCCATTTCCCTGACTCTTAGGCAAAGCCCATCTCAGCTTGCTTGTGGGTGTGCCTCCGTGCTCAGAAGCAGCCCCGAGGCAGGCAGGACAGTGCGGGATAGCTTTTGGTCACGCAGCATGCTGCTTCCCATGCCTGGAACAAACTGCGAGCAGGTGCCTCGCTTGTGCTTCCATCTGCCGAGTCTTAGAGGCGGACAAGCAAGAAGCTTCCCGCAGTGTGTGCTGCTGTCCGCAAACAGCCTCCAAACAAAGCAGGGCGCTTAGGCAGGAGAAGTAAGCGCCCCAGGAGGGAATCTGCCTGCGAGGGAAGCTGTGCAGCACATCCCTTGCTGTGCTCGCCACTTCCCTCACTCTTAGGCAAAGCGCCTCTCAGCTTGCTGGTGGGTGTGCCTCCGTGCTCAGAAGCAGCCCCGAGGCAGGCAGGACAGTGCGGGATGTCTTCTGGGCACGCAGCATGCTGCTTCCCATGCCCGGAACAAACTGCGAGCAGGTGCCTCCCTTGCGCTTCCATCTGCCGAGACTTAGAGGCAGACAAGCAAGAAGCTTCCCGCTGTGTGTGCTGCTGTCCGCAAACAGCCTCCAAACAAAGCAGGGCGCTTAGGCAGGAGAAGTAAGCGCCCCAGGAGGGAATCTGCCTGCGAGGGAAGCTGTGCAGCACATCCCTTGTTCCGCGCGCCACTTCCCTCACTCTTAGGCAAAGCCCATCTCAGCTTGCTTGTGGGTGTGCCTCCGTGCTCAGAAGCAGCCCCGAGGCAGGCAGGACAGTGCGGGATAGCTTTTGCACACGCAGCATGCTGCTTCCCATGCCTGGAACAAACTGCGAGCAGGTGCCTCCCTTGCGCTTCCATCTGCCGAGTCTTAGAGGCGGACAAGCAAGAAGCTTCCCGCAGTGTGTGCTGCTGTCCGCAAACAGCCTCCAAACAAAGCAGGGCGCTTAGGCAGGAGAAGTAAGCGCCCCAGGAGGGAATCTGCCTGCGAGGGAAGCTGTGCAGCACATCCCTTGCTGCGCTCGCCACTTCCCTCACTCTTAGGGAAAGCCCATCTCAGCTTGCTTGTGGGTGTGCCTCCGTGCTCAGAAGCAGCCCCGAGGCAGGCAGGACAGTGCGAGAAGTACTCTGGGCACGCAGCATGCTGCTTCCCATGCCCGGGACAAACCGCGAGCAGGTGCCTTGCTTGCGCTTCTATCTGCCGAGACTTGGAGCTGGCCAGCGCGCAGCTTCCCGCAGTGTGTGCTTCTGTCCGCAAACAGCCTCCAAACAAAGCAGGGCACTA
Organism: Rhea pennata; assembly: GCF_028389875.1. Lineage (NCBI taxonomy): Eukaryota > Metazoa > Chordata > Aves > Rheiformes > Rheidae > Rhea > Rhea pennata. The sequence continues at coordinate 1,010,929 of NW_026907685.1, read as the reverse complement.
GGGCAAGAGAAATAAGCACACCAGGAGGGAATCTGCCTGCGAGGGAAGCTGTGCAGCACATCCCTTGCTGCGCTCGCCACTTCCCTCACTCTTAGGCAAAGCCCACCTCAGCTGGCTTGTAGGCGTGCCTCCGTGCTCAGAAGCAGCCCCGTGGCAGGCAGGACAGTTCGAGAAGTACTCTGGGCACGCAGCATGCTGCTTCCCATGCCCGGGACAAACCGCGAGCAGGTGCCTTGCTTGCCCTTCTATCTGCCGAGACTTGGAGCTGGCCAGCGCGCAGCTTCCCGCAGTGTGTGCTGCTGTCCGCAAACAGCCTCCAAACAAAGCAGGGCACTAGGGCAAGAGAAATAAGCACACCAGGAGGGAATCTGCCTGCGAGGGAAGCTGTGCAGCACATCCCTTACTGTGCTCGCCACTTCCCTCACTCTTAGGCAAAGCCCATCTCTGCTTGCTTGTAGGCGTGCCTCCGTGCTCAGAAGCAGCCCCGAGGCAGGCAGGACAAAGCGGGAAGTCTTCTGGGCATGCAGCATGCTGCTTCCCATGCCCGGAACAAACTGCGAGCAGGTGCCTCGCTTGTGCTTCCATCTGCCGAGACTTAGAGGCAGACAAGCAAGCAGCTTCCCGCAGTGTGTGCTGCTGTCCGCAAACAGCCTCCAAACAAAGCAGGGCGCTTAGGCAGGAGAAGTAAGCGCCCCAGGAGGGAATCTGCCTGCGAGGGAAGCTGTGCAGCACATCCCTTTCTGCGCTCGCCACTTCCCTCACTCTTAGGGAAAGCCCATCTCAGCTTGCTTGTGGGTGTGCCTCCGTGCTCAGAAGCAGCCCCGAGGCAGGCAGGACAGTGCGAGAAGTACTCTGGGCACGCAGCATGCTGCTTCCCATGCCCGGGACAAACCGCGAGCAGGTGCTTCGCTTGCGCTTCTATCTGCCGAGACTTGGAGCTGGCCAGCGCGCAGCTTCCCGCAGTGTGTGCTTCTGTCCGCAAACAGCCTCCAAACAAAGCAGGGCACTAGGGCAAGAGAAATAAGCACACCAGGAGGGAATCTGCCTGCGAGGGAAGCTGTGCAGCACATCCCTTGCTGCGCTCGCCACTTCCCTCACTCTTAGGCAAAGCCCATCTCAGCTTGCTTGTAGGCGTGCCTCTGTGCTCAGAAGCAGCCCCGAGGCAGGCAGGACAGTGCGGGATGTCTTCTGGGCACGCAGCATGCTGCTTCCCATGCCCGGGACAAACTGCGAGCAGGTGCCTCGCTTGCGCTTCTATCTGCCGAGACTTGGAGCTGGCCAGCGCGCAGCTTCCCGCAGTGTGTGCTACTGTCCGCAGACAGCCTCCAAACAAAGCAGGGCGCTAAGGCAAGAGAACTAAGCGCCCCAGGAGGGAATCTGCCTGCGAGGGAAGCTGTGCAGCACATCCCTTGCTGTGCTCGCCACTTCCCTCACTCTTAGGCAAAGCCCATCTCAGCTTGCTGGTGGGTGTGCCTCCGTGCTCAGAAGCAGCCCCGAGGCAGGCAGGACAGTGCGGGATGTCTTTTGGACACGCAGCATGCTGCTTCCCATGCCCGGGACAAACTGCGAGCAGGTGCCTCGCTTGCGCTTCTATCTGCCGAGACTTGGAGCTGGCCAGCGCGCAGCTTCCCGCAGTGTGTGCTGCTGTCCGCAAACAGCCTCCAAACAAAGCAGGGCACTAGGGCAAGAGAAATAAGCACACCAGGAGGGAATCTGCCTGCGAGGGAAGCTGTGCAGCACATCCCTTGTTCCGCTCGCCATTTCCCTGACTCTTAGGCAAAGCCCAACTCAGCTTGCTTGTAGGTGTGCCTCCGTGCTCAGAAGCAGCCCCGAGGCAGGCAGGACAGTGCGGGATAGCTTTTGGTCACGCAGCATGCTGCTTCCCATGCCTGGAACAAACTGCGAGCAGGTGCCTCGCTTGTGCTTCCATCTGCCGAGTCTTAGAGGCGGACAAGCAAGAAGCTTCCCGCAGTGTGTGCTGCTGTCCGCAAACAGCCTCCAAACAAAGCAGGGCGCTTAGGCAGGAGAAGTAAGCGCCCCAGGAGGGAATCTGCCTGCGAGGGAAGCTGTGCAGCACATCCCTTTCTGCGCTCGCCACTTCCCTCACTCTTAGGGAAAGCCCATCTCAGCTTGCTTGTGGGTGTGCCTCCGTGCTCAGAAGCAGCCCCGAGGCAGGCAGGACAGTTCGAGAAGTACTCTGGGCACGCAGCATGCTGCTTCCCATGCCCGGGACAAACTGCGAGCAGGTGCCTCGCTTGCGCTTCTATCTGCCGAGACTTGGAGCTGGCCAGCGCGCAGCTTCCCGCAGTGTGTGCTACTGTCCGCAGACAGCCTCCAAACAAAGCAGGGCGCTAAGGCAAGAGAACTAAGCGCCCCAGGAGGGAATCTGCCTGCGAGGGAAGATGTGCAGCACATCCCTTGCTGTGCTCGCCACTTCCCTCACTCTTAGGCAAAGCCCATCTCAGCTTGCTGGTGGGTGTGCCTCCGTGCTCAGAAGCAGCCCCGAGGCAGGCAGGACAGTGCGGGATGTCTTCTGGGCACGCAGCATGCTGCTTCCCATGCCCGGGACAAACTGCGAGCAGGTGCCTCGCTTGCGCTTCTATCTGCCGAGACTTGGAGCTGGCCAGCGCGCAGCTTCCCGCAGTGTGTGCTGCTGTCCGCAGACAGCCTCCAAACAAAGCAGGGCCCTAAGGCAAGAGAAGTAAGCGCCCCAGGAGGGAATCTGCCTGCGAGGGAAGCTGTGCAGCACATCCCTTGTTCCACTCGCCACTTCCCTCACTCTTAGGCAAAGCCCATCTCAGCTTGCTTGTAGGCGTGCCTCCGTGCTCAGAAGCAGCCCCGAGGCAGGCAGGACAGAGCGGGAAGTCTTCTGGGCATGCAGCATGCTGCTTCCCATGCCCGGAACAAACTGCGAGCAGGTGCCTCCCTTGCGCTTCCATCTGCCGAGACTTAGAGGCAGACAAGCAAGAAGCTTCCCGCAGTGTGTGCTGCTGTCCGCAAACAGCCTCCAAACAAAGCAGGGCGCTTAGGCAGGAGAAGTAAGCGCCCCAGGAGGGAATCTGCCTGCGAGGGAAGCTGTGCAGCACATCCCTTGCTGCACTCGCCACTTCCCTCACTCTTAGGCAAAGCCCATCTCAGGTTGCTTGTAGGCATGCCTCCGTGCTCAGAAGCAGCCCCGAGGCAGGCAGGACAGAGCGGGAAGTCTTCTGGGCATGCAGCATGCTGCTTCCCATGCCCGGAACAAACTGCGAGCAGGTGCCTCCCTTGCGCTTCCATCTGCCGAGACTTAGAGGCAGACAAGCAAGAAGCTTCCCGCTGTGTGTGCTGCTGTCCGCAAACAGCCTCCAAACAAAACAGGGCGCTTAGGCAGGAGAAGTAAGCGCCCCAGGAGGGAATCTGCCTGCGAGGGAAGCTGTGCAGCACATCCCTTGTTCCGCTCGCCACTTCCCTCACTCTTAGGCAAAGCCCATCTCAGCTGGCTTGTAGGCGTGCCTCCGTGCTCAGAAGCAGCCCCGAGGCAGGCAGGACAGTGCGGGATGTCTTCTGGGCACGCAGCATGCTGCTTCCCATGCCTGGGACAAACTGCGAGCAGGTGCCTCGCTTGCGCTTCTATCTGCCGAGACTTGGAGCTGGCCAGCGCGCAGCTTCCCGCAGTGTGTGCTGCTGTCCGCAGACAGCCTCCAAACAAAGCAGGGCGCTAAGGCAAGAGAACTAAGCGCCCCAGGAGGGAATCTGCCTGCGAGGGAAGCTGTGCAGCACATCCCTTGCTGTGCTCGCCACTTCCCTCACTCTTAGGCAAAGCCCATCTCAGCTGGCTTGTAGGCGTGCCTCCGTGCTCAGAAGCAGCCCCGAGGCAGGCAGGACAGTGCGAGAAGTACTCTGGGCACGCAGCATGCTGCTTCCCATGCCCGGGACAAACTGCGAGCAGGTGCCTCGCTTGCGCTTCCATCTGCCGAAAATTAGAGGCGGACAAGAAAGAAGCTCCCCGCAGTGTGTGCTGCTGTCCGCAAACAGCCTCCAAACAAAGCAGGGCGCTTAGGCAGGAGAAGTAAGCGCCCCAGGAGGGAATCTGCCTGCGAGGGAAGATGTGCAGCACATCCCTTGCTGTGCTCGCCACTTCCCTCACTCTTAGGCAAAGCCCATCTGAGCTGGCTGGTGGGTGTGCCTCCGTGCTCAGAAGCAGCCCCGAGGCAGGCAGGACAGTGTGGGATGTCTTCTGGGCATGCAGCATGCTGCTTCCCATGCCCGGGACAAACTGCGAGCAGGTGCCTCGCTTGCGCTTCCATCTGCTGAGACTTGGACCTGGCCAGCGCGCAGCTTCCCGCAGTGTGTGCTGCTGTCCGCAGACAGCCTCCAAACAAAGCAGGGCCCTAAGGCAAGAGAACTAAGCGCCCCAGGAGGGAATCTGCCTGCGAGGGAAGCTGTGCAGCACATCCCTTGCTGTGCTCGCCACTTCCCTCACTCTTAGGCAAAGCCCATCTCAGCTGGCTTGTAGGCATGCCTCCGTGCTCAGAAGCAGCCCCGAGGCAGGCAGGACAGAGCGGGAAGTCTTCTGGGCATGCAGCATGCTGCTTCCCATGCCCGGGACAAACTGCGAGCAGGTGCCTCCCTTGCGCTTCCATCTGCCGAGACTTAGAGGCAGACAAGCAAGAAGCTTCCCGCTGTGTGTGCTGCTGTCCGCAAACAGCCTCCAAACAAAACAGGGCGCTTAGGCAGGAGAAGTAAGCGCCCCAGGAGGGAATCTGCCTGCGAGGGAAGCTGTGCAGCACATCCCTTGTTCCGCTTGCCACTTCCCTCACTCTTAGGCAAAGCCCATCTCAGCTGGCTTGTAGGCGTGCCTCCGTGCTCAGAAGCAGCCCCGAGGCAGGCAGGACAGAGCGGGAAGTCTTCTGGGCATGCAGCATGCTGCTTCCCATGCCCGGGACAAACTGCGAGCAGGTGCCTCGCTTGCGCTTCTATCTGCCGAGACTTGGAGCTGGCCAGCGCGCACCTTCCCGCAGTGTGTGCTGCTGTCCGCAGACAGCCTCCAAACAAAGCAGGGCACTAGGGCAAGAGAAATAAGCACACCAGGAGGGAATCTGCCTGCGAGGGAAGCTGTGCAGCACATCCCTTGTTCCGCTCGCCATTTCCCTGACTCTTAGGGAAAGCCCATCTCAGCTTGCTTGTAGGTGTGCCTCCGTGCTCAGAAGCAGCCCCGAGGCAGGCAGGACAGTGCGGGATAGCTTTTGGACACGCAGCATGCTGCTTCCCATGCCTGGAACAAACTGCGAGCAGGTGCCTCGCTTGTGCTTCCATCTGCCGAGTCTTAGAGGCGGACAAGCAAGAAGCTTCCCGCAGTGTGTGCTGCTGTCCGCAAACAGCCTCCAAACAAAGCAGGGCGCTTAGGCAGGAGAAGTAAGCACCCCAGGAGGGAATCTGCCTGCGAGGGAAGATGTGCAGCACATCCCTTGCTGTACTCGGCACTTCCCTCACTCTTAGGCAAAGCGCCTCTCAGCCTTCTGGTGGGTGTGCCTCCGTGCTCAGAAGCAGCCCCGAGGCAGGCAGGACAGTGTGGGATGTCTTCTGGGCATGCAGCATGCTGCTTCCCATGCCCGGGACAAACTGCGAGCAGCTGCCTCGCTTGCGCTTCCATCTGCTGAGACTTGGACCTGGCCAGCGCGCAGCTTCCCGCAGTGTGTGCTGCTGTCCGCAGACAGCCTCCAAACAAAGCAGGGCACTAGGGCAAGAGAACTAAGCACCCCAGGAGGGAATCTGCCTGCGAGGGAAGCTGTGCAGCACATCCCTTGCTGTGCTCGCCACTTCCCTCACTCTTAGGCAAAGCCCATCTCAGCTGGCTTGTAGGCGTGCCTCCGTGCTCAGAAGCAGCCCCGAGGCAGGCAGGACAGTGCGGGATGTCTTTTGGGCACGCAGCATGCTGCTTCCCATGCCCGGGACAAACTGCGAGCAGGTGCCTCGCTTGCGCTTCTATCTGCCGAGACTTGGAGCTGGCCAGCGCGCAGCTTCCCGCAGTGTGTGCTGCTGTCCGCAGACAGCCTCCAAACAAAGCAGGGCGCTAAGGCAAGAGAACTAAGCGCCCCAGGAGGGAATCTGCCTGCGAGGGAAGCTGTGCAGCACATCCCTTGCTGTGCTCGCCACTTCCCTCACTCTTAGGCAAAGCCCATCTCAGCTGGCTTGTAGGCATGCCTCCGTGCTCAGAAGCAGCCCCGAGGCAGGCAGGACAGAGCGGGAAGTCTTCTGGGCATGCAGCATGCTGCTTCCCATGCCCGGAACAAACTGCGAGCAGGTGCCTCCCTTGCGCTTCCATCTGCCGAGACTTAGAGGCAGACAAGCAAGAAGCTTCCCGCTGTGTGTGCTGCTGTCCGCAAACAGCCTCCAAACAAAACAGGGCGCTTAGGCAGGAGAAGTAAGCGCCCCAGGAGGGAATCTGCCTGCGAGGGAAGCTGTGCAGCACATCCCTTACTGCGCTCGCCACTTCCCTCACTCTTAGGCAAAGCCCATCTCAGCTGGCTTGTAGGCGTGCCTCCGTGCTCAGAAGCAGCCCCGAGGCAGGCAGGACAGAGCGGGAAGTCTTCTGGGCATGCAGCATGCTGCTTCCCATGCCCGGGACAAACTGCGAGCAGGTGCCTCGCTTGCGCTTCTATCTGCCGAGACTTGGAGCTGGCCAGCGCGCACCTTCCCGCAGTGTGTGCTGCTGTCCGCAGACAGCCTCCAAACAAAGCAGGGCACTAGGGCAAGAGAAATAAGCACACCAGGAGGGAATCTGCCTGCGAGGGAAGCTGTGCAGCACATCCCTTGTTCCGCTCGCCATTTCCCTGACTCTTAGGGAAAGCCCATCTCAGCTTGCTTGTAGGTGTGCCTCCGTGCTCAGAAGCAGCCCCGAGGCAGGCAGGACAGTGCGGGATAGCTTTTGGACACGCAGCATGCTGCTTCCCATGCCTGGAACAAACTGCGAGCAGGTGCCTCGCTTGTGCTTCCATCTGCCGAGTCTTAGAGGCGGACAAGCAAGAAGCTTCCCGCAGTGTGTGCTGCTGTCCGCAAACAGCCTCCAAACAAAGCAGGGCGCTTAGGCAGGAGAAGTAAGCACCCCAGGAGGGAATCTGCCTGCGAGGGAAGATGTGCAGCACATCCCTTGCTGTACTCGGCACTTCCCTCACTCTTAGGCAAAGCGCCTCTCAGCCTTCTGGTGGGTGTGCCTCCGTGCTCAGAAGCAGCCCCGAGGCAGGCAGGACAGTGTGGGATGTCTTCTGGGCATGCAGCATGCTGCTTCCCATGCCCGGGACAAACTGCGAGCAGCTGCCTCGCTTGCGCTTCCATCTGCTGAGACTTGGACCTGGCCAGCGCGCAGCTTCCCGCAGTGTGTGCTGCTGTCCGCAGACAGCCTCCAAACAAAGCAGGGCACTAGGGCAAGAGAACTAAGCACCCCAGGAGGGAATCTGCCTGCGAGGGAAGATGTGCAGCACATCCCTTGCTGTGCTCGCCACTTCCCTCACTCTTAGGCAAAGCCCATCTCAGCTGGCTTGTAGGCGTGCCTCCGTGCTCAGAAGCAGCCCCGAGGCAGGCAGGACAGTGCGGGATGTCTTTTGGGCACGCAGCATGCTGCTTCCCATGCCCGGGACAAACTGCGAGCAGGTGCCTCGCTTGCGCTTCTATCTGCCGAGACTTGGAGCTGGCCAGCGCGCAGCTTCCCGCAGTGTGTGCTGCTGTCCGCAGACAGCCTCCAAACAAAGCAGGGCGCTAAGGCAAGAGAACTAAGTGCCCCAGGAGGGAATCTGCCTGCGAGGGAAGCTGTGCAGCACATCCCTTGCTGTGCTCGCCACTTCCCTCACTCTTAGGCAAAGCCCATCTCACGTTGCTTGTAGGCGTGCCTCCGTGCTCAGAAGCAGCCCCGAGGCAGGCAGGACAGTGCGGGATGTCTTCTGGGCATGCAGCATGCTGCTTCCCATGCCCGGAACAAACTGCGAGCAGGTGCCTCCCTTGCGCTTCCATATGCCGAGACTTAGAGGCAGACAAGCAAGAAGCTTCCCGCTGTGTGTGCTGCTGTCCGCAAACAGCCTCCAAACAAAGCAGGGCGCTTAGGCAGGAGAAGTAAGCGCCCCAGGAGGGAATCTGCCTGCGAGGGAAGCTGTGCAGCACATCCCTTGTTCCGCTCGCCACTTCCCTCACTCTTAGGCAAAGCCCATCTCAGCTGGCTTGTAGGCGTGCCTCCGTGCTCAGAAGCAGCCCCGAGGCAGGCAGGACAGAGCGGGAAGTCTTCTGGGCACGCAGCATGCTGCTTCCCATGCCCGGGACAAACTGCGAGCAGGTGCCTCGCTTGCGCTTCCATCTGCCGAGACTTGGAGCTGGCCAGCGCGCAGCTTCCCGCAGTGTGTGCTGCTGTCCGCAGACAGCCTCCAAACAAAGCAGGGCACTAGGGCAAGAGAAATAAGCACACCAGGAGGGAATCTGCCTGCGAGGGAAGCTGTGCAGCACATCCCTTACTGTGCTCGCCACTTCCCTCACTCTTAGGCAAAGCCCATCTCAGCTGGCTTGTAGGCGTGCCTCCGTGCTCAGAAGCAGCCCCGAGGCAGGCAGGACAGTGCGGGATGTCTTCTGGGCACGCAGCATGCTGCTTCCCATGCCTGGGACAAACTGCGAGCAGGTGCCTCGCTTGCGCTTCTATCTGCCGAGACTTGGAGCTGGCCAGCGCGCAGCTTCCCACAGTGTGTGCTACTGTAAGCAGACAGCCTCCAAACAAAGCAGGGCGCTAAGGCAAGAGAACTAAGCGCCCCAGGAGGGAATCTGCCTGCGAGGGAAGCTGTGCAGCACATCCCTTGCTGTGCTCGCCACTTCCCTCACTCTTAGGCAAAGCCCATCTCAGTTGGCTTGTAGGCGTGCCTCCGTGCTCAGAAGCAGCCCCGAGGCAGGCAGGACAGTGCGAGAAGTACTCTGGGCACGCAGCATGCTGCTTCCCATGCCCGGGACAAACTGCGAGCAGGTGCCTCGCTTGCGCTTCCATCTGCCGAAAATTAGAGGCGGACAAGAAAGAAGCTCCCCGCAGTGTGTGCTGCTGTCCGCAAACAGCCTCCAAACAAAGCAGGGCGCTTAGGCAGGAGAAGTAAGCGCCCCAGGAGGGAATCTGCCTGCGAGGGAAGATGTGCAGCACATCCCTTGCTGTGCTCGCCACTTCCCTCACTCTTAGGCAAAGCCCATCTCAGCTTGCTTGTAGGCGTGCCTCCGTGCTCAGAAGCAGCCCCGAGGCAGGCAGGACAGAGCGGGAAGTCTTCTGGGCACGCAGCATGCTGCTTCCCATGCCCGGGACAAACTGCGAGCAGGTGCCTCGCTTGCGCTTCTATCTGCCGAGACTTGGAGCTGGCCAGCGCGCAGCTTCCCGCAGTGTGTGCTGCTGTCCGCAGACAGCCTCCAAACAAAGCAGGGCGCTAAGGCAAGAGAACTAAGCGCCCCAGGAGGGAATCTGCCTGCGAGGGAAGCTGTGCAGCACATCCCTTGCTGTGCTCGCCACTTCCCTCACTCTTAGGCAAAGCCCATCTCAGCTGGCTTGTAGGCATGCCTCCGTGCTCAGAAGCAGCCCCGAGGCAGGCAGGACAGAGCGGGAAGTCTTCTGGGCATGCAGCATGCTGCTTCCCATGCCCGGAACAAACTGCGAGCAGGTGCCTCCCTTGCGCTTCCATCTGCCGAGACTTAGAGGCAGACAAGCAAGAAGCTTCCCGCTGTGTGTGCTGCTGTCCGCAAACAGCCTCCAAACAAAACAGGGCGCTTAGGCAGGAGAAGTAAGCGCCCCAGGAGGGAATCTGCCTGCGAGGGAAGCTGTGCAGCACATCCCTTACTGCGCTCGCCACTTCCCTCACTCTTAGGCAAAGCCCATCTCAGCTGGCTTGTAGGCGTGCCTCCGTGCTCAGAAGCAGCCCCGAGGCAGGCAGGACAGAGCGGGAAGTCTTCTGGGCATGCAGCATGCTGCTTCCCATGCCCGGGACAAACTGCGAGCAGGTGCCTCGCTTGCGCTTCTATCTGCCGAGACTTGGAGCTGGCCAGCGCGCACCTTCCCGCAGTGTGTGCTGCTGTCCGCAGACAGCCTCCAAACAAAGCAGGGCACTAGGGCAAGAGAAATAAGCACACCAGGAGGGAATCTGCCTGCGAGGGAAGCTGTGCAGCACATCCCTTGTTCCGCTCGCCATTTCCCTGACTCTTAGGGAAAGCCCATCTCAGCTTGCTTGTAGGTGTGCCTCCGTGCTCAGAAGCAGCCCCGAGGCAGGCAGGACAGTGCGGGATAGCTTTTGGACACGCAGCATGCTGCTTCCCATGCCTGGAACAAACTGCGAGCAGGTGCCTCGCTTGTGCTTCCATCTGCCGAGTCTTAGAGGCGGACAAGCAAGAAGCTTCCCGCAGTGTGTGCTGCTGTCCGCAAACAGCCTCCAAACAAAGCAGGGCGCTTAGGCAGGAGAAGTAAGCACCCCAGGAGGGAATCTGCCTGCGAGGGAAGATGTGCAGCACATCCCTTGCTGTACTCGGCACTTCCCTCACTCTTAGGCAAAGCGCCTCTCAGCCTTCTGGTGGGTGTGCCTCCGTGCTCAGAAGCAGCCCCGAGGCAGGCAGGACAGTGTGGGATGTCTTCTGGGCATGCAGCATGCTGCTTCCCATGCCCGGGACAAACTGCGAGCAGCTGCCTCGCTTGCGCTTCCATCTGCTGAGACTTGGACCTGGCCAGCGCGCAGCTTCCCGCAGTGTGTGCTGCTGTCCGCAGACAGCCTCCAAACAAAGCAGGGCACTAGGGCAAGAGAACTAAGCACCCCAGGAGGGAATCTGCCTGCGAGGGAAGATGTGCAGCACATCCCTTGCTGTGCTCGCCACTTCCCTCACTCTTAGGCAAAGCCCATCTCAGCTGGCTTGTAGGCGTGCCTCCGTGCTCAGAAGCAGCCCCGAGGCAGGCAGGACAGAGCGGGATGTCTTTTGGGCACGCAGCATGCTGCTTCCCATGCCCGGGACAAACTGCGAGCAGGTGCCTCGCTTGCGCTTCTATCTGCCGAGACTTGGAGCTGGCCAGCGCGCAGCTTCCCGCAGTGTGTGCTGCTGTCCGCAGACAGCCTCCAAACAAAGCAGGGCGCTAAGGCAAGAGAACTAAGCGCCCCAGGAGGGAATCTGCCTGCGAGGGAAGCTGTGCAGCACATCCCTTGCTGTGCTCGCCACTTCCCTCACTCTTAGGCAAAGCCCATCTCACGTTGCTTGTAGGCGTGCCTCCGTGCTCAGAAGCAGCCCCGAGGCAGGCAGGACAGTGCGGGATGTCTTCTGGGCATGCAGCATGCTGCTTCCCATGTCCGGAACAAACTGCGAGCAGGTGCCTCCCTTGCGCTTCCATCTGCCGAGACTTAGAGGCAGACAAGCAAGAAGCTTCCCGCTGTGTGTGCTGCTGTCCGCAAACAGCCTCCAAACAAAGCAGGGCGCTTAGGCAGGAGAAGTAAGCGCCCCAGGAGGGAATCTGCCTGCGAGGGAAGCTGTGCAGCACATCCCTTGCTGTGCTCGCCACTTCCCTCACTCTTAGGCAAAGCCCATCTCAGCTTGCTTGTGGGTGTGCCTCCGTGCTCAGAAGCAGCCCCGAGGCAGGCAGGACAGTGCGGGATGTCTTCTGGGCACACAGCATGCTGCTTCCCATGCCCGGGACAAACTGCGAGCAGGTGCCTCGCTTGGGCTTCTATCTGCCGAGACTTGGAGCTGGCCAGGTCGCAGCTTCCCGCAGTGTGTGCTGCTGTCCGCAAACAGCCTCCAAACAAAGCAGGGCACTAGGGCAAGAGAAATAAGCACACCAGGAGGGAATCTGCCTGCGAGGGAAGCTGTGCAGCACATCCCTTGTTCCGCTCGCCATTTCCCTGACTCTTAGGCAAAGCCCATCTCAGCTGGCTTGTAGGCATGCCTCCGTGCTCAGAAGCAGTCCCGAGGCAGGCAGGACAGTGCGGGATGTCTTCTGGGCACGCAGCATGCTGCTTCCCATGCCCGGGACAAACTGCGAGCAGGTGCCTCGCTTGCGCTTCTATCTGCCGAGACTTGGAGCTGGCCAGCGCGCAGCTTCCCGCAGTGTGTGCTGCTGTCCGCAAACAGCCTCCAAACAAAGCAGGGCGCTTAGGCAGGAGAAGTAAGCGCCCCAGGAGGGAATCTGCCTGCGAGGGAAGATGTGCAGCACATCCCTTGCTGTGCTCGCCACTTCCCTCACTCTTAGGCAAAGCCCATCTCAGCTTGCTTGTAGGCGTGCCTCCGTGCTCAGAAGCAGCCCCGAGGCAGGCAGGACAGTTCGAGAAGTACTCTGGGCACGCAGCATGCTGCTTCCCATGCCCGGGACAAACTGCGAGCAGGTGCCTGGCTTGCGCTTCTATCTGCCGAGACTTGGAGCTGGCCAGCGCGCAGCTTCCCGCAGTGTGTGCTGCTGTCCGCAGACAGCCTCCAAACAAAGCAGGGCGCTAAGGCAAGAGAACTAAGCGCCCCAGGAGGGAATCTGCCTGCGAGGGAAGCTGTGCAGCACATCCCTTGCTGTGCTCGCCACTTCCCTCACTCTTAGGCAAAGCCCATCTCAGCTGGCTTGTAGGCATGCCTCCGTGCTCAGAAGCAGCCCCGAGGCAGGCAGGACAGAGCGGGAAGTCTTCTGGGCATGCAGCATGCTGCTTCCCATGCCCGGAACAAACTGCGAGCAGGTGCCTCCCTTGCGCTTCCATCTGCCGAGACTTAGAGGCAGACAAGCAAGAAGCTTCCCGCTGTGTGTGCTGCTGTCCGCAAACAGCCTCCAAACAAAACAGGGCGCTTAGGCAGGAGAAGTAAGCGCCCCAGGAGGGAATCTGCCTGCGAGGGAAGCTGTGCAGCACATCCCTTGTTCCGCTCGCCACTTCCCTCACTCTTAGGCAAAGCCCATCTCAGCTGGCTTGTAGGCATGCCTCCGTGCTCAGAAGCAGCCCCGAGGCAGGCAGGACAGAGCGGGAAGTCTTCTGGGCACGCAGCATGCTGCTTCCCATGCCCGGGACAAACTGCGAGCAGGTGCCTCGCTTGCGCTTCTATCTGCCGAGACTTGGAGCTGGCCAGCGCGCAGCTTCCCGCAGTGTGTGCTGCTGTCCGCAGACAGCCTCCAAACAAAGCAGGGCGCTAAGGCAAGAGAAGTAAGCGCCCCAGGAGGGAATCTGCCTGCGAGGGAAGCTGTGCAGCACATCCCTTGCTGTGCTCGCCACTTCCCTCACTCTTAGGCAAAGCCCATCTCAGCTGGCTTGTAGGCGTGCCTTCGTGCTCAGAAGCAGCCCCGAGGCAGGCAGGACAGTGCGGGATGTCTTCTGGGCACGCAGCATGCTGCTTCCCATGCCCGGGACAAACTGCGAGCAGGTGCCTCGCTTGCGCTTCCATCTGCCGAGTCTTAGAGGCGGACAAGAAAGAAGCTCCCCGCAGTGTGTGCTGCTGTCCGCAAACAGCCTCCAAACAAAGCAGGGCGCTTAGGCAGGAGAAGTAAGCGCCCCAGGAGGGAATCTGCCTGCGAAGGAAGATGTGCAGCACATCCCTTGCTGTGCTCGCCACTTCCCTCACTCTTAGGCAAAACGCCTCTCAGCTTGCTGGTGGGTGTGCCTCCGTGCTCAGAAGCAGCCCCGAGGCAGGCAGGACAGTGTGGGATGTCTTCTGGGCATGCAGCATGCTGCTTCCCATGCCCGGGACAAACTGCGAGCAGGTGCCTCGCTTGCGCTTCCATCTGCTGAGACTTGGACCTGGCCAGCGCGCAGCTTCCCGCAGTGTGTGCTGCTGTCCGCAGACAGCCTCCAAACAAAGCAGGGCACTAGGGCAAGAGAACTAAGCACCCCAGGAGGGAATCTGCCTGCGAGGGAAGCTGTGCAGCACATCCCTTGCTGTGCTCGCCACTTCCCTCACTCTTAGGCAAAGCCCATCTCAGCTGGCTTGTAGGCGTGCCTCCGTGCTCAGAAGCAGCCCCGAGGCAGGCAGGACAGTGCGGGATGTCTTCTGGGCACACAGCATGCTGCTTCCCATGCCCGGGACAAACTGCGAGCAGGTGCCTCGCTTGCGCTTCTATCTGCCGAGACTTGGAGCTGACCAGCGCGCAGCTTCCCGCAGTGTGTGCTACTGTCCGCAGACAGCCTCCAAACAAAGCAGGGCACTAGGGCAAGAGAAATAAGCACACCAGGAGAGAATCTGCCTGCGAGGGAAGCTGTGCAGCACATCCCTTGTTCCGCTCGCCATTTCCCTGACTCTTAGGCAAAGCCCATCTCAGCTTGCTTGTAGGTGTGCCTCCGTGCTCAGAAGCAGCCCCGAGGCAGGCAGGACAGTGCGGGATAGCTTTTGGACACGCAGCATGCTGCTTCCCATGCCTGGAACAAACTGCGAGCAGGTGCCTCGCTTGTGCTTCCATCTGCCGAGTCTTAGAGGCGGACAAGCAAGAAGCTTCCCGCAGTGTGTGCTGCTGTCCGCAGACAGCCTCCAAACAAAGCAGGGCACTAGGGCAAGAGAACTAAGCACCCCAGGAGGGAATCTGCCTGCGAGGGAAGCTGTGCAGCACATCCCTTGCTGTGCTCGCCACTTCCCTCACTCTTAGGCAAAGCCCATTTCAGCTGGCTTGTAGGCGTGCCTCCGTGCTCAGAAGCAGCCCCGAGGCAGGCAGGACAGTGCGGGATGTCTTCTGGGCACGCAGCATGCTGCTTCCCATGCCCGGGACAAACTGCGAGCAGGTGCCTCGCTTGCGCTTCTATCTGCCGAGACTTGGAGCTGACCAGCGCGCAGCTTCCCGCAGTGTGTGCTGCTGTCCGCAGACAGCCTCCAAACAAAGCAGGGCACTAGGGCAAGAGAAATAAGCACACCAGGAGGGAATCTGCCTGCGAGGGAAGCTGTGCAGCACATCCCTTACTGTGCTCGCCACTTCCCTCACTCTTAGGCAAAGCCCATCTCAGCTTGCTTGTAGGCGTGCCTCTGTGCTCAGAAGCAGCCCCGAGGCAGGCAGGACAGTGCGGGATGTCTTCTGGGCACGCAGCATGCTGCTTCCCATGCCCGGGACAAACTGCGAGCAGGTGCCTCGCTTGCGCTTCTATCTGCCGAGACTTGGAGCTGGCCAGCGCGCAGCTTCCCGCAGTGTGTGCTACTGTCCGCAGACAGCCTCCAAACAAAGCAGGGCGCTAAGGCAAGAGAAGTAAGCGCCCCAGGAGGGAATCTGCCTGCGAGGGAAGCTGTGCAGCACATCCCTTGCTGTGCTCGCCACTTCCCTCACTCTTAGGCAAAGCCCATCTCAGCTGGCTTGTAGGCGTGCCTTCGTGCTCAGAAGCAGCCCCGAGGCAGGCAGGACAGTGCGGGATGTCTTCTGGGCACGCAGCATGCTGCTTCCCATGCCCGGGACAAACTGCGAGCAGGTGCCTCGCTTGCGCTTCCATCTGCCGAGTCTTAGAGGCGGACAAGAAAGAAGCTCCCCGCAGTGTGTGCTGCTGTCCGCAAACAGCCTCCAAACAAAGCAGGGCGCTTAGGCAGGAGAAGTAAGCGCCCCAGGAGGGAATCTGCCTGCGAGGGAAGCTGTGCAGCACATCCCTTGCTGTGCTCGCCACTTCCCTCACTCTTAGGCAAAGCCCATCTCAGCTTGCTGGTGGGTGTGCCTCCGTGCTCAGAAGCAGCCCCGAGGCAGGCAGGACAGTGCGGTATGTCTTTTGGACACGCAGCATGCTGCTTCCCATGCCCGGGACAAACTGCGAGCAGGTGCCTCGCTTGCGCTTCTATCTGCCGAGACTTGGACCTGGCCAGGTCGCAGCTTCCCGCAGTGTGTGCTGCTGTCCGCAAACAGCCTCCAAACAAAGCAGGGCACTAGGGCAAGAGAAATAAGCACCCCAGGAGGGAATCTGCCTGCGAGGGAAGCTGTGCAGCACATCCCTTGTTCCGCTCGCCATTTCCCTGACTCTTAGGCAAAGCCCATCTCAGCTTGCTTGTAGGTGTGCCTCCGTGCTCAGAAGCAGCCCCGAGGCAGGCAGGACAGTGCGGGATAGCTTTTGGACACGCAGCATGCTGCTTCCCATGCCTGGAACAAACTGCGAGCAGGTGCCTCGCTTGTGTTTCCATCTGCCGAGTCTTAGAGGCGGACAAGCAAGAAGCTTCCCGCAGTGTGTGCTGCTGTCCGCAAACAGCCTCCAAACAAAGCAGGGCGCTTAGGCAGGAGAAGTAAGCGCCCCAGGAGGGAATCTGCCTGCGAGGGAAGATGTGCAGCACATCCCTTGCTGTGCTCGCCACTTCCCTCACTCTTAGGCAAAACGCCTCTCAGCTTGCTTGTGGGTGTGCCTCCGTGCTCAGAAGCAGCCCCGAGGCAGGCAGGACAGTGTGGGATGTCTTCTGGGCATGCAGCATGCTGCTTCCCATGCCCGGGACAAACTGCGAGCAGGTGCCTCGCTTGCGCTTCCATCTGCTGAGACTTGGACCTGGCCAGCGCGCAGCTTCCCACAGTGTGTGCTGCTGTCCGCAGACAGCCTCCAAACAAAGCAGGGCACTAGGGCAAGAGAACTAAGCGCCCCAGGAGGGAATCTGCCTGCGAGGGAAGCTGTGCAGCACATCCCTTGCTGTGCTCGCCACTTCCCTCACTCTTAGGCAAAGCCCATCTCAGCTGGCTTGTAGGCGTGCCTCCGTGCTCAGAAGCAGCCCCGAGGCAGGCAGGACAGTGCGGGATGTCTTCTGGGCACGCAGCATGCTGCTTCCCATGCCCGGGAGAAACTGCGAGCAGGTGCCTCGCTTGCGCTTCCATCTGCCGAGACTTAGAGGCGGACAAGAAAGAAGCTCCCCGCAGTGTGTGCTGCTGTCCGCAAACAGCCTCCAAACAAAGCAGGGCGCTTAGGCAGGAGAAGTAAGCGCCCCAGGAGGGAATGTGCCTGCGAGGGAAGCTGTGCAGCACATCCCTTGCTGTGCTCGCCACTTCCCTCACTCTTAGGCAAAGCGCCTCTCAGCTTGCTGGTGGGTGTGCCTCCGTGCTCAGAAGCAGCCCCGAGGCAGGCAGGACAGTGCGGGATGTCTTTTGGACACGCAGCATGCTGCTTCCCATGCCCGGGACAAACTGCGAGCAGGTGCCTCGCTTGCGCTTCTATCTGCCGAGACTTGGAGCTGGCCAGGTCGCAGCTTCCCGCAGTGTGTGCTGCTGTCCGCAAACAGCCTCCAAACAAAGCAGGGCACTAGGGCAAGAGAAAAAAGCACCCCAGGAGGGAATCTGCCTGCGAGGGAAGCTGTGCAGCACATCCCTTGTTCCGCTCGCCATTTCCCTGACTCTTAGGCAAAGCCCATCTCAGCTTGCTTGTAGGTGTGCCTCCGTGCTCAGAAGCAGCCCCGAGGCAGGCAGGACAGTGCGGGATAGCTTTTGGACACGCAGCATGCTGCTTCCCATGCCTGGAACAAACTGCGAGCAGGTGCCTCGCTTGTGCTTCCATCTGCCGAGTCTTAGAGGCGGACAAGCAAGAAGCTTCCCGCAGTGTGTGCTGCTGTCCGCAAACAGCCTCCAAACAAAGCAGGGCGCTAAGGCAAGAGAACTAAGCGCCCCAGGAGGGAATCTGCCTGCGAGGGAAGCTGTGCAGCACATCCTTTGCTGTGCTCGCCACTTCCCTCACTCTTAGGCAAAGCCCATCTCAGCTGGCTTGTAGGCATGCCTCCGTGCTCAGAAGCAGCCCCGAGGCAGGCAGGACAGTGTGGGATGTCTTCTGGGCACGCAGCATGCTGCTTCCCATGCCCGGGACAAACTGCGAGCAGGTGCCTCGCTTGCGCTTCTATCTGCCGAGACTTGGAGCTGGCCAGCGCGCAGCTTCCCGCAGTGTGTGCTACTGTCCGCAGACAGCCTCCAAACAAAGCAGGGCGCTAAGGCAAGAGAACTAAGCGCCCCAGGAGGGAATCTGCCTGCGAGGGAAGCTGTGCAGCACATCCCTTGCTGTGCTCGCCACTTCCCTCACTCTTAGGCAAAGCCCATCTCAGCTGGCTTGTAGGCGTGCCTACGTGCTCAGAAGCAGCCCCGAGGCAGGCAGGACAGAGCGGGAAGTCTTCTGGGCATGCAGCATGCTGCTTCCCATGCCCGGGACAAACTGCGAGCAGGTGCCTCGCTTGCGCTTCTATCTGCCGAGACTTAGAGGCGGACAAGAAAGAAGCTTCCCGCAGTGTGTGCTGCTGTCCGCAAACAGCCTCCAAACAAAGCAGGGCGCTAAGGCAAGAGAACTAAGCGCCCCAGGAGGGAATCTGCCTGCGAGGGAAGCTGTGCAGCACATCCTTTGCTGTGCTCGCCACTTCCCTCACTCTTAGGCAAAGCCCATCTCAGCTGGCTTGTAGGCGTGCCTCCGTGCTCAGAAGCAGCCCCGAGGCAGGCAGGACAGTGCGGGATGTCTTCTGGGCACGCAGCATGCTGCTTCCCATGCCCGGGACAAACTGCGAGCAGGTGCCTCGCTTGCGCTTCCATCTGCCGAGACTTAGAGGCGGACAAGAAAGAAGCTTCCCGCAGTGTGTGCTGCTGTCCGCAAACAGCCTCCAAACAAAGCAGGGCACTAGGGCAAGAGAAATAAGCACACCAGGAGGGAATCTGCCTGCGAGGGAAGCTGTGCAGCACATCCCTTGTTCTGCTCGCCACTTCCCTCACTCTTAGGCAAAGCCCATCTCAGCTTGCTTGTAGGCGTGCCTCTGTGCTCAGAAGCAGCCCCGAGGCAGGCAGGACAGTGCGGGATGTCTTCTGGGCACGCAGCATGCTGCTTCCCATGCCCGGGACAAACTGCGAGCAGGTGCCTGGCTTGCGCTTCCATCTGCCGAGTGTTAGAGGCGGACAAGAAAGAAGCTCCCCGCAGTGTGTGCTGCTGTCCGCAAACAGCCTCCAAACAAAGCAGGGCGCTTAGGCAGGAGAAGTAAGCACCCCAGGAGGGAATGTGCCTGCGAGGGAAGCTGTGCAGCACATCCCTTGCTGTGCTCGCCACTTCCCTCACTCTTAGGCAAAGCGCCTCTCAGCTTGCTGGTGGGTGTGCCTCCGTGCTCAGAAGCAGCCCCGAGGCAGGCAGGACAGTGCGGGATGTCTTTTGGACACGCAGCATGCTGCTTCCCATGCCCGGGACAAACTGCGAGCAGGTGCCTCGCTTGCGCTTCTATCTGCCGAGACTTGGAGCTGGCCAGGTCGCAGCTTCCCGCAGTGTGTGCTGCTGTCCACAAACAGCCTCCAAACAAAGCAGGGCGCTAAGGCAAGAGAACTAAGCGCCCCAGGAGGGAATCTGCCTGCGAGGGAAGCTGTGCAGCACATCCTTTGCTGTGCTCGCCACTTCCCTCACTCTTAGGCAAAGCCCATCTCAGCTGGCTTGTAGGCATGCCTCCGTGCTCAGAAGCAGCCCCGAGGCAGGCAGGACAGTGCGGGATGTCTTCTGGGCACGCAGCATGCTGCTTCCCATGCCCGGGACAAACTGCGAGCAGGTGCCTCGCTTGCGCTTCTATCTGCCGAGACTTGGAGCTGGCCAGCGCGCAGCTTCACGCAGTGTGTGCTACTGTCCGCAGACAGCCTCCAAACAAAGCAGGGCGCTAAGGCAAGAGAAGTAAGCGCCCCAGGAGGGAATCTGCCTGCGAGGGAAGCTGTGCAGCACATCCCTTGCTGTGCTCGCCACTTCCCTCACTCTTAGGCAAAGCCCATCTCAGCTGGCTTGTAGGTGTGCCTCCGTGCTCAGAAGCAGCCCCGAGGCAGGCAGGACAGTGCGGGATGTCTTCTGGGCACGCAGCATGCTGCTTCCCATGCCCGGGACAAACTGCGAGCAGGTGCCTCGCTTGCGCTTCTATCTGCCGAGACTTGGAGCTGGCCAGCGCGCAGCTTCCCGCAGTGTGTGCTGCTGTCCGCAGACAGCCTCCAAACAAAGCAGGGCGCTAAGGCAAGAGAAGTAAGCGCCCCAGGAGGGAATCTGCCTGCGAGGGAAGCTGTGCAGCACATCCCTTGCTGTGCTCGCCACTTCCCTCACTCTTAGGGAAAGCCCATCTCAGCTGGCTTGTAGGCGTGCCTACGTGCTCAGAAGCAGCCCCGAGGCAGGCAGGACAGAGCGGGAAGTCTTCTGGGCATGCAGCATGCTGCTTCCCATGCCCAGGACAAACTGCGAGCAGGTGCCTCGCTTGCGCTTCCATCTGCCGAGACTTAGAGGCGGACAAGAAAGAAGCTTCCCGCAGTGTGTGCTGCTGTCCGCAAACAGCCTCCAAACAAAGCAGGGCGCTTAGGCAGGAGAAGTAAGCGCCCCAGGAGGGAATCTGCCTGCGAGTTAAGCTGTGCAGCACATCCCTTGCTGCGCTCGCCACTTCCCTCACTCTTAGGCAAAGCCCATCTCAGCTGGCTTGTAGGCGTGCCTCCGTGCTCAGAAGCAGCCCCGAGGCAGGCAGGACAGTTCGAGAAGTACTCTGGGCACGCAGCATGCTGCTTCCCATGCCCGGGACAAACCGCGAGCAGGTGCTTCGCTTGCGCTTCTATCTGCCGAGACTTGGAGCTGGCCAGCGCGCAGCTTCCCGCAGTGTGTGCTGCTGTCCGCAAACAGCCTCCAAACAAAGCAGGGCACTAGGGCAAGAGAAATAAGCACACCAGGAGGGAATCTGCCTGCGAGGGAAGCTGTGCACCACATCCCTTACTGTGCTCGCCACTTCCCTCACTCTTAGGCAAAGCCCATCTCAGCTTGCTTGTAGGCGTGCCTCTGTGCTCAGAAGCAGCCCCGAGGCAGGCAGGACAGTGCGGGATGTCTTCTGGGCACGCAGCATGCTGCTTCCCATGCCCGGGACAAACTGCGAGCAGGTGCCTCGCTTGTGCTTCCATCTGCCGAGTCTTAGAGGCGGACAAGCAAGAAGCTTCCCGCAGTGTGTGCTGCTGTCCGCAAACAGCCTCCAAACAAAGCAGGGCGCTTAGGCAGGAGAAGTAAGCGCCCCAGGAGGGAATGTGCCTGCGAGGGAAGCTGTGCAGCACATCCCTTGCTGTGCTCGCCACTTCCCTCACTCTTAGGCAAAGCGCCTCTCAGCTTGCTGGTGGGTGTGCCTCCGTGCTCAGAAGCAGCCCCGAGGCAGGCAGGACAGTGCGGGATGTCTTTTGGACACGCAGCATGCTGCTTCCCATGCCCGGGACAAACTGCGAGTAGGTGCCTCGCTTGTGCTTCCATCTGCCGAGTCTTAGAGGCGGACAAGCAAGAAGCTTCCCGCAGTGTGTGCTGCTGTCCGCAAACAGCCTCCAAACAAAGCAGGGCGCTTAGGCAGGAGAAGTAAGCGCCCCAGGAGGGAATCTGCCTGCGAGGGAAGATGTGCAGCACATCCCTTACTGTGCTCGCCACTTCCCTCACTCTTAGGCAAAGCCCATCTCAGCTTGCTGGTGGGTGTGCCTCCGTGCTCAGAAGCAGCCCCGAGGCAGGCAGGACAGTGTGGGATGTCTTCTGGGCATGCAGCATGCTGCTTCCCATGCCCGGGACAAACTGCGAGCAGGTGCCTCGCTTGCGCTTCCATATGCTGAGACTTGGAGCTGGCCAGCGCGCAGCTTCCCGCAGTGTGTGCTGCTGTCCGCAAACAGCCTCCAAACAAAGCAGGGTGCTAAGGCAAGAGAACTAAGCGCCCCAGGAGGGAATCTGCCTGCGAGGGAAGCTGTGCAGCACATCCCTTGTTCCGCTCGCCACTTCCCTCACTCTTAGGCAAAGCCCATCTCAGCTGGCTTGTAGGCATGCCTCCGTGCTCAGAAGCAGCCCCGAGGCAGGCAGGACAGAGCGGGAAGTCTTCTGGGCATGCAGCATGCTGCTTCCCATGCCCGGAACAAACTGCGAGCAGGTGCCTCCCTTGCGCTTCCATCTGCCGAGACTTAGAGGCAGACAAGCAAGAAGCTTCCCGCTGTGTGTGCTGCTGTCCGCAAACAGCCTCCAAACAAAGCAGGGCGCTTAGGCAGGAGAAGTAAGCGCCCCAGGAGGGAATCTGCCTGCGAGTTAAGCTGTGCAGCACATCCCTTGCTGCGCTCGCCACTTCCCTCACTCTTAGGGAAAGCCCATCTCAGCTGGCTTGTAGGTGTGCCTCCGTGCTCAGAAGCAGCCCCGTGGCAGGCAGGACAGTTCGAGAAGTACTCTGGGCACGCAGCATGCTGCTTCCCATGCCCGGGACAAACCGCGAGCAGGTGCTTCGCTTGCGCTTCTATCTGCCGAGACTTGGAGCTGGCCAGCGCGCAGCTTCCCGCAGTGTGTGCTGCTGTCCGCAAACAGCCTCCAAACAAAGCAGGGCACTAGGGCAAGAGAAATAAGCACACCAGGAGGGAATCTGCCTGCGAGGGAAGCTGTGCAGCACATCCCTTACTGTGCTCGCCACTTCCCTGACTCTTAGGCAAAGCCCATCTCAGCTTGCTTGTAGGCGTGCCTCTGTGCTCAGAAGCAGCCCCGAGGCAGGCAGGACAGTGCGGGATGTCTTCTGGGCACGCAGCATGCTGCTTCCCATTCCCGGGACAAACTGCGAGCAGGTGCCTCGCTTGCGCTTCTATCTGCCGAGACTTGGAGCTGGCCAGCGCGCAGCTTCCCGCAGTGTGTGCTGCTGTCCGCAAACAGCCTCCAAACAAAGCAGGGCACTAGGGCAAGAGAAATAAGCACACCAGGAGGGAATCTGCCTGCGAGGGAAGCTGTGCAGCACATCCCTTACTGTGCTCGCCACTTCCCTCACTCTTAGGCAAAGCCCATCTCAGCTGGCTTGTAGGCGTGCCTCCGTGCTCAGAAGCAGCCCCGAGGCAGGCAGGACAGTGCGAGAAGTACTCTGGGCACGCAGCATGCTGCTTCCCATGCCCGGGACAAACTGCGAGCAGGTGCCTCGCTTGCGCTTCTATCTGCCGAGACTTAGAGGCGGACAAGAAAGAAGCTCCCCGCAGTGTGTGCTGCTGTCCGCAAACAGCCTCCAAACAAAGCAGGGCGCTAAGGCAAGAGAACTAAGCGCCCCAGGAGGGAATCTGCCTGCGAGGGAAGCTGTGCAGCACATCCCTTGCTGTGCTCGCCACTTCCCTCACTCTTAGGGAAAGCCCATCTCAGCTGGCTTGTAGGCATGCCTCCGTGCTCAGAAGCAGCCCCGAGGCAGGCAGGACAGTGCGGGATGTCTTCTGGGCACGCAGCATGCTGCTTCCCATGCCCGGGACAAACTGCGAGCAGGTGCCTCGCTTGCGCTTCCATCTGCCGAGTCTTAGAGGCGGACAAGAAAGAAGCTCCCCGCAGTGTGTGCTGCTGTCCGCAAACAGCCTCCAAACAAAGCAGGGCGCTTAGGCAGGAGAAGTAAGCGCCCCAGGAGGGAATGTGCCTGCGAGGGAAGATGTGCAGCACATCCCTTGCTGTGCTCGCCACTTCCCTCACTCTTAGGCAAAGCCCATCTCAGCTGGCTTGTAGGCGTGCCTACGTGCTCAGAAGCAGCCCCGAGGCAGGCAGGACAGTGCGGGATGTCTTTTGGACACGCAGCATGCTGCTTCCCATGCCCGGGACAAACTGCGAGCAGGTGCCTCGCTTGCGCTTCTATCTGCCGAGACTTGGAGCAGGCCAGGTCGCAGCTTCCCGCAGTGTGTGCTGCTGTCCGCAAACAGCCTCCAAACAAAGCAGGGCACTAGGGCAAGAGAAATAAGCACCCCAGGAGGGAATCTGCCTGCGAGGGAAGCTGTGCAGCACATCCCTTGTTCCGCTCGCCATTTCCCTGACTCTTAGGCAAAGCCCATCTCAGCTTGCTTGTAGGTGTGCCTCCGTGCTCAGAAGCAGCCCCGAGGCAGGCAGGACAGTGCGGGATAGCTTTTGGATACGCAGCATGCTGCTTCCCATGCCTGGAACAAACTGCGAGCAGGTGCCTCGCTTGTGCTTCCATCTGCCGAGTCTTAGAGGCGGACAAGCAAGAAGCTTCCCGCAGTGTGTGCTGCTGTCCGCAAACAGCCTCCAAACAAAGCAGGGCGCTTAGGCAGGAGAGGTAAGCACCCCAGGAGGGAATCTGCCTGCGAGGGAAGATGTGCAGCACATCCCTTGCTGTGCTCGCCACTTCCCTCACTCTTAGGCAAAACGTCTCTCAGCTTGCTGGTGGGTGTGCCTCCGTGCTCAGAAGCAGCCCCGAGGCAGGCAGGACAGTGTGGGATGTCTTCTGGGCATGCAGCATGCTGCTTCCCATGCCCGGGACAAACTGCGAGCAGGTGCCTCGCTTGCGCTTCCATCTTCTGAGACTTGGACCTGGCCAGCGCGCAGCTTCCCGCAGTGTGTGCTGCTGTCCGCAGACAGCCTCCAAACAAAGCAGGGCACTAGGGCAAGAGAACTAAGCACCCCAGGAGGGAATCTGCCTGCGAGGGAAGCTGTGCAGCACATCCCTTGCTGTGCTCGCCACTTCCCTGACTCTTAGGCAAAGCCCATCTCAGCTGGCTTGTAGGCGTGCCTCCGTGCTCAGAAGCAGCCCCGAGGCAGGCAGGACAGTGCGGGATGTCTTCTGGGCACGCAGCATGCTGCTTCCCATGCCCGGGACAAACTGCGAGCAGGTGCCTCGCTTGCGCTTCTATCTGCCGAGACTTGGAGCTGGCCAGGTCGCAGCTTCCCGCAGTGTGTGCTGCTGTCCGCAAACAGCCTCCAAACAAAGCAGGGCGCTAAGGCAAGAGAAGTAAGCGCCCCAGGAGGGAATCTGCCTGCGAGGGAAGCTGTGCAGCACATCCCTTGTTCCGCTCGCCATTTCCCTGACTCTTAGGCAAAGCCCATCTCAGCTTGCTTGTAGGTGTGCCTCCGTGCTCAGAAGCAGCCCCGAGGCAGGCAGGACAGTGCGGGATAGCTTTTGGACACGCAGCATGCTGCTTCCCATGCCTGGAACAAACTGCGAGCAGGTGCCTCGCTTGTGCTTCCATCTGCCGAGTCTTAGAGGCGGACAAGCAAGAAGCTTCCCGCAGTGTGTGCTGCTGTCCGCAAACAGCCTCCAAACAAAGCAGGGCGCTTAGGCAGGAGAGGTAAGCACCCCAGGAGGGAATCTGCCTGTGAGGGAAGATGTGCAGCACATCCCTTGCTGTGCTCGCCACTTCCCTCACTCTTAGGCAAAACGCCTCTCAGCTTGCTGGTGGGTGTGCCTCCGTGCTCAGAAGCAGCCCCGAGGCAGGCAGGACAGTGCGGGATGTCTTCTGGGCATGCAGCATGCTGCTTCCCATGCCCGGGACAAACTGCGAGCAGGTGCCTCGCTTGCGCTTCCATCTGCTGAGACTTGGACCTGGCCAGCGCGCAGCTTCCCGCAGTGTGTGCTGCTGTCCGCAAACAGCCTCCAAACAAAGCAGGGCACTAGGGCAAGAGAACTAAGCACCCCAGGAGGGAATCTGCCTGCGAGGGAAGCTGTGCAGCACATCCCTTGCTGTGCTCGCCACTTCCCTCACTCTTAGGCAAAGCCCATCTCAGCTGGCTTGTAGGCGTGCCTCCGTGCTCAGAAGCAGCCCCGAGGCAGGCAGGACAGTGCGGGATGTCTTCTGGGCACGCAGCATGCTGCTTCCCATGCCTGGAACAAACTGCGAGCAGGTGCCTCGCTTGCGCTTCCATCTGCCGAGACTTAGAGGCGGACAAGCAAGAAGCTTCCCGCTGTGTGTGCTGCTGTCCGCAAAGAGCCTCCAAACAAAGCAGGGCACTAAGGCAGGAGAAGTAAGCGCCCCAGGAGGGAATCTGCCTGCGAG
The DNA here is from genome assembly GCF_028389875.1 of Rhea pennata. Lineage (NCBI taxonomy): Eukaryota > Metazoa > Chordata > Aves > Rheiformes > Rheidae > Rhea > Rhea pennata. The sequence goes on along the minus strand of NW_026907685.1, from coordinate 985,317 downwards.
GGAAGCTGTGCAGCACATCCCTTGTTCTGCTCGCCACTTCCCTGACTCTTAGCCAAAGCCCATCTCAGCTTGCTTGTGGGTGTGCCTCCGTGCTCAGAAGCAGCCCCGAGGCAGGCAGGACAGTGCGGGATATCTTTTGGACACGCAGCATGCTGCTTCCCATGCCCGGAACAAACTGCGAGCAGGTGCCTTGCTTGCGCTTCCATCTGCCGAGACTTAGAGGCGGACAAGCAAGAAGCTTCCCGCTGTGTGTGCTGCTGTCCGCAAACAGCCTCCAAACAAAGCAGGGCGCTTAGGCAGGAGAAGTAAGCACCCCAGGAGGGAATCTGCCTGCGAGGGAAGCTGTGCAGCACATCCCTTGCTGTGATCGCCACTTCCCTCACTCTTAGGCAAAGCCCATCTCAGCTGGCTTGTAGGCGTGCCTCCGTGCTCAGAAGCAGCCCCGAGGCAGGCAGGACAGTGCGAGAAGTACTCTGGGCACGCAGCATGCTGCTTCCCATGCCCGGGACAAACCGCGAGCAGGTGCTTCGCTTGTGCTTCTATCTGCCGAGACTTGGAGCTGGCCAGCGCGCAGCTTCCAGCAGTGTGTGCTGCTGTCCGCAAAAAGCCTCCAAACAAAGCAGGGCACTAGGGCAAGAGAAATAAGCACCCCAGGAGGGAATCTGCCTGCGAGGGAAGCTGTGCAGCACATCCCTTGTTCCGCTCGCCATTTCCCTTACTCTTAGGCAAAGCCCATCTCAGCTGGCTGGTGGGTGTGCCTCCGTGCTCAGAAGCAGCCCCGAGGCAGGCAGGACAGTGCGGGATATCTTTTGGACACGCAGCATGCTGCTTCCCATGCCTGGAACAAACTGCGAGCAGGTGCCTCGCTTGCGCTTCCATCTGCCGAGACTTAGAGGCGGACAAGCAAGAAGCTTCCCGCTGTGTGTGCTGCTGTCCGCAAAGAGCCTCCAAACAAAGCAGGGCACTAAGGCAGGAGAAGTAAGCGCCCCAGGAGGGAATCTGCCTGCGAGGGAAGCTGTGCAGCACATCCCTTGTTCTGCTCGCCACTTCCCTGACTCTTAGCCAAAGCCCATCTCAGCTTGCTTGTGGGTGTGCCTCCGTGCTCAGAAGCAGCCCCGAGGCAGGCAGGACAGTGCGGGATATCTTTTGGACACGCAGCATGCTGCTTCCCATGCCCGGAACAAACTGCGAGCAGGTGCCTTGCTTGCGCTTCCATCTGCCGAGACTTAGAGGGAGACAAGCAAGAAGCGTCCCGCAGTGTGTGCTGCTGTCCGCAAACAGCCTCCAAACAAAGCAGGGCGCTTAGGCAGGAGAAGTATAGCGCCCCAGGAGGGAATCTGCCTGCGAGGGAAGCTGTGCAGCACATCCCTTGTTCTGCTCGCCACTTCCCTCACTCTTAGGCAAAGCCCATCTCAGCTGGCTTGTAGGTGTGCCTCCGTGCTCAGAAGTAGCCCAGAGGCAGGCAGGATGCAGCGGGATGTCTTCTGGGCACGCAGCATGCTGCTTCCCATGCCCGGAACAAACTGCGAGCAGGTGCCTCGCTTGCGCTTCCATCTGCCGAGACTTGGAGCTGGCCAGCGCGCAGCTTCCCGCAGTGTGTGCTGCTGTCCGCAAACAGCCTCCAAACAAAGCAGGGCGCTAAGGCAGGAGAAGTAAGCACCCCAGGAGGGAATCTGCCTGCGAGGGTAGCTGTGCAGCACATCCCTTGCTGTGCTCGCCACTTCCCTGACTCTTAGGCAAAGCCCATCTCAGCTTGCTTGTAGGCGTGGCTCCGTGCTCAGAAGCAGCCCCGAGGCAGGCAGGACAGTGCGGGAAGTCTTCTGGGCATGCAGCATGCTGCTTCCCATGCCCGGGACAAACTGCGAGCAGGTGCCTCCCTTGCGCTTCCATCTGCCGAGACTTAGAGGCGGACAAGCAGGAAGCTTCCTGCTGTGTGTGCTGCTGTCCGCAAACAGCCTCCAAACAAAGCAGGGCACTAGGGCAAGAGAAATAAGCACACCAGGAGGGAATCTGCCTGCGAGGGAAGCTGTGCAGCACATCCCTTGTTCCGCTCGCCACTTCCCTGACTCTTAGGCAAAGCCCATCTCAGCTGGCTTGTAGGTGTGCCTCCGTGCTCAGAAGCAGCCGCGAGGCAGGCAGGACAGAGCGGGAAGTCTTCTGGGCATGCAGCATGCTGCTTCCCATGCCCGGGACAAACTGCGAGCAGGTGCCTCGCTTGCGCTTCCATCTGCCGAGACTTGGAGGCGGACAAGAAAGAAGATTCCCGCTGTGTGTGCTGCTGTCCGCAAACAGCCTCCAAACAAAGCAGGGCGCTAAGGCAAGAGAACTAAGCGCCCCAGGAGGGAATCTGCCTGCGAGGGAAGCTGTGCAGCACATCCCTTGCTGTGCTCGCCACTTCCCTCACTCTTAGGCAAAGCCCATCTCAGCTGGCTTGTAGGCGTGGCTCCGTGCTCAGAAGCAGCACCGTGGCAGGCAGGACAGTGCGAGAAGTACTCTGGGCATGCAGCATGCTGCTTCCCATGCCCGGGACAAACTGCGAGCAGGTGCTTCGCTTGCGCTTCCATCTGCCGAGACTTGGAGCTGGCCAGCGCGCAGCTTCCCGCAGTGTGTGCTGCTGTCCGCAAACAGCCTCCAAACAAAGCAGGGCACTAGGGCAAGAGAAATAAGCACACCAGGAGGGAATCTGCCTGCGAGGGAAGCTGTGCAGCACATCCCTTGTTCCGCTCGCCATTTCCCTGACTCTTAGGCAAAGCCCATCTCAGCTGGCTTGTGGGTGTGCCTCCGTGCTCAGAAGCAGCCCCGAGGCAGGCAGGACAGTGCGGGATGTCTTCTGGGCACGCAGCATGCTGCTTCCCATGCCCGGGACAAACTGCGAGCAGGTGCCTCGCTTGCGCTTCCATCTGCCGAGACTTAGAGGCGGACAAGCAAGAAGCTTCCTGCTGTGTGTGCTGCTGTCCGCAAACAGCCTCCAAACAAAGCAGGGCGCTTAGGCAGGAGAAGTAAGCACCCCAGGAGGGAATCTGCCTGCGAGGGAAGCTGTGCAGCACATCCCTTGCTGTGCTCGCCATTTCCCTGGATCTTAGGCAAAGCCCATCTCAGCTGGCTTGTGGGTGTGCCTCCGTGCTCAGAAGCAGCCCCGTGGCAGGCAGGACAGTGCGGGATATCTTTTGGACACGCAGCATGCTGCTTCCCATGTCTGGAACAAACTGCGAGCAGGTGCCTCCCTTGCGCTTCCATCTGCCGAGACTTAAAGGCGGACAAGAAAGAAGCTTCCCGCTGTGTGTGCTGCTGTCCGCAAACAGCCTCCAAACAAAGCAGGGCGCTAAGGCAGGAGAAGTAAGCGCCCCAGGAGGGAATCTGCCTGCGAGGGAAGCTGTGCAGCACATCCCTTGCTGTACTCGGCACTTCCCTCACTCTTAGGCAAAGCGCCTCTCAGCCTTCTGGTGGGTGTGCCTCCGTGCTCAGAAGCAGCCCCGAGGCAGGCAGGACAGTGTGGGATGTCTTCTGGGCATGCAGCATGCTGCTTCCCATGCCCGGGACAAACTGCGAGCAGCTGCCTCGCTTGCGCTTCCATCTGCTGAGACTTGGACCTGGCCAGCGCGCAGCTTCCCGCAGTGTGTGCTGCTGTCCGCAGACAGCCTCCAAACAAAGCAGGGCACTAGGGCAAGAGAACTAAGCACCCCAGGAGGGAATCTGCCTGCGAGGGAAGATGTGCAGCACATCCCTTGCTGTGCTCGTCACTTCCCTCACTCTTAGGCAAAGCCCATCTCAGCTGGCTTGTAGGCGTGCCTCCGTGCTCAGAAGCAGCCCCGAGGCAGGCAGGACAGAGCGGGATGTCTTTTGGGCACGCAGCATGCTGCTTCCCATGCCCGGGACAAACTGCGAGCAGGTGCCTCGCTTGCGCTTCTATCTGCTGAGACTTGGAGCTGGCCAGCGCGCAGCTTCCCGCAGTGTGTGCTGCTGTCCGCAGACAGCCTCCAAACAAAGCAGGGCGCTAAGGCAAGAGAACTAAGCGCCCCAGGAGGGAATCTGCCTGCGAGGGAAGCTGTGCAGCACATCCCTTGCTGTGCTCGCCACTTCCCTCACTCTTAGGCAAAGCCCATCTCAGCTTGCTTGTGGGTGTGCCTCCGTGCTCAGAAGCAGCCCCGAGGCAGGCAGGACAGTGCGGGATGTCTTCTGGGCACACAGCATGCTGCTTCCCATGCCCGGGACAAACTGCGAGCAGGTGCCTCGCTTGGGCTTCTATCTGCCGAGACTTGGAGCTGGCCAGGTCGCAGCTTCCCGCAGTGTGTGCTGCTGTCCGCAAACAGCCTCCAAACAAAGCAGGGCACTAGGGCAAGAGAAATAAGCACACCAGGAGGGAATCTGCCTGCGAGGGAAGCTGTGCAGCACATCCCTTGTTCCGCTCGCCATTTCCCTGACTCTTAGGCAAAGCCCATCTCAGCTGGCTTGTAGGCATGCCTCCGTGCTCAGAAGCAGTCCCGAGGCAGGCAGGACAGTGCGGGATGTCTTCTGGGCACGCAGCATGCTGCTTCCCATGCCCGGGACAAACTGCGAGCAGGTGCCTCGCTTGCGCTTCTATCTGCCGAGACTTGGAGCTGGCCAGCGCGCAGCTTCCCGCAGTGTGTGCTGCTGTCCGCAAACAGCCTCCAAACAAAGCAGGGCGCTTAGGCAGGAGAAGTAAGCGCCCCAGGAGGGAATCTGCCTGCGAGGGAAGATGTGCAGCACATCCCTTGCTGTGCTCGCCACTTCCCTCACTCTTAGGCAAAGCCCATCTCAGCTTGCTTGTAGGCGTGCCTCCGTGCTCAGAAGCAGCCCCGAGGCAGGCAGGACAGTTCGAGAAGTACTCTGGGCACGCAGCATGCTGCTTCCCATGCCCGGGACAAACTGCGAGCAGGTGCCTGGCTTGCGCTTCTATCTGCCGAGACTTGGAGCTGGCCAGCGCGCAGCTTCCCGCAGTGTGTGCTGCTGTCCGCAGACAGCCTCCAAACAAAGCAGGGCGCTAAGGCAAGAGAACTAAGCGCCCCAGGAGGGAATCTGCCTGCGAGGGAAGCTGTGCAGCACATCCCTTGCTGTGCTCGCCACTTCCCTCACTCTTAGGCAAAGCCCATCTCAGCTGGCTTGTAGGCATGCCTCCGTGCTCAGAAGCAGCCCCGAGGCAGGCAGGACAGAGCGGGAAGTCTTCTGGGCATGCAGCATGCTGCTTCCCATGCCCGGAACAAACTGCGAGCAGGTGCCTCCCTTGCGCTTCCATCTGCCGAGACTTAGAGGCAGACAAGCAAGAAGCTTCCCGCTGTGTGTGCTGCTGTCCGCAAACAGCCTCCAAACAAAACAGGGCGCTTAGGCAGGAGAAGTAAGCGCCCCAGGAGGGAATCTGCCTGCGAGGGAAGCTGTGCAGCACATCCCTTGTTCCGCTCGCCACTTCCCTCACTCTTAGGCAAAGCCCATCTCAGCTGGCTTGTAGGCATGCCTCCGTGCTCAGAAGCAGCCCCGAGGCAGGCAGGACAGAGCGGGAAGTCTTCTGGGCACGCAGCATGCTGCTTCCCATGCCCGGGACAAACTGCGAGCAGGTGCCTCGCTTGCGCTTCTATCTGCCGAGACTTGGAGCTGGCCAGCGCGCAGCTTCCCGCAGTGTGTGCTGCTGTCCGCAGACAGCCTCCAAACAAAGCAGGGCGCTAAGGCAAGAGAAGTAAGCGCCCCAGGAGGGAATCTGCCTGCGAGGGAAGCTGTGCAGCACATCCCTTGCTGTGCTCGCCACTTCCCTCACTCTTAGGCAAAGCCCATCTCAGCTGGCTTGTAGGCGTGCCTTCGTGCTCAGAAGCAGCCCCGAGGCAGGCAGGACAGTGCGGGATGTCTTCTGGGCACGCAGCATGCTGCTTCCCATGCCCGGGACAAACTGCGAGCAGGTGCCTCGCTTGCGCTTCCATCTGCCGAGTCTTAGAGGCGGACAAGAAAGAAGCTCCCCGCAGTGTGTGCTGCTGTCCGCAAACAGCCTCCAAACAAAGCAGGGCGCTTAGGCAGGAGAAGTAAGCGCCCCAGGAGGGAATCTGCCTGCGAAGGAAGATGTGCAGCACATCCCTTGCTGTGCTCGCCACTTCCCTCACTCTTAGGCAAAACGCCTCTCAGCTTGCTGGTGGGTGTGCCTCCGTGCTCAGAAGCAGCCCCGAGGCAGGCAGGACAGTGTGGGATGTCTTCTGGGCATGCAGCATGCTGCTTCCCATGCCCGGGACAAACTGCGAGCAGGTGCCTCGCTTGCGCTTCCATCTGCTGAGACTTGGACCTGGCCAGCGCGCAGCTTCCCGCAGTGTGTGCTGCTGTCCGCAGACAGCCTCCAAACAAAGCAGGGCACTAGGGCAAGAGAACTAAGCACCCCAGGAGGGAATCTGCCTGCGAGGGAAGCTGTGCAGCACATCCCTTGCTGTGCTCGCCACTTCCCTCACTCTTAGGCAAAGCCCATCTCAGCTGGCTTGTAGGCGTGCCTCCGTGCTCAGAAGCAGCCCCGAGGCAGGCAGGACAGTGCGGGATGTCTTCTGGGCACACAGCATGCTGCTTCCCATGCCCGGGACAAACTGCGAGCAGGTGCCTCGCTTGCGCTTCTATCTGCCGAGACTTGGAGCTGACCAGCGCGCAGCTTCCCGCAGTGTGTGCTACTGTCCGCAGACAGCCTCCAAACAAAGCAGGGCACTAGGGCAAGAGAAATAAGCACACCAGGAGAGAATCTGCCTGCGAGGGAAGCTGTGCAGCACATCCCTTGTTCCGCTCGCCATTTCCCTGACTCTTAGGCAAAGCCCATCTCAGCTTGCTTGTAGGTGTGCCTCCGTGCTCAGAAGCAGCCCCGAGGCAGGCAGGACAGTGCGGGATAGCTTTTGGACACGCAGCATGCTGCTTCCCATGCCTGGAACAAACTGCGAGCAGGTGCCTCGCTTGTGCTTCCATCTGCCGAGTCTTAGAGGCGGACAAGCAAGAAGCTTCCCGCAGTGTGTGCTGCTGTCCGCAGACAGCCTCCAAACAAAGCAGGGCACTAGGGCAAGAGAACTAAGCACCCCAGGAGGGAATCTGCCTGCGAGGGAAGCTGTGCAGCACATCCCTTGCTGTGCTCGCCACTTCCCTCACTCTTAGGCAAAGCCCATTTCAGCTGGCTTGTAGGCGTGCCTCCGTGCTCAGAAGCAGCCCCGAGGCAGGCAGGACAGTGCGGGATGTCTTCTGGGCACGCAGCATGCTGCTTCCCATGCCCGGGACAAACTGCGAGCAGGTGCCTCGCTTGCGCTTCTATCTGCCGAGACTTGGAGCTGACCAGCGCGCAGCTTCCCGCAGTGTGTGCTGCTGTCCGCAGACAGCCTCCAAACAAAGCAGGGCACTAGGGCAAGAGAAATAAGCACACCAGGAGGGAATCTGCCTGCGAGGGAAGCTGTGCAGCACATCCCTTACTGTGCTCGCCACTTCCCTCACTCTTAGGCAAAGCCCATCTCAGCTTGCTTGTAGGCGTGCCTCTGTGCTCAGAAGCAGCCCCGAGGCAGGCAGGACAGTGCGGGATGTCTTCTGGGCACGCAGCATGCTGCTTCCCATGCCCGGGACAAACTGCGAGCAGGTGCCTCGCTTGCGCTTCTATCTGCCGAGACTTGGAGCTGGCCAGCGCGCAGCTTCCCGCAGTGTGTGCTACTGTCCGCAGACAGCCTCCAAACAAAGCAGGGCGCTAAGGCAAGAGAAGTAAGCGCCCCAGGAGGGAATCTGCCTGCGAGGGAAGCTGTGCAGCACATCCCTTGCTGTGCTCGCCACTTCCCTCACTCTTAGGCAAAGCCCATCTCAGCTGGCTTGTAGGCGTGCCTTCGTGCTCAGAAGCAGCCCCGAGGCAGGCAGGACAGTGCGGGATGTCTTCTGGGCACGCAGCATGCTGCTTCCCATGCCCGGGACAAACTGCGAGCAGGTGCCTCGCTTGCGCTTCCATCTGCCGAGTCTTAGAGGCGGACAAGAAAGAAGCTCCCCGCAGTGTGTGCTGCTGTCCGCAAACAGCCTCCAAACAAAGCAGGGCGCTTAGGCAGGAGAAGTAAGCGCCCCAGGAGGGAATCTGCCTGCGAGGGAAGCTGTGCAGCACATCCCTTGCTGTGCTCGCCACTTCCCTCACTCTTAGGCAAAGCCCATCTCAGCTTGCTGGTGGGTGTGCCTCCGTGCTCAGAAGCAGCCCCGAGGCAGGCAGGACAGTGCGGTATGTCTTTTGGACACGCAGCATGCTGCTTCCCATGCCCGGGACAAACTGCGAGCAGGTGCCTCGCTTGCGCTTCTATCTGCCGAGACTTGGACCTGGCCAGGTCGCAGCTTCCCGCAGTGTGTGCTGCTGTCCGCAAACAGCCTCCAAACAAAGCAGGGCACTAGGGCAAGAGAAATAAGCACCCCAGGAGGGAATCTGCCTGCGAGGGAAGCTGTGCAGCACATCCCTTGTTCCGCTCGCCATTTCCCTGACTCTTAGGCAAAGCCCATCTCAGCTTGCTTGTAGGTGTGCCTCCGTGCTCAGAAGCAGCCCCGAGGCAGGCAGGACAGTGCGGGATAGCTTTTGGACACGCAGCATGCTGCTTCCCATGCCTGGAACAAACTGCGAGCAGGTGCCTCGCTTGTGTTTCCATCTGCCGAGTCTTAGAGGCGGACAAGCAAGAAGCTTCCCGCAGTGTGTGCTGCTGTCCGCAAACAGCCTCCAAACAAAGCAGGGCGCTTAGGCAGGAGAAGTAAGCGCCCCAGGAGGGAATCTGCCTGCGAGGGAAGATGTGCAGCACATCCCTTGCTGTGCTCGCCACTTCCCTCACTCTTAGGCAAAACGCCTCTCAGCTTGCTTGTGGGTGTGCCTCCGTGCTCAGAAGCAGCCCCGAGGCAGGCAGGACAGTGTGGGATGTCTTCTGGGCATGCAGCATGCTGCTTCCCATGCCCGGGACAAACTGCGAGCAGGTGCCTCGCTTGCGCTTCCATCTGCTGAGACTTGGACCTGGCCAGCGCGCAGCTTCCCACAGTGTGTGCTGCTGTCCGCAGACAGCCTCCAAACAAAGCAGGGCACTAGGGCAAGAGAACTAAGCGCCCCAGGAGGGAATCTGCCTGCGAGGGAAGATGTGCAGCACATCCCTTGCTGTGCTCGCCACTTCCCTCACTCTTAGGCAAAGCCCATCTCAGCTGGCTTGTAGGCGTGCCTCCGTGCTCAGAAGCAGCCCCGAGGCAGGCAGGACAGTGCGGGATGTCTTCTGGGCACGCAGCATGCTGCTTCCCATGCCCGGGAGAAACTGCGAGCAGGTGCCTCGCTTGCGCTTCCATCTGCCGAGACTTAGAGGCGGACAAGAAAGAAGCTCCCCGCAGTGTGTGCTGCTGTCCGCAAACAGCCTCCAAACAAAGCAGGGCGCTTAGGCAGGAGAAGTAAGCGCCCCAGGAGGGAATGTGCCTGCGAGGGAAGCTGTGCAGCACATCCCTTGCTGTGCTCGCCACTTCCCTCACTCTTAGGCAAAGCGCCTCTCAGCTTGCTGGTGGGTGTGCCTCCGTGCTCAGAAGCAGCCCCGAGGCAGGCAGGACAGTGCGGGATGTCTTTTGGACACGCAGCATGCTGCTTCCCATGCCCGGGACAAACTGCGAGCAGGTGCCTCGCTTGCGCTTCTATCTGCCGAGACTTGGAGCTGGCCAGGTCGCAGCTTCCCGCAGTGTGTGCTGCTGTCCGCAAACAGCCTCCAAACAAAGCAGGGCACTAGGGCAAGAGAAAAAAGCACCCCAGGAGGGAATCTGCCTGCGAGGGAAGCTGTGCAGCACATCCCTTGTTCCGCTCGCCATTTCCCTGACTCTTAGGCAAAGCCCATCTCAGCTTGCTTGTAGGTGTGCCTCCGTGCTCAGAAGCAGCCCCGAGGCAGGCAGGACAGTGCGGGATAGCTTTTGGACACGCAGCATGCTGCTTCCCATGCCTGGAACAAACTGCGAGCAGGTGCCTCGCTTGTGCTTCCATCTGCCGAGTCTTAGAGGCGGACAAGCAAGAAGCTTCCCGCAGTGTGTGCTGCTGTCCGCAAACAGCCTCCAAACAAAGCAGGGCGCTAAGGCAAGAGAACTAAGCGCCCCAGGAGGGAATCTGCCTGCGAGGGAAGCTGTGCAGCACATCCTTTGCTGTGCTCGCCACTTCCCTCACTCTTAGGCAAAGCCCATCTCAGCTGGCTTGTAGGCATGCCTCCGTGCTCAGAAGCAGCCCCGAGGCAGGCAGGACAGTGTGGGATGTCTTCTGGGCACGCAGCATGCTGCTTCCCATGCCCGGGACAAACTGCGAGCAGGTGCCTCGCTTGCGCTTCTATCTGCCGAGACTTGGAGCTGGCCAGCGCGCAGCTTCCCGCAGTGTGTGCTACTGTCCGCAGACAGCCTCCAAACAAAGCAGGGCGCTAAGGCAAGAGAACTAAGCGCCCCAGGAGGGAATCTGCCTGCGAGGGAAGCTGTGCAGCACATCCCTTGCTGTGCTCGCCACTTCCCTCACTCTTAGGCAAAGCCCATCTCAGCTGGCTTGTAGGCGTGCCTACGTGCTCAGAAGCAGCCCCGAGGCAGGCAGGACAGAGCGGGAAGTCTTCTGGGCATGCAGCATGCTGCTTCCCATGCCCGGGACAAACTGCGAGCAGGTGCCTCGCTTGCGCTTCTATCTGCCGAGACTTAGAGGCGGACAAGAAAGAAGCTTCCCGCAGTGTGTGCTGCTGTCCGCAAACAGCCTCCAAACAAAGCAGGGCGCTAAGGCAAGAGAACTAAGCGCCCCAGGAGGGAATCTGCCTGCGAGGGAAGCTGTGCAGCACATCCTTTGCTGTGCTCGCCACTTCCCTCACTCTTAGGCAAAGCCCATCTCAGCTGGCTTGTAGGCGTGCCTCCGTGCTCAGAAGCAGCCCCGAGGCAGGCAGGACAGTGCGGGATGTCTTCTGGGCACGCAGCATGCTGCTTCCCATGCCCGGGACAAACTGCGAGCAGGTGCCTCGCTTGCGCTTCTATCTGCCGAGACTTGGAGCTGGCCAGCGCGCAGCTTCCCGCAGTGTGTGCTGCTGTCCGCAGACAGCCTCCAAACAAAGCAGGGCGCTAAGGCAAGAGAACTAAGCGCCCCAGGAGGGAATCTGCCTGCGAGGGAAGCTGTGCAGCACATCCCTTGCTGTGCTCGCCACTTCCCTCACTCTTAGGCAAAGCCCATCTCAGCTGGCTTGTAGTAGTGCCTACGTGCTCAGAAGCAGCCCCGAGGCAGGCAGGACAGAGCGGGAAGTCTTCTGGGCATGCAGCATGCTGCTTCCCATGCCCGGGACAAACTGCGAGCAGGTGCCTCGCTTGCGCTTCCATCTGCCGAGACTTAGAGGCGGACAAGAAAGAAGCTTCCCGCAGTGTGTGCTGCTGTCCGCAAACAGCCTCCAAACAAAGCAGGGCACTAGGGCAAGAGAAATAAGCACACCAGGAGGGAATCTGCCTGCGAGGGAAGCTGTGCAGCACATCCCTTGTTCTGCTCGCCACTTCCCTCACTCTTAGGCAAAGCCCATCTCAGCTTGCTTGTAGGCGTGCCTCTGTGCTCAGAAGCAGCCCCGAGGCAGGCAGGACAGTGCGGGATGTCTTCTGGGCACGCAGCATGCTGCTTCCCATGCCCGGGACAAACTGCGAGCAGGTGCCTGGCTTGCGCTTCCATCTGCCGAGTGTTAGAGGCGGACAAGAAAGAAGCTCCCCGCAGTGTGTGCTGCTGTCCGCAAACAGCCTCCAAACAAAGCAGGGCGCTTAGGCAGGAGAAGTAAGCACCCCAGGAGGGAATGTGCCTGCGAGGGAAGCTGTGCAGCACATCCCTTGCTGTGCTCGCCACTTCCCTCACTCTTAGGCAAAGCGCCTCTCAGCTTGCTGGTGGGTGTGCCTCCGTGCTCAGAAGCAGCCCCGAGGCAGGCAGGACAGTGCGGGATGTCTTTTGGACACGCAGCATGCTGCTTCCCATGCCCGGGACAAACTGCGAGCAGGTGCCTCGCTTGCGCTTCTATCTGCCGAGACTTGGAGCTGGCCAGGTCGCAGCTTCCCGCAGTGTGTGCTGCTGTCCACAAACAGCCTCCAAACAAAGCAGGGCGCTAAGGCAAGAGAACTAAGCGCCCCAGGAGGGAATCTGCCTGCGAGGGAAGCTGTGCAGCACATCCTTTGCTGTGCTCGCCACTTCCCTCACTCTTAGGCAAAGCCCATCTCAGCTGGCTTGTAGGCATGCCTCCGTGCTCAGAAGCAGCCCCGAGGCAGGCAGGACAGTGCGGGATGTCTTCTGGGCACGCAGCATGCTGCTTCCCATGCCCGGGACAAACTGCGAGCAGGTGCCTCGCTTGCGCTTCTATCTGCCGAGACTTGGAGCTGGCCAGCGCGCAGCTTCACGCAGTGTGTGCTACTGTCCGCAGACAGCCTCCAAACAAAGCAGGGCGCTAAGGCAAGAGAAGTAAGCGCCCCAGGAGGGAATCTGCCTGCGAGGGAAGCTGTGCAGCACATCCCTTGCTGTGCTCGCCACTTCCCTCACTCTTAGGCAAAGCCCATCTCAGCTGGCTTGTAGGTGTGCCTCCGTGCTCAGAAGCAGCCCCGAGGCAGGCAGGACAGTGCGGGATGTCTTCTGGGCACGCAGCATGCTGCTTCCCATGCCCGGGACAAACTGCGAGCAGGTGCCTCGCTTGCGCTTCTATCTGCCGAGACTTGGAGCTGGCCAGCGCGCAGCTTCCCGCAGTGTGTGCTGCTGTCCGCAGACAGCCTCCAAACAAAGCAGGGCGCTAAGGCAAGAGAAGTAAGCGCCCCAGGAGGGAATCTGCCTGCGAGGGAAGCTGTGCAGCACATCCCTTGCTGTGCTCGCCACTTCCCTCACTCTTAGGGAAAGCCCATCTCAGCTGGCTTGTAGGCGTGCCTACGTGCTCAGAAGCAGCCCCGAGGCAGGCAGGACAGAGCGGGAAGTCTTCTGGGCATGCAGCATGCTGCTTCCCATGCCCAGGACAAACTGCGAGCAGGTGCCTCGCTTGCGCTTCCATCTGCCGAGACTTAGAGGCGGACAAGAAAGAAGCTTCCCGCAGTGTGTGCTGCTGTCCGCAAACAGCCTCCAAACAAAGCAGGGCGCTTAGGCAGGAGAAGTAAGCGCCCCAGGAGGGAATCTGCCTGCGAGTTAAGCTGTGCAGCACATCCCTTGCTGCGCTCGCCACTTCCCTCACTCTTAGGCAAAGCCCATCTCAGCTGGCTTGTAGGCGTGCCTCCGTGCTCAGAAGCAGCCCCGAGGCAGGCAGGACAGTTCGAGAAGTACTCTGGGCACGCAGCATGCTGCTTCCCATGCCCGGGACAAACCGCGAGCAGGTGCTTCGCTTGCGCTTCTATCTGCCGAGACTTGGAGCTGGCCAGCGCGCAGCTTCCCGCAGTGTGTGCTGCTGTCCGCAAACAGCCTCCAAACAAAGCAGGGCACTAGGGCAAGAGAAATAAGCACACCAGGAGGGAATCTGCCTGCGAGGGAAGCTGTGCACCACATCCCTTACTGTGCTCGCCACTTCCCTCACTCTTAGGCAAAGCCCATCTCAGCTTGCTTGTAGGCGTGCCTCTGTGCTCAGAAGCAGCCCCGAGGCAGGCAGGACAGTGCGGGATGTCTTCTGGGCACGCAGCATGCTGCTTCCCATGCCCGGGACAAACTGCGAGCAGGTGCCTCGCTTGTGCTTCCATCTGCCGAGTCTTAGAGGCGGACAAGCAAGAAGCTTCCCGCAGTGTGTGCTGCTGTCCGCAAACAGCCTCCAAACAAAGCAGGGCGCTTAGGCAGGAGAAGTAAGCGCCCCAGGAGGGAATGTGCCTGCGAGGGAAGCTGTGCAGCACATCCCTTGCTGTGCTCGCCACTTCCCTCACTCTTAGGCAAAGCGCCTCTCAGCTTGCTGGTGGGTGTGCCTCCGTGCTCAGAAGCAGCCCCGAGGCAGGCAGGACAGTGCGGGATGTCTTTTGGACACGCAGCATGCTGCTTCCCATGCCCGGGACAAACTGCGAGTAGGTGCCTCGCTTGTGCTTCCATCTGCCGAGTCTTAGAGGCGGACAAGCAAGAAGCTTCCCGCAGTGTGTGCTGCTGTCCGCAAACAGCCTCCAAACAAAGCAGGGCGCTTAGGCAGGAGAAGTAAGCGCCCCAGGAGGGAATCTGCCTGCGAGGGAAGATGTGCAGCACATCCCTTACTGTGCTCGCCACTTCCCTCACTCTTAGGCAAAGCCCATCTCAGCTTGCTGGTGGGTGTGCCTCCGTGCTCAGAAGCAGCCCCGAGGCAGGCAGGACAGTGTGGGATGTCTTCTGGGCATGCAGCATGCTGCTTCCCATGCCCGGGACAAACTGCGAGCAGGTGCCTCGCTTGCGCTTCCATATGCTGAGACTTGGAGCTGGCCAGCGCGCAGCTTCCCGCAGTGTGTGCTGCTGTCCGCAAACAGCCTCCAAACAAAGCAGGGTGCTAAGGCAAGAGAACTAAGCGCCCCAGGAGGGAATCTGCCTGCGAGGGAAGCTGTGCAGCACATCCCTTGTTCCGCTCGCCACTTCCCTCACTCTTAGGCAAAGCCCATCTCAGCTGGCTTGTAGGCATGCCTCCGTGCTCAGAAGCAGCCCCGAGGCAGGCAGGACAGAGCGGGAAGTCTTCTGGGCATGCAGCATGCTGCTTCCCATGCCCGGAACAAACTGCGAGCAGGTGCCTCCCTTGCGCTTCCATCTGCCGAGACTTAGAGGCAGACAAGCAAGAAGCTTCCCGCTGTGTGTGCTGCTGTCCGCAAACAGCCTCCAAACAAAGCAGGGCGCTTAGGCAGGAGAAGTAAGCGCCCCAGGAGGGAATCTGCCTGCGAGTTAAGCTGTGCAGCACATCCCTTGCTGCGCTCGCCACTTCCCTCACTCTTAGGGAAAGCCCATCTCAGCTGGCTTGTAGGTGTGCCTCCGTGCTCAGAAGCAGCCCCGTGGCAGGCAGGACAGTTCGAGAAGTACTCTGGGCACGCAGCATGCTGCTTCCCATGCCCGGGACAAACCGCGAGCAGGTGCTTCGCTTGCGCTTCTATCTGCCGAGACTTGGAGCTGGCCAGCGCGCAGCTTCCCGCAGTGTGTGCTGCTGTCCGCAAACAGCCTCCAAACAAAGCAGGGCACTAGGGCAAGAGAAATAAGCACACCAGGAGGGAATCTGCCTGCGAGGGAAGCTGTGCAGCACATCCCTTACTGTGCTCGCCACTTCCCTGACTCTTAGGCAAAGCCCATCTCAGCTTGCTTGTAGGCGTGCCTCTGTGCTCAGAAGCAGCCCCGAGGCAGGCAGGACAGTGCGGGATGTCTTCTGGGCACGCAGCATGCTGCTTCCCATTCCCGGGACAAACTGCGAGCAGGTGCCTCGCTTGCGCTTCTATCTGCCGAGACTTGGAGCTGGCCAGCGCGCAGCTTCCCGCAGTGTGTGCTGCTGTCCGCAAACAGCCTCCAAACAAAGCAGGGCACTAGGGCAAGAGAAATAAGCACACCAGGAGGGAATCTGCCTGCGAGGGAAGCTGTGCAGCACATCCCTTACTGTGCTCGCCACTTCCCTCACTCTTAGGCAAAGCCCATCTCAGCTGGCTTGTAGGCGTGCCTCCGTGCTCAGAAGCAGCCCCGAGGCAGGCAGGACAGTGCGAGAAGTACTCTGGGCACGCAGCATGCTGCTTCCCATGCCCGGGACAAACTGCGAGCAGGTGCCTCGCTTGCGCTTCTATCTGCCGAGACTTAGAGGCGGACAAGAAAGAAGCTCCCCGCAGTGTGTGCTGCTGTCCGCAAACAGCCTCCAAACAAAGCAGGGCGCTAAGGCAAGAGAACTAAGCGCCCCAGGAGGGAATCTGCCTGCGAGGGAAGCTGTGCAGCACATCCCTTGCTGTGCTCGCCACTTCCCTCACTCTTAGGGAAAGCCCATCTCAGCTGGCTTGTAGGCATGCCTCCGTGCTCAGAAGCAGCCCCGAGGCAGGCAGGACAGTGCGGGATGTCTTCTGGGCACGCAGCATGCTGCTTCCCATGCCCGGGACAAACTGCGAGCAGGTGCCTCGCTTGCGCTTCCATCTGCCGAGTCTTAGAGGCGGACAAGAAAGAAGCTCCCCGCAGTGTGTGCTGCTGTCCGCAAACAGCCTCCAAACAAAGCAGGGCGCTTAGGCAGGAGAAGTAAGCGCCCCAGGAGGGAATGTGCCTGCGAGGGAAGATGTGCAGCACATCCCTTGCTGTGCTCGCCACTTCCCTCACTCTTAGGCAAAGCCCATCTCAGCTGGCTTGTAGGCGTGCCTACGTGCTCAGAAGCAGCCCCGAGGCAGGCAGGACAGTGCGGGATGTCTTTTGGACACGCAGCATGCTGCTTCCCATGCCCGGGACAAACTGCGAGCAGGTGCCTCGCTTGCGCTTCTATCTGCCGAGACTTGGAGCAGGCCAGGTCGCAGCTTCCCGCAGTGTGTGCTGCTGTCCGCAAACAGCCTCCAAACAAAGCAGGGCACTAGGGCAAGAGAAATAAGCACCCCAGGAGGGAATCTGCCTGCGAGGGAAGCTGTGCAGCACATCCCTTGTTCCGCTCGCCATTTCCCTGACTCTTAGGCAAAGCCCATCTCAGCTTGCTTGTAGGTGTGCCTCCGTGCTCAGAAGCAGCCCCGAGGCAGGCAGGACAGTGCGGGATAGCTTTTGGATACGCAGCATGCTGCTTCCCATGCCTGGAACAAACTGCGAGCAGGTGCCTCGCTTGTGCTTCCATCTGCCGAGTCTTAGAGGCGGACAAGCAAGAAGCTTCCCGCAGTGTGTGCTGCTGTCCGCAAACAGCCTCCAAACAAAGCAGGGCGCTTAGGCAGGAGAGGTAAGCACCCCAGGAGGGAATCTGCCTGCGAGGGAAGATGTGCAGCACATCCCTTGCTGTGCTCGCCACTTCCCTCACTCTTAGGCAAAACGTCTCTCAGCTTGCTGGTGGGTGTGCCTCCGTGCTCAGAAGCAGCCCCGAGGCAGGCAGGACAGTGTGGGATGTCTTCTGGGCATGCAGCATGCTGCTTCCCATGCCCGGGACAAACTGCGAGCAGGTGCCTCGCTTGCGCTTCCATCTTCTGAGACTTGGACCTGGCCAGCGCGCAGCTTCCCGCAGTGTGTGCTGCTGTCCGCAGACAGCCTCCAAACAAAGCAGGGCACTAGGGCAAGAGAACTAAGCACCCCAGGAGGGAATCTGCCTGCGAGGGAAGCTGTGCAGCACATCCCTTGCTGTGCTCGCCACTTCCCTGACTCTTAGGCAAAGCCCATCTCAGCTGGCTTGTAGGCGTGCCTCCGTGCTCAGAAGCAGCCCCGAGGCAGGCAGGACAGTGCGGGATGTCTTCTGGGCACGCAGCATGCTGCTTCCCATGCCCGGGACAAACTGCGAGCAGGTGCCTCGCTTGCGCTTCTATCTGCCGAGACTTGGAGCTGGCCAGGTCGCAGCTTCCCGCAGTGTGTGCTGCTGTCCGCAAACAGCCTCCAAACAAAGCAGGGCGCTAAGGCAAGAGAAGTAAGCGCCCCAGGAGGGAATCTGCCTGCGAGGGAAGCTGTGCAGCACATCCCTTGTTCCGCTCGCCATTTCCCTGACTCTTAGGCAAAGCCCATCTCAGCTTGCTTGTAGGTGTGCCTCCGTGCTCAGAAGCAGCCCCGAGGCAGGCAGGACAGTGCGGGATAGCTTTTGGACACGCAGCATGCTGCTTCCCATGCCTGGAACAAACTGCGAGCAGGTGCCTCGCTTGTGCTTCCATCTGCCGAGTCTTAGAGGCGGACAAGCAAGAAGCTTCCCGCAGTGTGTGCTGCTGTCCGCAAACAGCCTCCAAACAAAGCAGGGCGCTTAGGCAGGAGAGGTAAGCACCCCAGGAGGGAATCTGCCTGTGAGGGAAGATGTGCAGCACATCCCTTGCTGTGCTCGCCACTTCCCTCACTCTTAGGCAAAACGCCTCTCAGCTTGCTGGTGGGTGTGCCTCCGTGCTCAGAAGCAGCCCCGAGGCAGGCAGGACAGTGCGGGATGTCTTCTGGGCATGCAGCATGCTGCTTCCCATGCCCGGGACAAACTGCGAGCAGGTGCCTCGCTTGCGCTTCCATCTGCTGAGACTTGGACCTGGCCAGCGCGCAGCTTCCCGCAGTGTGTGCTGCTGTCCGCAAACAGCCTCCAAACAAAGCAGGGCACTAGGGCAAGAGAACTAAGCACCCCAGGAGGGAATCTGCCTGCGAGGGAAGCTGTGCAGCACATCCCTTGCTGTGCTCGCCACTTCCCTCACTCTTAGGCAAAGCCCATCTCAGCTGGCTTGTAGGCGTGCCTCCGTGCTCAGAAGCAGCCCCGAGGCAGGCAGGACAGTGCGGGATGTCTTCTGGGCACGCAGCATGCTGCTTCCCATGCCTGGAACAAACTGCGAGCAGGTGCCTCGCTTGCGCTTCCATCTGCCGAGACTTAGAGGCGGACAAGCAAGAAGCTTCCCGCTGTGTGTGCTGCTGTCCGCAAAGAGCCTCCAAACAAAGCAGGGCACTAAGGCAGGAGAAGTAAGCGCCCCAGGAGGGAATCTGCCTGCGAGGGAAGCTGTGCAGCACATCCCTTGTTCTGCTCGCCACTTCCCTGACTCTTAGCCAAAGCCCATCTCAGCTTGCTTGTGGGTGTGCCTCCGTGCTCAGAAGCAGCCCCGAGGCAGGCAGGACAGTGCGGGATATCTTTTGGACACGCAGCATGCTGCTTCCCATGCCCGGAACAAACTGCGAGCAGGTGCCTTGCTTGCGCTTCCATCTGCCGAGACTTAGAGGCGGACAAGCAAGAAGCTTCCCGCTGTGTGTGCTGCTGTCCGCAAACAGCCTCCAAACAAAGCAGGGCGCTTAGGCAGGAGAAGTAAGCACCCCAGGAGGGAATCTGCCTGCGAGGGAAGCTGTGCAGCACATCCCTTGCTGTGATCGCCACTTCCCTCACTCTTAGGCAAAGCCCATCTCAGCTGGCTTGTAGGCGTGCCTCCGTGCTCAGAAGCAGCCCCGAGGCAGGCAGGACAGTGCGAGAAGTACTCTGGGCACGCAGCATGCTGCTTCCCATGCCCGGGACAAACCGCGAGCAGGTGCTTCGCTTGCGCTTCTATCTGCCGAGACTTGGAGCTGGCCAGCGCGCAGCTTCCAGCAGTGTGTGCTGCTGTCCGCAAAAAGCCTCCAAACAAAGCAGGGCACTAGGGCAAGAGAAATAAGCACCCCAGGAGGGAATCTGCCTGCGAGGGAAGCTGTGCAGCACATCCCTTGTTCCGCTCGCCATTTCCCTTACTCTTAGGCAAAGCCCATCTCAGCTGGCTGGTGGGTGTGCCTCCGTGCTCAGAAGCAGCCCCGAGGCAGGCAGGACAGTGCGGGATATCTTTTGGACACGCAGCATGCTGCTTCCCATGCCTGGAACAAACTGCGAGCAGGTGCCTCGCTTGCGCTTCCATCTGCCGAGACTTAGAGGCGGACAAGCAAGAAGCTTCCCGCTGTGTGTGCTGCTGTCCGCAAAGAGCCTCCAAACAAAGCAGGGCACTAAGGCAGGAGAAGTAAGCGCCCCAGGAGGGAATCTGCCTGCGAGGGAAGCTGTGCAGCACATCCCTTGTTCTGCTCGCCACTTCCCTCACTCTTAGCCAAAGCCCATCTCAGCTTGCTTGTGGGTGTGCCTCCGTGCTCAGAAGCAGCCCCGAGGCAGGCAGGACAGTGCGGGATATCTTTTGGACACGCAGCATGCTGCTTCCCATGCCCGGAACAAACTGCGAGCAGGTGCCTTGCTTGCGCTTCCATCTGCCGAGACTTAGAGGGAGACAAGCAAGAAGCGTCCCGCAGTGTGTGCTGCTGTCCGCAAACAGCCTCCAAACAAAGCAGGGCGCTTAGGCAGGAGAAGTATAGCGCCCCAGGAGGGAATCTGCCTGCGAGGGAAGCTGTGCAGCACATCCCTTGTTCTGCTCGCCACTTCCCTCACTCTTAGGCAAAGCCCATCTCAGCTGGCTTGTAGGTGTGCCTCCGTGCTCAGAAGTAGCCCAGAGGCAGGCAGGATGCAGCGGGATGTCTTCTGGGCACGCAGCATGCTGCTTCCCATGCCCGGAACAAACTGCGAGCAGGTGCCTCGCTTGCGCTTCCATCTGCCGAGACTTGGAGCTGGCCAGCGCGCAGCTTCCCGCAGTGTGTGCTGCTGTCCGCAAACAGCCTCCAAACAAAGCAGGGCGCTAAGGCAGGAGAAGTAAGCACCCCAGGAGGGAATCTGCCTGCGAGGGTAGCTGTGCAGCACATCCCTTGCTGTGCTCGCCACTTCCCTGACTCTTAGGCAAAGCCCATCTCAGCTTGCTTGTAGGCGTGGCTCCGTGCTCAGAAGCAGCCCCGAGGCAGGCAGGACAGTGCGGGAAGTCTTCTGGGCATGCAGCATGCTGCTTCCCATGCCCGGGACAAACTGCGAGCAGGTGCCTCCCTTGCGCTTCCATCTGCCGAGACTTAGAGGCGGACAAGCAGGAAGCTTCCTGCTGTGTGTGCTGCTGTCCGCAAACAGCCTCCAAACAAAGCAGGGCACTAGGGCAAGAGAAATAAGCACACCAGGAGGGAATCTGCCTGCGAGGGAAGCTGTGCAGCACATCCCTTGTTCCGCTCGCCACTTCCCTGACTCTTAGGCAAAGCCCATCTCAGCTGGCTTGTAGGTGTGCCTCCGTGCTCAGAAGCAGCCGCGAGGCAGGCAGGACAGAGCGGGAAGTCTTCTGGGCATGCAGCATGCTGCTTCCCATGCCCGGGACAAACTGCGAGCAGGTGCCTCGCTTGCGCTTCCATCTGCCGAGACTTGGAGGCGGACAAGAAAGAAGATTCCCGCTGTGTGTGCTGCTGTCCGCAAACAGCCTCCAAACAAAGCAGGGCGCTAAGGCAAGAGAACTAAGCGCCCCAGGAGGGAATCTGCCTGCGAGGGAAGCTGTGCAGCACATCCCTTGCTGTGCTCGCCACTTCCCTCACTCTTAGGCAAAGCCCATCTCAGCTGGCTTGTAGGCGTGGCTCCGTGCTCAGAAGCAGCACCGTGGCAGGCAGGACAGTGCGAGAAGTACTCTGGGCATGCAGCATGCTGCTTCCCATGCCCGGGACAAACTGCGAGCAGGTGCTTCGCTTGCGCTTCCATCTGCCGAGACTTGGAGCTGGCCAGCGCGCAGCTTCCCGCAGTGTGTGCTGCTGTCCGCAAACAGCCTCCAAACAAAGCAGGGCACTAGGGCAAGAGAAATAAGCACACCAGGAGGGAATCTGCCTGCGAGGGAAGCTGTGCAGCACATCCCTTGTTCCGCTCGCCATTTCCCTGACTCTTAGGCAAAGCCCATCTCAGCTGGCTTGTGGGTGTGCCTCCGTGCTCAGAAGCAGCCCCGAGGCAGGCAGGACAGTGCGGGATGTCTTCTGGGCACGCAGCATGCTGCTTCCCATGCCCGGGACAAACTGCGAGCAGGTGCCTCGCTTGCGCTTCCATCTGCCGAGACTTAGAGGCGGACAAGCAAGAAGCTTCCTGCTGTGTGTGCTGCTGTCCGCAAACAGCCTCCAAACAAAGCAGGGCGCTTAGGCAGGAGAAGTAAGCACCCCAGGAGGGAATCTGCCTGCGAGGGAAGCTGTGCAGCACATCCCTTGCTGTGCTCGCCATTTCCCTGGATCTTAGGCAAAGCCCATCTCAGCTGGCTTGTGGGTGTGCCTCCGTGCTCAGAAGCAGCCCCGTGGCAGGCAGGACAGTGCGGGATATCTTTTGGACACGCAGCATGCTGCTTCCCATGTCTGGAACAAACTGCGAGCAGGTGCCTCCCTTGCGCTTCCATCTGCCGAGACTTAAAGGCGGACAAGAAAGAAGCTTCCCGCTGTGTGTGCTGCTGTCCGCAAACAGCCTCCAAACAAAGCAGGGCGCTAAGGCAGGAGAAGTAAGCGCCCCAGGAGGGAATCTGCCTGCGAGGGAAGCTGTGCAGCACATCCCTTGCTGTGCTCGCCACTTCCCTCACTCTTAGGCAAAGCGCCTCTCAGCTTGCTGGTGGGTGTGCCTTCGTGCTCAGAAGTAGCCCTGAGGCAGGCAGGACAGTGTGGGATGTCTTCTGGGCATGCAGCATGCTGCTTCCCATGCCCGGAACAAACTGCGAGCAGGTGGCTCCCTTGCGCTTCCATCTGCTGAGACTTAGAGGCAGACAAGCAAGAAGCTTCCCGCAGTGTGTGCTGCTGTCCGCAAACAGCCTCCAAACAAAGCAGGGCGCTTAGGCAGGAGAAGTAAGCGCCCCAGGAGGGAATCTGCCTGCGAGGGAAGCTGTGCAGCACATCCCTTGCTGTGCTCGCCACTTCCCTCACTCTTAGGCAAAGCCCATCTCAGCTTGCTTGTGGGTGTGCCTCCGTGCTCAGAAGCAGCCCCGAGGCAGGCAGGACAGTGCGGGATGTCTTCTGGGCACGCAGCATGCTGCTTCCCATGCCCGGGACAAACTGCGAGCAGGTGCCTCGCTTGCGCTTCCATCTGCTGAGACTTAGAGGCGGACAAGAAAGAAGCTTCCCGCAGTGTGTGCTGCTGTCCGCAAACAGCCTCCAAACAAAGCAGGGCACTTAGGCAGGAGAAGTAAGCGCCCCAGGAGGGAATCTGCCTGCGAGGGAAGCTGTGCAGCACATCCCTTGCTGTGCTCGCCACTTCCCTCACTCTTAGGCAAAGCCCATCTCAGCTGGCTTGTAGGCGTGCCTCCGTGCTCAGAAGCAGCCCTGAGGTAGGCAGGACAGTGTGGGATGTCTTCTGGGCACGCAGCATGCTGCTTCACATGCCCGGGACAAACTACGAGCAGGTGCCTCGCTTGCGCTTCCATCTGCCGAGACTTAGAGGCGGACAAGCAAGAAGCTTCCCGCTGTGTGTGCTGCTGTCCGCAGACAGCCTCCAAACAAAGCAGGGCGCTTAGGCAGGAGAAGTAAGCACCCCAGGAGGGAATCTGCCTGCGAGGGAAGCTGTGCAGCACATCCCTTGCTGTGCTCGCCACTTCCCTCACTCTTAGGCAAAGCCCATCTCAGCTGGCTTGTAGGCGTGCCTCCGTGCTCAGAAGCAGCCCCGAGGCAGGCAGGACAGTGCGAGAAGTACTCTGGGCACGCAGCATGCTGCTTCCCATGCCCGGGACAAACCGCGAGCAGGTGCTTCGCTTGCGCTTCTATCTGCCGATACTTGGAGCTGGCCAGCGCGCAGCTTCCGGCAGTGTGTGCTGCTGTCCGCAGACAGCCTCCAAACAAAGCAGGGCACTAGGGCAAGAGAAATAAGCACACCAGGAGGGAATCTGCCTGCGAGGGTAGCTGTGCAGCACATCCCTTGCTGTGCTCGCCACTTCCCTGACTCTTAGGCAAAGCCCATCTCAGCTGGCTTGTAGGCGTGGCTCCGTGCTCAGAAGCAGCCCCGAGGCAGGCAGGACAGTGCGGGAAGTCTTCTGGGCATGCAGCATGCTGCTTCCCATGCCCGGGACAAACTGCGAGCAGGTGCCTCCCTTGCGCTTCCATCTGCCGAGACTTAGCGGCAGACAAGCAAGCAGCTTCCCGCAGTGTGTGCTGCTGTCCGCAAACAGCCTCCCAACAAAGCAGGGCGCTTAGGCAGGAGAACTAAGCGCCCCAGGAGGGAATCTGCCTGCGAGGGAAGCTGTGCAGCACATCCCTTGCTGTGCTCGCCACTTCCCTCGCTCTTAGGCAAAGCCCATCTCAGCTGGCTTGTAGGCGTGCCTCCGTGCTCAGAAGCAGCCCCGAGGCAGGCAGGACAGTGCGGGATATCTTTTGTACACGCAGCATGCTGCTTCCCATGCCTGGAACAAACTGCGAGCAGGTGCTTCGCTTGCGCTTCCATCTCCCGAGTCTTAGAGGCGGACAAGAAAGAAGCTTCCCGCAGTGTGTGCTGCTGTCCGCAAACAGCCTCCAAACAAAGCAGGGCGCTTAGGCAGGAGAAGTAAGCGCCCCAGGAGGGAATCTGCCTGCGAGGGAAGATGTGCAGCACATCCCTTGCTGTGCTCGCCACTTCCCTCACTCTTACGCAAAGCGCCTCTCAGCTTGCTGGTGGGTGTGCCTCCGTGCTCAGAAGCAGCCCCGAGGCAGGCAGGACAGTGCGGGATGTCTTTTGCACACGCAGCATGCTGCTTCCCATGCCCGGGACAAACTGCGAGCAGGTGCCTCGCTTGCGCTTCCATCTGCCGAGACTTAGAGGCGGACAAGCAAGAAGCTTCCTGCTGTGTGTGCTGCTGTCCGCAAACAGCCTCCAAACAAAGCAGGGCACTAGGGCAAGAGAACTAAGCGCCCCAGGAGGGAATCTGCCTGCGAGGAAAGCTGTGCAGCACATCCCTTGTTCCGCTCGCCACTTCCCTGACTCTTAGGCAAAGCCCATCTCAGCTTGCTTGTGGGTGTGCCTCCGTGCTCAGAAGCAGCCCCGAGGCAGGCAGGACAGTGCGGGATGTCTTCTGGGCACGCAGCATGCTGCTTCCCATGCCCGGGACAAACTGCGAGCAGGTGCCTCGCTTGCGCTTCCATCTGCCGAGACTTAGAGGCGGACAAGCAAGAAGCTTCCTGCTGTGTGTGCTGCTGTCCGCAAACAGCCTCCAAACAAAGCAGGGCGCCTAGGCAGGAGAAGTAAGCACCCCAGGAGGGAATCTGCCTGCGAGGGAAGCTGTGCAGCACATCCCTTGCTGTGCTCGCCACTTCCCTCACTCTTAGGCAAAGCCCATCTCAGCTGGCATGTAGGCGTGCCTCCGTGCTCAGAAGCAGCCCCGAGGCAGGCAGGACAGTGCGAGTAGTACTCTGGGCACGCAGCATGCTGCTTCCCATGCCCGGGACAAACCGCGAGCAGGTGCTTCGCTTGCGCTTCTATCTGCCGAGACTTGGAGCTGGCCAGCGCGCAGCTTCCAGCAGTGTGTGCTGCTGTCCGCAAACAGCCTCCAAACAAAGCAGGGCACTAGGGCAAGAGAAATAAGCACCCCAGGAGGGAATCTGCCTGCGAGGGAAGCTGTGCAGCACATCCCTTGTTCCGCTCGCCATTTCCCTGGATCTTAGGCAAAGCCCATCTCAGCTGGCTTGTGGGTGTGCCTCCGTGCTCAGAAGCAGCCCCGAGGCAGGCAGGACAGTGCGGGATATATTTTGGACACGCAGCATGCTGCTTCCCATGTCTGGAACAAACTGCGAGCAGGTGCCTCGCTTGCGCTTCCATCTGCCGAGACTTAGAGGCGGACAAGCAAGAAGCTTCCCGCTGTGTGTGCTGCTGTCCGCAAAGAGCCTCCAAACAAAGCAGGGCGCTTAGGCAGGAGAAGTAAGCGCCCCAGGAGGGAATCTGCCTGCGAGGGAAGCTGTGCAGCACATCCCTTGCTGTGCTCGCCACTTCCCTCACTCTTAGGCAAAGCCCATCTCAGCTGGCTTGTAGGCGTGCCTCCGTGCTCAGAAGCAGCCCCGAGGCAGGCAGGACAGTGCGGGATGTCTTCTGGGCATGCAGCATGCTGCTTCCCATGCCCGGGACAAACTGCGAGCAGGTGCCTCGCTTGCGCTTCCATCTGCCGAGACTTAGAGGCGGTCAAGAAAGAAGATTCCCGCTGTGTGTGCTGCTGTCCGCAAACAGCCTCCAAACAAAGCAGGGCGCTTAGGCAGGAGAAGTAAGCACCCCAGGAGGGAATCTGCCTGCGAGGGAAGCTGTGCAGCACATCCCTTGCTGTGCTCGCCACTTCCCTCACTCTTAGGCAAAGCCCATCTCAGCTGGCATGTAGGCGTGCCTCCGTGCTCAGAAGCAGCCCCGAGGCAGGCAGGACAGTGCGGGATGTCTTCTGGGCATGCAGCATGCTGCTTCCCATGCCCGGGACAAACCGCGAGCAGGTGCTTCGCTTGCGCTTCTATCTGCCGAGACTTGGAGCTGGCCAGCGCGCAGCTTCCAGCAGTGTGTGCTGCTGTCCGCAAACAGCCTCCAAACAAAGCAGGGCACTAGGGCAAGAGAAATAAGCACCCCAGGAGGGAATCTGCCTGCGAGGGAAGCTGTGCAGCACATCCCTTGCTGTGCTCGCCACTTCCCTCACTCTTAGGCAAAGCCCATCTCAGCTTGCTTGTGGGTGTGCCTCCGTGCTCAGAAGCAGCCCCGAGGCAGGCAGGACAGTGCGGGATGTCTTCTGGGCACGCAGCATGCTGCTTCCCATGCCCGGGACAAACTGCGAGCAGGTGCCTCGCTTGCGCTTCCATCTGCCGAGACTTAGAGGCGGACAAGAAAGAAGCTTCCCGCAGTGTGTGCTGCTGTCCGCAAACAGCCTCCAAACAAAGCAGGGCGCTTAGGCAGGAGAAGTAAGCACCCCAGGAGGGAATCTGCCTGCGAGGGAAGCTGTGCAGCACATCCCTTGCTGTGCTCGCCACTTCCCTCACTCTTAGGGAAAGCCCATCTCAGCTGGCTTGTAGGCGTGCCTCCGTGCTCAGAAGCAGCCCCGAGGCAGGCAGGACAGAGTGAGAAGTACTCTGGGCACGCAGCATGCTGCTTCCCATGCCCGGAACAAACTGCGAGCAGGTGCCTCGCTTGCGCTTCCATTTGCCGAGACTTAGAGGCGGACAAGCAAGAAGCTTCCCGCAGTGTGTGCTGCTGTCCGCAAACAGCCTCCAAACAAAGCAGGGCGCTAAGGCAGGAGAAGTAAGCGCCCCAGGAGGGAATCTGCCTGCGAGGGAAGCTGTGCAGCACATCCCTTGCTGTGCTCGCCACTTCCCTCACTCTTAGGCAAAGCGCCTCTCAGCTTGCTGGTGGGTGTGCCTCCGTGCTCAGAAGTAGCCCCGAGGCAGGCAGGACAGTGCGGGATGTCTTCTGGGCATGCAGCATGCTGCTTCCCATGCCCGGGACAAACTGCGAGCAGGTGCCTCGCTTGCGCTTCTATCTGCTGAGACTTGGAGCTAGCCAGCGCGCAGCTCCCCGCAGTGTGTGCTGCTGTCCGCAGACAGCCTCCAAACAAAGCAGGGCGCTAAGGCAGGAGAACTAAGCGCCCCAGGAGGGAATCTGCCTGCGAGGGAAGCTGTGCAGCACATCCCTTGCTGTGCTCGCCACTTCCCTCACTCTTAGGCAAAGCCCATCTCAGCTTGCTTGTGGGTGTGCCTCCGTGCTCAGAAGCAGCCCCGAGGCAGGCAGGACAGTGCGGGATGTCTTCTGGGCACGCAGCATGCTGCTTCCCATGCCCGGGACAAACTGCGAGCAGGTGCCTCGCTTGCGCTTCCATCTGCCGAGACTTAGAGGCGGACAAGAAAGAAGCTTCCCGCAGTGTGTGCTGCTGTCCGCAAACAGCCTCCAAACAAAGCAGGGCGCTTAGGCAGGAGAAGTAAGCACCCCAGGAGGGAATCTGCCTGCGAGGGAAGCTGTGCAGCACATCCCTTGTTCCGCTCACCATTTCCCTGGATCTTAGGCAAAGCCCATCTCAGCTGGCTTGTGGGTGTGCCTCCGTGCTCAGAAGCTGCCCCGAGGCAGGCAGGACAGAGCGGGAAGTCTTCTGGGCATGCAGCATGCTGCTTCCCATGCCCGGGACAAACTGCGAGCAGGTGCCTCGCTTGCGCTTCCATCTGCCGAGACTTAGAGGCGGACAAGAAAGAAGCTTCCCGCAGTGTGTGCTACTGTCCGCAAACAGCCTCCAAACAAAGCAGGGCGCTAAGGCAAGAGAACTAAGCGCCCCAGGAGGGAATCTGACTGCGAGGGAAGCTGTGCAGCACATCCCTTGTTCTGCTCGCCACTTCCCTCACTCTTAGGCAAAGCCCATCTCAGCTGGCTTGTAGGTGTGCCTCCGTGCTCAGAAGTAGCCCAGAGGCAGGCAGGATGCAGCGGGATGTCTTCTGGGCACGCAGCATGCTGCTTCCCATGCCTGGAACAAACTGCGAGCAGGTGCCTCGCTTGCGCTTCTTCTGCCGAGACTTGGAGCTGGCCAGCGCGCAGCTTCCCGCAGTGTGTGCTGCTGTCCGCAAACAGCCTCCAAACAAAGCAGGGCGCTAAGGCAAGAGAAGTAAGCACCCCAGGAGGGAATCTGCCTGCGAGGGAAGCTGTGCAGCACATCCCTTGCTGTGCTCGCCACTTCCCTGACTCTTAGGCAAAGCCCATCTCAGCTTGCTTGTAGGCGTGGCTCCGTGCTCAGAAGCAGCCCCGAGGCAGGCAGGACAGTGCGGGAAGTCTTCTGGGCATGCAGCATGCTGCTTCCCATGCCCGGGACAAACTGCGAGCAGGTGCCTCCCTTGCGCTTCCATCTGCCGAGACTTAGAGGCAGACAAGCAAGCAGCTTCCCGCAGTGTGTGCTGCTGTCCGCAAACAGCCTCCCAACAAAGCAGGGCGCTTAGGCAGGAGAACTAAGCGCCCCAGGAGGGAATCTGCCTGCGAGGGAAGCTGTGCAGCACATCCCTTGTTCCGCTCGCCACTTCCCTGACTCTTAGGCAAAGCCCATCTCAGCTGGCTTGTAGGTGTGCCTCCGTGCTCAGAAGCAGCCGCGAGGCAGGCAGGACAGAGCGGGAAGTCTTCTGGGCATGCAGCATGCTGCTTCCCATGCCCGGGACAAACTGCGAGCAGGTGCCTCGCTTGCGCTTCCATCTGCCGAGACTTGGAGCTGGCCAGCGCGCAGCTTCCCGCAGTGTGTGCTGCTGTCCGCAAACAGCCTCCAAACAAAGCAGGGCACTAGGGCAAGAGAAATAAGCACACCAGGAGGGAATCTGCCTGCGAGGGAAGCTGTGCAGCACATCCCTTGTTCCGCTCGCCATTTCCCTGACTCTTAGGCAAAGCCCATCTCAGCTTGCTTGTGGGTGTGCCTCCGTGCTCAGAAGCAGCCCCGAGGCAGGCAGGACAGTGCGGGATGTCTTCTGGGCACGCAGCATGCTGCTTCCCATGCCCGGGACAAACTGCGAGCAGGTGCCTCGCTTGCGCTTCCATCTGCCGAGACTTAGAGGCGGACAAGCAAGAAGCTTCCCGCAGTGTGTGCTGCTGTCCGCAAACAGCCTCCAAACAAAGCAGGGCGCTTAGGCAGGAGAAGTAAGCACCCCAGGAGGGAATCTGCCTGCGAGGGAAGCTGTGCAGCACATCCCTTGCTGTGCTCGCCACTTCCCTCACTCTTAGGCAAAGCCCATCTCAGCTGGCTTGTAGGCGTGCCTCCGTGCTCAGAAGCAGCCCCGAGGCAGGCAGGACAGTGCGAGAAGTACTCTGGGCACGCAGCATGCTGCTTCCCATGCCCGGGACAAACCGCGAGCAGGTGCTTCGCTTGCGCTTCTATCTGCCGAGACTTGGAGCTGGCCAGCGTGCAGCTTCCCGCAGTGTGTGCTGCTGTCCGCAAACAGCCTCCAAACAAAGCAGGGCACTAGGGCAAGAGAAATAAGCACACCAGGAGGGAATCTGCCTGCGAGGGAAGCTGTGCAGCACATCCCTTGTTCCGCTCGCCATTTCCCTGGATCTTAGGCAAAGCCCATCTCAGCTGGCTTGTGGGTGTGCCTCCGTGCTCAGAAGCAGCCCCGTGGCAGGCAGGACAGTGCGGGATATCTTTTGGACACGCAGCATGCTGCTTCCCATGTCTGGAACAAACTGCGAGCAGGTGCCTCCCTTGCGCTTCCATCTGCCGAGACTTAAAGGCGGACAAGAAAGAAGCTTCCCGCTGTGTGTGCTGCTGTCCGCAAACAGCCTCTAAACAAAGCAGGGCGCTAAGGCAGGAGAAGTAAGCGCCCCAGGAGGGAATCTGCCTGCGAGGGAAGCTGTGCAGCACATCCCTTGCTGTGCTCGCCACTTCCCTCACTCTTAGGCAAAGCGCCTCTCAGCTTGCTGGTGGGTGTGCCTTCGTGCTCAGAAGTAGCCCCGAGGCAGGCAGGACAGTGTGGGATGTCTTCTGGGCATGCAGCATGCTGCTTCCCATGCCCGGAACAAACTGCGAGCAGGTGGCTCCCTTGCGCTTCCATCTGCCGAGACTTAGAGGCAGACAAGCAAGAAGCTTCCCGCAGTGTGTGCTGCTGTCCGCAAACAGCCTCCAAACAAAGCAGGGCGCTTAGGCAGGAGAAGTAAGCGCCCCAGGAGGGAATCTGCCTGCGAGGGAAGCTGTGCAGCACATCCCTTGCTGTGCTCGCCACTTCCCTCACTCTTAGGCAAAGCCCATCTCAGCTGGCTTGTAGGCGTGCCTCCGTGCTCAGAAGCAACCCCGAGGCAGGCAGGACAGTGCGAGAAGTACTCTGGTCACGCAGCATGCTGCTTCCCATGCCCGGGACAAACCGCGAGCAGGTGCTTCGCTTGCGCTTCTATCTGCCGAGACTTGGAGCTGGCCAGCGCGCAGCTTCCCGCAGTGTGCGCTGCTGTCCGCAAACAGCCTCCAAACAAAGCAGGGCACTAGGGCAAGAGAAATAAGCACACCAGGAGGGAATCTGCCTGCGAGGGAAGCTGTGCAGCACATCCCTTGCTGTGCTCGCCACTTCCCTGACTCTTAGGCAAAGCCCATCTCAGCTTGCTTGTGGGTGTGCCTCCGTGCTCAGAAGCAGCCCCCGAGGCAGGCAGGACAGTGCGGGATATCTTTTGGACACGCAGCATGCTGCTTCCCATGCCCGGGACAAACTGCGAGCAGGTGCCTCGCTTGCGCTTCCATCTGCCGAGACTTAGAGGCGGACAAGAAAGAAGCTTCCCGCAGTGTGTGCTGCTGTCCGCAAACAGCCTCCAAACAAAGCAGGGCGCTAAGGCAGGAGAAGTAAGCGCCCCAGGAGGGAATCTGCCTGCGAGGGAAGCTGTGCAGCACATCCCTTGCTGTGCTCGCCACTTCCCTCACTCTTAGGCAAAGCCCATCTCAGCTGGCTTGTAGGCGTGCCTCCGTGCTCAGAAGCAGCCCCGTGGCAGGCAGGACAGTGCGAGAAGTACTCTGGGCATGCAGCATGCTGCTTCCCATGCCCGGGACAAACTGCGAGCAGGTGCTTCGCTTGCGCTTCCATCTGCCGAGACTTGGAGCTGGCCAGCGCGCAGCTTCCCGCAGTGTGTGCTGCTGTCCGCAAACAGCCTCCAAACAAAGCAGGGCACTAGGGCAAGAGAAATAAGCACACCAGGAGGGAATCTGCCTGCGAGGGAAGCTGTGCAGCACATCCCTTGTTCCGCTCGCCATTTCCCTGACTCTTAGGCAAAGCCCATCTCAGCTTGCTTGTGGGTGTGCCTCCGTGCTCAGAAGCAGCCCCGAGGCAGGCAGGACAGTGCGGGATGTCTTCTGGGCACGCAGCATGCTGCTTCCCATGCCCGGGACAAACTGCGAGCAGGTGCCTCGCTTGCGCTTCCATCTGCCGAGAGTTAGAGGCGGACAAGCAAGAAGCTTCCCGCAGTGTGTGCTGCTGTCCGCAAACAGCCTCCAAACAAAGCAGGGCGCTTAGGCAGGAGAAGTAAGCACCCCAGGAGGGAATCTGCCTGCGAGGGAAGCTGTGCAGCACATCCCTTGCTGTGCTCGCCACTTCCCTCACTCTTAGGCAAAGCCCATCTCAGCTGGCTTGTAGGCGTGCCTCCGTGCTCAGAAGCAGCCCCGAGGCAGGCAGGACAGTGCGAGAAGTACTCTGGGCACGCAGCATGCTGCTTCCCATGCCCGGGACAAACCGCGAGCAGGTGCTTCGCTTGCGCTTCTATCTGCCGAGACTTGGAGCTGGCCAGCGTGCAGCTTCCCGCAGTGTGTGCTGCTGTCCGCAAACAGCCTCCAAACAAAGCAGGGCACTAGGGCAAGAGAAATAAGCACACCAGGAGGGAATCTGCCTGCGAGGGAAGCTGTGCAGCACATCCCTTGTTCCGCTCACCATTTCCCTGGATCTTAGGCAAAGCCCATCTCAGCTGGCTTGTGGGTGTGCCTCCGTGCTCAGAAGCAGCCCCGAGGCAGGCAGGACAGTGCGGGATATCTTTTGGACACGCAGCATGCTGCTTCCCATGCCCGGGACAAACTGCGAGCAGGTGCCTCGCTTGCGCTTCCATCTGCCGAGACTTAGAGGCGGACAAGAAAGAAGCTTCCCGCAGTGTGTGCTGCTGTCCGCAAACAGCCTCCAAACAAAGCAGGGCGCTAAGGCAGGAGAAGTAAGCGCCCCAGGAGGGAATCTGCCTGCGAGGGAAGCTGTGCAGCACATCCCTTGCTGTGCTCGCCACTTCCCTCACTCTTAGGCAAAGCCCATCTCAGCTGGCTTGTAGGCGTGCCTCCGTGCTCAGAAGAAGCCCCGAGGCAGGCAGGACAGAGCGGGAAGTCTTCTGGGCATGCAGCATGCTGCTTCCCATGCCCGGAACAAACTGCGAGCAGGTGCCTCGCTTGCGCTTCTATCTGCTGAGACTTGGAGCTGGCCAGCGCGCAGCTTCCCGCAGTGTGTGCTGCTGTCCACAAACAGCCTCCAAACAAAGCAGGGCGCTAAGACAGGAGAAGTAAGTGCCCCAGGAGGGAATCTGCCTGCGAGGGAAGCTGTGCAGCACATCCCTTGCTGTGCTCGCCACTTCCCTCACTCTTAGGCAAAGCCCATCTCAGCTTGCTTGTGGGTGTGCCTCCGTGCTCAGAAGCAGCCCCGAGGCAGGCAGGACAGTGCGGGATGTCTTCTGGGCACGCAGCATGCTGCTTCCCATGCCCGGGACAAACTGCGAGCAGGTGCTTCGCTTGCCCTTCTATCTGCCGAGACTTGGAGCTGGCCAGGTCGCAGCTTTCCGCAGTGTGTGCTGCTGTCCGCAAACAGCCTCCAAACAAAGCAGGGCGCTAAGGCAAGAGAAGTAAGCGCCCCAGGAGGGAATCTGCCTGCGAGGGAAGCTGTGCAGCACATCCCTTGCTGTGCTCGCCACTTCCCTCACTCTTAGGCAAAGCCCATCTCAGCTGGCTTGTAGGCGTGCCTCCGTGCTCAGAAGCAGCCCCGAGGCAGGCAGGACAGTGCGGGATGTCTTCTGGGCACGCAGCATGCTGCTTCCCATGCCCGGGACAAACTGTGAGCAGGTGCCTCGCTTGCGCTTCCATCTGCCGAGACTTGGAGCTGGCCAGCGCGCAGCTTCCAGCAGTGTGTGCTGCTGTCCGCAAACAGCCTCCAAACAAAGCAGGGCACTAGGGCAAGAGAAATAAGCGCCCCAGGAGGGAATCTGCCTGCGAGGGAAGCTGTGCAGCACATCCCTTGCTGTGCTCCCCACTTCCCTGACTCTTAGGCAAAGCGCATCTCAGCTGGCTTGTGGGTGTGCCTCCGTGCTCAGAAGCAGCCCCGAGGCAGGCAGGACAGTGCGGGATGTCTTCTGGGCACGCAGCATGCTGCTTCCCATGCCCGGGACAAACTGCGAGCAGGTGCCTCGCTTGCCCTTCTATCTGCCGAGACTTGGAGCTGGCCAGCGCGCAGCTTCCCGCAGTGTGTGCTGCTGTCCGCAAACAGCCTCAAAACAAAGCAGGGCGCTAAGGCAAGAGAAGTAAGCACCCCAGCAGGGAACCTGCCTGCGAGGGGACCTGTGCAGCACATCCCTTGTTCCGCTCGTCACTTCCCTGACTCTTAGGCAAAGCCCATCTCAGCTTGCTTGTAGGTGTGCCTCCGTGCTCAGAAGCAACCCCGAGGCAGGCAGGACAGTGCGGGATGTCTTCTGGGCACGCAGCATGCTGCTTCCCATGCCCGGAACAAACTGCGAGCAGGTGCCTCGCTTGCGCTTCCATCTGCCGAGACTTAGAGGCGGACAAGCAAGAAGCTTCCCGCAGTGTGTGCTGCTGTCCGCAAACAGCCTCCAAACAAAGCAGGGCGCTTAGGCAGGAGAAGTAAGCACACCAGGAGGGAATCTGCCTGTGAGGGAAGCTGTGCAGCACATCCCTTGTTCCGCTCGCCATTTCCCTCACTCTTAGGCAAAGCCCATCTCAGCTTGCTTGTGGGTGTGCCTCCGTGCTCAGAAGCAGCCCCGAGGCAGGCAGGACAGTGCGGGATGTCTTTTGGACACGTAGCATTCTGCTTCCCATGCCCGGAACAAACTGCGAGCAGGTGCCTCGCTTGCGCTTCCATCTGCCGAGACTTGGAGCTGGCCAGGTAGCAGCTTCCCGCAGTGTGTGCTGCTGTCCGCAAACAGCCTCCAAACAAAGCAGGGCGCTAAGGCAAGAGAAGTAAGCGCCCCAGGAGGGAATCTGCCTGCGAGGGAAGCTGTGCAGCACATCCCTTGTTCCGCTCGCCACTTCCCTCACTCTTAGGCAAAGCCCATCTCAGCTGGCTTGTGGGTGTGCCTTCGTGCTCAGAAGCAGCCCCGAGGCAGGCAGGACAGAGCGGGAAGTCTTCTGGGCATGCAGCATGCTGCTTCCCATGCACAGGACAAACTGCGAGCAGGTGCCTCGCTTGCGCTTCCATCTGCCGAGACTTAGAGGCGGACAAGAAAGAAGATTCCCGCTGTGTGTGCTGCTGTCCGCAAACAGCCTCCAAACAAAGCAGGGCGCTTAGGCAGGAGAAGTTAGCACCCCGGAAGGGAATGTGCCTGCGAGGGAAGCTGTGCAGCACATCCCTTGCTGTGCTCGCCACTTCCCTCACTCTTAGGCAAAGCGCATCTCAGCTTGCTTGTGGGTGTGCCTCCGTGCTCAGAAGCAGCCCCGAGGCAGGCAGGACAGTGCGGGATGTCTTCTGGGCATGCAGCATGCTGCTTCCCATGCCCGGAACAAACTGCGAGCAGGTGCCTCGCTTGCGCTTCCATCTGCCGAGACTTAGAGGCGGACAAGCAAGAAGCTTCCCGCTGTGTGTGCTGCTGTCCGCAAACAGCCTCCAAACAAAGCAGGGCGCTTAGGCAGGAGAAGTAAGCACCCCGGAAGGGAATCTGCCTGTGAGGGAAGCTCTGCAGCACATCCCTTGTTCCGCTCGCCATTTCCCTGACTCTTAGCCAAAGCCCATCTCAGCTTGCTTGTGGGTGTGCCTCCGTGCTCAGAAGCAGCCCCGAGGCAGGCAGGACAGTGCGGGATGTCTTCTGGGCATGCAGCATGCTGCTTCCCATGCCCGGGACAAACTGCGAGCAGGTGCCTCGCTTGCGCTTCCATCTCCCGAGTCTTAGAGGCGGACAAGCAAGAAGCTTCGCGCAGTGTGTGCTGCTGTCCGCAGACAGCCTCCAAACAAAGTAGGGCGCTAAGGCAAGAGAAGTAAGCGCCCCAGGAGGGAATCTGCCTGCGAGGGAAGCTGTGCAGCACATCCCTTGCTGTGCTCGCCACTTCCCTCACTCTTAGGCAAAGCCCATCTCAGCTTGCTTGTAGGTGTGCCTCCGTGCTCAGAAGCAACCCCGAGGCAGGCAGGACAGTGCGGGATGTCTTCTGGGCACGCAGCATGCTGCTTCCCATGCCCGGAACAAACTGCGAGCAGGTGCCTCGCTTGCGCTTCCATCTGCCGAGACTTAGAGGCGGACAAGCAAGAAGCTTCCCGCTGTGTGTGCTGCTGTCCGCAAACAGCCTCCAAACAAAGCAGGGCGCTTAGGCAGGAGAAGTAAGCACACCAGGAGGGAATCTGCCTGTGAGGGAAGCTGTGCAGCACATCCCTTGTTCCGCTCGCCATTTCCCTGACTCTCAGCCAAAGCCCATCTCAGCTTGCTTGTGGGTGTGCCTCCGTGCTCAGAAGCAGCCCCGAGGCAGGCAGGACAGTGCGGGATGTCTTCTGGGCACGCAGCATGCTGCTTCCCATGCCCGGGACAAACTGCGAGCAGGTGCCTCGCTTGCGCTTCCATCTGCCGAGACTTGGAGCTGGCCAGCGTGCAGCTTCCCGCAGTGTGTGCTGCTGTCTGCAAACAGCCTCCAAACAAAGCAGGGCGCTAAGGCAAGAGAAGTAAGCGCCCCAGGAAGGAATCAGCCTGCGAGGGAAGCTGTGCAGCACATGCCTTCTTCCGCTCGCCACTTCCCTCACTCTTAGGCAAAGCCCATCTCAGCTGGCTTGTAGGCGTGCCTCCGTGCTCAGAAGCAGCCCCGAGGCAGGCAGGACAGAGCGGGAAGTCTTCTGGGCATGCAGCATGCTGCTTCCCATGCCCGGGACAAACTGCGAGCAGGTGCCTCGCTTGCGCTTCCATCTGCCGAGACTTAGAGGCGGACAAGAAAGAAGATTCCCGCTGTGTGTGCTGCTGTCCGCAAACAGCCTCCAAACAAAGCAGGGCGCTAAGGCAAGAGAAGTAAGCGAGGGAATCTGCCTGCGAGGGAAGCTGTGCAGCACATCCCTTGCTGTGCTCGCCACTTCCCTCACTCTTAGGCAAAGCGCCTCTCAGCTTGCTGGTGGGTGTGCCTTCGTGCTCAGAAGTAGCCCCGAGGCAGGCAGGACAGTGTGGGATGTCTTCTGGGCATGCAGCATGCTGCTTCCCATGCCCGGAACAAACTGCGAGCAGGTGGCTCCCTTGCGCTTCCATCTGCCGAGACTTAGAGGCAGACAAGCAAGAAGCTTCCCGCAGTGTGTGCTGCTGTCCGCAAACAGCCTCCAAACAAAGCAGGGCGCTAAGACAGGAGAAGTAAGCGCCCCAGGAGGGAATCTGCCTGCGAGGGAAGCTGTGCAGCACATCCCTTGCTGTGCTCGCCACTTCCCTCACTCTTAGGCAAAGCCCATCTCAGCTGGCTTGTAGGCGTGCCTCCGTGCTCAGAAGCAACCCCGAGGCAGGCAGGACAGTGCGAGAAGTACTCTGGTCACGCAGCATGCTGCTTCCCATGCCCGGGACAAACCGCGAGCAGGTGCTTCGCTTGCGCTTCTATCTGCCGAGACTTGGAGCTGGCCAGCGCGCAGCTTCCCGCAGTGTGCGCTGCTGTCCGCAAACAGCCTCCAAACAAAGCAGGGCACTAGGGCAAGAGAAATAAGCACACCAGGAGGGAATCTGCCTGCGAGGGAAGCTGTGCAGCACATCCCTTGTTCCGCTCGCCATTTCCCTGACTCTTAGGCAAAGCCCATCTCAGCTTGCTTGTGGGTGTGCCTCCGTGCTCAGAAGCAGCCCCGAGGCAGGCAGGACAGTGCGGGATATCTTTTGGACACGCAGCATGCTGCTTCCCATGCCCGGGACAAACTGCGAGCAGGTGCCTCGCTTGCGCTTCCATCTGCCGAGACTTAGAGGCGGACAAGAAAGAAGCTTCCCGCAGTGTGTGCTGCTGTCCGCAAACAGCCTCCAAACAAAGCAGGGCGCTAAGGCAGGAGAAGTAAGCGCCCCAGGAGGGAATCTGCCTGCGAGGGAAGCTGTGCAGCACATCCCTTGCTGTGCTCGCCACTTCCCTCACTCTTAGGCAAAGCCCATCTCAGCTGGCTTGTAGGCGTGCCTCCGTGCTCAGAAGAAGCCCCGAGGCAGGCAGGACAGAGCGGGAAGTCTTCTGGGCATGCAGCATGCTGCTTCCCATGCCCGGAACAAACTGCGAGCAGGTGCCTCGCTTGCGCTTCTATCTGCTGAGACTTGGAGCTGGCCAGCGCGCAGCTTCCCGCAGTGTGTGCTGCTGTCCACAAACAGCCTCCAAACAAAGCAGGGCGCTAAGACAGGAGAAGTAAGCGCCCCAGGAGGGAATCTGCCTGCGAGGGAAGCTGTGCAGCACATCCCTTGCTGTGCTCGCCACTTCCCTCACTCTTAGGCAAAGCCCATCTCAGCTTGCTTGTGGGTGTGCCTCCGTGCTCAGAAGCAGCCCCGAGGCAGGCAGGACAGTGCGGGATGTCTTCTGGGCACGCAGCATGCTGCTTCCCATGCCCGGGACAAACTGCGAGCAGGTGCTTCGCTTGCCCTTCTATCTGCCGAGACTTGGAGCTGGCCAGGTCGCAGCTTTCCGCAGTGTGTGCTGCTGTCCGCAAACAGCCTCCAAACAAAGCAGGGCGCTAAGGCAAGAGAAGTAAGCGCCCCAGGAGGGAATCTGCCTGCGAGGGAAGCTGTGCAGCACATCCCTTGCTGTGCTCGCCACTTCCCTCACTCTTAGGCAAAGCCCATCTCAGCTGGCTTGTAGGCATGCCTCCGTGCTCAGAAGCAGCCCCGAGGCAGGCAGGACAGTGCGGGATGTCTTCTGGGCACGCAGCATGCTGCTTCCCATGCCCGGGACAAACTGTGAGCAGGTGCCTCGCTTGCGCTTCCATCTGCCGAGACTTGGAGCTGGCCAGCGCGCAGCTTCCAGCAGTGTGTGCTGCTGTCCGCAAACAGCCTCCAAACAAAGCAGGGCACTAGGGCAAGAGAAATAAGCACACCAGGAGGGAATCTGCCTGCGAGGGAAGCTGTGCAGCACATCCCTTGCTGTGCTCCCCACTTCCCTGACTCTTAGGCAAAGCGCATCTCAGCTGGCTTGTGGGTGTGCCTCCGTGCTCAGAAGCAGCCCCGAGGCAGGCAGGACAGTGCGGGATGTCTTCTGGGCACGCAGCATGCTGCTTCCCATGCCCGGGACAAACTGCGAGCAGGTGCCTCGCTTGCCCTTCTATCTGCCGAGACTTGGAGCTGGCCAGCGCGCAGCTTCCCGCAGTGTGTGCTGCTGTCCGCAAACAGCCTCAAAACAAAGCAGGGCGCTAAGGCAAGAGAAGTAAGCACCCCAGCAGGGAACCTGCCTGCGAGGGGACCTGTGCAGCACATCCCTTGTTCCGCTCGTCACTTCCCTGACTCTTAGGCAAAGCCCATCTCAGCTTGCTTGTAGGTGTGCCTCCGTGCTCAGAAGCAACCCCGAGGCAGGCAGGACAGTGCGGGATGTCTTCTGGGCACGCAGCATGCTGCTTCCCATGCCCGGAACAAACTGCGAGCAGGTGCCTCGCTTGCGCTTCCATCTGCCGAGACTTAGAGGCGGACAAGCAAGAAGCTTCCCGCAGTGTGTGCTGCTGTCCGCAAACAGCCTCCAAACAAAGCAGGGCGCTTAGGCAGGAGAAGTAAGCACACCAGGAGGGAATCTGCCTGTGAGGGAAGCTGTGCAGCACATCCCTTGTTCCGCTCGCCATTTCCCTCACTCTTAGGCAAAGCGCATCTCAGCTTGCTTGTGGGTGTGCCTCCGTGCTCAGAAGCAGCCCCGAGGCAGGCAGGACAGTGCGGGATGTCTTTTGGACACACAGCATGCTGCTTCCCATGCCCGGAACAAACTGCGAGCAGGTGCCTCGCTTGCGCTTCCATCTGCCGAGACTTGGAGCTGGCCAGGTAGCAGCTTCCCGCAGTGTGTGCTGCTGTCCGCAAACAGCCTCCAAACAAAGCAGGGCGCTAAGGCAAGAGAAGTAAGCACCCCAGCAGGGAACCTGCCTGCGAGGGGACCTGTGCAGCACATGCCTTCTTCCGCTCGTCACTTCCCTGACTCTTAGACAAAGCCCATCTCAGCTGGCTTGTAGGTGTGCCTCCGTGCTCAGAAGCAACCCCGAGGCAGGCAGGACAGTGCGGGATGTCTTCTGGGCACGCAGCATGCTGCTTCCCATGCCCAGAACAAACTGCGAGCAGGTGCCTCGCTTGCGCTTCCATCTGCCGAGACTTAGAGGCGGACAAGCAAGAAGCTTCCCGCAGTGTGTGCTGCTGTCCGCAAACAGCCTCCAAACAAAGCAGGGCGCTTAGGCAGGAGAAGTAAGCACACCAGGAGGGAATCTGCCTGTGAGGGAAGCTGTGCAGCACATCCCTTGTTCCGCTCGCCATTTCCCTCACTCTTAGGCAAAGCCCATCTCAGCTTGCTTGTGGGTGTGCCTCCGTGCTCAGAAGCAGCCCCGAGGCAGGCAGGACAGTGCGGGATGTCTTTTGGACACGCAGCATGCTGCTTCCCATGCCCGGAACAAACTGCGAGCAGGTGCCTCGCTTGCGCTTCCATCTGCCGAGACTTGGAGCTGGCCAGCGCGCAGCTTCCCGCAGTGTGTGCTGCTGTCCGCAAACAGCCTCCAAACAAAGCAGGGCGCTAAGGCAAGAGAAGTAAGCGCCCCAGCAGGGAATCTGCCTGCGAGGGAAGCTGTGCAGCACATCCCTTGTTCCGCTCGCCACTTCCCTCACTCTTAGGCAAAGCCCATCTCAGCTGGCTTGTGGGTGTGCCTTCGTGCTCAGAAGCAGCCCCGAGGCAGGCAGGACAGAGCGGGAAGTCTTCTGGGCATGCAGCATGCTGCTTCCCATGCACAGGACAAACTGCGAGCAGGTGCCTCGCTTGCGCTTCCATCTGCCGAGACTTAGAGGCGGACAAGAAAGAAGATTCCCGCTGTGTGTGCTGCTGTCCGCAAACAGCCTCCAAACAAAGCAGGGCGCTTAGGCAGGAGAAGTTAGCACCCCGGAAGGGAATGTGCCTGCGAGGGAAGCTGTGCAGCACATCCCTTGCTGTGCTCGCCACTTCCCTCACTCTTAGGCAAAGCGCATCTCAGCTTGCTTGTGGGTGTGCCTCCGTGCTCAGAAGCAGCCCCGAGGCAGGCAGGACAGTGCGGGATGTCTTCTGGGCATGCAGCATGCTGCTTCCCATGCCCGGGACAAACTGCGAGCAGGTGCCTCGCTTGCGCTTCTATCTGCCGAGACTTGGAGCTGGCCAGCGCGCAGCTTCCCGCAGTGTGTGCTGCTGTCCGCAGACAGCCTCCAAACAAAGCAGGGCGCTAAGGCAAGAGAAGTAAGCACCCCGGAAGGGAATCTGCCTGTGAGGGAAGCTGTGCAGCACATCCCTTGTTCCGCTCGCCATTTCCCTGACTCTTAGCCAAAGCCCATCTCAGCTTGCTTGTGGGTGTGCCTCCGTGCTCAGAAGCAGCCCCGAGGCAGGCAGGACAGTGCGGGATGTCTTCTGGGCATGCAGCATGCTGCTTCCCATGCCCGGGACAAACTGCGAGCAGGTGCCTCGCTTGCGCTTCCATCTCCCGAGTCTTAGAGGCGGACAAGCAAGAAGCTTCGCGCAGTGTGTGCTGCTGTCCGCAGACAGCCTCCAAACAAAGCAGGGCGCTAAGGCAGGAGAAGTAAGCGCCCCAGGAGGGAATCTGCCTGCGAGGGAAGCTGTGCAGCACATCCCTTGCTGTGCTCGCCACTTCCCTCACTCTTAGGCAAAGCCCATCTCAGGTTGCTTGTAGGTGTGCCTCCGTGCTCAGAAGCAACCCCGAGGCAGGCAGGACAGTGCGGGATGTCTTCTGGGCACGCAGCATGCTGCTTCCCATGCCCGGAACAAACTGCGAGCAGGTGCCTCGCTTGCGCTTCCATCTGCCGAGACTTAGAGGCGGACAAGCAAGAAGCTTCCCGCTGTGTGTGCTGCTGTCCGCAAACAGCCTCCAAACAAAGCAGGGCGCTTAGGCAGGAGAAGTAAGCACACCAGGAGGGAATCTGCCTGTGAGGGAAGCTGTGCAGCACATCCCTTGTTCCGCTCGCCATTTCCCTGACTCTCAGCCAAAGCCCATCTCAGCTTGCTTGTGGGTGTGCCTCCGTGCTCAGAAGCAGCCCCGAGGCAGGCAGGACAGTGCGGGATGTCTTCTGGGCACGCAGCATGCTGCTTCCCATGCCCGGGACAAACTGCGAGCAGGTGCCTCGCTTGCGCTTCCATCTGCCAAGACTTGGAGCTGGCCAGCGTGCAGCTTCCCGCAGTGTGTGCTGCTGTCTGCAAACAGCCTCCAAACAAAGCAGGGCGCTAAGGCAAGAGAAGTAAGCGCCCCAGGAAGGAATCAGCCTGCGAGGGAAGCTGTGCAGCACATGCCTTCTTCCGCTCGCCACTTCCCTCACTCTTAGGCAAAGCCCATCTCAGCTGGCTTGTAGGCGTGCCTCCGTGCTCAGAAGCAGCCCCGAGGCAGGCAGGACAGAGCGGGAAGTCTTCTGGGCATGCAGCATGCTGCTTCCCATGCCCGGGACAAACTGCGAGCAGGTGCCTCGCTTGTGCTTCCATCTGCCGAGACTTAGAGGCGGACAAGAAAGAAGATTCCCGCTGTGTGTGCTGCTGTCCGCAAACAGCCTCCAAACAAAGCAGGGCGCTAAGGCAAGAGAAGTAAGCGAGGGAATCTGCCTGCGAGGGAAGCTGTGCAGCACATCCCTTGCTGTGCTCGCCACTTCCCTCACTCTTAGGCAAAGCCCATCTCAGCTGGCTTGTGGGTGTGCCTCCGTGCTCAGAAGCAGCCCCGAGGCAGGCAGGACAGAGCGGGAAGTCTTCTGGGCATGCAGCATGCTGCTTCCCATGCCCGGGACAAACTGCGAGCAGGTGCCTCGCTTGCGCTTCTATCTGCCGAGACTTGGAGCTGGCCAGCGCGCAGCTTCCCGCAGTGTGTGCTGCTGTCCGCAGACAGCCTCCAAACAAAGCAGGGCGCTTAGGCAGGAGAAGTAAGCGCCCCAGGAGGAAATCTGCCTGCGAGGGAAGCTGTGCAGCACATCCCTTGCTGTGCTCGCCACTTCCCTCACTCTTAGGCAAAGCCCATCTCAGGTTGCTTGTAGGCGTGCCTCCGTGCTCAGAAGCAGCCCCGAGGCAGGCAGGACAGAGCGGGAAGTCTTCTGGGCATGCAGCATGCTGCTTCCCATGCCCGGGACAAACTGCGAGCAGGTGCCTCGCTTGCGCTTCCATCTGCCGAGACTTAGAGGCGGACAAGAAAGAAGATTCCCGCTGTGTGTGCTGCTGTCCGCAAACAGCCTCCAAACAAAGCAGGGCGCTAAGGCAAGAGAAGTAAGCGCCCCAGGAGGGAATCTGCCTGCGAGGGAAGCTGTGCAGCACATCCCTTGTTCTGCTCGCCACTTCCCTCACTCTTAGGCAAAGCCCATCTCAGCTTGCTTGTGGGTGTGCCTCCGTGCTCAGAAGCAGCCCCGAGGCAGGCAGGACAGAGCGGGAAGTCTTCTGGGCATGCAGCATGCTGCTTCCCATGCCCGGGACAAACTGCGAGCAGGTGCCTCGCTTGCGCTTCCATCTGCCGAGACTTAGAGGCGGACAAGAAAGAAGATTCCCGCTGTGTGTGCTGCTGTCCGCAAACAGCCTCCAAACAAAGCAGGGCGCTTAGGCAGGAGAAGTAAGCACCCCAGGAGGGAATCTGTCTGCGAGGGAAGCTGTGCAGCACATCCCTTGTTCTGCTCGCCACTTCCCTCACTCTTAGGGAAAGCCCATCTCAGCTGGCTTGTAGGCGTGCCTCCGTGCTCAGAAGCAGCCCCGAGGCAGGCAGGACAGTGCGGGATGTCTTCTGGGCACGCAGCATGCTGCTTCCCATGCCCGGGACAAACCGCGAGCAGGTGCTTCGCTTGCGCTTCTATCTGCCGAGACTTGGAGCTGGCCAGCG
This sequence comes from Rhea pennata, assembly GCF_028389875.1. Lineage (NCBI taxonomy): Eukaryota > Metazoa > Chordata > Aves > Rheiformes > Rheidae > Rhea > Rhea pennata. The sequence continues at coordinate 942,356 of NW_026907685.1, read as the reverse complement.
CGCAGCTTCCAGCAGTGTGTGCTGCTGTCCGCAGACAGCCTCCAAACAAAGCAGGGCACTAGGGCAAGAGAAATAAGCACACCAGGAGGGAATCTGCCTGCGAGGGTAGCTGTGCAGCACATCCCTTGCTGTGCTCGCCACTTCCCTCACTCTTAGGCAAAGCCCATCTCAGCTTGCTTGTAGGCGTGGCTCCGTGCTCAGAAGCAGCCCCGAGGCAGGCAGGACAGTGCGGGAAGTCTTCTGGGCATGCAGCATGCTGCTTCCCATGCCCGGGACAAACTGCGAGCAGGTGCCTCCCTTGCGCTTCCATCTGCTGAGACTTAGAGGCAGACAAGCAAGCAGCTTCCCGCAGTGTGTGCTGCTGTCCGCAAACAGCCTCCAAACAAAGCAGGGCGCTAAGGCAAGAGAAGTAAGCGCCCCAGGAGGGAATCAGCCTGCGAGGGAAGCTGTGCAGCACATGCCTTCTTCCGCTCGCCACTTCCCTCACTCTTAGGCAAAGCCCATCTCAGGTTGCTTGTAGGCGTGCCTCCGTGCTCAGAAGCAGCCCCGAGGCAGGCAGGACAGAGCGGGAAGTCTTCTGGGCATGCAGCATGCTGCTTCCCATGCCCGGGACAAACTGCGAGCAGGTGCCTCGCTTGCGCTTCCATCTGCCGAGACTTGGAGGCGGACAAGAAAGAAGATTCCCGCTGTGTGTGCTGCTGTCCGCAAACAGCCTCCAAACAAAGCAGGGCGCTAAGGCAAGAGAACTAAGCGCCCCAGGAGGGAATCTGCCTGCGAGGGAAGCTGTGCAGCACATCCCTTGCTGTGCTCGCCACTTCCCTCACTCTTAGGCAAAGCCCATCTCAGGTTGCTTGTAGGCGTGCCTCCGTGCTCAGAAGCAGCCCCGTGGCAGGCAGGACAGTGCGAGAAGTACTCTGGGCATGCAGCATGCTGCTTCCCATGCCCGGGACAAACTGCGAGCAGGTGCTTCGCTTGCGCTTCCATCTGCCGAGACTTGGAGCTGGCCAGCGCGCAGCTTCCAGCAGTGTGTGCTGCTGTCCGCAAACAGCCTCCAAACAAAGCAGGGCACTAGGGCAAGAGAAATAAGCACACCAGGAGGGAATCTGCCTGCGAGGGAAGCTGTGCAGCACATCCCTTGTTCCGCTCGCCATTTCCCTGACTCTTAGGCAAAGCCCATCTCAGCTTGCTTGTGGGTGTGCCTCCGTGCTCAGAAGCAGCCCCGAGGCAGGCAGGACAGTGCGGGATGTCTTCTGGACACGCAGCATGCTGCTTCCCATGCCCGGGACAAACTGCGAGCAGGTGCCTCGCTTGCGCTTCCATCTGCCGAGACTTAGAGGCGGACAAGCAAGAAGCTTCCTGCTGTGTGTGCTGCTGTCCGCAAACAGCCTCCAAACAAAGCAGGGCGCTTAGGCAGGAGAAGTAAGCACCCCAGGAGGGAATCTGCCTGCGAGGGAAGCTGTGCAGCACATCCCTTGCTGTGCTCGCCACTTCCCTCACTCTTAGGCAAAGCCCATCTCAGCTGGCTTGTAGGCGTGCCTCCGTGCTCAGAAGCAGCCCCGAGGCAGGCAGGACAGTGCGGGATGTCTTCTGGGCACGCAGCATGCTGCTTCCCATGCCCGGGACAAACCGCGAGCAGGTGCTTCGCTTGCGCTTCTATCTGCCGAGACTTGGAGCTGGCCAGCGTGCAGCTTCCCGCAGTGTGTGCTGCTGTCCGCAAACAGCCTCCAAACAAAGCAGGGTACTAGGGCAAGAGAAATAAGCACACCAGGAGGGAATCTGCCTGCGAGGGAAGCTGTGCAGCACATCCCTTGTTCCGCTCGCCATTTCCCTGGATCTTAGGCAAAGCCCATCTCAGCTGGCTGGTGGGTGTGCCTCCGTGCTCAGAAGCAGCCCCGTGGCAGGCAGGACAGTGCGGGATATCTTTTGGACACGCAGCATGCTGCTTCCCATGTCTGGAACAAACTGCGAGCAGGTGCCTCCCTTGCGCTTCCATCTGCCGAGACTTAAAGGCGGACAAGAAAGAAGCTTCCCGCTGTGTGTGCTGCTGTCCGCAAACAGCCTCCAAACAAAGCAGGGCGCTAAGGCAGGAGAAGTAAGCGCCCCAGGAGGGAATCTGCCTGCGAGGGAAGCTGTGCAGCACATCCCTTGCTGTGCTCGCCACTTCCCTCACTCTTAGGCAAAGCGCCTCTCAGCTTGCTGGTGGGTGTGCCTTCGTGCTCAGAAGTAGCCCCGAGGCAGGCAGGACAGTGTGGGATGTCTTCTGGGCATGCAGCATGCTGCTTCCCATGCCCGGAACAAACTGCGAGCAGGTGGCTCCCTTGCGCTTCCATCTGCCGAGACTTAGAGGCAGACAAGCAAGAAGCTTCCCGCAGTGTGTGCTGCTGTCCGCAAACAGCCTCCAAACAAAGCAGGGCGCTTAGGCAGGAGAAGTAAGCGCCCCAGGAGGGAATCTGCCTGCGAGGGAAGCTGTGCAGCACATCCCTTGCTGTGCTCGCCACTTCCCTCACTCTTAGGCAAAGCCCATCTCAGCTTGCTTGTGGGTGTGCCTCCGTGCTCAGAAGCAGCCCCGAGGCAGGCAGGACAGTGCGGGATGTCTTCTGGGCACGCAGCATGCTGCTTCCCATGCCCGGGACAAACTGCGAGCAGGTGCCTCGCTTGCGCTTCCATCTGCTGAGACTTAGAGGCGGACAAGAAAGAAGCTTCCCGCAGTGTGTGCTGCTGTCCGCAAACAGCCTCCAAACAAAGCAGGGCGCTTAGGCAGGAGAAGTAAGCGCCCCAGGAGGGAATCTGCCTGCGAGGGAAGCTGTGCAGCACATCCCTTGCTGTGCTCGCCACTTCCCTCACTCTTAGGCAAAGCCCATCTCAGCTGGCTTGTAGGCGTGCCTCCGTGCTCAGAAGCAGCCCTGAGGTAGGCAGGACAGTGTGGGATGTCTTCTGGGCACGCAGCATGCTGCTTCACATGCCCGGAACAAACTGCGAGCAGGTGCCTCGCTTGCGCTTCCATCTGCCGAGACTTAGAGGCGGACAAGCAAGAAGCTTCCCGCTGTGTGTGCTGCTGTCCGCAGACAGCCTCCAAACAAAGCAGGGCGCTTAGGCAGGAGAAGTAAGCACCCCAGGAGGGAATCTGCCTGCGAGGGAAGCTGTGCAGCACATCCCTTGTTCCGCTCGCCATTTCCCTGACTCTTAGACAAAGCCCATCTCAGCTTGCTTGTGGGTGTGCCTCCGTGCTCAGAAGCAGCCCCGAGGCAGGCAGGACAGTGCGAGAAGTACTCTGGGCATGCAGCATGCTGCTTCCCATGCCCGGAACAAACTGCGAGCAGGTGCCTCGCTTGCGCTTCCATCTGCCGAGACTTAGAGGCAGACAAGCAAGAAGATTCCCGCTGTGTGTGCTGCTGTCCGCAAACAGCCTCCAAACAAAACAGGGCGCTTAGGCAGGAGAAGTAAGGGCCCCAGGAGGGAATCTGCCTGCGAGGAAAGCTGTGCAGCACATCCCTTGTTCCGCTCGCCATTTCCCTGACTCTTAGCCAAAGCCCATCTCAGCTTGCTGGTGGGTGTGCCTCCGTGCTCAGAAGCAGCCGCGAGGCAGGCAGGACAGTGCGGGATGTCTTTTGGACACGCAGCATGCTGCTTCCCATGCCCGGGACAAACTGCGAGCAGGTGCCTCGCTTGCGCTTCCATCTGCCGAGACTTAGAGGCGGACAAGAAAGAAGCTTACCGCAGTGTGTGCTGCTGTCCGCAAACAGCCTCCAAACAAAGCAGGGCGCTTAGGCAGGAGAAGTAAGCACCCCAGGAGGGAATCTGCCTGCGAGGGAAGCTGTGCAGCACATCCCTTGTTCTGCTCGCCACTACCCTCACTCTTAGCCAAAGCCCATCTCAGCTGGCTTGTAGGCGTGCCTCCGTGCTCAGAAGCAGCCCCGAGGCAGGCAGGACAGTGCGAGAAGTACTCTGGGCACACAGCATGCTGCTTCCCATGCCCGGGACAAACCGCGAGCAGGTGCTTCGCTTGCGCTTCTATCTGCCGAGACTTGGAGCTGGCCAGCGCGCAGCTTCCCGCAGTGTGTGCTGCTGTCCGCAGACAGCCTCCAAACAAAGCAGGGCACTAGGGCAAGAGAAATAAGCACACCAGGACGGAATCTGCCTGCGAGGGTAGCTGTGCAGCACATCCCTTGCTGTGCTCGCCACTTCCCTGACTCTTAGGCAAAGCCCATCTCAGCTTGCTTGTAGGCGTGGCTCCGTGCTCAGAAGCAGCCCCGAGGCAGGCAGGACAGTTCGGGAAGTCTTCTGGGCATGCAGCATGCTGCTTCCCATGCCCGGAACAAACTGCGAGCAGGTGCCTCCCTTGCGCTTCCATCTGCCGAGACTTAGCGGCAGACAAGCAAGCAGCTTCCCGCAGTGTGTGCTGCTGTCCGCAAACAGCCTCCAAACAAAGCAGGGCGCTTAGGCAAGAGAAGTAAGCGCCCCAGGAGGGAATCTGCCTGCGAGGGAAGCTGTGCAGCACATCCCTTGCTGTGCTCGCCACTTCCCTCACTCTTAGGCAAAGCCCATCTCAGCTGGCTTGTAGGCGTGCCTCCGTGCTCAGAAGCAGCCCCGAGGCAGGCAGGACAGTGCGGGATATCTTTTGTACACGCAGCATGCTGCTTCCCATGCCTGGAACAAACTGCGAGCAGGTGCTTCGCTTGCGCTTCCATCTCCCGAGTCTTAGAGGCGGACAAGAAAGAAGCTTCCCGCAGTGTGTGCTGCTGTCCGCAAACAGCCTCCAAACAAAGCAGGGCGCTTAGGCAGGAGAAGTAAGTGCCCCAGGAGGGAATCTGCCTGCGAGGGAAGATGTGCAGCACATCCCTTGCTGTGCTCGCCACTTCCCTCACTCTTACGCAAAGCGCCTCTCAGCTTGCTGGTGGGTGTGCCTCCGTGCTCAGAAGCAGCCCCGAGGCAGGCAGGACAGTGCGGGATGTCTTTTGCACACGCAGCATGCTGCTTCCCATGCCCGGGACAAACTGCGAGCAGGTGCCTCGCTTGCGCTTCCATCTGCCGAGACTTAGAGGCGGACAAGCAAGAAGCTTCCTGCTGTGTGTGCTGCTGTCCGCAAACAGCCTCCAAACAAAGCAGGGCACTAGGGCAAGAGAAATAAGCACACCAGGAGGGAATCTGCCTGCGAGGAAAGCTGTGCAGCACATCCCTTGTTCCGCTCGCCACTTCCCTGACTCTTAGGCAAAGCGCATCTCAGCTGGCTTGTAGGCGTGCCTCCGTGCTCAGAAGCAGCCCCGAGGCAGGCAGGACAGTGCGAGAAGCACTCTGGGCATGCAGCATGCTGCTTCCCATGCCCGGGACAAACTGCGAGCAGGTGCTTCGCTTGCGCTTCCATCTGCCGAGACTTGGAGCTGGCCAGCGCGCAGCTTCCAGCAGTGTGCGCTGCTGTCCGCAAACAGCCTCCAAACAAAGCAGGGCACTAGGGCAAGAGAAATAAGCACACCAGGAGGGAATCTGCCTGCGAGGGAAGCTGTGCAGCACATCCCTTGTTCCGCTCGCCATTTCCCTGACTCTTAGGCAAAGCCCATCTCAGCTTGCTTGTGGGTGTGCCTCCGTGCTCAGAAGCAGCCCCGAGGCAGGCAGGACAGTGCGGGATGTCTTCTGGGCACGCAGCATGCTGCTTCCCATGCCCGGGACAAACTGCGAGCAGGTGCCTCGCTTGCGCTTCCATCTGCCGAGACTTAGAGGCGGACAAGCAAGAAGCTTCCTGCTGTGTGTGCTGCTGTCCGCAAACAGCCTCCAAACAAAGCAGGGCGCCTAGGCAGGAGAAGTAAGCACCCCAGGAGGGAATCTGCCTGCGAGGGAAGCTGTGCAGCACATCCCTTGCTGTGCTCGCCACTTCCCTCACTCTTAGGCAAAGCCCATCTCAGCTGGCATGTAGGCGTGCCTCCGTGCTCAGAAGCAGCCCCGAGGCAGGCAGGACAGTGCGAGTAGTACTCTGGGCACGCAGCATGCTGCTTCCCATGCCCGGGACAAACCGCGAGCAGGTGCTTCGCTTGCGCTTCTATCTGCCGAGACTTGGAGCTGGCCAGCGCGCAGCTTCCAGCAGTGTGTGCTGCTGTCCGCAAACAGCCTCCAAACAAAGCAGGGCACTAGGGCAAGAGAAATAAGCACCCCAGGAGGGAATCTGCCTGCGAGGGAAGCTGTGCAGCACATCCCTTGCTGTGCTCGCCATTTCCCTGACTCTTAGCCAAAGCCCATCTCAGCTTGCTTGTGGGTGTGCCTCCGTGCTCAGAAGCAGCCCCGAGGCAGGCAGGACAGTGCGGGATGTCTTCTGGGCATGCAGCATGCTGCTTCCCATGCCCGGGACAAACCGCGAGCAGGTGCTTCGCTTGCGCTTCTATCTGCCGAGACTTGGAGCTGGCCAGCGCGCAGCTTCCAGCAGTGTGTGCTGCTGTCCGCAAAGAGCCTCCAAACAAAGCAGGGCGCTAAGGCAGTAGAAGTAAGCGCCCCAGGAGGGAATCTGCCTGCGAGGGAAGCTGTGCAGCACATCCCTTGCTGTGCTCGCCACTTCCCTCACTCTTAGGCAAAGCCCATCTCAGCTGGCTTGTAGGCGTGCCTCCGTGCTCAGAAGCAGCCCCGAGGCAGGCAGGACAGTGCGGGATGTCTTCTGGGCACGCAGCATGCTGCTTCCCATGCCCGGGACAAACTGCGAGCAGGTGCCTCGCTTGCGCTTCCATCTGCTGAGACTTAGAGGCGGACAAGCAAGAAGCTTCCCGCTGTGTGTGCTGCTGTCCGCAAACAGCCTCCAAACAAAGCAGGGCGCTTAGGCAGGAGAAGTAAGCACCCCAGGAGGGAATCTGCCTGCGAGGGAAGCTGTGCAGCACATCCCTTGCTGTGCTCGCCACTTCCCTCACTCTTAGGGAAAGCCCATCTCAGCTGGCTTGTAGGCGTGCCTCCGTGCTCAGAAGCAGCCCCGAGGCAGGCAGGACAGAGCGAGAAGTACTCTGGGCACGCAGCATGCTGCTTCCCATGCCCGGAACAAACTGCGAGCAGGTGCCTCGCTTGCGCTTCCATTTGCCGAGACTTAGAGGCGGACAAGCAAGAAGCTTCCCGCAGTGTGTGCTGCTGTCCGCAAACAGCCTCCAAACAAAGCAGGGCGCTAAGGCAGGAGAAGTAAGCGCCCCAGGAGGGAATCTGCCTGCGAGGGAAGCTGTGCAGCACATCCCTTGCTGTGCTCGCCACTTCCCTCACTCTTAGGCAAAGCGCCTCTCAGCTTGCTGGTGGGTGTGCCTCCGTGCTCAGAAGTAGCCCCGAGGCAGGCAGGACAGTGCGGGATGTCTTCTGGGCATGCAGCATGCTGCTTCCCATGCCCGGGACAAACTGCGAGCAGGTGCCTCGCTTGCGCTTCTATCTGCTGAGACTTGGAGCTGGCCAGCGCGCAGCTCCCCGCAGTGTGTGCTGCTGTCCGCAGACAGCCTCCAAACAAAGCAGGGCGCTAAGGCAGGAGAACTAAGCGCCCCAGGAGGGAATCTGCCTGCGAGGGAAGCTGTGCAGCACATCCCTTGCTGTGCTCGCCACTTCCCTCACTCTTAGGCAAAGCCCGTCTCAGCTGGCTTGTAGGTGTGCCTCCGTGCTCAGAAGCAGCCCCGAGGCAGGCAGGACAGAGCGGGAAGTCTTCTGGGCATGCAGCATTCTGCTTCCCATGCCCGGAACAAACTGCGAGCAGGTGCCTCGCTTGCGCTTCCATCTGCCGAGACTTGGAGCTGGCCAGCGCGCAGCTTCCCGCAGTGTGTGCTGCTGTCCGCAAACAGCCTCCAAACAAAGCAGGGCGCTAAGGCAAGAGAACTAAGAGCCCCAGGAGGGAATCTGCCTGCGAGGGAAGCTGTGCAGCACATCCCTTGTTCTGCTCGCCACTTCCCTCACTCTTAGGCAAAGCCCATCTCAGCTGGCTTGTAGGTGTGCCTCAGTGCTCAGAAGTAGCCCAGAGGCAGGCAGGATACAGCGGAATGTCTTCTGGGCACGCAGCATGCTGCTTCCCATGCCTGGAACAAACTGCGAGCAGGTGCCTCCCTTGCGCTTCCATCTGCCGAGACTTAGAGGCAGACAAGCAAGCAGCTTCCCGCAGTGTGTGCTGCTGTCCGCAAACAGCCTCCCAACAAAGCAGGGCGCTTAGGCAGGAGAACTAAGCGCCCCAGGAGGGAATCTGCCTGCGAGGGAAGCTGTGCAGCACATCCCTTGCTGTGCTCGCCACTTCCCTCACTCTTAGGCAAAGCCCATCTCAGCTGGCTTGTAGGTGTGCCTCCGTGCTCAGAAGCAGCCCCGAGGCAGGCAGGACAGAGCGGGAAGTCTTCTGGGCATGCAGCATGCTGCTTCCCATGCCTGGAACAAACTGCGAGCAGGTGCCTCGCTTGCGCTTCCATCTGCCGAGACTTAGAGGCGGACAAGAAAGAAGATTCCCGCTGTGTGTGCTGCTGTCCGCAAACAGCCTCCAAACAAAGCAGGGCGCTTAGGCAGGAGAAGTTAGCACCCCGGAAGGGAATGTGCCTGCGAGGGAAGCTGTGCAGCACATCCCTTGCTGTGCTCGCCACTTCCCTCACTCTTAGGCAAAGCGCATCTCAGCTTGCTTGTGGGTGTGCCTCCGTGCTCAGAAGCAGCCCCGAGGCAGGCAGGACAGTGCGGGATGTCTTCTGGGCATGCAGCATGCTGCTTCCCATGCCCGGAACAAACTGCGAGCAGGTGCCTCGCTTGCGCTTCTATCTGCCGAGACTTGGAGCTGGCCAGCACGCAGCTTCCCGCAGTGTGTGCTGCTGTCCGCAAACAGCCTCCAAACAAAGCAGGGCGCTAAGGCAAGAGAAGTAAGCACCCCAGCAGGGAACCTGCCTGCGAGGGGACCTGTGCAGCACATCCCTTGTTCCGCTCGTCACTTCCCTGACTCTTAGGCAAAGCCCATCTCAGCTTGCTTGTAGGTGTGCCTCCGTGCTCAGAAGCAACCCCGAGGCAGGCAGGACAGTGCGGGATGTCTTCTGGGCACGCAGCATGCTGCTTCCCATGCCCGGAACAAAGTGCGAGCAGGTGCCTCGCTTGCGCTTCCATCTGCCGAGACTTAGAGGCGGACAAGCAAGAAGCTTCCCGCAGTGTGTGCTGCTGTCCGCAAACAGCCTCCAAACAAAGCAGGGCGCTTAGGCAGGAGAAGTAAGCACACCAGGAGGGAATCTGCCTGTGAGGGAAGCTGTGCAGCACATCCCTTGTTCCGCTCGCCATTTCCCTCACTCTTAGGCAAAGCCCATCTCAGCTTGCTTGTGGGTGTGCCTCCGTGCTCAGAAGCAGCCCCGAGGCAGGCAGGACAGTGCGGGATGTCTTTTGGACACGCAGCATGCTGCTTCCCATGCCCGGAACAAACTGCGAGCAGGTGCCTCGCTTGCGCTTCCATCTGCCGAGACTTGGAGCTGGCCAGGTAGCAGCTTCCCGCAGTGTGTGCTGCTGTCCGCAAACAGCCTCCAAACAAAGCAGGGCGCTAAGGCAAGAGAAGTAAGCGCCCCAGGAGGGAATCTGCCTGCGAGGGAAGCTGTGCAGCACATCCCTTGTTCCGCTCGCCACTTCCCTGACTCTTAGGCAAAGCCCATCACAGCTTGCTTGTAGGTGTGCCTCCGTGCTCAGAAGCAGCCCCGAGGCAGGCAGGACAGAGCGGGAAGTCTTCTGGGCATGCAGCATGCTGCTTCCCATGCCCGGAACAAACTGCGAGCAGGTGCCTCGCTTGCGCTTCCATCTGCCGAGACTTAGAGGCAGACAAGCAAGAAGCTTCCCGCTGTGTGTGCTGCTGTCCGCAAACAGCCTCCAAACAAAGCAGGGCGCTTAGGCAGGAGAAGTAAGCACCCCGGAAGGGAATCTGCCTGTGAGGGAAGCTGTGCAGCACATCCCTTGTTCCGCTCGCCATTTCCCTGACTCTTAGCCAAAGCCCATCTCAGCTTGCTGGTGGGTGTGCCTCCGTGCTCAGAAGCAGCCCCGAGGCAGGCAGGACAGTGCGGGATGTCTTCTGGGCATGCAGCATGCTGCTTCCCATGCCCGGGACAAACTGCGAGCAGGTGCCTCGCTTGCGCTTCCATCTCCCGAGTCTTAGAGGCGGACAAGCAAGAAGCTTCGCGCAGTGTGTGCTGCTGTCCGCAGACAGCCTCCAAACAAAGCAGGGCGCTAAGGCAAGAGAAGTAAGTGCCCCAGGAGGGAATCTGCCTGTGAGGGAAGCTGTGCAGCACATCCCTTGTTCTGCTCGCCACTTCCCTCACTCTTAGGCAAAGCCCATCTCAGCTTGCTTGTGGGTGTGCCTCCGTGCTCAGAAGCAGCCCCGAGGCAGGCAGGACAGTGCGGGATGTCTTCTGGGCACGCAGCATGCTGCTTCCCATGCCCGGAACAAACTGCGAGCAGGTGCCTCGCTTGCGCTTCCATCTGCCGAGACTTAGAGGCGGACAAGCAAGAAGCTTCCCGCTGTGTGTGCTGCTGTCCGCAAACAGCCTCCAAACAAAGCAGGGCGCTTAGGCAGGAGAAGTAAGCACACCAGGAGGGAATCTGCCTGTGAGGGAAGCTGTGCAGCACATCCCTTGTTCTGCTCGCCACTTCCCTCACTCTTAGGCAAAGCCCATCTCAGCTTGCTTGTGGGTGTGCCTCCGTGCTCAGAAGCAGCCCCGAGGCAGGCAGGACAGAGCGGGAAGTCTTCTGGGCATGCAGCATGCTGCTTCCCATGCCCGGGACAAACCGCGAGCAGGTGCTTCGCTTGCGCTTCTATCTGCCGAGACTTGGAGCTGGCCAGCGCGCAGCTTCCCGCAGTGTGTGCTGCTGTCCGCAGACAGCCTCCAAACAAAGCAGGGCACTAGGGCAAGAGAAATAAGCACACCAGGAGGGAATCTGCCTGCGAGGGTAGCTGTGCAGCACATCCCTTGCTGTGCTCGCCACTTCCCTCACTCTTAGGCAAAGCCCATCTCAGCTTGCTTGTAGGCGTGGCTCCGTGCTCAGAAGCAGCCCCGAGGCAGGCAGGACAGTGCGGGATGTCTTCTGGGCATGCAGCATGCTGCTTCCCATGCCCGGGACAAACTGCGAGCAGGTGCCTCCCTTGCGCTTCCATCTGCTGAGACTTAGAGGCAGACAAGCAAGCAGCTTCCCGCAGTGTGTGCTGCTGTCCGCAAACAGCCTCCAAACAAAGCAGGGCGCTAAGACAAGAGAAGTAAGCGCCCCAGGAGGGAATCAGCCTGCGAGGGAAGCTGTGCAGCACATGCCTTCTTCCGCTCGCCACTTCCCTCACTCTTAGGCAAAGCCCATCTCAGGTTGCTTGTAGGCGTGCCTCCGTGCTCAGAAGCAGCCCCGAGGCAGGCAGGACAGAGCGGGAAGTCTTCTGGGCATGCAGCATGCTGCTTCCCATGCCCGGGACAAACTGCGAGCAGGTGCCTCGCTTGCGCTTCCATCTGCCGAGACTTAGAGGCGGACAAGAAAGAAGCTTCCCGCTGTGTGTGCTGCTGTCCGCAAACAGCCTCCAAACAAAGCAGGGCGCTTAGGCAGGAGAAGTAAGCACCCCAGGAGGGAATCTGCCTGCGAGGGAAGCTGTGCAGCACATCCCTTGCTGTGCTCGCCACTTCCCTCACTCTTAGGCAAAGCCCATCTCAGCTGGCTTGTGGGTGTGCCTCCGTGCTCAGAAGCAGCCCCGAGGCAGGCAGGACAGAGCGGGAAGTCTTCTGGGCATGCAGCATGCTGCTTCCCATGCCCGGAACAAACTGCGAGCAGGTGCCTCGCTTGCGCTTCCATCTGCCGAGACTTAGAGGCAGACAAGCAAGCAGCTTCCCGCAGTGTGTGCTGCTGTCCGCAAACAGCCTCCAAACAAAGCAGGGCGCTTAGGCAGGAGAAGTAAGCACCCCAGGAGGGAATCTGCCTGCGAGGGAAGCTGTGCAGCACATCCCTTGTTCTGCTCGCCACTTCCCTCACTCTTAGGGAAAGCCCATCTCAGCTGGCTTGTAGGCGTGCCTCCGTGCTCAGAAGCAGCCCCGAGGCAGGCAGGACAGTGCGGGATGTCTTCTGGGCACGCAGCATGCTGCTTCCCATGCCCGGGACAAACTGCGAGCAGGTGCCTCGCTTGCGCTTCTATCTGCCGAGACTTGGAGCTGGCCAGCGCGCAGCTTCCCGCAGTGTGTGCTGCTGTCCGCAGACAGCCTCCAAACAAAGCAGGGCGCTTAGGCAGGAGAAGTAAGCGCCCCAGGAGGAAATCTGCCTGCGAGGGAAGCTGTGCAGCACATCCCTTGCTGTGCTCGCCACTTCCCTCACTCTTAGGCAAAGCCCATCTCAGGTTGCTTGTAAGCGTGCCTCCGTGCTCAGAAGCAGCCCCGAGGCAGGCAGGACAGAGCGGGAAGTCTTCTGGGCATGCAGCATGCTGCTTCCCATGCCCGGGACAAACTGCGAGCAGGTGCCTCGCTTGCGCTTCCATCTGCCGAGACTTAGAGGCGGACAAGAAAGAAGATTCCCGCTGTGTGTGCTGCTGTCCGCAAACAGCCTCCAAACAAAGCAGGGCGCTAAGGCAAGAGAAGTAAGCGCCCCAGGAGGGAATCTGCCTGCGAGGGAAGCTGTGCAGCACATCCCTTGTTCTGCTCGCCACTTCCCTCACTCTTAGGCAAAGCCCATCTCAGCTTGCTTGTGGGTGTGCCTCCGTGCTCAGAAGCAGCCCCGAGGCAGGCAGGACAGAGCGGGAAGTCTTCTGGGCATGCAGCATGCTGCTTCCCATGCCCGGGACAAACTGCGAGCAGGTGCCTCGCTTGCGCTTCCATCTGCCGAGACTTAGAGGCGGACAAGAAAGAAGATTCCCGCTGTGTGTGCTGCTGTCCGCAAACAGCCTCCAAACAAAGCAGGGCGCTTAGGCAGGAGAAGTAAGCACCCCAGGAGGGAATCTGCCTGCGAGGGAAGCTGTGCAGCACATCCCTTGTTCTGCTCGCCACTTCCCTCACTCTTAGGGAAAGCCCATCTCAGCTGGCTTGTAGGCGTGCCTCCGTGCTCAGAAGCAGCCCCGAGGCAGGCAGGACAGTGCGGGATGTCTTCTGGGCACGCAGCATGCTGCTTCCCATGCCCGGGACAAACCGCGAGCAGGTGCTTCGCTTGCGCTTCTATCTGCCGAGACTTGGAGCTGGCCAGCGCGCAGCTTCCCGCAGTGTGTGCTGCTGTCCGCAGACAGCCTCCAAACAAAGCAGGGCACTAGGGCAAGAGAAATAAGCACACCAGGAGGGAATCTGCCTGCGAGGGTAGCTGTGCAGCACATCCCTTGCTGTGCTCGCCACTTCCCTCACTCTTAGGCAAAGCCCATCTCAGCTTGCTTGTAGGCGTGGCTCCGTGCTCAGAAGCAGCCCCGAGGCAGGCAGGACAGTGCGGGAAGTCTTCTGGGCATGCAGCATGCTGCTTCCCATGCCCGGGACAAACTGCGAGCAGGTGCCTCCCTTGCGCTTCCATCTGCTGAGACTTAGAGGCAGACAAGCAAGCAGCTTCCCGCAGTGTGTGCTGCTGTCCTCAAACAGCCTCCAAACAAAGCAGGGCGCTAAGACAAGAGAAGTAAGCGCCCCAGGAGGGAATCAGCCTGCGAGGGAAGCTGTGCAGCACATGCCTTCTTCCGCTCGCCACTTCCCTCACTCTTAGGCAAAGCCCATCTCAGGTTGCTTGTAGGCGTGCCTCCGTGCTCAGAAGCAGCCCCGAGGCAGGCAGGACAGAGCGGGAAGTCTTCTGGGCATGCAGCATGCTGCTTCCCATGCCCGGGACAAACTGCGAGCAGGTGCCTCGCTTGCGCTTCCATCTGCCGAGACTTAGAGGCGGACAAGAAAGAAGATTCCCGCTGTGTGTGCTGCTGTCCGCAAACAGCCTCCAAACAAAGCAGGGCGCTTAGGCAGGAGAAGTAAGCACACCAGGAGGGAATCTGCCTGCGAGGGAAGCTGTGCAGCACATCCCTTGCTGTGCTCGCCACTTCCCTCACTCTTAGGCAAAGCCCATCTCAGCTGGCTTGTAGGCGTGCCTCCGTGCTCAGAAGCAGCCCCGTGGCAGGCAGGACAGTGCGAGAAGTACTCTGGGCACGCAGCATGCTGCTTCCCATGCCCGGGACAAACCGCGAGCAGGTGCTTCGCTTGCGCTTCTATCTGCCGAGACTTGGAGCTGGCCAGCGCGCAGCTTCCCGCAGTGTGTGCTGCTGTCCGCAGACAGCCTCCAAACAAAGCAGGGCACTAGGGCAAGAGAAATAAGCACACCAGGAAGGAATCTGCCTGCGAGGGTAGCTGTGCAGCACATCCCTTGCTGTGCTCGCCACTTCCCTGACTCTTAGGCAAAGCCCATCTCAGCTTGCTTGTAGGCGTGGCTCCGTGCTCAGAAGCAGCCCCGAGGCAGGCAGGACAGTTCGGGAAGTCTTCTGGGCATGCAGCATGCTGCTTCCCATGCCCGGAACAAACTGCGAGCAGGTGCCTCCCTTGCGCTTCCATCTGCCGAGACTTAGAGGCGGACAAGAAAGAAGCTTCCCGCAGTGTGTGCTGCTGTCCGCAGACAGCCTCCAAACAAAGCAGGGAGCTTTTACAGGAGAACTAAGCGCCCCAGGAGGGAATCTGCCTGCGAGGGAAGCTGTGCAGCACATCCCTTGCTGTGCTCGCCACTTCCCTCACTCTTAGGCAAAGCCCATCTCAGCTGGCTTGTAGGCGTGCCTCCGTGCTCAGAAGCAGCCCCGAGGCAGGCAGGACAGTGCGAGAAGTACTCTGGGCACGCAGCATGCTGCTTCCCATGCCCGGAACAAACTGCGAGCAGGTGCCTCCCTTGTGCTTCCATCTGCCGAGACTTAGAGGCAGACAAGCAAGAAGATTCCCGCTGTGTGTGCTGCTGTCCGCAAACAGCCTCCAAAGAAAGCAGGGCGCTTAGGCAGGAGAAGTAAGCGCCCCAGGAGGGAATCTGCCTGCGAGGAAAGCTGTGCAGCACATCCCTTGTTCCGCTCGCCATTTCCCTGACTCTTAGCCAAAGCGCCTCTCAGCTGGCTGGTGGGTGTGCCTCCGTGCTCAGAAGCAGCCCCGAGGCAGGCAGGACAGTGCGGGATATCTTTTGGACACGCAGCATGCTGCTTCCCATGCCTGGAACAAACTGCGAGCAGGTGCCTCGCTTGAGCTTCCATCTGCTGAGACTTAGAGGCGGACAAGCAAGAAGCTTCCGCAGTGTGTGCTGCTGTCCGCAAACAGCCTCCAAACAAAGCAGGGCGCTAAGGCAGGAGAAGTAAGCGCCCCAGGAGGGAATCTGCCTGCGAGGGAAGCTGTGCAGCACATCCCTTGCTGTGCTCGCCACTTCCCTCACTCTTAGGCAAAGCGCCTCTCAGCTTGCTGGTGGGTGTGCCTCCGTGCTCAGAAGTAGCCCCGAGGCAGGCAGGACAGTGCGGGATGTCTTCTGGGCATGCAGCATGCTGCTTCCCATGCCCGGGACAAACTGCGAGCAGGTGCCTCGCTTGCGCTTCTATCTGCTGAGACTTGGAGCTGGCCAGCGCGCAGCTTCCCGCTGTGTGTGCTGCTGTCCGCAGACAGCCTCCAAACACAGCAGGGCGCTAAGACAGGAGAACTAAGCGCCCCAGGAGGGAATCTGCCTGCGAGGGAAGCTGTGCAGCACATCCCTTGCTGTGCTCGCCACTTCCCTCACTCTTAGGCAAAGCCCATCTCAGCTGGCTTGTAGGCATGCCTCCGTGCTCAGAAGCAGCCCCGAGGCAGGCAGCACAGAGCGGGAAGTCTTCTGGGCATGCAGCATGCTGCTTCCCATGCCCGGGACAAACTGCGAGCAGGTGCCTCGCTTGCGCTTCCATCTGCCGAGACTTAGGGGCGGACAAGCAAGAAGCTTCCCGCTGTGTGTGCTGCTGTCCACAAACAGCCTCCAAACAAAGCAGGGCGCTTAGGCAGGAGAAGTAAGCACCCCAGGAGGGAATCTGCCTGCGAGGGAAGCTGTGCAGCACATCCCTTGTTCTGCTCGCCACTTCCCTGACTCTTAGCCAAAGCCCATCTCAGCTTGCTTGTGGGTGTGCCTCCGTGCTCAGAAGCAGCCCCGAGGCAGGCAGGACAGTGCGGGATGTCTTCTGGGCACGCAGCATGCTGCTTCCCATGCCCGGGGCAAACCGCGAGCAGGTGCTTCGCTTGCGCTTCTATCTGCCGAGACTTGGAGCTGGCCAGCGCGCAGCTTCCCGCAGTGTGTGCTGCTGTCCGCAGATAGCCTCCAAACAAAGCAGGGCGCTTAGGCAGGAGAAGTAAGCGCCCCAGGAGGGAATCTGCCTGCGAGGGAAGCTGTGCAGCACATCCCTTGTTCCGCTCACCATTTCCCTGACTCTTAGCCAAAGCCCATCTCAGCTTGCTTGTGGGTGTGCCTCCGTGCTCAGAAGCAGCCCCGAGGCAGGCAGGACAGTGCGGGATGTCTTTTGGACACGCAGCATGCTGCTTCCCATGCCCGGGACAAACTGCGAGCAGGTGCCTCGCTTGCGCTTCCATCTGCCGAGACTTAGAGGCGGACAAGCAAGAAGCTTCCCGCAGTGTGTGCTGCTGTCCGCAAACAGCCTCCAAACAAAGCAGGGCGCTTTTACAGGAGAAGTAAGCACCCCAGGAGGGAATCTGCCTGCGAGGGAAGCTGTGCAGCACATCCCTTGCTGTGCTCGCCACTTCCCTCACTCTTAGGCAAAGCGCCTCTCAGCTTGCTGGTGGGTGTGCCTCCGTGCTCAGAAGCAGCCCCGAGGCAGGCAGGACAGTGCGGGATGTCTTCTGGGCACGCAGCATGCTGCTTCCCATGCCCGGGGCAAACCGCGAGCAGGTGCTTCGCTTGCGCTTCTATCTGCCGAGACTTGGAGCTGGCCAGCGCGCAGCTTCCCGCAGTGTGTGCTGCTGTCCGCAGATAGCCTCCAAACAAAGCAGGGCGCTTAGGCAGGAGAAGTAAGCACCCCAGGAGGGAATCTGCCTGCGAGGGAAGCTGTGCAGCACATCCCTTGTTCCGCTTGCCACTTCCCTCACTCTTAGGCAAAGCCCATCTCAGGTTGCTTGTAGGCGTGCCTCCGTGCTCAGAAGCAGCCCCGAGGCAGGCAGGACAGAGCGGGAAGTCTTCTGGGCATGCAGCATGCTGCTTCCCATGCCCGGAACAAACTGCGAGCAGGTGCCTCCCTTGCGCTTCCATCTGCCGAGACTTAGAGGCAGACAAGCAAGAAGCTTCCCGCAGTGTGTGCTGCTGTCCGCAAACAGCCTCCAAACAAAGCAGGGCGCTTAGGCAGGAGAAGTAAGCGCCCCAGGAGGGAATCTGCCTGCGAGGGAAGCTGTGCAGCACATCCCTTGCTGTGCTCGCCACTTCCCTCACTCTTAGGCAAAGCGCCTCTCAGCTTGCTGGTGGGTGTGCCTCCGTGCTCAGAAGCAGCCCCGAGGCAGGCAGGACAGTGCGGGATGTCTTCTGGGCACGCAGCATGCTGCTTCCCATGCCCGGGGCAAACCGCGAGCAGGTGCTTCGCTTGCGCTTCTATCTGCCGAGACTTGGAGCTGGCCAGCGCGCAGCTTCCCGCAGTGTCTGCTGCTGTCCGCAAACAGCCTCCAAACAAAGCAGGGCGCTTAGGCAGGAGAAGTAAGCGCCCCAGGAGGGAATCTGCCTGCGAGGGAAGCTGTGCAGCACATCCCTTGTTCCGCTTGCCACTTCCCTCACTCTTAGGCAAAGCCCCTCTCAGCTTGCTTGTAGGCGTGCCTCCGTGCTCAGAAGCAGCCCCGAGGCAGGCAGGACAGAGCGGGAAGTCTTCTGGGCATGCAGCATGCTGCTTCCCATGCCCGGAACAAACTGCGAGCAGGTGCCTCGCTTGCGCTTCCATCTGCCGAGACTTAGAGGCAGACAAGCAAGAAGCTTCCCGCAGTGTGTGCTGCTGTCCGCAAACAGCCTCCAAACAAAACAGGGCGCTTAGGCAGAAGAAGTAAGCGCCCCAGGAGGGAATCTGCCTGCGAGGGAAGCTGTGCAGCACATCCCTTGCTGTGCTCGCCACTTCCCTCACTCTTAGGCAAAGCCCATCTCAGCTTGCTGGTGGGTGTGCCTCCGTGCTCAGAAGCAGCCCCGAGGCAGGCAGGACAGTGCGAGAAGTACTCTGGGCACGCAGCATGCTGCTTCCCATGCCCGGGACAAACCGCGAGCAGGTGCTTCGCTTGTGCTTCTATCTGCCGAGACTTGGAGCTGGCCAGCGCGCATCTTCCCGCAGTGTGTGCTGCTGTCCGCAAACAGCCTCCAAACAAAGCAGGGCACTAGGGCAAGAGAAATAAGCACACCAGTAGGGAATCTGCCTGCGAGGGAAGCTGTGCAGCACATCCCTTGTTCCGCTCGCCATTTCCCTGACTCTTAGCCAAAGCCCATCTCAGCTTGCTTGTGGGTGTGCCTCCGTGCTCAGAAGCAGCCCCGAGGCAGGCAGGACAGTGCGGGATGTCTTTTGGACACGCAGCATGCTGCTTCCCATGCCCGGGACAAACTGCGAGCAGGTGCCTCGCTTGCGCTTCCATCTGCCGAGACTTAGAGGCGGACAAGCAAGAAGCTTCCCGCTGTGTGTGCTGCTGTCCGCAAACAGCCTCCAAACAAAGCAGGGCGCTAAGGCAGGAGAAGTAAGCACCCCAGGAGGGAATCTGCCTGCGAGGGAAGCTGTGCAGCACATCCCTTGTTCTGCTCGCCACTTCCCTCACTCTTAGGCAAAGCCCATCTCAGCTTGCTTGTGGGTGTGCCTCCGTGCTCAGAAGCAGCCCCGAGGCAGGCAGGACAGTGCGAGAAGTACTCTGGGCACGCAGCATGCTGCTTCCCATGCCCGGGACAAACTGCGAGCAGGTGCCTCGCTTGCGCTTCCATCTGCCAAGACTTAGAGGCGGACAAGCAAGAAGCTTCCCGCTGTGTGTGCTGCTGTCCGCAAACAGCCTCCAAACAAAGCAGGGCGCCTAGGCAGGAGAAGTAAGCACCCCAGGAGGGAATCTGCCTGCGAGGGAAGCTGTGCAGCACATCCCTTGTTCTGCTCGCCACTTCCCTCACTCTTAGGCAAAGCGCCTCTCAGCTTGCTGGTGGGTGTGCCTCCGTGCTCAGAAGCAGCCCCGAGGCAGGCAGGACAGTGCGAAAAGTACTCTGGGCATGCAGCATGCTGCTTCCCATGCCCGGGACAAACTGCGAGCAGGTGCCTCGCTTGCGCTTCCATCTGCCGAGACTTAGAGGTGGACAAGCAAGAAGCTTCCCGCTGTGTATGCTGCTGTCTGCAAACAGCCTCCAAACAAAGCAGGGCGCCTAGGCAGGAGAAGTAAGCACCCCAGGAGGGAATCTGCCTGCGAGGGAAGCTGTGCAGCACATCCCTTACTGTGCTCGCCACTTCCCTCACTCTTAGGCAAAGCCCATCTCAGCTTGCTTGTGGGTGTGCCTCCGTGCTCAGAAGCAGCCGCGAGGCAGGCAGGACAGAGCGGGAAGTCTTCTGGGCACGCAGCATGCTGCTTCCCATGCCCGGGACAAACTGCGAGCAGGTGCCTCGCTTGCGCTTCCATCTGCCGAGACTTAGAGGCGGTCAAGAAAGAAGATTCTCGCAGTGTGTGCTGCTGTCCGCAAACAGCCTCCAAACAAAGCAGGGCGCTTAGGCAGGAGAAGTAAGCGCCCCAGGAGGGAATCTGCCTGCGAGGGAAGCTGTGCAGCACATCCCTTGTTCCGCTCGCCACTTCCCTCACTCTTAGGCAAAGCCCATCTCAGCTTGCATGTAGGCGTGCCTCCGTGCTCAGAAGGAGCCCTGAGGTAGGCAGGACAGTGTGGGATGTCTTCTGGGCACGCAGCATGCTGCTTCCCATGCCCGGGACAAACTGCGAGCAGGTGCCTCGCTTGCGCTTCCATCTGCCGAGACTTAGAGGCGGACAAGCAAGAAGCTTCCCGCAGTGTGTGCTGCTGTCCGCAAACAGCCTCCAAACAAAGCAGGGCGCTAAGGCAGGAGAACTAAGCGCCCCAGGAGGGAATCTGCCTGCGAGGGAAGATGTGCAGCACATCCCTTGCTGTGCTCGCCACTTCCTTCACTCTTAGGCAAAGCGCCTCTCAGCTTGCTGGTGGGTGTGCCTCCGTGCTCAGAAGCAGCCCCGAGGCAGGCAGGACAGTGCGGGATGTCTTTTGGACACGCAGCATGCTGCTTCCCATGCCCGGGACAAACTGCGAGCAGGTGCCTCGCTTGCGCTTCCATCTGCCAAGACTTAGAGGCGGACAAGCAAGAAGCTTCCCGCTGTGTGTGCTGCTGTCCGCAAACAGCCTCCAAACAAAGCAGGGCGCTTAGGCAGGAGAACTAAGCACCCCAGGAGGGAATCTGCCTGCGAGGGAAGCTGTGTAGCACATCCCTTGCTGTGCTCGCCACTTCCCTCACTCTTAGGCAAAGCCCATCTCAGCTGGCTTGTAGGTGTGCCTCCGTGCTCAGAAGTAGCCCAGAGGCAGGCAGGATACAGCGGGATGTCTTCTGGGCACGCAGCATGCTGCTTCCCATGCCCGGAACAAACTGCGAGCAGGTGCCTCGCTTGCGCTTCCATCTCCCGAGTCTTAGAGGCAGACAAGCAAGAAGCTTCCCGCTGTGTGTGCTGCTGTCCGCAAACAGCCTCCAAACAAAGCAGGGCGCTTAGGCAGGAGAAGTAAGCGCCCCAGGAGGGAATCTGCCTGCGAGGGAAGCTGTGCAGCACATCCCTTGCTGTGCTCGCCACTTCCCTCACTCTTAGGCAAAGCGCCTCTCAGCTTGCTGGTGGGTGTGCCTCTGTGCTCAGAAGCAGCCCCGAGGCAGGCAGGACAGTGCGGGATGTCTTCTGGGCACGCAGCATGCTGCTTCCCATGCCCGGGACAAACCGCGAGCAGGTGCTTCGCTTGCGCTTCCATCTGCCGAGACTTAGAGGCAGACAAGCAAGCAGCTTCCCGCTGTGTGTGCTGCTGTCCGCAAACAGCCTCCAAACAAAGCAGGGCACTAGGGCAAGAGAAATAAGCACACCAGGACGGAATCTGCCTGCGAGGGAAGCTGTGCAGCACATCCCTTGTTCCGCTCGCCATTTCCCTGACTCTTAGCCAAAGCCCATCTCAGCTTGCTTGTGGGTGTGCCTCCGTGCTCAGAAGCAGCCCCGAGGCAGGCAGGACAGTGCGGGATGTCTTTTGGACACGCAGCATGCTGCTTCCCATGCCCGGGACAAACTGCGAGCAGGTGCCTCGCTTGCGCTTCCATCTGCCAAGACTTAGAGGCGGACAAGCAAGAAGCTTCCCGCTGTGTGTGCTGCTGTCCGCAAACAGCCTCCAAACAAAGCAGGGCGCTTAGGCAGGAGAAGTAAGCACCCCAGGAGGGAATCTGCCTGCGAGGGAAGCTGTGCAGCACATCCCTTGTTCTTCTCGCCACTTCCCTCACTCTTAGGCAAAGCCCATCTCAGCTTGCTTGTGGGTGTGCCTCCGTGCTCAGAAGCAGCCCCGAGGCAGGCAGGACAGTGCGAGAAGTACTCTGGGCACGCAGCATGCTGCTTCCCATGCCCGGGACAAACTGCGAGCAGGTGCCTCGCTTGCGCTTCCATCTGCCAAGACTTAGAGGCGGACAAGCAAGAAGCTTCCCGCTGTGTGTGCTGCTCTCCGCAAACAGCCTCCAAACAAAGCAGGGCACTAGGGCAAGAGAAATAAGCACACCAGGACGGAATCTGCCTGCGAGGGAAGCTGTGCAGCACATCCCTTGTTCCGCTCGCCATTTCCCTGACTCTTAGCCAAAGCCCATCTCAGCTTGCTTGTGGGTGTGCCTCCGTGCTCAGAAGCAGCCCCGAGGCAGGCAGGACAGTGCGAGAAGTACTCTGGGCACGCAGCATGCTGCTTCCCATGCCCGGGACAAACTGCGAGCAGGTGCCTCGCTTGCGCTTCCATCTGCCGAGACTTAGAGGCGGACAAGCAAGAAGCTTCCCGCTGTGTGTGCTGCTGTCCGCAAACAGCCTCCAAACAAAGCAGGGCGCTTAGGCAGGAGAAGTAAGCACCCCAGGAGGGAATCTGCCTGCGAGGGAAGCTGTGCAGCACATCCCTTGTTCTTCTCGCCACTTCCCTCACTCTTAGGCAAAGCCCATCTCAGCTTGCTTGTGGGTGTGCCTCCGTGCTCAGAAGCAGCCCCGAGGCAGGCAGGACAGTGCGAGAAGTACTCTGGGCACGCAGCATGCTGCTTCCCATGCCCGGGACAAACTGCGAGCAGGTGCCTCGCTTGCGCTTCCATCTGCCGAGACTTAGAGGCGGACAAGAAAGAAGCTTCCCGCAGTGTGTGCTGCTGTCCGCAAACAGCCTCCAAACAAAGCAGGGCGCTTAGGCAGGAGAAGTAAGCACCCCAGGAGGGAATCTGCCTGCGAGGGAAGCTGTGCAGCACATCCCTTGTTCTTCTCGCCACTTCCCTCACTCTTAGGCAAAGCCCATCTCAGCTTGCTTGTGGGTGTGCCTCCGTGCTCAGAAGCAGCCCCGAGGCAGGCAGGACAGTGCGAGAAGTACTCTGGGCACGCAGCATGCTGCTTCCCATGCCCGGGACAAACTGCGAGCAGGTGCCTCGCTTGCGCTTCCATCTGCCAAGACTTAGAGGCGGACAAGCAAGAAGCTTCCCGCTGTGTGTGCTGCTCTCCGCAAACAGCCTCCAAACAAAGCAGGGCACTAGGGCAAGAGAAATAAGCACACCAGGACGGAATCTGCCTGCGAGGGAAGCTGTGCAGCACATCCCTTGTTCCGCTCGCCATTTCCCTGACTCTTAGCCAAAGCCCATCTCAGCTTGCTTGTGGGTGTGCCTCCGTGCTCAGAAGCAGCCCCGAGGCAGGCAGGACAGTGCGAGAAGTACTCTGGGCACGCAGCATGCTGCTTCCCATGCCCGGGACAAACTGCGAGCAGGTGCCTCGCTTGCGCTTCCATCTGCCAAGACTTAGAGGCGGACAAGCAAGAAGCTTCCCGCTGTGTGTGCTGCTGTCCGCAAACAGCCTCCAAACAAAGCAGGGCGCTTAGGCAGGAGAAGTAAGCACCCCAGGAGGGAATCTGCCTGCGAGGGAAGCTGTGCAGCACATCCCTTGTTCTTCTCGCCACTTCCCTCACTCTTAGGCAAAGCCCATCTCAGCTTGCTTGTGGGTGTGCCTCCGTGCTCAGAAGCAGCCCCGAGGCAGGCAGGACAGTGCGAGAAGTACTCTGGGCACGCAGCATGCTGCTTCCCATGCCCGGGACAAACTGCGAGCAGGTGCCTCGCTTGCGCTTCCATCTGCCAAGACTTAGAGGCGGACAAGCAAGAAGCTTCCCGCTGTGTGTGCTGCTGTCCGCAAACAGCCTCCAAACAAAGCAGGGCGCCTAGGCAGGAGAAGTAAGCACCCCAGGAGGGAATCTGCCTGCGAGGGAAGCTGTGCAGCACATCCCTTGTTCTGCTCGCCACTTCCCTCACTCTTAGGCAAAGCCCATCTCAGCTTGCTTGTGGGTGTGCCTCCGTGCTCAGAAGCAGCCCCGAGGCAGGCAGGACAGTGCGAGAAGTACTCTGGGCACGCAGCATGCTGCTTCCCATGCCGGGGACAAACTGCGAGCAGGTGCCTCGCTTGCGCTTCCATCTGCCGAGACTTAGAGGCGGACAAGCAAGAAGCTTCCCGCTGTGTGTGCTGCTGTCCGCAAACAGCCTCCAAACAAAGCAGGGCGCCTAGGCAGGAGAAGTAAGCACCCCAGGAGGGAATCTGCCTGCAAGGGAAGCTGTGCAGCACATCCCTTACTGTGCTCGCCACTTCCCTCACTCTTAGGCAAAGCCCATCTCAGCTTGCTTGTGGGTGTGCCTCCGTGCTCAGAAGCAGCCGCGAGGCAGGCAGGACAGAGCGGGAAGTCTTCTGGGCACGCAGCATGCTGCTTCCCATGCCCGGGACAAACTGCGAGCAGGTGCCTCGCTTGCGCTTCCATCTGCCGAGACTTAGAGGCGGTCAAGAAAGAAGATTCTCGCAGTGTGTGCTGCTGTCCGCAAACAGCCTCCAAACAAAGCAGGGCGCTTAGGCAGGAGAAGTAAGCGCCCCAGGAGGGAATCTGCCTGCGAGGGAAGCTGTGCAGCACATCCCTTGTTCCGCTCGCCACTTCCCTCACTCTTAGGCAAAGCCCATCTCAGCTTGCATGTAGGCGTGCCTCCGTGCTCAGAAGGAGCCCTGAGGTAGGCAGGACAGTGTGGGATGTCTTCTGGGCACGCAGCATGCTGCTTCCCATGCCCGGGACAAACTGCGAGCAGGTGCCTCGCTTGCGCTTCCATCTGCCGAGACTTAGAGGCGGACAAGAAAGAAGCTTCCCGCAGTGTGTGCTGCTGTCCGCAAACAGCCTCCAAACAAAGCAGGGCGCTTAGGCAGGAGAAGTAAGCACCCCAGGAGGGAATCTGCCTGCGAGGGAAGCTGTGCAGCACATCCCTTGTTCTTCTCGCCACTTCCCTCACTCTTAGGCAAAGCCCATCTCAGCTTGCTTGTGGGTGTGCCTCCGTGCTCAGAAGCAGCCCCGAGGCAGGCAGGACAGTGCGAGAAGTACTCTGGGCACGCAGCATGCTGCTTCCCATGCCCGGGACAAACTGCGAGCAGGTGCCTCGCTTGCGCTTCCATCTGCCAAGACTTAGAGGCGGACAAGCAAGAAGCTTCCCGCTGTGTGTGCTGCTCTCCGCAAACAGCCTCCAAACAAAGCAGGGCACTAGGGCAAGAGAAATAAGCACACCAGGACGGAATCTGCCTGCGAGGGAAGCTGTGCAGCACATCCCTTGTTCCGCTCGCCATTTCCCTGACTCTTAGCCAAAGCCCATCTCAGCTTGCTTGTGGGTGTGCCTCCGTGCTCAGAAGCAGCCCCGAGGCAGGCAGGACAGTGCGAGAAGTACTCTGGGCACGCAGCATGCTGCTTCCCATGCCCGGGACAAACTGCGAGCAGGTGCCTCGCTTGCGCTTCCATCTGCCAAGACTTAGAGGCGGACAAGCAAGAAGCTTCCCGCTGTGTGTGCTGCTGTCCGCAAACAGCCTCCAAACAAAGCAGGGCGCTTAGGCAGGAGAAGTAAGCACCCCAGGAGGGAATCTGCCTGCGAGGGAAGCTGTGCAGCACATCCCTTGTTCTTCTCGCCACTTCCCTCACTCTTAGGCAAAGCCCATCTCAGCTTGCTTGTGGGTGTGCCTCCGTGCTCAGAAGCAGCCCCGAGGCAGGCAGGACAGTGCGAGAAGTACTCTGGGCACGCAGCATGCTGCTTCCCATGCCCGGGACAAACTGCGAGCAGGTGCCTCGCTTGCGCTTCCATCTGCCAAGACTTAGAGGCGGACAAGCAAGAAGCTTCCCGCTGTGTGTGCTGCTGTCCGCAAACAGCCTCCAAACAAAGCAGGGCGCCTAGGCAGGAGAAGTAAGCACCCCAGGAGGGAATCTGCCTGCGAGGGAAGCTGTGCAGCACATCCCTTGTTCTGCTCGCCACTTCCCTCACTCTTAGGCAAAGCCCATCTCAGCTTGCTTGTGGGTGTGCCTCCGTGCTCAGAAGCAGCCCCGAGGCAGGCAGGACAGTGCGAGAAGTACTCTGGGCACGCAGCATGCTGCTTCCCATGCCCGGGACAAACTGCGAGCAGGTGCCTCGCTTGCGCTTCCATCTGCCGAGACTTAGAGGCGGACAAGCAAGAAGCTTCCCGCTGTGTGTGCTGCTGTCCGCAAACAGCCTCCAAACAAAGCAGGGCGCCTAGGCAGGAGAAGTAAGCACCCCAGGAGGGAATCTGCCTGCGAGGGAAGCTGTGCAGCACATCCCTTACTGTGCTCGCCACTTCCCTCACTCTTAGGCAAAGCCCATCTCAGCTTGCTTGTGGGTGTGCCTCCGTGCTCAGAAGCAGCCGCGAGGCAGGCAGGACAGAGCGGGAAGTCTTCTGGGCACGCAGCATGCTGCTTCCCATGCCCGGGACAAACTGCGAGCAGGTGCCTCGCTTGCGCTTCCATCTGCCGAGACTTAGAGGCGGTCAAGAAAGAAGATTCTCGCAGTGTGTGCTGCTGTCCGCAAACAGCCTCCAAACAAAGCAGGGCGCTTAGGCAGGAGAAGTAAGCGCCCCAGGAGGGAATCTGCCTGCGAGGGAAGCTGTGCAGCACATCCCTTGTTCCGCTCGCCACTTCCCTCACTCTTAGGCAAAGCCCATCTCAGCTTGCATGTAGGCGTGCCTCCGTGCTCAGAAGGAGCCCTGAGGTAGGCAGGACAGTGTGGGATGTCTTCTGGGCACGCAGCATGCTGCTTCCCATGCCCGGGACAAACTGCGAGCAGGTGCCTCGCTTGCGCTTCCATCTGCCGAGACTTAGAGGCGGACAAGAAAGAAGCTTCCCGCAGTGTGTGCTGCTGTCCGCAAACAGCCTCCAAACAAAGCAGGGCGCTTAGGCAGGAGAAGTAAGCACCCCAGGAGGGAATCTGCCTGCGAGGGAAGCTGTGCAGCACATCCCTTGCTGTGCTCGCCACTTCCCTCACTCTTAGGCAAAGCCCATCTCAGCTGGCTTGTAGGTGTGCCTCCGTGCTCAGAAGTAGCCCAGAGGCAGGCAGGATACAGCGGGATGTCTTCTGGGCACGCAGCATGCTGCTTCCCATGCCCGGAACAAACTGCGAGCAGGTGCCTCGCTTGCGCTTCCATCTCCCGAGTCTTAGAGGCAGACAAGCAAGAAGCTTCCCGCTGTGTGTGCTGCTGTCCGCAAACAGCCTCCAAACAAAGCAGGGCGCTTAGGCAGGAGAAGTAAGCGCCCCAGGAGGGAATCTGCCTGCGAGGGAAGCTGTGCAGCACATCCCTTGCTGTGCTCGCCACTTCCCTCACTCTTAGGCAAAGCGCCTCTCAGCTTGCTGGTGGGTGTGCCTCCGTGCTCAGAAGCAGCCCCGAGGCAGGCAGGACAGTGCGGGATGTCTTCTGGGCACGCAGCATGCTGCTTCCCATGCCCGGGACAAACCGCGAGCAGGTGCTTCGCTTGCGCTTCCATCTGCCGAGACTTAGAGGCAGACAAGCAAGCAGCTTCCCGCTGTGTGTGCTGCTGTCCGCAAACAGCCTCCAAACAAAGCAGGGCACTAGGGCAAGAGAAATAAGCACACCAGTAGGGAATCTGCCTGCGAGGGAAGCTGTGCAGCACATCCCTTGTTCCGCTCGCCATTTCCCTGACTCTTAGGCAAAGCCCATCTCAGCTTGCTTGTGGGTGTGCCTCCGTGCTCAGAAGCAGCCCCGAGGCAGGCAGGACAGTGCGGGATGTCTTTTGGACACGCAGCATGCTGCTTCCCATGCCCGGGACAAACTGTGAGCAGGTGCCTCGCTTGCGCTTCCATCTGCCAAGACTTAGAGGCGGACAAGCAAGAAGCTTCCCGCTGTGTGTGCTGCTGTCCGCAAACAGCCTCCAAACAAAGCAGGGCGCTTAGGCAGGAGAAGTAAGCACCCCAGGAGGGAATCTGCCTGCGAGGGAAGCTGTGCAGCACATCCCTTGTTCTTCTCGCCACTTCCCTCACTCTTAGGCAAAGCCCATCTCAGCTTGCTTGTGGGTGTGCCTCCGTGCTCAGAAGCAGCCCCGAGGCAGGCAGGACAGTGCGAGAAGTACTCTGGGCACGCAGCATGCTGCTTCCCATGCCCGGGACAAACTGCGAGCAGGTGCCTCGCTTGCGCTTCCATCTGCCGAGACTTAGAGGCGGACAAGCAAGAAGCTTCCCGCTGTGTGTGCTGCTGTCCGCAAACAGCCTCCAAACAAAGCAGGGCGCCTAGGCAGGAGAAGTAAGCACCCCAGGAGGGAATCTGCCTGCGAGGGAAGCTGTGCAGCACATCCCTTACTGTGCTCGCCACTTCCCTCACTCTTAGGCAAAGCCCATCTCAGCTTGCTTGTAGGCATGCCTCCGTGCTCAGAAGCAGCCGCGAGGCAGGCAGGACAGAGCGGGAAGTCTTCTGGGCATGCAGCATGCTGCTTCCCATGCCCGGAACAAACTGCGAGCAGGTGCCTCCCTTGCGCTTCCATCTGCCGAGACTTAGAGGCAGACAAGCAAGCAGCTTCCCGCAGTGTGTGCTGCTGTCCGCAAACAGCCTCCAAACAAAGCAGGGCGCTTAGGCAGGAGAAGTAAGCGCGCCAGGAGGGAATCTGCCTGCGAGGGAAGCTGTGCAGCACATCCCTTGTTCCGCTCGCCATTTCCCTGACTCTTAGGCAAAGCCCATCTCAGCTTGCTTGTGGGTGTGCCTCCGTGCTCAGAAGCAGCCCCGAGGCAGGCAGGACAGTGCGGGATGTCTTCTGGGCACGCAGCATGCTGCTTCCCATGCCCGGGACAAACTGCGAGCAGGTGCCTCGCTTGCGCTTCCATCTGCCGAGACTTAGAGGCGGTCAAGAAAGAAGATTCTCGCAGTGTGTGCTGCTGTCCGCAAACAGCCTCCAAACAAAGCAGGGCGCTTAGGCAGGAGAAGTAAGCGCCCCAGGAGGGAATCTGCCTGCGAGGGAAGCTGTGCAGCACATCCCTTGCTGTGCTCGCCACTTCCCTCACTCTTAGGCAAAGCCCATCTCAGCTTGCATGTAGGCGTGCCTCCGTGCTCAGAAGCAGCCCTGAGGTAGGCAGGACAGTGTGGGATGTCTTCTGGGCACGCAGCATGCTGCTTCCCATGCCCGGGACAAACTGCGAGCAGGTGCCTCGCTTGCGCTTCCATCTGCCGAGACTTAGAGGCGGACAAGCAAGAAGCTTCCCGCTGTGTGTGCTGCTGTCCGCAAACAGCCTCCAAACAAAGCAGGGCGCTAAGGCAGGAGAACTAAGCGCCCCAGGAGGGAATCTGCCTGCGAGGGAAGATGTGCAGCACATCCCTTGCTGTGCTCGCCACTTCCTTCACTCTTAGGCAAAGCGCCTCTCAGCTTGCTGGTGGGTGTGCCTCCGTGCTCAGAAGCAGCCCCGAGGCAGGCAGGACAGTGCTGGATGTCTTCTGGGCACGCAGCATGCTGCTTCCCATGCCCGGAACAAACTGCGAGCAGGTGCCTCGCTTGTGCTTCTATCTGCCGAGACTTGGAGCTGGCCAGCGCGCAGCTTCCCGCAGTGTGTGCTGCTGTCCGCAAACAGCCTCCAAACAAAGCAGGGAGCTAAGGCAAGAGAAGTAAGCGCCCCAGGAGGGAATCTGCCTGCGAGGGAAGCTGTGCAGCACATCCCTTGTTCCGCTCGCCACTTCCCTCACTCTTAGGCAAAGCCCATCTCAGCTTGCTTGTAGGTGTGCCTCCGTGCTCAGAAGCAGCCCCGAGGCAGGCAGGACAGTGCTGGATGTCTTCTGGGCACGCAGCATGCTGCTTCCCATGCCCGGAACAAACTGCGAGCAGGTGCCTCGCTTGCGCTTCTATCTGCCGAGACTTGGAGCTGGCCAGCGCGCAGCTTCCCGCTGTGTGTGCTGCTGTCCGCAAACAGCCTCCAAACAAAGCAGGGCGCTAAGGCAAGAGAACTAAGCGCCCCAGGAGGGAATCTGCCTGCGAGGGAAGCTGTGCAGCACATCCCTTGTTCCGCTCGCCACTTCCCTCACTCTTAGGCAAAACCCATCTCAGCTTCTTATAGGTGTGCCTCCGTGCTCAGAAGCAGCCGTGAGGCAGGCAGGACAGAGCGGGAAGTCTTCTGGGCATGCAGCATGCTGCTTCCCATGCCCGGGACAAACTGCGAGCAGGTGCCTCGCTTGCGCTTCCATCTGCCGAGACTTAGAGGCAGACAAGCAAGCAGCTTCCCGCAGTGTGTGCTGCTGTCCGCAGACAGCCTCCAAACAAAGCAGGGCGCTTAGGCAGGAGAAGTAAGCGCCCCAGGAGGGAATCTGCCTGCGAGGGAAGCTGTGCAGCACATCCCTTGCTGTGCTCGCCACTTCCCTCACTCTTAGGCAAAGCCCATCTCAGCTGGCTTGTAGGCGTGCCTCCGTGCTCAGAAGCAGCCGCGAGGCAGGCAGGACAGAGCGGGAAGTCTTCTGGGCATGCAGCATGCTGCTTCCCATGCCCGGGACAAACTGCGAGCAGGTGCCTCGCTTGCGCTTCCATCTGCCGAGACTTAGAGGCAGACAAGCAAGAAGCTTCCCGCTGTGTGTGCTGCTGTCCGCAAACAGCCTCCAAACAAAGCAGGGCGCTTAGGCAGGAGAAGTAAGCGCCCCCGGGGGGACTCTGCCTGCGAGGGAAGCTGTGCAGCACATCCCTTGCTGTGCTCGCCACTTCCCTCACTCTTAGGGAAAGCCCATCTCAGCTGGCTTGTAGGCGTGCCTCCGTGCTCAGAAGCAGCCCCGAGGCAGGCAGGACAGTGTGGGATGTCTTCTGGGCACGCAGCATGCTGCTTCCCATGCCCGGGACAAACTGCGAGCAGGTGCCTCGCTTGCGCTTCTATCTGCCGAGACTTGGAGCTGGCCAGCGCGCAGCTTCCCGCAGTGTGTGCTGCTGTCCGCAAACAGCCTCCAAACAAAGCAGGGTGCTTTTACAGGAGAAGTAAGCGCGCCAGGAGGGAATCTGCCTGCGAGGGAAGCTGTGCAGCACATCCCTTGTTCTTCTCGCCACTTCCCTCACTCTTAGGCAAAGCCCATCTCAGCTTGCTTGTGGGTGTGCCTCCGTGCTCAGAAGCAGCCCCGAGGCAGGCAGGACAGTGCGAGAAGTACTCTGGGCACGCAGCATGCTGCTTCCCATGCCCGGGACAAACTGCGAGCAGGTGCCTCGCTTGCGCTTCCATCTGCCAAGACTTAGAGGCGGACAAGCAAGAAGCTTCCCGCTGTGTGTGCTGCTCTCCGCAAACAGCCTCCAAACAAAGCAGGGCACTAGGGCAAGAGAAATAAGCACACCAGGACGGAATCTGCCTGCGAGGGAAGCTGTGCAGCACATCCCTTGTTCCGCTCGCCATTTCCCTGACTCTTAGCCAAAGCCCATCTCAGCTTGCTTGTGGGTGTGCCTCCGTGCTCAGAAGCAGCCCCGAGGCAGGCAGGACAGTGCGAGAAGTACTCTGGGCACGCAGCATGCTGC
Organism: Rhea pennata; assembly: GCF_028389875.1. Taxonomy (NCBI): domain Eukaryota; kingdom Metazoa; phylum Chordata; class Aves; order Rheiformes; family Rheidae; genus Rhea; species Rhea pennata. The sequence goes on along the minus strand of NW_026907685.1, from coordinate 911,453 downwards.
TTCCCATGCCCGGGACAAACTGCGAGCAGGTGCCTCGCTTGCGCTTCCATCTGCCAAGACTTAGAGGCGGACAAGCAAGAAGCTTCCCGCTGTGTGTGCTGCTGTCCGCAAACAGCCTCCAAACAAAGCAGGGCGCTTAGGCAGGAGAAGTAAGCACCCCAGGAGGGAATCTGCCTGCGAGGGAAGCTGTGCAGCACATCCCTTGTTCTTCTCGCCACTTCCCTCACTCTTAGGCAAAGCCCATCTCAGCTTGCTTGTGGGTGTGCCTCCGTGCTCAGAAGCAGCCCCGAGGCAGGCAGGACAGTGCGAGAAGTACTCTGGGCACGCAGCATGCTGCTTCCCATGCCCGGGACAAACTGCGAGCAGGTGCCTCGCTTGCGCTTCCATCTGCCAAGACTTAGAGGCGGACAAGCAAGAAGCTTCCCGCTGTGTGTGCTGCTGTCCGCAAACAGCCTCCAAACAAAGCAGGGCGCCTAGGCAGGAGAAGTAAGCACCCCAGGAGGGAATCTGCCTGCGAGGGAAGCTGTGCAGCACATCCCTTGTTCTGCTCGCCACTTCCCTCACTCTTAGGCAAAGCCCATCTCAGCTTGCTTGTGGGTGTGCCTCCGTGCTCAGAAGCAGCCCCGAGGCAGGCAGGACAGTGCGAGAAGTACTCTGGGCACGCAGCATGCTGCTTCCCATGCCCGGGACAAACTGCGAGCAGGTGCCTCGCTTGCGCTTCCATCTGCCGAGACTTAGAGGCGGACAAGCAAGAAGCTTCCCGCTGTGTGTGCTGCTGTCCGCAAACAGCCTCCAAACAAAGCAGGGCGCCTAGGCAGGAGAAGTAAGCACCCCAGGAGGGAATCTGCCTGCGAGGGAAGCTGTGCAGCACATCCCTTACTGTGCTCGCCACTTCCCTCACTCTTAGGCAAAGCCCATCTCAGCTTGCTTGTGGGTGTGCCTCCGTGCTCAGAAGCAGCCGCGAGGCAGGCAGGACAGAGCGGGAAGTCTTCTGGGCACGCAGCATGCTGCTTCCCATGCCCGGGACAAACTGCGAGCAGGTGCCTCGCTTGCGCTTCCATCTGCCGAGACTTAGAGGCGGTCAAGAAAGAAGATTCTCGCAGTGTGTGCTGCTGTCCGCAAACAGCCTCCAAACAAAGCAGGGCGCTTAGGCAGGAGAAGTAAGCGCCCCAGGAGGGAATCTGCCTGCGAGGTAAGCTGTGCAGCACATCCCTTGTTCCGCTCGCCACTTCCCTCACTCTTAGGCAAAGCCCATCTCAGCTTGCATGTAGGCGTGCCTCCGTGCTCAGAAGGAGCCCTGAGGTAGGCAGGACAGTGTGGGATGTCTTCTGGGCACGCAGCATGCTGCTTCCCATGCCCGGGACAAACTGCGAGCAGGTGCCTCGCTTGCGCTTCCATCTGCCGAGACTTAGAGGCGGACAAGAAAGAAGCTTCCCGCAGTGTGTGCTGCTGTCCGCAAACAGCCTCCAAACAAAGCAGGGCGCTTAGGCAGGAGAAGTAAGCACCCCAGGAGGGAATCTGCCTGCGAGGGAAGCTGTGCAGCACATCCCTTGCTGTGCTCGCCACTTCCCTCACTCTTAGGCAAAGCCCATCTCAGCTGGCTTGTAGGTGTGCCTCCGTGCTCAGAAGTAGCCCAGAGGCAGGCAGGATACAGCGGGATGTCTTCTGGGCACGCAGCATGCTGCTTCCCATGCCCGGAACAAACTGCGAGCAGGTGCCTCGCTTGCGCTTCCATCTCCCGAGTCTTAGAGGCAGACAAGCAAGAAGCTTCCCGCTGTGTGTGCTGCTGTCCGCAAACAGCCTCCAAACAAAGCAGGGCGCTTAGGCAGGAGAAGTAAGCGCCCCAGGAGGGAATCTGCCTGCGAGGGAAGCTGTGCAGCACATCCCTTGCTGTGCTCGCCACTTCCCTCACTCTTAGGCAAAGCGCCTCTCAGCTTGCTGGTGGGTGTGCCTCCGTGCTCAGAAGCAGCCCCGAGGCAGGCAGGACAGTGCGGGATGTCTTCTGGGCACGCAGCATGCTGCTTCCCATGCCCGGGACAAACCGCGAGCAGGTGCTTCGCTTGCGCTTCCATCTGCCGAGACTTAGAGGCAGACAAGCAAGCAGCTTCCCGCTGTGTGTGCTGCTGTCCGCAAACAGCCTCCAAACAAAGCAGGGCACTAGGGCAAGAGAAATAAGCACACCAGTAGGGAATCTGCCTGCGAGGGAAGCTGTGCAGCACATCCCTTGTTCCGCTCGCCATTTCCCTGACTCTTAGGCAAAGCCCATCTCAGCTTGCTTGTGGGTGTGCCTCCGTGCTCAGAAGCAGCCCCGAGGCAGGCAGGACAGTGCGGGATGTCTTTTGGACACGCAGCATGCTGCTTCCCATGCCCGGGACAAACTGTGAGCAGGTGCCTCGCTTGCGCTTCCATCTGCCAAGACTTAGAGGCGGACAAGCAAGAAGCTTCCCGCTGTGTGTGCTGCTGTCCGCAAACAGCCTCCAAACAAAGCAGGGCGCTTAGGCAGGAGAAGTAAGCACCCCAGGAGGGAATCTGCCTGCGAGGGAAGCTGTGCAGCACATCCCTTGTTCTTCTCGCCACTTCCCTCACTCTTAGGCAAAGCCCATCTCAGCTTGCTTGTGGGTGTGCCTCCGTGCTCAGAAGCAGCCCCGAGGCAGGCAGGACAGTGCGAGAAGTACTCTGGGCACGCAGCATGCTGCTTCCCATGCCCGGGACAAACTGCGAGCAGGTGCCTCGCTTGCGCTTCCATCTGCCGAGACTTAGAGGCGGACAAGCAAGAAGCTTCCCGCTGTGTGTGCTGCTGTCCGCAAACAGCCTCCAAACAAAGCAGGGCGCCTAGGCAGGAGAAGTAAGCACCCCAGGAGGGAATCTGCCTGCGAGGGAAGCTGTGCAGCACATCCCTTACTGTGCTCGCCACTTCCCTCACTCTTAGGCAAAGCCCATCTCAGCTTGCTTGTAGGCATGCCTCCGTGCTCAGAAGCAGCCGCGAGGCAGGCAGGACAGAGCGGGAAGTCTTCTGGGCATGCAGCATGCTGCTTCCCATGCCCGGAACAAACTGCGAGCAGGTGCCTCCCTTGCGCTTCCATCTGCCGAGACTTAGAGGCAGACAAGCAAGCAGCTTCCCGCAGTGTGTGCTGCTGTCCGCAAACAGCCTCCAAACAAAGCAGGGCGCTTAGGCAGGAGAAGTAAGCGTGCCAGGAGGGAATCTGCCTGCGAGGGAAGCTGTGCAGCACATCCCTTGTTCCGCTCGCCATTTCCCTGACTCTTAGGCAAAGCCCATCTCAGCTTGCTTGTGGGTGTGCCTCCGTGCTCAGAAGCAGCCCCGAGGCAGGCAGGATAGTGCGGGATGTCTTCTGGGCACGCAGCATGCTGCTTCCCATGCCCGGGACAAACTGCGAGCAGGTGCCTCGCTTGCGCTTCCATCTGCCGAGACTTAGAGGCGGTCAAGAAAGAAGATTCTCGCAGTGTGTGCTGCTGTCCGCAAACAGCCTCCATACAAAGCAGGGCGCTTAGGCAGGAGAAGTAAGCACCCCAGGAGGGAATCTGCCTGCGAGGGAAGCTGTGCAGCACATCCCTTGCTGTGCTCGCCACTTCCCTCACTCTTAGGCAAAGCCCATCTCAGCTTGCATGTAGGCGTGCCTCCGTGCTCAGAAGCAGCCCTGAGGTAGGCAGGACAGTGTGGGATGTCTTCTGGGCACGCAGCATGCTGCTTCCCATGCCCGGGACAAACTGCGAGCAGGTGCCTCGCTTGCGCTTCCATCTGCCGAGACTTAGAGGCGGACAAGCAAGAAGCTTCCCGCTGTGTGTGCTGCTGTCCGCAAACAGCCTCCAAACAAAGCAGGGCGCTAAGGCAGGAGAACTAAGCGCCCCAGGAGGGAATCTGCCTGCGAGGGAAGATGTGCAGCACATCCCTTGCTGTGCTCGCCACTTCCTTCACTCTTAGGCAAAGCGCCTCTCAGCTTGCTGGTGGGTGTGCCTCCGTGCTCAGAAGCAGCCCCGAGGCAGGCAGGACAGTGCGGGATGTCTTCTGGGCACGCAGCATGCTGCTTCCCATGCCCGGGACAAACTGCGAGCAAGTGCCTCACTTGCGCTTCTATCTACTGAGACTTGGAGCTGGCCAGCGCGCAGCTTCCCGCTGTGTGTGCTGCTGTCCGCAAACAGCCTCCAAACAAAGCAGGGCGCTTAGGCAAGAGAAGTAAGCGCCCCAGGAGGGAATCTGCCTGCGAGGGAAGCTGTGCAGCACATCCCTTGTTCCGCTCGCCATTTCCCTGACTCTTAGGCAAAGCGCCTCTCAGCTTGCTGGTGGGTGTGCCTCCGTGCTCAGAAGCAGCCCCGAGGCAGGCAGGACAGTGCGGGATGTCTTCTGGGCACGCAGCATGCTGCTTCCCATGCCCGGGACAAACTGCGAGCAGGTGCCTCGCTTGTGCTTCTATCTGCCGAGACTTGGAGCTGGCCAGCGCGCAGCTTCCCGCAGTGTGTGCTGCTGTCCGCAAACAGCCTCCAAACAAAGCAGGGCGCTAAGGCAAGAGAAGTAAGCGCCCCAGGAGGGAATCTGCCTGCGAGGGAAGCTGTGCAGCACATCCCTTGCTGTGCTCGCCACTTCCCTCACTCTTAGGCAAAGCGCCTCTCAGCTTGCTGGTGGGTGTGCCTCCGTGCTCAGAAGCAGCCCCGAGGCAGGCAGGACAGTGCGGGATGTCTTCTGGGCACGCAGCATGCTGCTTCCCATGCCCGGAACAAACTGCGAGCAGGTGCCTCGCTTGCGCTTCCATCTGCCGAGACTTAGAGGCAGACAAGCAAGAAGATTACCGCAGTGTGTGCTGCTGTCCGCAAACAGCCTCTAAACAAAGCAAGGCGCTTAGGCAGGAGAAGTAAGCGCCCCAGGAGGGAATCTGCCTGCGAGGGAAGCTGTGCAGCACATCCCTTGCTGCGCTCGCCACTTCCCTCACTCTTAGGGAAAGCCCATCTCAGCTGGCTTGTAGAAGTGCCTCCGTGCTCAGAAGCAGCCCCGTGGCAGGCAGGACAGTGCGAGAAGTACTCTGGGCACGCAGCATGCTGCTTCCCATGCCCGGGACAAACCGCGAGCAGGTGCTTCGCTTGCGCTTCTATCTGCCGAGACTTGGAGCTGGCCAGCGTGCAGCTTCCAGCAGTGTGTGCTGCTGTCCGCAAACAGCCTCCAAACAAAGCAGGGCACTAGGGCAAGAGAAATAAGCACACCAGTAGGGAATCTGCCTGCGAGGGAAGCTGTGCAGCACATCCCTTGTTCCGCTCGCCATTTCCCTGACTCTTAGGCAAAGCCCATCTCATCTTGCTTGTGGGTGTGCCTCCGTGCTCAGAAGCAGCCCCGAGGCAGGCAGGACAGTGCGGGATATCTTTTGGACACGCAGCATGCTGCTTCCGATGCCTGGAACAAACTGCGAGCAGGTGCCTCGCTTGCGCTTCCATCTGCCGAGTCTTAGAGGCGGACAAGCAAGAAGCTTCCCGCAGTGTGTGCTGCTGTCCGCAAACAGCCTCCAAACAAAGCAGGGCGCTAAGACAAGAGAACTAAGCGCCCCAGGAGGGAATCTGCCTGTGAGGGAAGCTGTGCAGCACATCCCTTACTGTGCTCGCCACTTCCCTCACTCTTAGGCAAAGCCCATCTAGGCTGGCTTGTAGGCATGCCTCCGTGCTCAGAAGCAGCCCCGAGGCAGGCAGGACAGTGCTGGATGTCTTCTGGGCACGCAGCATGCTGCTTCCCATGCCCGGAACAAACTGCGAGCAGGTGCCTCGCTTGCGCTTCTATCTGCCGAGACTTGGAGCTGGCCAGCGCGCAGCTTCCCGCTGTGTGTGCTGCTGTCCGCAAACAGCCTCCAAACAAAGCAGGGCGCTAAGGCAAGAGAACTAAGCGCCCCAGGAGGGAATCTGCCTGCGAGGGAAGCTGTGCAGCACATCCCTTGTTCCGCTCGCCACTTCCCTCACTCTTAGGCAAAACCCATCTCAGCTTCTTATAGGTGTGCCTCCGTGCTCAGAAGCAGCCGTGAGGCAGGCAGGACAGAGCGGGAAGTCTTCTGGGCATGCAGCATGCTGCTTCCCATGCCCGGGACAAACTGCGAGCAGGTGCCTCGCTTGCGCTTCCATCTGCCGAGACTTAGAGGCAGACAAGCAAGCAGCTTCCCGCAGTGTGTGCTGCTGTCCGCAGACAGCCTCCAAACAAAGCAGGGCGCTTAGGCAGGAGAAGTAAGCGCCCCAGGAGGGAATCTGCCTGCGAGGGAAGCTGTGCAGCACATCCCTTGCTGTGCTCGCCACTTCCCTCACTCTTAGGCAAAGCCCATCTCAGCTGGCTTGTAGGCGTGCCTCCGTGCTCAGAAGCAGCCGCGAGGCAGGCAGGACAGAGCGGGAAGTCTTCTGGGCATGCAGCATGCTGCTTCCCATGCCCGGGACAAACTGCGAGCAGGTGCCTCGCTTGCGCTTCCATCTGCCGAGACTTAGAGGCAGACAAGAAAGAAGATTCCCGCTGTGTGTGCTGCTGTCCGCAAACAGCCTCCAAACAAAGCAGGGCGCTAAGGCAAGAGAACTAAGCGCCCCAGGAGGGAATCTGCCTGCGAGGGAAGCTGTGCAGCACATCCCTTGCTGTGCTCGCCACTTCCCTCACTCTTAGGCAAAGCCCATCTCAGGTTGCTTGTAGGCGTGCCTCCGTGCTCAGAAGCAGCCCCGAGGCAGGCAGGACAGAGCGGGAAGTCTTCTGGGCATGCAGCATGCTGCTTCCCATGCCCGGGACAAACTGCGAGCAGGTGCCTCGCTTGTGCTTCTATCTGCCGAGATTTGGAGCTGGCCAGCGCGCAGCTTCCCGCAGTGTGTGCTGCTGTCCGAAAACAGCCTCCAAACAAAGCAGGGCGCTTAGGCAGGAGAAGTAAGCACCCCAGGAGGGAATCTGCCTGCGAGGGAAGCTGTGCAGCACATCCCTTGCTGTGCTCGCCACTTCCCTGACTCTTAGGCAAAGCCCATCTCAGCTGGCTTGTAGGCGTGCCTCCGTGCTCAGAAGCAGCCCCGAGGCAGGCAGGACAGTGCGGGATGTCTTCTGGGCACGCAGCATGCTGCTTCCCATGCCCGGGACAAACTGCGAGCAGGTGCGTCGCTTACGCTTCCATCTGCCGAGACTTAGAGGCAGACAAGCAAGCAGCTTCCCGCAGTGTGTGCTGCTGTCCGCAAACAGCCTCTAAACAAAGCAGGGCACTTAGGCAGGAGAAGTAAGCGCCCCAGGAGGGAATCTGCCTGCGAGGGAAGCTGTGCAGCACATCCCTTGCTGTGCTCGCCACTTCCCTCACTCTTAGGCAAAGCCCATCTCAGCTTGCTGGTGGGTGTGCCTCCGTGCTCAGAAGCAGCCCCGAGGCAGGCAGGACAGTGCGGGATGTGTTCTGGGCACGCAGCATGCTGCTTCCCATGCCCTGAACAAACTGCGAGCAGGTGCCTCGGTTGCGCTTCTATCTGCCGAGACTTGGAGCTGGCCAGCGCGCAGCTTCCCGCAGTGTGTGCTGCTGTCCGCAAACAGCCTCCAAACAAAGCAGGGTGCTTTTACAGGAGAAGTAAGCGCGCCAGGAGGGAATCTGCCTGCGAGGGAAGCTGTGCAGCACATCCCTTGCTGTGCTCGCCACTTCCCTCACTCTTAGGCAAAGCGCCTCTCAGCTTGCTGGTGGGTGTGCCTCCGTGCTCAGAAGCAGCCCCGAGGCAGGCAGGACAGTGCGGGATGTCTTCTGGGCACGCAGCATGCTGCTTCCCATGCCCGGGACAAACTGCGAGCAGGTGCCTCACTTGCGCTTCTATCTGCCGAGACTTAGAGGCGGACAAGAAAGAAGCTTCCCGCAGTGTGTGCTGCTGTCCGCAGACAGCCTCCAAACAAAGCAGGGAGCTAAGGCAAGAGAAGTAAGCGCCCCAGGAGGGAATCTGCCTGCGAGGGAAGCTGTGCAGCACATCCCTTGTTCCGCTCGCCACTTCCCTGACTCTTAGGCAAAGCCCATCTCAGCTTGCTTGTAGGTGTGCCTCCGTGCTCAGAAGCAGCCCCGAGGCAGGCAGGACAGTGCGGGAAGTCTTCTGGGCATGCAGCATGCTGCTTCCCATGCCCGGGACAAACTGCGAGCAGGTGCCTCGCTTGCGCTTCCATCTGCCGAGACTTAGAGGCGGACAAGAAAGAAGATTCCCGCTGTGTGTGCTGCTGTCCGCAAACAGCCTCCAAACAAAGCAGGGCGCTAAGGCAAGAGAACTAAGCGCCCCAGGAGGGAATCTGCCTGCGAGGGAAGCTGTGCAGCACATCCCTTGCTGTGCTCGCCACTTCCCTGACTCTTAGGCAAAGCGCATCTCAGCTGGCTTGTAGGCGTCCCTCCGTGCTCAGAAGCAGCCCCGAGGCAGGCAGGACAGTGCTGGATGTCTTCTGGGCACGCAGCATGCTGCTTCCCATGCCCGGAACAAACTGCGAGCAGGTGCCTCGCTTGCGCTTCTATCTGCCGAGACTTGGAGCTGGCCAGCGCGCAGCTTCCCGAAGTGTGTGCTGCTGTCCGCAGACAGCCTCCAAACAAAGCAGGGCGCTAAGGCAAGAGAAGTAAGCGCGCCAGGAGGGAATCTGCCTGCGAGGGAAGCTGTGCAGCACATCCCTTACTGTGCTCGCCACTTCCCTCACTCTTAGGCAAAGCCCATCTCAGCTTGCTTGTAGGTGTGCCTCCGTGCTCAGAAGCAGCCGCGAGGCAGGCAGGACAGAGCGGGAAGTCTTCTGGGCATGCAGCATGCTGCTTCCCATGCCCGGGACAAACTGCGAGCAGGTGCCTCGCTTGCGCTTCCATCTGCCGAGACTTAGAGGCAGACAAGCAAGCAGCTTCCCGCAGTGTGTGCTGCTGTCCAAAACAGCCTCCAAACAAAGCAGGGCGCTTAGGCAGGAGAAGTAAGCGCCCCAGGAGGGAATCTGCCTGCGAGGGAAGCTGTGCAGCACATCCCTTGCTGTGCTCGCCACTTCCCTCACTCTTAGGCAAAGCCCATCTCAGGTTGCTTGTAGGCGTGCCTCCGTGCTCAGAAGCAGCCCCGAGGCAGGCAGGACAGAGCGGGAAGTCTTCTGGGCATGCAGCATGCTGCTTCCCATGCCCGGGACAAACTGCGAGCAGGTGCCTCCCTTGCGCTTCCATCTGCCGAGACTTAGAGGCAGACAAGCAAGAAGCTTCCCGCAGTGTGTGCTGCTGTCCGCAAACAGCCTCCAAACAAAGCAGGGCGCTTAGGCAGGAGAAGTAAGCGCCCCCTGGGGGACTCTGCCTGCGAGGGAAGCTGTGCAGCACATCCCTTGCTGCGCTCGCCACTTCCCTCACTCTTAGGCAAAGCCCATCTCAGCTGGCTTGTAGGCGTGCCTCCGTGCTCAGAAGCAGCCCCGAGGCAGGCAGGACAGTGCGGGATGTCTTCTGGGCACACAGCATGCTGCTTCCCATGCCCGGAACAAACTGCGAGCAGGTGCCTCGCTTGCGCTTCCATCTGCCGAGACTTAGAGGCAGACAAGCAAGCAGCTTCCCGCAGTGTGTGCTGCTGTCCGCAAACAGCCTCCAAACAAAGCAGGGCACTAGGGCAAGAGAAATAAGCACACCAGGAGAGAATCTGCCTGCGAGGGAAGCTGTGCAGCACATCCCTTGTTCCGCTCGCCATTTCCCTGACTCTTAGGCAAAGCGCCTCTCAGCTTGCTGGTGGGTGTGCCTCCGTGCTCAGAAGCAGCCCCGAGGCAGGCAGGACAGTGCGGGATGTCTTCTGGGCACGCAGCATGCTGCTTCCCATGCCCGGGACAAACTGCGAGCAGGTGCCTCGCTTGTGCTTCTATCTGCCGAGACTTGGAGCTGGCCAGCGCGCAGCTTCCCGCAGTGTGTGCTGCTGTCCGCAAACAGCCTCCAAACAAAGCAGGGCGCTTAGGCAGGAGAAGTAAGCACCCCAGGAGGGAATCTGCCTGCGAGGGAAGCTGTGCAGCACATCCCTTGCTGTGCTTGCCACTTCCCTCACTCTTAGGCAAAGCCCATTTCAGCTGGCTTGTAGGCGTGCCTCCGTGCTCAGAAGCAGCCCCGAGGCAGGCAGGACAGTGCGGGATGTCTTCTGGGCACGCAGCATGCTGCTTCCCATGCCCGGGACAAACTGCGAGCAGGTGCCTCGCTTGCGCTTCCATCTGCCGAGACTTAGAGGCAGACAAGCAAGAAGCTTCCCGCAGTGTGTGCTGCTGTCCGCAGACAGCCTCCAAACAAAGCAGGGAGCTAAGGCAAGAGAAGTAAGCGCCCCAGGAGGGAATCTGCCTGCGAGGGAAGCTGTGCAGCACATCCCTTACTGTGCTCGCCACTTCCCTGACTCTTAGGCAAAGCCCATCTCATCTTGCTTGTGGGTGTGCCTCCGTGCTCAGAAGCAGCCCCGAGGCAGGCAGGACAGTGCGGGATATCTTTTGGACACGCAGCATGCTGCTTCCGATGCCTGGAACAAACTGCGAGCAGGTGCCTCGCTTGCGCTTCCATCTGCCGAGTCTTAGAGGCGGACAAGCAAGAAGCTTCCCGCAGTGTGTGCTGCTGTCCGCAAACAGCCTCCAAACAAAGCAGGGCGCTAAGACAAGAGAACTAAGCGCCCCAGGAGGGAATCTGCCTGTGAGGGAAGCTGTGCAGCACATCCCTTACTGTGCTCGCCACTTCCCTCACTCTTAGGCAAAGCCCATCTAGGCTGGCTTGTAGGCATGCCTCCGTGCTCAGAAGCAGCCCCGAGGCAGGCAGGACAGTGCTGGATGTCTTCTGGGCACGCAGCATGCTGCTTCCCATGCCCGGAACAAACTGCGAGCAGGTGCCTCGCTTGCGCTTCTATCTGCCGAGACTTGGAGCTGGCCAGCGCGCAGCTTCCCGCTGTGTGTGCTGCTGTCCGCAAACAGCCTCCAAACAAAGCAGGGCGCTAAGGCAAGAGAACTAAGCGCCCCAGGAGGGAATCTGCCTGCGAGGGAAGCTGTGCAGCACATCCCTTGTTCCGCTCGCCACTTCCCTCACTCTTAGGCAAAACCCATCTCAGCTTCTTATAGGTGTGCCTCCGTGCTCAGAAGCAGCCGTGAGGCAGGCAGGACAGAGCGGGAAGTCTTCTGGGCATGCAGCATGCTGCTTCCCATGCCCGGGACAAACTGCGAGCAGGTGCCTCGCTTGCGCTTCCATCTGCCGAGACTTAGAGGCAGACAAGCAAGCAGCTTCCCGCAGTGTGTGCTGCTGTCCGCAGACAGCCTCCAAACAAAGCAGGGCGCTTAGGCAGGAGAAGTAAGCGCCCCAGGAGGGAATCTGCCTGCGAGGGAAGCTGTGCAGCACATCCCTTGCTGTGCTCGCCACTTCCCTCACTCTTAGGCAAAGCCCATCTCAGCTGGCTTGTAGGCGTGCCTCCGTGCTCAGAAGCAGCCGCGAGGCAGGCAGGACAGAGCGGGAAGTCTTCTGGGCATGCAGCATGCTGCTTCCCATGCCCGGGACAAACTGCGAGCAGGTGCCTCGCTTGCGCTTCCATCTGCCGAGACTTAGAGGCAGACAAGAAAGAAGATTCCCGCTGTGTGTGCTGCTGTCCGCAAACAGCCTCCAAACAAAGCAGGGCGCTAAGGCAAGAGAACTAAGCGCCCCAGGAGGGAATCTGCCTGCGAGGGAAGCTGTGCAGCACATCCCTTGCTGTGCTCGCCACTTCCCTCACTCTTAGGCAAAGCCCATCTCAGGTTGCTTGTAGGCGTGCCTCCGTGCTCAGAAGCAGCCCCGAGGCAGGCAGGACAGAGCGGGAAGTCTTCTGGGCATGCAGCATGCTGCTTCCCATGCCCGGGACAAACTGCGAGCAGGTGCCTCGCTTGTGCTTCTATCTGCCGAGATTTGGAGCTGGCCAGCGCGCAGCTTCCCGCAGTGTGTGCTGCTGTCCGCAAACAGCCTCCAAACAAAGCAGGGCGCTTAGGCAGGAGAAGTAAGCACCCCAGGAGGGAATCTGCCTGCGAGGGAAGCTGTGCAGCACATCCCTTGCTGTGCTCGCCACTTCCCTGACTCTTAGGCAAAGCCCATCTCAGCTGGCTTGTAGGCGTGCCTCCGTGCTCAGAAGCAGCCCCGAGGCAGGCAGGACAGTGCGGGATGTCTTCTGGGCACGCAGCATGCTGCTTCCCATGCCCGGGACAAACTGCGAGCAGGTGCGTCGCTTACGCTTCCATCTGCCGAGACTTAGAGGCAGACAAGCAAGCAGCTTCCCGCAGTGTGTGCTGCTGTCCGCAAACAGCCTCTAAACAAAGCAGGGCACTTAGGCAGGAGAAGTAAGCGCCCCAGGAGGGAATCTGCCTGCGAGGGAAGCTGTGCAGCACATCCCTTGCTGTGCTCGCCACTTCCCTCACTCTTAGGCAAAGCCCATCTCAGCTTGCTGGTGGGTGTGCCTCCGTGCTCAGAAGCAGCCCCGAGGCAGGCAGGACAGTGCGGGATGTGTTCTGGGCACGCAGCATGCTGCTTCCCATGCCCTGAACAAACTGCGAGCAGGTGCCTCGGTTGCGCTTCTATCTGCCGAGACTTGGAGCTGGCCAGCGCGCAGCTTCCCGCAGTGTGTGCTGCTGTCCGCAAACAGCCTCCAAACAAAGCAGGGTGCTTTTACAGGAGAAGTAAGCGCGCCAGGAGGGAATCTGCCTGCGAGGGAAGCTGTGCAGCACATCCCTTGCTGTGCTCGCCACTTCCCTCACTCTTAGGCAAAGCGCCTCTCAGCTTGCTGGTGGGTGTGCCTCCGTGCTCAGAAGCAGCCCCGAGGCAGGCAGGACAGTGCGGGATGTCTTCTGGGCACGCAGCATGCTGCTTCCCATGCCCGGGACAAACTGCGAGCAGGTGCCTCACTTGCGCTTCTATCTGCCGAGACTTAGAGGCGGACAAGAAAGAAGCTTCCCGCAGTGTGTGCTGCTGTCCGCAGACAGCCTCCAAACAAAGCAGGGAGCTAAGGCAAGAGAAGTAAGCGCCCCAGGAGGGAATCTGCCTGCGAGGGAAGCTGTGCAGCACATCCCTTGTTCCGCTCGCCACTTCCCTGACTCTTAGGCAAAGCCCATCTCAGCTTGCTTGTAGGTGTGCCTCCGTGCTCAGAAGCAGCCCCGAGGCAGGCAGGACAGTGCGGGAAGTCTTCTGGGCATGCAGCATGCTGCTTCCCATGCCCGGGACAAACTGCGAGCAGGTGCCTCGCTTGCGCTTCTATCTGCCGAGACTTGGAGCTGGCCAGCGCGCAGCTTCCCGAAGTGTGTGCTGCTGTCCGCAGACAGCCTCCAAACAAAGCAGGGCGCTAAGGCAAGAGAAGTAAGCGCGCCAGGAGGGAATCTGCCTGCGAGGGAAGCTGTGCAGCACATCCCTTACTGTGCTCGCCACTTCCCTCACTCTTAGGCAAAGCCCATCTCAGCTTGCTTGTAGGTGTGCCTCCGTGCTCAGAAGCAGCCGCGAGGCAGGCAGGACAGAGCGGGAAGTCTTCTGGGCATGCAGCATGCTGCTTCCCATGCCCGGGACAAACTGCGAGCAGGTGCCTCGCTTGCGCTTCCATCTGCCGAGACTTAGAGGCAGACAAGCAAGCAGCTTCCCGCAGTGTGTGCTGCTGTCCAAAACAGCCTCCAAACAAAGCAGGGCGCTTAGGCAGGAGAAGTAAGCGCCCCAGGAGGGAATCTGCCTGCGAGGGAAGCTGTGCAGCACATCCCTTGCTGTGCTCGCCACTTCCCTCACTCTTAGGCAAAGCCCATCTCAGGTTGCTTGTAGGCGTGCCTCCGTGCTCAGAAGCAGCCCCGAGGCAGGCAGGACAGAGCGGGAAGTCTTCTGGGCATGCAGCATGCTGCTTCCCATGCCCGGGACAAACTGCGAGCAGGTGCCTCCCTTGCGCTTCCATCTGCCGAGACTTAGAGGCAGACAAGCAAGAAGCTTCCCGCAGTGTGTGCTGCTGTCCGCAAACAGCCTCCAAACAAAGCAGGGCGCTTAGGCAGGAGAAGTAAGCGCCCCCTGGGGGACTCTGCCTGCGAGGGAAGCTGTGCAGCACATCCCTTGCTGCGCTCGCCACTTCCCTCACTCTTAGGCAAAGCCCATCTCAGCTGGCTTGTAGGCGTGCCTCCGTGCTCAGAAGCAGCCCCGAGGCAGGCAGGACAGTGCGGGATGTCTTCTGGGCACACAGCATGCTGCTTCCCATGCCCGGAACAAACTGCGAGCAGGTGCCTCGCTTGCGCTTCCATCTGCCGAGACTTAGAGGCAGACAAGCAAGCAGCTTCCCGCAGTGTGTGCTGCTGTCCGCAAACAGCCTCCAAACAAAGCAGGGCACTAGGGCAAGAGAAATAAGCACACAAGAGAATCTGCCTGCGAGGGAAGCTGTGCAGCACATCCCTTGTTCCGCTCGCCATTTCCCTGACTCTTAGGCAAAGCGCCTCTCAGCTTGCTGGTGGGTGTGCCTCCGTGCTCAGAAGCAGCCCCGAGGCAGGCAGGACAGTGCGGGATGTCTTCTGGGCACGCAGCATGCTGCTTCCCATGCCCGGGACAAACTGCGAGCAGGTGCCTCGCTTGCGCTTCCATCTGCCGAGACTTAGAGGCAGACAAGCAAGAAGCTTCCCGCAGTGTGTGCTGCTGTCCGCAAACAGCCTCTAAACAAAGCAGGGCGCTTAGGCAGGAGAAGTAAGCGCCCCAGGAGGGAATCTGCCTGCGAGGGAAGCTGTGCAGCACATCCCTTGCTGCGCTCGCCACTTCCCTCACTCTTAGGGAAAGCCCATCTCAGCTGGCTTGTAGAAGTGCCTCCGTGCTCAGAAGCAGCCCCGTGGCAGGCAGGACAGTGCGAGAAGTACTCTGGGCACGCAGCATGCTGCTTCCCATGCCCGGGACAAACCGCGAGCAGGTGCTTCGCTTGCGCTTCTATCTGCCGAGACTTGGAGCTGGCCAGCGCGCAGCTTCCAGCAGTGTGTGCTGCTGTCCGCAAACAGCCTCCAAACAAAGCAGGGCACTAGGGCAAGAGAAATAAGCACACCAGTAGGGAATCTGCCTGCGAGGGAAGCTGTGCAGCACATCCCTTGTTCCGCTCGCCATTTCCCTGACTCTTAGGCAAAGCCCATCTCATCTTGCTTGTGGGTGTGCCTCCGTGCTCAGAAGCAGCCCCGAGGCAGGCAGGACAGTGCGGGATATCTTTTGGACACGCAGCATGCTGCTTCCGATGCCTGGAACAAACTGCGAGCAGGTGCCTCGCTTGCGCTTCCATCTGCCGAGTCTTAGAGGCGGACAAGCAAGAAGCTTCCCGCAGTGTGTGCTGCTGTCCGCAAACAGCCTCCAAACAAAGCAGGGCGCTAAGACAAGAGAACTAAGCGCCCCAGGAGGGAATCTGCCTGTGAGGGAAGCTGTGCAGCACATCCCTTACTGTGCTCGCCACTTCCCTCACTCTTAGGCAAAGCCCATCTCAGCTTGCTTGTAGGCATGCCTCCGTGCTCAGAAGCAGCCCCGAGGCAGGCAGGACAGAGCGGGAAGTCTTCTGGGCACGCAGCATGCTGCTTCCCACGCCCGGAACAAACTGCGAGCAGGTGCCTCGCTTGCGCTTCCATCTGCCGAGACTTGGAGCTGGCCAAGTCGCAGCTTCCCGCAGTGTGTGCTGCTGTACGCAAACAGCCTCCAAACAAAGCAGGGCGCTAAGGCAAGAGAACTAAGCGCCCCAGGAGGGAATCTGCCTGCGAGGGAAGCTGTGCAGCACATCCCTTGTTCCGCTCGCCACTTCCCTGACTCTTAGGCAAAGCCCATCTCAGCTGGCTTGTAGGTGTGCCTCCGTGCTCAGAAGTAGCCCCGAGGCAGGCAGGATACAGTGGGATGTCTTCTGGGCACGCAGCATGCTGCTTCCCATGCCCGGGACAAACTGCGAGCAGGTGCCTCGCTTGCGCTTCCATCTCCCGAGTCTTAGAGGCGGACAAGCAAGAAGCTTCCCGCAGTGCGTGCTGCTGTCCGCAGACAGCCTCCAAACAAAGCAGGGAGCTAAGGCAAGAGAAGTAAGCGCCCCAGGAGGGAATCTGCCTGCGAGGGAAGCTGTGCAGCACATCCCTTGCTGTGCTCGCCACTTCCCTCACTCTTAGGCAAAGCGCCTCTCAGCTTGCTGGTGGGTGTGCCTCCGTGCTCAGAAGCAGCCCCGAGGCAGGCAGGACAGTGCGGGATGTCTTCTGGGCACGCAGCATGCTGCTTCCCAAGCCCGGGACAAACCGCGAGCAGGTGCCTCACTTGCGCTTCTATCTGCTGAGACTTGGAGCTGCCCAGCGCGCAGCTTCCCGCAGTGTGTGCTGCTGTCCGCAAACAGCCTCCAAACAAAGCAGGGCACTAGGGCAAGAGAAATAAGCACACCAGGAGGGAATCTGCCTGCGAGGGAAGCTGTGCAGCACATCCCTTGTTCCGCTCGCCATTTCCCTGACTCTTAGGCAAAGAGCCTCTCAGCTTGCTGGTGGGTGTGCCTCCGTGCTCAGAAGCAGCCCCGAGGCAGGCAGGACAGTGCTGGATGTCTTCTGGGCACGCAGCATGCTGCTTCCCATGCCCGGGACAAACTGCGAGCAGGTGCCTCGCTTGTGCTTCTATCTGCCGAGACTTGGAGCTGGCCAGCGCGCAGCTTCCCGCAGTGTGTGCTGCTGTCCGCAAACAGCCTCCAAACAAAGCAGGGCGCTAAGGCAAGAGAAGTAAGCGCGACAGGAGGGAATCTGCCTGCGAGGGAAGCTGTGCAGCACATCCCTTGCTCCACTCGCCACTTCCCTCACTCTTAGGCAAAGCGCCTCTCAGCTTGCTGGTGGGTGTGCCTCCGTGCTCAGAAGCAGCCCCGAGGCAGGCAGGACAGTGCGGGATGTCTTCTGGGCACGCAGCATGCTGCTTCCCATGCCCGGAACAAACTGCGAGCAGGTGCCTCGCTTGCGCTTCTATCTGCCGAGACTTGGAGCTGGCCAGCGCGCAGCTTCCCGCAGTGTGTGCTGCTGTCCGCAAACAGCCTCCAAACAAAGCAGGGTGCTTTTACAGGAGAAGTAAGCGCGCCAGGAGGGAATCTGCCTGCGAGGGAAGCTGTGCAGCACATCCCTTGCTGTGCTCGCCACTTCCCTCACTCTTAGGCAAAGGCCTTCTCAGCTTGCTGGTGGGTGTGCCTCCGTGCTCAGAAGCAGCCCCGAGGCAGGCAGGACAGTGCGGGATGTCTTCTGGGCACGCAGCATGCTGCTTCCCATGCCCGGGATAAACTGCGAGCAAGTGCCTCACTTGCGCTTCTATCTACTGAGACTTGGAGCTGGCCAGCGCGCAGCTTCCCGCTGTGTGTGCTGCTGTCCGCAAACAGCCTCCAAACAAAGCAGGGCACTAGGGCAAGAGAAGTAAGCGCCCCAGGAGGGAATCTGCCTGCGAGGGAAGCTGTGCAGCACATCCCTTGTTCCGCTCGCCATTTCCCTGACTCTTAGGCAAAGCGCCTCTCAGCTTGCTGGTGGGTGTGCCTCCGTGCTCAGAAGCAGCCCCGAGGCAGGCAGGACAGTGCGGGATGTCTTCTGGGCACGCAGCATGCTGCTTCCCATGCCCGGGACAAACTGCGAGCAGGTGCTTCGCTTGCGCTTCTATCTGCCGAGACTTGGAGCTGGCCAGCGCGCAGCTTCCCGCAGTGTGTGCTGCTGTCCGCAAACAGCCTCCAAACAAAGCAGGGCGCTAAGGCAAGAGAAGTAAGCGCCCCAGGAGGGAATCTGCCTGCGAGGGAAGCTGTGCAGCACATCCCTTGCTCCACTCGCCACTTCCCTCACTCTTAGGCAAAGCCCATCTCAGCTTGCTTGTGGGTGTGCCTCCGTGCTCAGAAGCAGCCCCGAGGCAGGCAGGACAGTGCGGGATGTCTTCTGGGCACGCAGCATGCTGCTTCCCATGCCCGGAACAAACTGCGAGCAGGTGCCTCGCTTGCGCTTCTATCTGCCGAGACTTGGAGCTGGTCAGCGCGCAGCTTCCCGCAGTGTGTGCTGCTGTCCGCAAACAGCCTCCAAACAAAGCAGGGTGCTTTTACAGGAGAAGTAAGCGCGCCAGGAGGGAATCTGCCTGCGAGGGAAGCTGTGCAGCACATCCCTTGCTGTGCTCCCCACTTCCCTCACTCTTAGGCAAAGCGCGTCTCAGCTTGCTGGTGGGTGTGCCTCCGTGCTCAGAAGCAGCCCCGAGGCAGGCAGGACAGTGCGGGATATCTTTTGGACACGCAGCATGCTGCTTCCGATGCCTGGAACAAACTGCGAGCAGGTGCCTCGCTTGCGCTTCCATCTGCCGAGTCTTAGAGGCGGACAAGCAAGAAGCTTCCCGCAGTGTGTGCTGCTGTCCGCAAACAGCCTCCAAACAAAGCAGGGCGCTAAGACAAGAGAACTAAGCGCCCCAGGAGGGAATCTGCCTGTGAGGGAAGCTGTGCAGCACATCCCTTACTGTGCTCGCCACTTCCCTCACTCTTAGGCAAAGCCCATCTCAGCTTGCTTGTAGGCATGCCTCCGTGCTCAGAAGCAGCCCCGAGGCAGGCAGGACAGAGCGGGAAGTCTTCTGGGCACGCAGCATGCTGCTTCCCATGCCCGGAACAAACTGCGAGCAGGTGCCTCGCTTGCGCTTCCATCTGCCGAGACTTGGAGCTGGCCAAGTCGCAGCTTCCCGCAGTGTGTGCTGCTGTACGCAAACAGCCTCCAAACAAAGCAGGGCGCTAAGACAAGAGAACTAAGCGCGCCAGGAGGGAATCTGCCTGCGAGGGAAGCTGTGCAGCACATCCCTTGTTCCGCTCGCCACTTCCCTCACTCTTAGGCAAAGCCCATCTCAGCTGGCTTGTAGGTGTGCCTCCGTGCTCAGAAGTAGCCCCGAGGCAGGCAGGATACAGTGGGATGTCTTGTGGGCACGCAGCATGCTGCTTCCCATGCCCGGGACAAACTGCGAGCAGGTGCCTCGCTTGCGCTTCCATCTCCCGAGTCTTAGAGGCGGACAAGCAAGAAGCTTCCCGCAGTGTGTGCTGCTGTCCGCAAACAGCCTCCAAACAAAGCAGGGTGCTTTTACAGGAGAAGTAAGCGCGCCAGGAGGGAATCTGCCTGCGAGGGAAG
The DNA here is from genome assembly GCF_028389875.1 of Rhea pennata. Lineage (NCBI taxonomy): Eukaryota > Metazoa > Chordata > Aves > Rheiformes > Rheidae > Rhea > Rhea pennata. Next base: position 892,423 of record NW_026907685.1, on the reverse strand, counting down.
CTGTGCAGCACATCCCTTGCTGTGCTCGCCACTTCCCTCACTCTTAGGCAAAGCCCATCTCAGCTTGCTTGTAGGTGTGCCTCCGTGCTCAGAAGCAGCCCCGAGGCAGGCAGGACAGAGCGGGAAGTCTTCTGGGCACGCAGCATGCTGCTTCCCATGCCCGGAACAAACTGCGAGCAGGTGCCTCGCTTGCGCTTCCATCTGCCGAGACTTGGAGCTGGCCAAGTCGCAGCTTCCCGCAGTGTGTGCTGCTGTCCGCAAACAGCCTCCAAACAAAGCAGGGAGCTAAGGCAAGAGAAGTAAGCGCGCCAGGAGGGAATCTGCCTGCGAGGGAAGCTGTGCAGCACATCCCTTGCTGTGCTCGCCACTTCCCTCACTCTTAGGCAAAGCCCATCTCAGCTTGCTGGTGGGTGTGCCTCCGTGCTCAGAAGCAGCCGCGAGACAGGCAGGACAGTGCGGGATGTCTTCTGGGCACGCAGCATGCTGCTTCCCATGCCCGGGACAAACCGCGAGCAGGTGCCTCACTTGCGCTTCTATCTGCTGAGACTTGGAGCTGCCCAGCGCGCAGCTTCCCGCAGTGTGTGCTGCTGTCCGCAAACAGCCTCCAAACAAAGCAGGGCACTAGGGCAAGAGAAATAAGCACACCAGGAGGGAATCTGCCTGCGAGGGAAGCTGTGCAGCACATCCCTTGTTCCGCTCGCCATTTCCCTGACTCTTAGGCAAAGAGCCTCTCAGCTTGCTGGTGGGTGTGCCTCCGTGCTCAGAAGCAGCCCCGAGGCAGGCAGGATAGTGCGGGATGTCTTCTGGGCACGCAGCATGCTGCTTCCCATGCCCGGAACAAACTGCGAGCAGGTGCCTCGCTTGCGCTTCCATCTGCCGAGACTTAGAGGCAGACAAGCAAGAAGCTTCCCGCAGTGTGTGCTGCTGTCCGCAAACAGCCTCTAAACAAAGCAGGGCGCTTAGGCAGGAGAAGTAAGCGCCCCAGGAGGGAATCTGCCTGCGAGGGAAGCTGTGCAGCACATCCCTTGCTGCGCTCGCCACTTCCCTCACTCTTAGGGAAAGCCCATCTCAGCTGGCTTGTAGAAGTGCCTCCGTGCTCAGAAGCAGCCCCATGGCAGGCAGGACAGTGCGAGAAGTACTCTGGGCACGCAGCATGCTGCTTCCCATGCCCGGGACAAACCGCGAGCAGGTGCTTCGCTTGCGCTTCTATCTGCCGAGACTTGGAGCTGGCCAGCGCGCAGCTTCCAGCAGTGTGTGCTGCTGTCCGCAAACAGCCTCCAAACAAAGCAGGGCACTAGGGCAAGAGAAATAAGCACACCAGTAGGGAATCTGCCTGCGAGGGAAGCTGTGCAGCACATCCCTTGTTCCGCTCGCCATTTCCCTGACTCTTAGGCAAAGCCCATCTCATCTTGCTTGTGGGTGTGCCTCCGTGCTCAGAAGCAGCCCCGAGGCAGGCAGGACAGTGCGGGATATCTTTTGGACACGCAGCATGCTGCTTCCGATGCCTGGAACAAACTGCGAGCAGGTGCCTCGCTTGCGCTTCCATCTGCCGAGTCTTAGAGGCGGACAAGCAAGAAGCTTCCCGCAGTGTGTGCTGCTGTCCGCAAACAGCCTCCAAACAAAGCAGGGAGCTAAGACAAGAGAACTAAGCGCCCCAGGAGGGAATCTGCCTGTGAGGGAAGCTGTGCAGCACATCCCTTGCTGTGCTCCCCACTTCCCTCACTCTTAGGCAAAGCCCATCTCAGCTTGCTTGTAGGCATGCCTCCGTGCTCAGAAGCAGCCCCGAGGCAGGCAGGACAGAGCGGGAAGTCTTCTGGGCACGCAGCATGCTGCTTCCCATGCCCGGAACAAACTGCGAGCAGGTGCCTCGCTTGCGCTTCCATCTGCCGAGACTTGGAGCTGGCCAAGTCGCAGCTTCCCGCAGTGTGTGCTGCTGTACGCAAACAGCCTCCAAACAAAGCAGGGAGCTAAGGCAAGAGAAGTAAGCGCCCCAGGAGGGAATCTGCCTGCGAGGGAAGCTGTGCAGCATATCCCTTGCTGTGCTCACCACTTCCCTCACTCTTAGGCAAAGCCCATCTCAGCTTGCTGGTGGGTGTGCCTCCGTGCTCAGAAGCAGCCCCGAGGCAGGCAGGACAGTGCGGGATGTCTTCTGGGCACGCAGCATGCTGCTTCCCATGCCCGGGACAAACCGCGAGCAGGTGCCTCGCTTGCGCTTCTATCTGCCGAGACTTGGAGCTGGCCAGCGCGCAGCTTCCCGCAGTGTGTGCTGCTGTCCGCAAACAGCCTCCAAACAAAGCAGGGCACTAGGGCAAGAGAAATAAGCACACCAGGAGGGAATCTGCCTGCGAGGGAAGCTGTGCAGCACATCCCTTGTTCCGCTCGCCATTTCCCTGACTCTTAGGCAAAGAGCCTCTCAGCTTGCTGGTGGGTGTGCCTCCGTGCTCAGAAGCAGCTCCGAGGCAGGCAGGACAGTGCTGGATGTCTTCTGATCACGCAGCATGCTGCTTCCCATGCCCGGGACAAACTGCGAGCAGGTGCCTCGCTTGTGCTTCTATCTGCCGAGACTTGGAGCTGGCCAGCGCGCAGCTTCCCGCAGTGTGTGCTGCTGTCCGCAAACAGCCTCCAAACAAAGCAGGGCGCTAAGGCAAGAGAAGTAAGCGCGCCAGGAGGGAATCTGCCTGCGAGGGAAGCTGTGCAGCACATCCCTTGCTGTGCTCGCCACTTCCGTCACTCTTAGGCAAAGCGCCTCTCAGCTTGCTGGTGGGTGTGCCTCCGTGCTCAGAAGCAGCCCCGAGGCAGGCAGGACAGTGCGGGATGTCTTCTGGGCACGCAGCATGCTGCTTCCCATGCCCGGAACAAACTGCGAGCAGGTGCCTCGCTTGCGCTTCCATCTGCCGAGACTTAGAGGCAGACAAGCAAGAAGATTCCCGCAGTGTGTGCTGCTGTCCGCAAACAGCCTCTAAACAAAGCAGGGCGCTTAGGTAGGAGAAGTAAGCGCCCCAGGAGGGAATCTGCCTGCGAGGGAAGCTGTGCAGCACATCCCTTGCTGCGCTCGCCACTTCCCTCACTCTTAGGGAAAGCCCATCTCAGCTGGCTTGTAGAAGTGCCTCCGTGCTCAGAAGCAGCCCCGTGGCAGGCAGGACAGTGCGAGAAGTACTCTGGGCACGCAGCATGCTGCTTCCCATGCCCGGGACAAACCGCGAGCAGGTGCTTCGCTTGCGCTTCTATCTGCCGAGACTTGGAGCTGGCCAGCGCGCAGCTTCCAGCAGTGTGTGCTGCTGTCCGCAAACAGCCTCCAAACAAAGCAGGGCACTAGGGCAAGAGAAATAAGCACACCAGGAGGGAATCTGCCTGCGAGGGAAGCTGTGCAGCACATCCCTTGTTCCGCTCGCCATTTCCCTGACTCTTAGGCAAAGCCCATCTCATCTTGCTTGTGGGTGTGCCTCCGTGCTCAGAAGCAGCCCCGAGGCAGGCAGGACAGTGCGGGATATCTTTTGGACACGCAGCATGCTGCTTCCGATGCCTGGAACAAACTGCGAGCAGGTGCCTCGCTTGCGCTTCCATCTGCCGAGTCTTAGAGGCGGACAAGCAAGAAGCTTCCCGCAGTGTGTGCTGCTGTCCGCAAACAGCCTCCAAACAAGGCAGGGCGCTAAGACAAGAGAACTAAGCGCCCCAGGAGGGAATCTGCCTGTGAGGGAAGCTGTGCAGCACATCCCTTACTGTGCTCGCCACTTCCCTCACTCTTAGGCAAAGCCCATCTCAGCTTGCTTGTAGGCATGCCTCCGTGCTCAGAAGCAGCCCCGAGGCAGGCAGGACAGAGCGGGAAGTCTTCTGGGCACGCAGCATGCTGCTTCCCATGCCCGGAACAAACTGCGAGCAGGTGCCTCGCTTGCGCTTCCATCTGCCGAGACTTGGAGCTGGCCAAGTCGCAGCTTCCCGCAGTGTGTGCTGCTGTACGCAAACAGCCTCCAAACAAAGCAGGGCGCTAAGACAAGAGAACTAAGCGCGCCAGGAGGGAATCTGCCTGCGAGGGAAGCTGTGCAGCACATCCCTTGTTCCGCTCGCCACTTCCCTCACTCTTAGGCAAAGCCCATCTCAGCTGGCTTGTAGGTGTGCCTCCGTGCTCAGAAGTAGCCCCGAGGCAGGCAGGATACAGTGGGATGTCTTCTGGGCACGCAGCATGCTGCTTCCCATGCCCGGAACAAACTGCGAGCAGGTGCCTCGCTTGCGCTTCCATCTGCCGAGTCTTAGAGGCGGACAAGCAAGAAGCTTCCCGCAGTGCGTGCTGCTGTCCGCAAACAGCCTCCAAACAAAGCAGGGCGCTAAGGCAAGAGAAGTAAGCGCGCCAGGAGGGAATCTGCCTGCGAGGGAAGCTGTGCAGCACATCCCTTGTTCCGCTCGCCACTTCCCTCACTCTTAGGCAAAGCCCATCTCAGCTTGCTTGTAGGTGTGCCTCCGTGCTCAGAAGCAGCCGCGAGGCAGGCAGGACAGAGCGGGAAGTCTTCTGGGCATGCAGCATGCTGCTTCCCATGCCCGGGACAAACTGCGAGCAGGTGCCTCGCTTGCGCTTCCATCTGCCGAGACTTAGAGGCAGAAAAGCAAGCAGCTTCCCGCAGTGTGTGCTGCTGTCCGCAAACAGCCTCCAAACAAAGCAGGGCGCTTAGGCAGGAGAAGTAAGCGCCCCAGGAGGGAATCTGCCTGCGAGGGAAGCTGTGCAGCACATCCCTTGCTGTGCTCGCCACTTCCCTCACTCTTAGGCAAAGCCCATCTCAGCTGGCTTGTAGGCGTGCCTCCGTGCTCAGAAGCAGCCGCGAGGCAGGCAGGACAGAGCGGGAAGTCTTCTGGGCATGCAGCATGCTGCTTCCCATGCCCGGGACAAACTGCGAGCAGGTGCCTCGCTTGCGCTTCCATCTGCCGAGACTTAGAGGCAGACAAGAAAGAAGATTCCCGCAGTGTGTGCTGCTGTCCGCAAACAGCCTCCAAACAAAGCAGGGCGCTAAGGCAAGAGAAGTAAGCGCCCCAGGAGGGAATCTGCCTGCGAGGGAAGCTGTGCAGCACATCCCTTGCTGTGCTCGCCACTTCCCTCACTCTTAGGCAAAGCGCACCTCAGCTTGCTGGTGGGTGTGCCTCCGTGCTCAGAAGCAGCCCCGAGGCAGGCAGGACAGTGCGGGATGTCTTCTGGGCACGCAGCATGCTGCTTCCCATGCCCGGGACAAACTGCAAGCAGGTGCCTCGCTTGCGCTTCTATCTGCCGAGACTTGGAGCTGGCCAGCGCGCAGCTTCCCGCAGTGTGTGCTGCTGTCCGCAAACAGCCTCCAAACAAAGCAGGGCGCTAAGGCAAGAGAAGTAAGCACCCCAGGAGGGAATCTGCCTGCGAGGGAAGCTGTGCAGCACATCCCTTGTTCCGCTCGTCACTTCCCTGACTCTTAGGCAAAGCCCATCTCAGCTGGCTTGTAGGTGTGCCTCCGTGCTCAGAAGTAGCCCCGAGGCAGGCAGGATACAGTGGGATGTCTTCTGGGCACGCAGCATGCTGCTTCCCATGCCCGGGACAAACTGCGAGCAGGTGCCTCGCTTGCGCTTCCATCTCCCGAGTCTTAGAGGCGGACAAGCAAGAAGCTTCCCGAAGTGTGTGCTGCTGTCCGCAGACAGCCTCCAAACAAAGCAGGGCGCTAAGGCAAGAGAAGTAAGCGCCCCAGGAGGGAATCTGCCTGCGAGGGAAGCTGTGCAGCACATCCCTTGCTGTGCTCGCCACTTCCCTCACTCTTAGGCAAAGCCCAGCACAGCTTGCTTGTAGGTGTGCCTCCGTGCTCAGAAGCAACCCCGAGGCAGGCAGGACAGTGCGGGATGTCTTCTGGGCACGCAGCATGCTGCTTCCCATGCCCGGAACAAACTGCGAGCAGGTGCCTCGCTTGCGCTTCTATCTGCCGAGACTTAGAGGCGGACAAGCAAGAAGCTTCCCGCAGTGTGTGCTGCTGTCCGCAAACAGCCTCCAAACAAAGCAGGGCGCTTAGGCAGGAGAAGTAAGCACACCAGGAGGGAATCTGCCTGTGAGGGAAGCTGTGCAGCACATCCCTTGTTCCGCTCGCCATTTCCCTCACTCTTAGGCAAAGCCCATCTCAGCTTGCTTGTGGGTGTGCCTCCGTGCTCAGAAGCAGCCCCGAGGCAGGCAGGACAGTGCGGGATGTCTTTTGGACACGCAGCATGCTGCTTCCCATGCCCGGAACAAACTGCGAGCAGGTGCCTCGCTTGCGCTTCCATCTGCCGAGACTTGGAGCTGGCCAGGCAGCAGCTTCCCGCAGTGTGTGCTGCTGTCCGCAAACAGCCTCCAAACAAAGCAGGGAGCTAAGGCAAGAGAAGTAAGCGCCCCAGGAGGGAATCTGCCTGCGAGGGAAGCTGTGCAGCACATCCCTTGTTCCGCTCGCCACTTCCCTGACTCTTAGGCAAAGCCCATCACAGCTTGCTTGTAGGTGTGCCTCCGTGCTCAGAAGCAGCCCCAAGGCAGGCAGGACAGAGCGGGAAGTCTTCTGGGCATGCAGCATGCTGCTTCCCATGCCCGGGACAAACTGCGAGCAGGTGCCTCGCTTGCGCTTCCATCTGCCGAGACTTAGAGGCAGAAAAGCAAGCAGCTTCCCGCAGTGTGTGCTGCTGTCCGCAAACAGCCTCCAAACAAAGCAGGGCGCTTAGGCAGGAGAAGTAAGCGCCCCAGGAGGGAATCTGCCTGCGAGGGAAGCTGTGCAGCACATCCCTTGCTGTGCTCGCCACTTCCCTCACTCTTAGGCAAAGCCCATCTCAGCTGGCTTGTAGGCGTGCCTCCGTGCTCAGAAGCAGCCGCGAGGCAGGCAGGACAGAGCGGGAAGTCTTCTGGGCATGCAGCATGCTGCTTCCCATGCCCGGGACAAACTGCGAGCAGGTGCCTCGCTTGCGCTTCCATCTGCCGAGACTTAGAGGCAGACAAGAAAGAAGATTCCCGCAGTGTGTGCTGCTGTCCGCAAACAGCCTCCAAACAAAGCAGGGCGCTAAGGCAAGAGAAGTAAGCGCCCCAGGAGGGAATCTGCCTGCGAGGGAAGCTGTGCAGCACATCCCTTGCTGTGCTCGCCACTTCCCTCACTCTTAGGCAAAGCGCACCTCAGCTTGCTGGTGGGTGTGCCTCCGTGCTCAGAAGCAGCCCCGAGGCAGGCAGGACAGTGCGGGATGTCTTCTGGGCACGCAGCATGCTGCTTCCCATGCCCGGGACAAACTGCAAGCAGGTGCCTCGCTTGCGCTTCTATCTGCCGAGACTTGGAGCTGGCCAGCGCGCAGCTTCCCGCAGTGTGTGCTGCTGTCCGCAAACAGCCTCCAAACAAAGCAGGGCGCTAAGGCAAGAGAAGTAAGCACCCCAGGAGGGAATCTGCCTGCGAGGGAAGCTGTGCAGCACATCCCTTGTTCCGCTCGTCACTTCCCTGACTCTTAGGCAAAGCCCATCTCAGCTGGCTTGTAGGTGTGCCTCCGTGCTCAGAAGTAGCCCCGAGGCAGGCAGGATACAGTGGGATGTCTTCTGGGCACGCAGCATGCTGCTTCCCATGCCCGGGACAAACTGCGAGCAGGTGCCTCGCTTGCGCTTCCATCTCCCGAGTCTTAGAGGCGGACAAGCAAGAAGCTTCCCGAAGTGTGTGCTGCTGTCCGCAGACAGCCTCCAAACAAAGCAGGGCGCTAAGGCAAGAGAAGTAAGCGCCCCAGGAGGGAATCTGCCTGCGAGGGAAGCTGTGCAGCACATCCCTTGCTGTGCTCGCCACTTCCCTCACTCTTAGGCAAAGCCCAGCACAGCTTGCTTGTAGGTGTGCCTCCGTGCTCAGAAGCAACCCCGAGGCAGGCAGGACAGTGCGGGATGTCTTCTGGGCACGCAGCATGCTGCTTCCCATGCCCGGAACAAACTGCGAGCAGGTGCCTCGCTTGCGCTTCTATCTGCCGAGACTTAGAGGCGGACAAGCAAGAAGCTTCCCGCAGTGTGTGCTGCTGTCCGCAAACAGCCTCCAAACAAAGCAGGGCGCTTAGGCAGGAGAAGTAAGCACACCAGGAGGGAATCTGCCTGTGAGGGAAGCTGTGCAGCACATCCCTTGTTCCGCTCGCCATTTCCCTCACTCTTAGGCAAAGCCCATCTCAGCTTGCTTGTGGGTGTGCCTCCGTGCTCAGAAGCAGCCCCGAGGCAGGCAGGACAGTGCGGGATGTCTTTTGGACACGCAGCATGCTGCTTCCCATGCCCGGAACAAACTGCGAGCAGGTGCCTCGCTTGCGCTTCCATCTGCCGAGACTTGGAGCTGGCCAGGCAGCAGCTTCCCGCAGTGTGTGCTGCTGTCCGCAAACAGCCTCCAAACAAAGCAGGGAGCTAAGGCAAGAGAAGTAAGCGCCCCAGGAGGGAATCTGCCTGCGAGGGAAGCTGTGCAGCACATCCCTTGTTCCGCTCGCCACTTCCCTGACTCTTAGGCAAAGCCCATCACAGCTTGCTTGTAGGTGTGCCTCCGTGCTCAGAAGCAGCCCCAAGGCAGGCAGGACAGAGCGGGAAGTCTTCTGGGCATGCAGACTGCTGCTTACCATGCCCGGAACAAACTGCGAGCAGGTGCCTCGCTTGCGCTTCCATCTGCCGAGACTTAAAGGCGGACAAGCAAGAAGCTTCCCGCTGTGTGTGCTGCTGTCCGCAAACAGCCTCCAAACAAAGCAGGGCGCTTAGGCAGGAGAAGTAAGCACACCAGGAGGGAATCTGCCTGTGAGGGAAGCTGTGCAGCACATCCCTTGCTGTGCTCGCCATTTCCCTCACTCTTAGGCAAAGCCCATCACAGCTTGCTTGTAGGTGTGCCTCCGTGCTCAGAAGCAGCCCCGAGGCAGGCAGGACAGTGCGGGATGTCTTCTGGGCACGCAGCATGCTGCTTCCCATGCCCGGGACAAACTGCAAGCAGGTGCCTCGCTTGTGCTTCTATCTGCCGAGACTTGGAGCTGGCCAGCGCGCAGCTTCCCGCAGTGTGTGCTGCTGTCCGCAAACAGCCTCCAAACAAAGCAGGGCGCTAAGGCAAGAGAAGTAAGCGCCCCAGGAGGGAATCTGCCTGCGAGGGAAGCTGTGCAGCACATCCCTTGCTGTGCTCGCCACTTCCCTCACTCTTAGGCAAAGCCCATCTCAGCTTGCTTGTAGGTGTGCCTCCGTGCTCAGAAGCAGCCCCGAGGCAGGCAGGACAGAGCGGGAAGTCTTCTGGGCATGCAGCATGCTGCTTCCCATGCCCGGAACAAACTGCGAGCAGGTGCCTCGCTTGCGCTTCCATCTGCCGAGACTTAGAGGCGGAGAAGCAAGAAGCTTCCCGCTGTGTGTGCTGCTGTCCGCAAACAGCCTCCAAACAAAGCAGGGCGCTTAGGCAGGAGAAGTAAGCACACCAGGAGGGAATCTGCCTGCGAGGGAAGCTGTGCAGCACATCCCTTGCTGTGCTCGCCACTTCCCTCACTCTTAGGCAAAGCCCATCTCAGCTGGCTTGTAGGCGTGCCTCCGTGCTCAGAAGCAGCCCCGAGGCAGGCAGGACAGTGCGGGATGTCTTCTGGGCATGCAGCATGCTGCTTCCCATGCCCGGGACAAACTGCGAGCAGGTGCCTCGCTTGCGCTTCCATCTGCCGAGACTTAGAGGCAGAAAAGCAAGCAGCTTCCCGCAGTGTGTGCTGCTGTCCGCAAACAGCCTCCAAACAAAGCAGGGCGCTTAGGCAGGAGAAGTAAGCGCCCCAGGAGGGAATCTGCCTGCGAGGGAAGCTGTGCAGCACATCCCTTGCTGTGCTCGCCACTTCCCTCACTCTTAGGCAAAGCCCATCTCAGCTGGCTTGTAGGCGTGCCTCCGTGCTCAGAAGCAGCCGCGAGGCAGGCAGGACAGAGCGGGAAGTCTTCTGGGCATGCAGCATGCTGCTTCCCATGCCCGGAACAAACTGCGAGCAGGTGCCTCGCTTGCGCTTCCATCTGCCGAGACTTAGAGGCAGACAAGAAAGAAGATTCCCGCAGTGTGTGCTGCTGTCCGCAAACAGCCTCCAAACAAAGCAGGGCGCTAAGGCAAGAGAAGTAAGCGCCCCAGGAGGGAATCTGCCTGCGAGGGAAGCTGTGCAGCACATCCCTTGCTGTGCTCGCCACTTCCCTCACTCTTAGGCAAAGCGCACCTCAGCTTGCTGGTGGGTGTGCCTCCGTGCTCAGAAGCAGCCCCGAGGCAGGCAGGACAGTGCGGGATGTCTTCTGGGCACGCAGCATGCTGCTTCCCATGCCCGGGACAAACTGCAAGCAGGTGCCTCGCTTGCGCTTCTATCTGCCGAGACTTGGAGCTGGCCAGCGCGCAGCTTCCCGCAGTGTGTGCTGCTGTCCGCAAACAGCCTCCAAACAAAGCAGGGCGCTAAGGCAAGAGAAGTAAGCACCCCAGGAGGGAATCTGCCTGCGAGGGAAGCTGTGCAGCACATCCCTTGTTCCGCTCGTCACTTCCCTGACTCTTAGGCAAAGCCCATCTCAGCTGGCTTGTAGGTGTGCCTCCGTGCTCAGAAGTAGCCCCGAGGCAGGCAGGATACAGTGGGATGTCTTCTGGGCACGCAGCATGCTGCTTCCCATGCCCGGGACAAACTGCGAGCAGGTGCCTCGCTTGCGCTTCCATCTCCCGAGTCTTAGAGGCGGACAAGCAAGAAGCTTCCCGAAGTGTGTGCTGCTGTCCGCAGACAGCCTCCAAACAAAGCAGGGCGCTAAGGCAAGAGAAGTAAGCGCCCCAGGAGGGAATCTGCCTGCGAGGGAAGCTGTGCAGCACATCCCTTGCTGTGCTCGCCACTTCCCTCACTCTTAGGCAAAGCCCAGCACAGCTTGCTTGTAGGTGTGCCTCCGTGCTCAGAAGCAACCCCGAGGCAGGCAGGACAGTGCGGGATGTCTTCTGGGCACGCAGCATGCTGCTTCCCATGCCCGGAACAAACTGCGAGCAGGTGCCTCGCTTGCGCTTCTATCTGCCGAGACTTAGAGGCGGACAAGCAAGAAGCTTCCCGCAGTGTGTGCTGCTGTCCGCAAACAGCCTCCAAACAAAGCAGGGCGCTTAGGCAGGAGAAGTAAGCACACCAGGAGGGAATCTGCCTGTGAGGGAAGCTGTGCAGCACATCCCTTGTTCCGCTCGCCATTTCCCTCACTCTTAGGCAAAGCCCATCTCAGCTTGCTTGTGGGTGTGCCTCCGTGCTCAGAAGCAGCCCCGAGGCAGGCAGGACAGTGCGGGATGTCTTTTGGACACGCAGCATGCTGCTTCCCATGCCCGGAACAAACTGCGAGCAGGTGCCTCGCTTGCGCTTCCATCTGCCGAGACTTGGAGCTGGCCAGGCAGCAGCTTCCCGCAGTGTGTGCTGCTGTCCGCAAACAGCCTCCAAACAAAGCAGGGAGCTAAGGCAAGAGAAGTAAGCGCCCCAGGAGGGAATCTGCCTGCGAGGGAAGCTGTGCAGCACATCCCTTGTTCCGCTCGCCACTTCCCTGACTCTTAGGCAAAGCCCATCACAGCTTGCTTGTAGGTGTGCCTCCGTGCTCAGAAGCAGCCCCAAGGCAGGCAGGACAGAGCGGGAAGTCTTCTGGGCATGCAGACTGCTGCTTCCCATGCCCGGAACAAACTGCGAGCAGGTGCCTCGCTTGCGCTTCCATCTGCCGAGACTTAGAGGCGGACAAGCAAGAAGCTTCCCGCTGTGTGTGCTGCTGTCCGCAGACAGCCTCCAAACAAAGCAGGGCGCTTAGGCAGGAGAAGTAAGCACCCCAGGAGGGAATCTGCCTGCGAGGGAAGCTGTGCAGCACATCCCTTGCTGTGCTCGCCACTTCCCTGACTCTTAGGCAAAGCCCATCTCAGCTTGCTTGTGGGTGTGCCTCCGTGCTCAGAAGCAGCCCCGAGGCAGGCAGGACAGTGCGGGATGTCTTCTGGGCATGCAGCATGCTGCTTCCCATGCCCGGGACAAACTGCGAGCAGGTGCCTCGCTTGCGCTTCTATCTGCCGAGACTTGGAGCTGGCCAGCGCGCAGCTTCCCGCAGTGTGTGCTGCTGTCCGCAAACAGCCTCCAAACAAAGCAGGGCACTAGGGCAAGAGAAGTAAGCGCCCCAGGAGGGAATCTGCCTGCGAGGGAAGCTGTGCAGCACATCCCTTTTTCCGCTCGCCACTTCCCTGACTCTTAGGCAAAGCCCATCTCAGCTTGCTTGTGGGTGTGCCTCCGTGCTCAGAAGCAGCCCCGAGGCAGGCAGGACAGTGCGGGATGTCTTCTGGGCACGCAGCATGCTGCTTCCCATGCCCGGGACAAACTGCGAGCAGGTGCCTCGCTTGTGCTTCTATCTGCCGAGACTTTGAGCTGGCCAGCGCGCAGCTTCCCGCAGTGTGTGCTGCTGTCCGCAAACAGCCTCCAAACAAAGCAGGGAGCTAAGGCAAGAGAAGTAAGCGCCCCAGGAGGGAATCTGCCTGCGAGGGAATCTGTGCAGCACATCCCTTTTTCCGCTCGCCACTTCCCTGACTCTTAGGCAAAGCCCATCTCAGCTTGCTTGTAGGTGTGCCTCCGTGCTCAGAAGCAGCCGCGAGGCAGGCAGGACAGAGCGGGAAGTCTTCTGGGCATGCAGCATGCTGCTTCCCATGCCCGGAACAAACTGCGAGCAGGTGCCTCGCTTGCGCTTCCATCTGCCGAGACTTAGAGGCGGAGAAGCAAGAAGCTTCCCGCTGTGTGTGCTGCTGTCCGCAAACAGCCTCCAAACAAAGCAGGGCGCTTAGGCAGGAGAAGTAAGCACCCCAGGAGGGAATCTGCCTGCGAGGGAAGCTGTGCAGCACATCCCTTGCTGTGCTCGCCACTTCCCTCCCTCTTAGGCAAAGCCCATCTCAGCTTGCTTGTAGGTGTGCCTCCGTGCTCAGAAGCAGCCGCGAGGCAGGCAGGACAGAGCGGGAAGTCTTCTGGGCATGCAGCATGCTGCTTCCCATGCCCGGGACAAACTGCGAGCAGGTGCCTCGCTTGCGCTTCCATCTCCCGAGTCTTACAGGCGGACAAGAAAGAAGCTTCCCGCTGTGTGTGCTGCTGTCCGCAAACAGCCTCCAAACAAAGCAGGGCGCTTAGGCAGGAGAAGTAAGCACACCAGGAGGGAATCTGCCTGTGAGGGAAGCTGTGCAGCACATCCCTTGCTGTGCTCGCCACTTCCCTCACTCTTAGGCAAAGCGCATCTCAGCTTGCTTGTGGGTGTGCCTCCGTGCTCAGAAGCAGCCCCGAGGCAGGCAGGACAGTGCGGGATGTCTTCTGGGCACGCAGCATGCTGCTTCCCATGCCCGGGACAAACTGCGAGCAGGTGCCTCGCTTGCCCTTCTATCTGCCGAGACTTGGAGCTGGCCAGCGCGCAGCTTTCCGCAGTGTGTGCTGCTGTCCGCAAACAGCCTCCAAACAAAGCAGGGCGCTAAGGCAAGAGAAGTAAGCGCGCCAGGAGGGAATCTGCCTGCGAGGGAAGCTGTGCAGCACATCCCTTGTTCCGCTCGCCACTTCCCTCACTCTTAGGCAAAGCCCATCTCAGCTTGCTTGTAGGTGTGCCTCCGTGCTCAGAAGCAGCCCCGAGGCAGGCAGGATACAGTGGGATGTCTTCTGGGCATGCAGCATGCTGCTTCCCATGCCCGGGACAAACTGCGAGCAGGTGCCTCGCTTGCGCTTCTGTCTGCCGAGACTTAGAGGCGGACAAGAAAGAAGCTTCCCGCTGTGTGTGCTGCTGTCCGCAAACAGCCTCCAAACAAAGCAGGGCGCTAAGGCAAGAGAAGTAAGCGCCCCAGGAGGGAATCTGCCTGCGAGGGAAGCTGTGCAGCACATCCCTTGCTGTGCTCGCAACTTCCCTGACTCTTAGGCAAAGCCCATCTCAGCTTGCTTGTAGGTGTGCCTCCGTGCTCAGAAGCAACCCCGAGGCAGGCAGGACAGTGCGGGATGTCTTCTGGGCACGCAGCATGCTGCTTCCCATGCCCGGGACAAACTGCGAGCAGGTGCCTCGCTTGCGCTTCCATCTGCCGAGACTTAGAGGCAGACAAGCAAGAAGCTTCCCGCTGTGTGTGCTGCTGTCCGCAAACAGCCTCCAAACAAAGCAGGGCACTAGGGCAAGAGAAGTAAGCGCCCCAGGAGGGAATCTGCCTGTGAGGGAAGCTGTGCAGCACATCCCTTGTTCCGCTCGCCATTTCCCTGACTCTTAGCCAAAGCGCATCTCAGCTTGCTTGTGGGTGTGCCTCCGTGCTCAGAAGCAGCCCCGAGGCAGGCAGGACAGTGCGGGATGTCTTCTGGGCATGCAGCATGCTGCTTCCCATGCCCGGGACAAACTGCGAGCAGGTGCCTCGCTTGCGCTTCTATCTGCCGAGACTTGGAGCTGGCCAGCGCGCAGCTTCCCGCAGTGTGTGCTGCTGTCCGCAAACAGCCTCCAAACAAAGCAGGGCGCTAAGGCAAGAGAAGTAAGCACCCCAGCAGGGAATCTGCCTGCGAGGGGACCTGTGCAGCACATCCCTTGCTGTGCTCGCCACTTCCCTCACTCTTAGGCAAAGCCCATCTCAGCTGGCTTGTGGGTGTGCCTCCGTGCTCAGAAGCAGCCCCGAGGCAGGCAGGACAGAGCGGGAGGTCTTCTGGGCATGCAGCATGCTGCTTCCCATGCCCGGGACAAACTGCGAGCAGGTGCCTCGCTTGCGCTTCCATCTGCCGAGACTTAGAGGCGGACAAGAAAGAAGCTTCCCGCTGTGTGTGCTGCTGTCCGCAAACAGCCTCCAAACAAAGCAGGGTGCTTTTACAGGAGAAGTAAGCACACCAGGAGGGAATCTGCCTGCGAGGGAAGCTGTGCAGCACATCCCTTGTTCCGCTCGCCACTTCCCTCACTCTTAGGCAAAGCCCATCTCAGCTGGCTTGTAGGTGTGCCTCCGTGCTCAGAAGTAGCCCCGAGGCAGGCAGGATACAGTGGGATGTCTTCTGGGCACGCAGCATGCTGCTTCCCATGCCCGGGACAAACTGCGAGCAGGTGCCTCGCTTGCGCTTCCATCTCCCGAGTCTTAGAGGCGGACAAGCAAGAAGCTTCCCGCAGTGTGTGCTGCTGTCCGCAGACAGCCTCCAAACAAAGCAGGGTGCTAAGGCAAGAGAAGTAAGCGCCCCAGGAGGGAATCTGCCTGCGAGGGAAGCTGTGCAGCACATCCCTTGCTGTGCTCGCCACTTCCCTCACTCTTAGGCAAAGCCCATCTCAGCTTGCTTGTAGGTGTGCCTCCGTGCTCAGAAGCAACCCCGAGGCAGGCAGGACAGTGCGGGATGTCTTCTGGGCATGCAGCATGCTGCTTCCCATGCCCGGAACAAACTGCGAGCAGGTGCCTCGCTTGCGCTTCCATCTACCGAGACTTAGAGGCGGACAAGCAAGAAGCTTCCCGCTGTGTGTGCTGCTGTCCGCAAACAGCCTCCAAACAAAGCAGGGCGCTTAGGCAGGAGAAGTAATCACCCCAGGAGGGAATCTGCCTGTGAGGGAAGCTGTGCAGCACATCCCTTGTTCCGCTCGCCATTTCCCTGACTCTTAGGCAAAGCCCATCTCAGCTTGCTTGTGGGTGTGCCTCCGTGCTCAGAAGCAGCCCCGAGGCAGGCAGGACAGTGCGGGATGTCTTTTGGACACGCAGCATGCTGCTTCCCATGCCCGGAACAAACTGCGAGCAGGTGCCTCGCTTGCGCTTCCATCTGCCGAGACTTGGAGCTGGCCAGGTAGCAGCTTCCCGCAGTGTGTGCTGCTGTCCGCAAACAGCCTCCAAACAAAGCAGGGCGCTAAGGCAAGAGAAGTAAGCGCCCCAGGAGGGAATCTGCCTGCGAGGGAAGCTGTGCAGCACATCCCTTGTTCCGCTCGCCACTTCGCTGACTCTTAGGCAAAGCCCATCACAGCTTGCTTGTAGGTGTGGCTCCGTGCTCAGAAGCAGCCCCGAGGCAGGCAGGACAGAGCGGGAAGTCTTCTGGGCATGCAGCATGCTGCTTCCCATACCCGGGACAAACTGCGAGCAGGTGCCTCGCTTGCGCTTCCATCTGCCGAGACTTAGAGGCGGACAAGAAAGAAGCTTCCCGCAGTGTGTGCTGCTGTCCGCAAACAGCCTCCAAACAAAGCAGGGCGCTTAGGCAGGAGAAGTAAGCACCCCAGGAGGGAATCTGCCTGCGAGGGAAGCTGTGCAGCACATCCCTTGCTGTGCTCGCCACTTCCCTGACTCTTAGGCAAAGCGCATCTCAGCTTGCTTGTGGGTGTGCCTCCGTGCTCAGAAGCAGCCGCGAGGCAGGCAGGACAGTGCGGGATGTCTTCTGGGCACGCAGCATGCTGCTTCCCATGCCCGGGACAAACTGCGAGCAGGTGCCTCGCTTGCCCTTCTATCTGCCGAGACTTGGAGCTGGCCAGCGCGCAGCTTCCCGCAGTGTGTGCTGCTGTCCGCAAACAGCCTCCAAACAAAGCAGGGCGCTAAGGCAAGAGAAATAAGAGTCCCAGGAGGGAATCTGCCTGCGAGGGAAGCTGTGCAGCACATCCCTTTTTCCGCTCGCCACTTCCCTCACTCTTAGGCAAAGCCCATCTCAGCTTGCTTGTAGGTGTGCCTCCGTGCTCAGAAGCAGCCCCGAGGCAGGCAGGACAGAGCGGGAAGTCTTCTGGGCATGCAGCATGCTGCTTCCCATGCCCGGGACAAACTGCGAGCAGGTGCCTCCCTTGCGCTTCCATCTGCCGAGACTTAGAGGCGGACAACAAAGAAGATTCCCGCAGTGTGTGCTGCTGTCGGCAAACAGCCTCCAAACAAAGCAGGGCGCTTAGGGAGGAGAAGTAAGCACCCCAGGAGGGAATCTGCCTGCGAGGGAAGCTGTGCAGCACATCCCTTGCTGTGCTCGCCACTTCCCTCACTCTTAGGCAAAGCGCATCTCAGCTGGCTTGTGGGTGTGCCTCCGTGCTCAGAAGCAGCCCCGAGGCAGGCAGGACAGTGCGGGATGTCTTCTGGGCACACAGCATGCTGCTTCCCATGCCCGGGACAAACTGCGAGCAGGTGCCTCGCTTGCGCTTCCATCTGCCGAGACTTAGAGGCGGACAAGAAAGAAGCTTCCCGCAGTGTGTGCTGCTGTCCGCAAACAGCCTCCAAACAAAGCAGGGCGCTTAGGCAGGAGAAGTAAGCACCCCAGGAGGGAATCTGCCTGCGAGGGAAGCTGTGCAGCACATCCCTTGTTCCGCTCGCCACTTCCCTCACTCTTAGGCAAAGCCCATCTCAGCTTGCTTGTAGGTGTGCCTCCGTGCTCAGAAGCAGCCCCGAGGCAGGCAGGACAGAGCGGGAAGTCTTCTGGGCATGCAGCATGCTGCTTCCCATGCCCGGAACAAACTGCGAGCAGGTGCCTCGCTTGCGCTTCCATCTGCCGAGACTTGGAGCTGGCCAGGCAGCAGCTTCCCGCAGTGTGTGCTGCTGTCCGCAAACAGCCTCCAAACAAAGCAGGGCGCTAAGGCAAGAGAACTAAGCGCCCCAGGAGGGAATCTGCCTGCGAGGGAAGCTGTGCAGCACATCCCTTGTTCCGCTCGCCACTTCCCTCACTCTTAGGCAAAGCCCATCTCAGCTTGCTTGTAGGCGTGCCTCCGTGCTCAGAAGCAGCCCCGAGGCAGGCAGTACAGTGCGAGATGTGTTCTGGGCACGCAGACTGCTGCTTCCCATGCCCGGGACAAACTGCGAGCAGGTGCCTCGCTTGCGCTTCCATCTGCCGAGACTTAGAGGCGGACAAGAAAGAAGCTTCCCGCTGTGTGTGCTGCTGTCCGCAAACAGCCTCCAAACAAAGCAGGGCGCTTAGGGAGGAGAAGTAAGCACCCCAGGAGGGAATCTGCCTGCGAGGGGACCTGTGCAGCACATCCCTTGTTCCGCTCGCCACTTCCCTGACTCTTAGGGAAAGCCCATCTCAGCTTGCTTGTGGGCGTGCCTCCGTGCTCAGAAGCAGCCCCGAGGCAGGCAGGACAGTGCGGGATGTCTTCTGGGCACGCAGCATGCTGCTTCCCATGCCCGGGACAAACTGCGAGCAGGTGCCTCGCTTGCGCTTCTATCTGCCGAGACTTGGAGCTGGCCAGCGCGCAGCTTTCCGCAGTGTGTGCTGCTGTCCGCAAACAGCCTCCAAACAAAGCAGGGCGCTAAGGCAAGAGAAGTAAGTGCCCCAAGAGGGAATCTGCCTGCGAGGGAAGCTGTGCAGCACATCCCTTTTTCCGCTCGCCACTTCCCTGACTCTTAGGCAAAGCGCATCTCAGCTTGCTTGTAGGTGTGCCTCCGTGCTCAGAAGCAGCCCCGAGGCAGGCAGGACAGAGCGGGAAGTCTTCTGGGCATGCAGCATGCTGCTTCCCATGCCCGGGACAAACTGCGAGCAGGTGCCTCGCTTGCGCTTCCATCTGCCGAGACTTAGAGGCGGACAAGAAAGAAGATTCCCGCAGTGTGTGCTGCTGTCCGCAAACAGCCTCCAAACAAAGCAGGGCGCTAAGGCAAGAGAACTAAGCGCCCCAGGAGAGAATCTGCCTGCGAGGGAAGCTGTGCAGCACATCCCTTGCTGTGCTCGCCACTTCCCTCACTCTTAGGCAAAGCCCATCTCAGCTTGCTTGTGGGTGTGCCTCCGTGCTCAGAAGCAGCCCCGAGACAGGCAGGACAGTGCGGGATGTCTTCTGGGCACTCAGCATGCTGCTTCCCATGCCCGGGACAAACTGCGAGCAGGTGCCTCGCTTGCGCTTCCATCTGCCGAGACTTAGAGGCGGACAAGCAAGAAGCTTCCCGCAGTGTGTGCTGCTGTCCGCAAACAGCCTCCAAACAAAGCAGGGCGCTTAGGCAGGAGAAGTAAGCGCCCCAGGAGAGAATCTGCCTGCGAGGGAAGCTGTGCAGCACATCCCTTGCTGTGCTCGCCACTTCCCTGACTCTTAGGCAAAGCGCATCTCAGCTTGCTTGTGGGTGTGCCTCCGTGCTCAGAAGCAGTCCCGAGGCAGGCAGGACAGAGCGGGATGTCTTCTGGGCACGCAGCATGCTGCTTCCCATGCCCGGGACAAACTGCGAGCAGGTGCCTCGCTTGCGCTTCTATCTGCCGAGAATTGGAGCTGGCCAGCGTGCAGCTTTCCGCAGTGTGTGCTGCTGTCCGCAAACAGCCTCCAAACAAAGCAGGGCGCTAAGGCAAGAGAACTAAGCGCCCCAGGAGGGAATCTGCCTGCGAGGGAAGCTGTGCAGCACATCCCTTGTTCCGCTCGCCACTTCCCTGACTCTTAGGCAAAGCCCATCTCAGCTTGCTTGTAGGTGTGCCTCCGTGCTCAGAAGCAGCCGCGAGGCAGGCAGGACAGAGCGGGAAGTCTTCTGGGCATGCAGCATGCTGCTTCCCATGCCCGGGACAAACTGCGAGCAGGTGCCTCGCTTGCGCTTCCATCTGCCGAGACTTAGAGGCGGACAAGAAAGAAGATTCCCGCTGTGTGTGCTGCTGTCCGCAAACAGCCTCCAAACAAAGCAGGGCGCTAAGGCAAGAGAAGTAAGCGCCCCAGGAGGGAATCTGCCTGCGAGGGAAGCTGTGCAGCACATCCCTTGTTCCGCTCGCCACTTCCCTCACTCTTAGGCACAGCCCATCTCAGCTGGCTTTTAGGTGTGCCTCCGTGCTCAGAAGTAGCCCCGAGGCAGGCAGGATACAGTGGGATGTCTTCTGGGCACGCAGCATGCTGCTTCCCATGCCCGGGACAAACTGCGAGCAGGTGCCTCGCTTGCGCTTCCATCTGCCGAGACTTAGAGGCGGACAAGAAAGAAGATTCCCGCTGTGTGTGCTGCTGTCCGCAAACAGCCTCCAAACAAAGCAGGGCGCTTAGGCAGGAGAAGTAAGCACCCCAGGAGGGAATCTGCCTGCGAGGGAAGCTGTGCAGCACATCCCTTGCTGTGCTCGCCACTTCCCTCACTCTTAGGCAAAGCGCATCTCAGCTTGCTTGTGGGTGTGCCTCCGTGCTCAGAAGCAGTCCCGAGGCAGGCAGGACAGAGCGGGATGTCTTCTGGGCACGCAGCATGCTGCTTCCCATGCCCGGGACAAACTGCGAGCAGGTGCCTCGCTTGCGCTTCTATCTGCCGAGACTTGGAGCTGGCCAGCGTGCAGCTTTCCGCAGTGTGTGCTGCTGTCCGCAAACAGCCTCCAAACAAAGCAGGGCGCTAAGGCAAGAGAAGTAAGTGCCCCAGGAGGGAATCTGCCTGCGAGGGAAGCTGTGCAGCACATCCCTTGTTCCGCTCGCCACTTCCCTGACTCTTAGGCAAAGCCCATCTCAGCTTGCTTGTAGGTGTGCCTCCGTGCTCAGAAGCAGCCGCGAGGCAGGCAGGACAGAGCGGGAAGTCTTCTGGGCATGCAGCATGCTGCTTCCCATGCCCGGGACAAACTGCGAGCAGGTGCCTCGCTTGCGCTTCCATCTGCCGAGACTTAGAGGCGGACAAGAAAGAAGATTCCCGCTGTGTGTGCTGCTGTCCGCAAACAGCCTCCAAACAAAGCAGGGCGCTAAGGCAAGGGAAGTAAGCGCCCCAGGAGGGAATCTGCCTGCGAGGGAAGCTGTGCAGCACATCCCTTGCTGTGCTCGCCACTTCCCTCACTCTTAGGCAAAGCCCATCTCAGCTTGCTTGTAGGTGTGCCTCCGTGCTCAGAAGCAGCCCCGAGGCAGGCAGGACAGTGCGGGATGTCTTCTGGGCACGCAGACTGCTGCTTCCCATGCCCGGGACAAACTGCGAGCAGGTGCCTCGCTTGCGCTTCCATCTGCCGAGACTTAGAGGCGGACAAGAAAGAAGCTTCCCGCTGTGTGTGCTGCTGTCCGCAAACAGCCTCCAAACAAAGCAGGGCGCTTAGGCAGGAGAAGTAAGCACCCCAGGACGGAATCTGCCTGCGAGGGGACCTGTGCAGCACATCCCTTGTTCCGCTCGCCACTTCCCTCACTCTTAGGGAAAGCCCATCTCAGCTTGCTTGTGGGCGTGCCTCCGTGCTCAGAAGCAGCCCCGAGGCAGGCAGGACAGTGCGGGATGTCTTCTGGGCACGCAGCATGCTGCTTCCCATGCCCGGGACAAACTGCGAGCAGGTGCCTCGCTTGCGCTTCTATCTGCCGAGACTTGGAGCTGGCCAGCGCGCAGCTTTCCGCAGTGTGTGCTGCTGTTCGCAGACAGCCTCCAAACAAAGCAGGGCGCTAAGGCAAGAGAAGTAAGCGCCCCAGGAGGGAATCTGCCTGCGAGGGAAGCTGTGCAGCACATCCCTTGCTGTGCTCGCCACTTCCCTGACTCTTAGGCAAAGCGCATCTCAGCTTGCTTGTAGGTGTGCCTCCGTGCTCAGAAGCAGCCCCGAGGCAGGCTGGACAGAGCGGGAAGTCTTCTGGGCATGCAGCATGCTGCTTCCCATGCCCGGGACAAACTGCGAGCAGGTGCCTCGCTTGCGCTTCCATCTGCCGAGACTTAGAGGCGGACAAGAAAGAAGATTCCCGCTGTATGTGCTGCTGTCCGCAAACAGCCTCCAAACAAAGCAGGGCGCTTAGGCAGGAGAAGTAAGCACCCCAGGAGGGAATCTGCCTGCGAGGGAAGCTGTGCAGCACATCCCTTGCTGTGCTCGCCACTTCCCTCACTCTTAGGCAAAGCGCATCTCAGCTTGCTTGTGGATGTGCCTCCGTGCTCAGAAGCAGTCCCGAGGCAGGCAGGACAGAGCGCGATGTCTTCTGGGCACGCAGCATGCTGCTTCCCATGCCCGGGACAAACTGCGAGCAGGTGCCTCGCTTGCGCTTCTATCTGCCGAGAATTGGAGCTGGCCAGCGTGCAGCTTTCCGCAGTGTGTGCTGCTGTCCGCAAACAGCCTCCAAACAAAGCAGGGCGCTAAGGCAAGAGAACTAAGCGCCCCAGGAGGGAATCTGCCTGCGAGGGAAGCTGTGCAGCACATCCCTTGTTCCGCTCGCCACTTCCCTCACTCTTAGGCAAAGCCCATCTCAGCTTGCTTGTAGGTGTGCCTCCGTGCTCAGAAGTAGCCCCGAGGCAGGCAGGATACAGTGGGATGTCTTCTGGGCACGCAGCATGCTGCTTCCCATGCCCGGGACAAACTGCGAGCAGGTGCCTCGCTTGCGCTTCCATCTGCCGAGACTTAGAGGCGGACAAGAAAGAAGGTTCCCGCTGTGTGTGCTGCTGTCCGCAAACAGCCTCCAAACAAAGCAGGGCTCTTAGGCAGGAGAAGTAAGCACCCCAGGAGGGAATCTGCCTGCGAGGGGACCTGTGCAGCACATCCCTTGTTCCGCTCGCCACTTCCCTGACTCTTAGGGAAAGCCCATCTCAGCTTGCTTGTGGGCGTGCCTCCGTGCTCAGAAGCAGCCCCGAGGCAGGCAGGACAGTGCGGGATGTCTTCTGGGCACGCAGCATGCTGCTTCCCATGCCCGGGACAAACTGCGAGCAGGTGCCTCGCTTGCGCTTCTATCTGCCGAGACTTGGAGCTGGCCAGCGCGCAGCTTTCCGCAGTGTGTGCTGCTGTTCGCAGACAGCCTCCAAACAAAGCAGGGCGCTAAGGCAAGAGAACTAAGCGCCCCAGGAGGGAATCTGCCTGCGAGGGAAGCTGTGCAGCACATCCCTTTTTCCGCTCGCCACTTCCCTGACTCTTAGGCAAAGCGCATCTCAGCTTGCTTGTAGGTGTGCCTCCGTGCTCAGAAGCAACCCCGAGGCAGGCAGGACAGAGCGGGAAGTCTTCTGGGCATGCAGCATGCTGCTTCCCATGCCCGGGACAAACTGCGAGCAGGTGCCTCGCTTGCGCTTCCATCTGCCGAGACTTAGAGGCGGACAAGCAAGAAGATTCCCGCTGTGTGTGCTGCTGTCTGCAAGCAGCCTCCAAACAAAGCAGGGCGCTAAGGCAAGAGAACTAAGCGCCCCAGGAGAGAATCTGCCTGCGAGGGAAGCTGTGCAGCACATCCCTTGCTGTGCTCGCCACTTCCCTCACTCTTAGGAAAAGCCCATCTCAGCTTGCTTGTGGGTGTGCCTCCGTGCTCAGAAGCAGCCCCGAGGCAGGCAGGACAGAGTGGGAAGTCTTCTGGGCACTCAGCATGCTGCTTCCCATGCCCGGGACAAACTGCGAGCAGGTGCCTCGCTTGCGCTTCCATCTGCCGAGACTTAGAGGCGGACAAGAAAGAAGCTTCCCGCTGTGTGTGCTGCTGTCCGCAAACAGCCTCCAAACAAAGCATGGCGCTTAGGCAGGAGAAGTAAGCACCCCAGGAGGGAATCTGCCTGCGAGGGAAGCTGTGCAGCACATCCCTTGCTGTGCTCGCCACTTCCCTGACTCTTAGGCAAAGCGCATCTCAGCTTGCTTGTGGGTGTTCCTCCGTGCTCAGAAGCAGTCCCGAGGCAGGCAGGACAGAGCGGGATGTCTTCTGGGCACGCAGCATGCTGCTTCCCATGCCCGGGACAAACTGCGAGCAGGTGCCTCGCTTGCGCTTCTATCTGCCGAGACTTGGAGCTGGCCAGCGTGCAGCTTTCCGCAGTGTGTGCTGCTGTCCGCAAACAGCCTCCAAACAAAGCAGGGCGCTAAGGCAACAGAACTAAGCGCCCCAGGAGGGAATCTGCCTGCGAGGGAAGCTGTGCAGCACATCCCTTCTTCCGCTCGCCACTTCCCTGACTCTTAGGCAAAGCCCATCTCAGCTTGCTTGTAGGTGTGCCTCCGTGCTCAGAAGCAGCCCCGAGGCAGGCAGGACAGAGCGGGAAGTCTTCTGGGCATGCAGCATGCTGCTTCCCATGCCCGGGACAAACTGCGAGCAGGTGCCTCGCTTGCGCTTCCATCTGCCGAGACTTAGAGGCGGACAAGAAAGAAGATTCCCGCAGTGTGTGCTGCTGTCCGCAAACAGCCTCCAAACAAAGCAGGGCGCTAAGGCAAGAGAACTAAGCGCCCCAGGAGGGAATCTGCCTGCGAGGGAAGCTGTGCAGCACATCCCTTGCTGTGCTCGCCACTTCCCTCACTCTTAGGCAAAGCCCATCTCAGCTTGCTTGTAGGTGTGCCTCCGTGCTCAGAAGCAGCCCCGAGGCAGGCAGGACAGTGCGGGAAGTCTTCTGGGCATGCAGCATGCTGCTTCCCATGCCCGGGACAAACTGCGAGCAGGTGCCTCGCTTGCGCTTCTATCTGCCGAGAACTGGAGCTGGCCAGCGTGCAGCTTTCCGCAGTGTGTGCTGCTGTCCGCAAACAGCCTCCAAACAAAGCAGGGCGCTAAGGCAAGAGAACTAAGCGCCCCAGGAGGGAATCTGCCTGCGAGGGAAGCTGTGCAGCACATCCCTTGTTCCGCTCGCCACTTCCCTGACTCTTAGGCAAAGCCCATCTCAGCTTGCTTGTAGGTGTGCCTCTGTGCTCAGAAGCAGCCCCGAGGCAGGCAGGACAGAGCGGGAAGTCTTTTGGGCATGCAGCATGCTGCTTCCCATGCCCGGGACAAACTGCGAGCAGGTGCCTCGCTTGCGCTTCCATCTGCCGAGACTTAGAGGCGGACAAGAAAGAAGCTTCCCGCAGTGTGTGCTGCTGTCCGCAAACAGCCTCCAAACAAAGCAGGGCGCTTAGGCAGGAGAAGTAAGCACCCCAGGAGGGAATCTGCCTGCGAGGGGACCTGTGCAGCACATCCCTTGTTCCGCTCGCCACTTCCCTGACTCTTAGGCAAAGCCCATCTCAGCTTGCTTCTGGGCGTCCCTCCGTGCTCAGAAGCAGCCCCGAGGCAGGCAGGACAGTGCGGGATGTCTTCTGGGCACGCAGCATGCTGCTTCCCATGCCCGGGACAAACTGCGAGCAGGTGCCTCGCTTGCGCTTCTATCTGCCGAGACTTGGAGCTGGCCAGCGCGCAGCTTTCCGCAGTGTGTGCTGCTGTTCGCAGACAGCCTCCAAACAAAGCAGGGCGCTAAGGCAAGAGAACTAAGCGCCCCAGGAGAGAATCTGCCTGCGAGGGAAGCTGTGCAGCACATCCCTTTTTCCGCTCGCCACTTCCCTGACTCTTAGGCAAAGCGCATCTCAGCTTGCTTGTAGGTGTGCCTCCGTGCTCAGAAGCAGCCCCGAGGCAGGCAGGACAGTGCGGGATGTCTTCTGGGCACGCAGCATGCTGCTTCCCATGCCCGGGACAAACTGCGAGCAGGTGCCTCGCTTGCGCTTCCATCTGCCGAGACTTAGAGGCGGACAAGAAAGAAGATTCCCGCTGTGTGTGCTGCTGTCCGCAAACAGCCTCCAAACAAAGCAGGGCGCTAAGGCAAGAGAACTAAGCGCCCCAGGAGAGAATCTGCCTGCGAGGGAAGCTGTGCAGCACATCCCTTGCTGTGCTCGCCACTTCCCTCACTCTTAGGCAAAGCCCATCTCAGCTTGCTTGTGGGTGTGCCTCCGTGCTCAGAAGCAGCCCCGAGGCAGGCAGGACAGTGCGGGATGTCTTCTGGGCATGCAGCATGCTGCTTCCCATGCCCGGGACAAACTGCGAGCAGGTGCCTCGCTTGCGCTTCCATCTGCCGAGACTTAGAGGCGGACAAGAAAGAAGCTTCCCGCAGTGTGTGCTGCTGTCCGCAAACAGCCTCCAAACAAAGCAGGGCGCTAAGGCAAGAGAAGTAAGCGCCCCAGGAGGGAATCTGCCTGCGAGGGAAGCTGTGCAGCACATCCCTTGTTCCGCTCGCCACTTCCCTGACTCTTAGGCAAAGCCCATCTCAGCTGGCTTGTAGGTGTGCCTCCGTGCTCAGAAGTAGCCCCGAGGCAGGCAGGATACAGTGGGATGTCTTCTGGGCACGCAGCATGCTGCTTCCCATGCCCGGGACAAACTGCGAGCAGGTGCCTCGCTTGCGCTTCCATCTCCCGAGTCTTAGAGGCGGACAAGCAAGAAGCTTCCCGCAGTGTGTGCTGCTGTCCGCAGACAGCCTCCAAACAAAGCAGGGAGCTAAGGCAAGAGAAGTAAGCGCCCCAGGAGGGAATCTGCCTGCGAGGGAAGCTGTGCAGCACATCCCTTGCTGTGCTCGCCACTTCCCTGACTCTTAACCAAAGCGCATCTCAGCTTGCTTGTGGGTGTGCCTCCGTGCTCAGAAGCAGTCCCGAGGCAGGCAGGACAGAGCAGGATGTCTTCTGGGCACGCAGCATGCTGCTTCCCATGCCCGGAACAAACTGCGAGCAGGTGCCTCGCTTTCGCTTCTATCTGCCGAGACTTGGAGCTGGCCAGCGCGCAGCTTTCCGCAGTGTGTGCTGCTGTCCGCAAACAGCCTCCAAACAAAGCAGGGCGCTAAGGCAAGAGAACTAAGCGCCCCAGGAGGGAATCTGCCTGCGAGGGAAGCTGTGCAGCACATCCCTTGTTCCGCTCGCCACTTCCCTGACTCTTAGGCAAAGCCCATCTCAGCTTGCTTGTAGGTGTGCCTCCGTGCTCAGAAGCAGCCCCGAGGCAGGCAGGATACAGTGGGATGTCTTCTGGGCACGCAGCATGCTGCTTCCCATGCCCGGGACAAACTGCGAGCAGGTGCCTCGCTTGCGCTTCCATCTCCCGAGTCTTAGAGGCGGACAAGCAAGAAGCTTCCCGCAGTGTGTGCTGCTGTCCGCAGACAGCCTCCAAACAAAGCAGGGAGCTAAGGCAAGAGAAGTAAGCGCCCCAGGAGGGAATCTGCCTGCGAGGGAAGCTGTGCAGCACATCCCTTGCTGTGCTCGCCACTTCCCTGACTCTTAACCAAAGCGCATCTCAGCTTGCTTGTGGGTGTGCCTCCGTGCTCAGAAGCAGCCCTGAGGCAGGCAGGACAGAGCAGGATGTCTTCTGGGCACGCAGCATGCTGCTTCCCATGCCCGGAACAAACTGCGAGCAGGTGCCTCGCTTTCGCTTCTATCTGCCGAGACTTGGAGCTGGCCAGCGTGCAGCTTCCCGCAGTGTGTGCTGCTGTCCGCAAACAGCCTCCAAACAAAGCAGGGCACTAAGGCAAGAGAACTAAGTGTCCCAGGAGGGAATCTGCCTGCGAGGGAAGCTGTGCAGCACATCCCTTGCTGTGCTCGCCACTTCCCTCACTCTTAGGCAAAGCGCATCTCAGCTTGCTTGTGGATGTGCCTCCGTGCTCAGAAGCAGCCCCGAGGCAGGCAGGACAGTGCGGGATGTCTTCTGGGCACGCAGCATGCTGCTTCCCATGCCCGGGACAAACTGCGAGCAGGTGCCTCGCTTGCGCTTCTATCTGCCGAGACTTGGAGCTGGCCAGCGCGCAGCTTCCAGCAGTGTGTGCTGCTGTCCGCAGACAGCCTCCAAACAAAGCAGGGCGCTAAGGCAAGAGAACTAAGCGCCCCAGGAGGGAATCTGCCTGCGAGGGAAGCTGTGCAGCACATCCCTTGTTCCGCTCGCCACTTCCCTCACTCTTAGGCAAAGCCCATCTCAGCTGGCTTGTAGGTGTGCCTCCGTGCTCAGAAGCAGCCCCGAGGCAGGCAGGACAGAGCGGGAAGTCTTCTGGGCATGCAGCATGCTGCTTCCCATGCCCGGGACAAACTTCGAGCAGGTGCCTCGCTTGCGCTTCTATCTGCCGAGACTTGGAGCTGGCCAGCGCGCAGCTTCCAGCAGTGTGTGCTGCTGTCCGCAAACAGCCTCCAAACAAAGCAGGGCGTTAAGGCAAGAGAAGTAAGCGCCCCAGGAGGGAATCTGCCTGCGAGGGGACCTGTGCAGCACATCCCTTGTTCCGCTCGCCACTTCCCTCACTCTTAGGCAAAGCCCATCTCAGCTTGCTTGTAGGTGTGCCTCCGTGCTCAGAAGCAGCCCCGAGGCAGGCAGGACAGAGCGGGAAGTCTTCTGGGCATGCAGCATGCTGCTTCCCATGCCCGGGACAAACTGCGAGCAGGTGCCTCGCTTGCGCTTCTATCTGCCGAGACTTAGAGGCAGACAAGAAAGAAGATTCCCGCAGTGTGTGCTGCTGTCCGCAAACAGCCTCCAAACAAAGCAGGGCGCTTAGGCAGGAGAAGTAAGCACCCCGGGAGGGAATCTGCCTGCGAGGGAAGCTGTGCAGCACATCCCTTGCTGTGCTCGCCACTTCCCTCACTCTTAGGGAAAGCGCATCTCAGCTTGCTTGTGGGTGTGCCTCCGTGCTCAGAAGCAGCCCCGAGGCAGGCAGGACAGTGCGGGATGTCTTCTGGGCATGCAGCATGCTGCTTCCCATGCCCGGGACAAACTGCGAGCAGGTGCCTCGCTTGCGCTTCTATCTGCCGAGATTTGGAGCTGGCCAGCGCGCAGCTTCCCGCAGTGTGTGCTGTTGTCCGCAGACAGCCTCCAAACAAAGCAGGGCGCTAAGGCAAGAGAACTAAGCGCCCCAGGAGGGAATCTGCCTGCGAGGGAAGCTGTGCAGCACATCCCTTGTTCCGCTCGCCACTTCCCTGACTCTTAGGCAAAGCCCATCTCAGCTGGCTTGTAGGTGTGCCTCCGTGCTCAGAAGCAGCCCCGAGGCAGGCAGGACAGAGCGGGAAGTCTTCTGGGCATGCAGCATGCTGCTTCCCATGCCCGGGACAAACTGCGAGCAGGTGCCTCGCTTGCGCTTCCATCTGCCGAGACTTAGAGGCAGACAAGCAAGAAGCTTCCCGCTGTGTGTGCTGCTGTCCGCAACCAGCCTCCAAACAAA
The DNA here is from genome assembly GCF_028389875.1 of Rhea pennata. Lineage (NCBI taxonomy): Eukaryota > Metazoa > Chordata > Aves > Rheiformes > Rheidae > Rhea > Rhea pennata. The sequence goes on along the minus strand of NW_026907685.1, from coordinate 863,873 downwards.
GCAGAGCGCTTAGGCAGGAGAAGTAAGCACCCCAGGAGGGAATCTGCTTGTGAGGGAAGCTGTGTAGCACATCCCTTGTTCCGCTCGACACTTCCCTGACTCTTAGGCAAAGCCCATCTCAGCTTGCTTGTAGGTGTGCCTCCGTGCTCAGAAGCAGCCCCGAGGCAGGCAGGACAGAGCGGGAAGTCTTCTGGGCATGCAGCATGCTGCTTCCCATGCCCAGGACAAACTGCGAGCAGGTGCCTCGCTTGCGCTTCCATCTGCCGAGACTTAGAGGCAGACAAGCAAGAAGCTTCCCGCAGTGTGTGCTGCTGTCCGCAAACAGCCTCCAAACAAAGCAGGGCACTAAGGCAAGAGAACTAAGTGTTCCAGGAGGGAATCTGCCTGCGAGGGAAGCTGTGCAGCACATCCCTTGTTCTGCTCGCCACTTCCCTCACTCTTAGGCAAAGCCCATCTCAGCTGGCTTGTAGGTGTGCCTCCGTGCTCAGAAGTAGCCCCGAGGCAGGCAGGATACAGCGGGATGTCTTCTGGGCACGCAGCATGCTGCTTCCCATGCCCGGGACAAACTGCGAGCAGGTGCCTCGCTTGCGCTTCTATCTGCCGAGACTTGGAGCTGGCCAGCGCGCAGCTTCCCGCAGTGTGTGCTGCTGTCCGCAAACAGCCTCCAAACAAAGCAGGGCGCTAAGGCAAGAGAAGTAAGCGCCCCAGGAGGGAATCTGCCTGCGAGAGAACCTGTGCAGCACATCCCTTGTTCCGCTCACCACTTCCCTGACTCTTAGGCAAAGCCCATCTCAGCTGCCTTGTAGGCGTGCCTCCGTGCTCAGAAGCAGCCCTGAGGCAGGCAGGACAGTGCGAGATGTCTTCTGGGCACGTAGCATGCTGCTTCCCATGCCTGGGACAAACTGCGAGCAGGTGCCTCATTGTGCTTCTATCTGCCGAGACTTGGAGCTGGCCAGCACGCAGCTTCCCGCAGTGTGTGCTGCTGTCCGCAAACAGCCTCCAAACAAAGCAGGGCGCTAAGGCAGGAGAACTAAGTGCCCCAGGAGGGAATCTGCCTGCGAGGGAAGCTGTGCAGCACATCCCTTGCTCCGCTCGACACTTCCCTCACTCTTAGAAAAAGCCCATCTCAGCTTGCTTGTAAGTGTGCCTCCGTGCTCAGAAGCATCCCCGAGGTTGGTAGGATACAGCAGGATGTGTTCTGGGCATGCATCATGCTGCTTCCCATGCCTGGAACAAACTGCGAGCAGGTGCCTTGCTTGTGCTTCTATCTGCCGAGACTTGGAGCTGGCCAGCGCGCAGCTTCCCGCAGTGTGTGCTGCTGTCCGCAAACAGTCTCCAAACAAAGCAGGGTGCTAAGGCAGGAAAAATAAGTGCCCCAGGAGAGAATCTGCCTGCGAGGGAAGCTGTGCAGCACATCCCTTGCTCCGCTCGACACTTCCCTCACTCTTAGGCAAAGCCCATCTCAGCTTGTTTGTAGGCGTGCCTCCGTGCTCAGAAGCAGCCTTGAGGCAGGCAGGATACAGCGGGATGTGTTCTGGGCATGCAGCATGCTGCTTCCCATGCCCGGGACAAACTACGAGCAGGTGCCTCACTTGCGCTTCCATCTGCCGAGACTTAGAGGCGGACAAGCAAGAAGCTTCCCGCAGTGTGTGCTGCTGTCCGCAGTCTCCAAACAAAGCAGGGCGATAAGGCAAGAGAACTAAGGGCCCCAGGAGGGAATCTGCCTGCGAGAGAACCTGTGCAGCACATCCCTTGTTCCGCTCACCGCTTCCCTGACTCTTAGGCAAAGCCCATCTCAGCTGGCTTGTAGGCGTGCCTCTGTGCTCAGAAGCAGCCCCGAGGCAGGCAGGACAGTGCGAGATGTCTTCTGGGCATGTAGCATGCTGCTTCCCATGCCTGGGACAAACTGCGAGCAGGTGCCTCATTGTGCTTCTATCTGCCGAGACTTGGAGCTGGCCAGCGCGCAGCTTCCCGCAGTGTGTGCTGCTGTCCGCAAACAGCCTCCAAACAAAGCAGGGCGCTAAGGCAGGAGAACTAAGTGCCCCAGGAGGGAATCTGCCTGCGAGGGAAGCTGTGTAGCACATCCCTTGTTCCGCTCTCCACTTCCCTGACGCTTAGGCAAAGCCCATCTCAGCTTGCTTGTAGGTGTGCCTCCGTGCTAAGAGGAAGCCCCGTGGCAGGCAGGACAGTGTGGGATTTCTCTTGGGCACGCAGCATGCTGCTTCCCATGCCTGGACAAACTGCGAGCAGGTGCCTCGCTTGTGCTTCTATCTGCCGAGACTTGGAGGTGGCCAGCGCGCAGCTTCCCGCAGTGTGTGCTGCTGTCCGCAAACAGCCTCCAAACAAAGCAGGGCGCTAAGGCAGGAGAACTAAGTGCCCCAGGAGGGAATCTGCCTGCGAGGGAAGCTGTGCAGCACATCCCTTGCTCCGCTCGACACTTCACTCACTCTTAGGCAAAGCCCATCTCAGCTTGCTTGTAGGTGTGCCTCCGTGCTCAGAAGCATCCCCGAGGTTGGTAGGATACAGCAGGATGTGTTCTGGGCATGCAGCATGCTGCTTCCCATGCCTGGACAAACTGCGAGAGTAGGTGCCTCGCTTGCGCTTCTATCTGCCGAGACTTGGAGCTGGCCAGCGCGCACCTTCCCGCAGTGTGTGCTGCTGTCCGCAAACAGCCTCCAAACAAAGCAGGGCGCTAAGGCAAGAGAACTAAGTGCCCCAGGAGGGAATGTGCCTGTGAGGGAAGCTGTGCAGCACATCCCTTGTTCCGCTCGACACTTCCCTCACTCTTAGGCAAAGCCCATCTCAGCTTGCTTGTAGGCGTGCCTCCGTGCTCAGAAGCAGCCCCGAGGCAGGCAGGACAGTGCGAGATGTCTTCTGGGCACTCAGCATGCTGCTTCCCATGCCCGGAACAAACTGCGAGCAGGTGCCTCGCTTGCGCTTCTATCTGCCGAGACTTGGAGCTGGCCAGCGCGCAGCTTCCCGCAGTGTGTGCTGCTGTCCGCAGACAGCCTCCAAACAAAGCAGGGCACTAATGTAAGAGAAGTAAGCGCCCCAGGAGGGAATCTGCCTGCGAGGGAAGCTGTGCAGCACATCCCTTGTTCCGCTCGCCACTTCCCTCACTCTTAGGCAAAGCCCATCTCAGCTGGCTTGTAGATGTGCCTCCGTGCTCAGAAGCAGCCCCGAGGCAGGCAGGATAGAGCGGGATGTCTTCTGGGCATGTAGCATGCTGCTTCCCATGCCCGGGACAAACTGCGAGCAGGTGCCTCGCTTGCGCTTCTATCTGCTGAGACTTGGAGCTGGCCAGCGTGCAGCTTCCCGCAGTGTGTGCTGCTGTCCGCAAACAGCCTCCAAACAAAGCAGGGCGCTTAGGCAGGAGAAGTAAGCGCCCCAGGAGGGAATCTGCCTGCGAGGGAAGCTGTGCAGCACATCCCTTGCTCCGCTCGACACTTCCCTCACTCTTAGGCAAAGCCCATCTCAGCTTGCTTGTAGGTGTGCCTCCGTGCTCAGAAGCAGCCCCGAGGCAGGCAGGACAGTGCGAGAGGTCTTCTCGGCATGTAGCATGCTGCTTCCCATGCCTGGGACAAACTGCGAGCAGGTGCCTCGCTTGCCCTTCTATCAGCCGAGACTTGGAGCTGGCCAGCGCGCAGCTTCCCGCTGTGTGTGCTGCTGTCCGCAAACAGTCTCCAAACAAAGCAGGGTGCTAAGGCAGGAGAACTAAGTGCCCCAGGAGGGAATCTGCCTGCGAGGGAAGATGTGCAGCACATCCCTTGTTCCGCTCGACACTTCCCTCACTCTTAGGCAAAGCCCATCTCAGCTGCCTTGTAGGTGTGCCTCCGTGCTCAGAAGCAGCCTTGAGGCAGGCAGGATACAGGGGGATGTCTTCTGGGCACGCAGCATGCTGCTTCCCATGCCCGGGACAAACTGTGAGCAGGTGCCTCGCTTGCGCTTCCATCTGCCTAGACTTAGAGGCGGACAAGCAAGAAGCTTCCCGCAGTGTGTGCTGCTGTCCGCAAACAGCCTCCAAACAAAGCAGGGCACTAAGGCAAGAGAAGTAAGCGCCCCAGGAGGGAATCTGCCTGCGAGAGAACCTGTGCAGCACATCCCTTGCTCCGCTCGCCACTTCCCTCACTCTTAGGCAAAGTCCATCTCAGCTGGCTTGTAGGTGTGCCTCCGTGCTCAGAGGAAGCCCCGTGGCAGGCAGGACAGTGCGGGATGTCTTCTGGGCACGCAGCATGCTGCTTCCCATGCCCGGAACAAACTGCGAGCAGGTGCCTCGCTTGTGCTTCTATCTGCCGAGACTTGGAGCTGGCCAGCGCGCAGCTTCCCGCAGTGTGTGCTGCTGTCCGCAAACAGCCTCCAAACAAAGCAAGGCGCTAAGGCAGGAGAACTAAGTGCCCCAGGAGGGAATGTGCCTGTGAGGGGAAGCTGTGCAGCACATCTTTTGCTCCGCTCGACACTTCCCTCACTCTTAGGCAAAGCCCATCTCAGCTGGCTTGTAGGTGTGCCTCCGTGCTCAGAAGCATCCCCGAGGTTGGTAGGATACAGCAGGATGTGTTCTGGGCATGCAGCATGCTGCTTCCCATGCCTGGACAAACTGCGAGAGTAGGTGCCTCGCTTGCGCTTCTATCTGCCGAGACTTGGAGCTGGCCAGCGTGCAGCTTCCCGCAGTGTGTGCTGCTGTCCGTGAACAGCCTCCAAACAAAGCAGGGCGCTTAGGCAGGAGAAGTAAGCGCCCCAGGAGGGAATCTGCCTGCGAGGGAAGCTGTGCAGCACATCCCTTGCTGTGCTCGCCACTTCCCTCACTCTTAGGCAAAGCCCATCTCAGCTTGCTTGTAGGTGTGCCTCCGTGCTCAGAAGCAGCCCCGAGGCAGGCAGGATAGTGCGAGAGGTCTTCTCGGCATGTAGCATGCTGCTTCCCATGCCTGGGACAAACTGCGAGCAGTTGCCTCGCTTGCCCTTCTATCAGCCGAGACTTGGAGCTGGCCAGCGAGCAGCTTCCCGCAGTGTGTGCTGCTGTCCGCAAACAGTCTCCAAACAAAGCAGGGTGCTAAGGCAGGAGAACTAAAGTGCCCCAGGAGGGAATCTGCCTGCGAGGGAAGCTGTGCAGCACATCCCTTGTTCCGCTCGACACTTCCCTCACTCTTAGGCAAAGCCCATCTCAGCTGCCTTGTAGGTGTGCCTCCGTGCTCAGAAGCAGCCTTGAGGCAGGCAGGATACAGGGGGATGTCTTCTGGGCATGCAGCATGCTGCTTCCCATGCCCGGGACAAACTGTGAGCAGGTGCCTCGCTTGCGCTTCCATCTGCCGAGACTTAGAGGCGGACAAGCAAGAAGCTTCCCGCAGTGTGTGCTGCTGTCCGCAGACAGCCTCCAAACAAAGCAGGGCACTAAGGCAAGAGAAGTAAGCGCCCCAGGAGGGAATCTGCCTGCGAGGGAAGCTGTGCAGCACATCCCTTGTTCCGCTCGCCACTTCCCTGACGCTTAGGCAAAGCCCATCTCAGCTGGCTTGTAGGTGTGCCTCCGTGCTCAGAGGAAGCCCCGTGGCAGGCAGGACAGTGCGGGATGTCTTCTGGGCACGCAGCATGCTGCTTCCCATGCCCGGAACAAACTGCGAGCAGGTGCCTCGCTTGTGCTTCTATCTGCCGAGACTTGGAGCTGGCCAGCGCGCAGCTTCCCGCAGTGTGTGCTGCTGTCCGCAAACAGCCTCCAAACAAAGCAGGGCGCTGAGGCAGGAGAACTAAGTGCCCCAGGAGGGAATCTGCCTGCTAGGGAAGCTGTGCAGCACATCCCTTGCTCTGCTCGACACTTCCCTCACTCTTAGGCAAAGCCCATCTCAGCTGGCTTGTAGGTGTGCCTCCGTGCTCAGAAGCATCCCCGAGGTTAGTAGGATACAGCAGGATGTGTTCTGGGCATGCAGCATGCTTCTTTCCATGCCTGGAACAAACTGCGAGCAGGTGCCTCGCTTGCGCTTCTATCTGCCGAGACTTGGAGCTGGCCAGCGCGCAGCTTCCCGCAGTGTGTGCTGCTGTCCGCAGACAGCCTCCAAACAAAGCAGGGCACTAAGGCAAGAGAAGTAAGCGCCCCAGGAGGGAATCTGCCTGCGAGGGAAGCTGTGCAGCACATCCCTTGTTCCGCTCGCCACTTCCCTGACGCTTAGGCAAAGCCCATCTCAGCTGGCTTGTAGATGTGCCTCCGTGCTCAGAAGCAGCCCCGAGGCAGGCAGGACAGAGCGAGATGTCTTCTGGGCATGTAGCATGCTGCTTCCCATGCCTGGGACAAACTGCGAGCAGGTGCCTCGCTCGCGCTTCTATCTGCCGAGACTTGGAGCTGGCCAGCGCGCAGCTTCCCGCAGTGTGTGCTGCTGTCCGCAAACAGTCTCCAAACAAAGCAGGGTGCTAAGGCAGGAGAACTAAGTGCCCCAGGAGGGAATCTGCCTGCGAGGGAAGCTGTGAAGCACATCCCTTGTTCCGCTCGACACTTCCCTGACGCTTAGGCAAAGCCCATCTCAGCTTGCTTGTAGGTGTGCCTCCGTGCTAAGAGGAAGCCCCGTGGCAGGCAGGACAGTGTGGGATTTCTTCTGGGCACGCAGCATGCTGCTTCCCATGCCTGGACAAACTGCGAGAGTAGGTGCCTCGCTTGCGCTTCTATCTGCCGAGACTTGGAGCTGGCCAGCGCACAGCTTCCCACAGTGTGCTGCGGTCTGCAAACAGCCTCCAAACAAAGCAGGGCGCTAAGGCAAGAGAAGTAAGCGCCCCAGGAGTGAATCTGCCTGCGAGGGAAGCTGTGCAGCACATCCCTTGCTCCGCTCGCCACTTCCCTCACTCTTAGGCAAAGCCCATCTCAGCTGGCTTGTAGGTGTGCCTCCGTGCTCAGAGGAAGCCCCGTGGCAGGCAGGACAGTGCGGGATGTCTTCTGGGCACGCAGCATGCTGCTTACCATGCCCGGAACAAACTGCGAGCAGATGCCTCGCTTGTGCATCTATCTGCCGAGACTTGGAGGTGGCCAGCACGCAGCTTCCCGCAGTGTGTGCTGCTGTCCGCAAACAGCCTCCAAACAAAGCAGGGTGCTAAGGCAGGAGAACTAAGTGCCCCAGGAGGGAATCTGCCTGCGAGGGAAGCTGTGCAGCACATCCCTTGCTCCGCTCGACACTTCCCTCACTCTTAGGCAAAGCCCATCTCAGCTGGCTTGTAGGTGTGCCTCCGTGCTCAGAAGCATCCCCGAGGTTGGTAGGATACAGCAGGATGTGTTCTGGGCATGCAGCATGCTGCTTCCCATGCCTGAACAAACTGCGAGCAGGTGCCTCGCTTGTGCTTCTATCTGCCGAGACTTGGAGCTGGCCAGCGCGCAGCTTCCCGCAGTGTGTGCTGCTGTCCGCAAACAGCCTCCAAACAAAGCAGGGCGCTAAGGCAAGAGAACTAAGTGCCCCAGGAGGGAATCTGCCTGCGAGGGAAGCTGTGCAGCACATCCCCTGTTCCACTCGCCACTTCCCTCACTCTTAGGCAAAGCCCATCTCAGCTTGCTTGTAGGCGTGCCTCCGTGCTCAGAAGCAGCCGCGAGGCAGGCAGGACAGTGCGAGATGTCTTCTGGGCATGTAGCATGCTGCTTCCCATGCCTGGGACAAACTGCGAGCAGGTGCCTCGCTTGTGCTTCTATCTGCCGAGACTTGGAGCTGGCCAGCGCGCAGCTTCCCGCAGTGTGTGCTGCTGTCTGCAAACAGCCTCCAAACAAAGCAGGGCGCTAAGGCAGGAGAACTAAGTGCCCCAGGAGGGAATCTGCCTGCGAGGGAAGCTGTGCAGCACATCCCTTGCTCCGCTCGACACTTCCCTCACTCTTAGGCAAAGCGCATCTCAGCTTGCTTGTAGGTGTGCCTCCGTGCTCAGAAGCATCCCCGAGGTTGGTAGGATACAGCAGGATGTGTTCTGGGCATGCAGCATGCTGCTTCCCATGCCTGGACAAACTGCGAGAGTAGGTGCCTCGCTTGCGCTTCTATCTGCCGAGACTTGGAGCTGGCCAGCGTGCAGCTTCCCGCAGTGTGTGCTGCTGTCCGTGAACAGCCTCCAAACAAAGCAGGGCGCTAAGGCAAGAGAACTAAGTGCCCCAGGAGGGAATGTGCCTGTGAGGGAAGCTGTGCAGCACATCCCTTGTTCCGCTCGACACTTCCCTCACTCTTAGGCAAAGCCCATCTCAGCTGGCTTGTAGGCGTGCCTCCGTGCTCAGAAGCAGCCCCGAGGCAGGCAGGACAGTGCGAGATGTGTTCTGGGCACACAGCATGCTGCTTCCCATGCCCGGAACAAACTGCGAGCAGGTGCCTCGCTTGCGCTTCTATCTGCCGAGACTTGGAGCTGGCCAGCGCGCAGCTTCCCGCAGTGTGTGCTGCTGTCCGCAGACAGCCTCCAAACAAAGCAGGGCACTAAGGCAAGAGAAGTAAGCGCCCCAGGAGGGAATCTGCCTGCGAGGGAAGCTGTGAAGCACATCCCTTGTTCCGATCGCCACTTCCCTGACGCTTAGGCAAAGCCCATCTCAGCTGGCTTGTGGATGTGCCTCCGTGCTCAGAAGCAGCCCCGAGGCAGGCAGGACAGAGCGGGATGTCTTCTGGGCATGTAGCATGCTGCTTACCGTGCCCGGGACAAACTGCGAGCAGGTGCCTCGCTTGTGCTTCTATCTGCCGAGACTTGGAGCTGGCCAGCGCGCAGCTTCCCGCAGTGTGTGCTGCTGTCCGCAAACAGCCTCCAAACAAAGCAGGGCGCTAAGGCAAGAGAAGTAAGCGCCCCAGGAGGGAATCTGCCTGCGAGAGAACCTGTGCAGCACATCCCTTGCTCCGCTCGACACTTCCCTCACTCTTAGGCAAAGCCCATCTCAGCTGGCTTGTAGGTGTGCCTCCGTGCTCAGAAGCATCCCCGAGATTCTAGGATACAGCAGGATGTGTTCTGGGCATGCAGCATGCTTCTTCCCATGCCTGGAACAAACTGCGAGCAGGTGCCTCGCTTGCGCTTCTATCTGCCGAGACTTGGAGCTGGCCAGCGCGCAGCTTCCCGCAGTGTGTGCTGCTGTCCGCAAACAGCCTCCAAACAAAGCAGGGCGCTAAGGCAAGAGAAGTAAGCGCCCCAGGAGGGAATCTGCCTGCGAGGGAAGCTGTGCAGCACATCCCTTGTTCCGCTCGCCACTTCCCTGACTCTTAGGCAAAGCCCATCTCAGCTGGCTTGTAGGTGTGCCTCCGTGCTCAGAAGTAGCCCCGAGGCAGGCAGGATACAGTGGGATGTCTTCTGGGCACGCAGCATGCTGCTTCCCATGCCCGGGACAAACTGCGAGCAGGTGCCTCGCTTGCGCTTCCATCTCCCGAGTCTTAGAGGCGGACAAGCAAGAAGCTTCCTGCAGTGTGTGCTGCTGTCTGCAAACAGCCTCCAAACAAAGCAGGGAGCTAAGGCAAGAGAAGTAAGCGCCCCAGGAGGGAATCTGCCTGCGAGGGAAGCTGTGCAGCACATCCCTTGTTCCGCTCACCACTTCCCTGACTCTTAGGCAAAGCCCATCTCAGCTTGCTTGTAGGTGTGCCTCCGTGCTCAGAAGCAGCCCCGAGGCAGGCAGGACAGAGCGGGAAGTCTTCTGGGCATGCAGCATGCTGCTTCCCATGCCCGGGACAAACTGCGAGCAGGTGCCTCGCTTGCGCTTCCATCTGCCGAGACTTAGAGGCGGACAAGCAAGAAGATTCCCGCTGTGTGTGCTGCTGTCCGCAAACAGCCTCCAAACAAAGCAGGGCGCTTAGGCAGGAGAAGTAAGCACCCCAGGAGGGAATCTGCCTGCGAGGGAAGCTGTGCAGCACATCCCTTGCTGTGCTCGCCACTTCCCTCACTCTTAGGCAAAGTGCATCTCAGCTTGCTTGTAGGTGTGCCTCCGTGCTCAGAAGCAGTCCCGAGGCAGGCAGGACAGAGCGGGATGTCTTCTGGGCACGCAGCATGCTGCTTCCCATGCCCGGGACAAACTGCGAGCAGGTGCCTCGCTTGCGCTTCTATCTGCCGAGACTTGGAGCTGGCCAGGTCGCAGCTTCCCGCAGTGTGTGCTGCTGTCCGCAAACAGCCTCCAAACAAAGCAGGGCGCTAAGGCAAGAGAAGTAAGCGCCCCAGGAGGGAATCTGCCTGCGAGGGAAGCTGTGCAGCACATCCCTTGCTGTGCTCGCCACTTCCCTGACTCTTAGGCAAAGCCCATCTCAGCTGGCTTGTAGGTGTGCCTCCGTGCTCAGAAGCAGCCCCGAGGCAGGCAGGATACAGTGGGATGTCTTCTGGGCACGCAGCATGCTGCTTCCCATGCCCGGGACAAACTGCGAGCAGGTGCCTCGCTTGCGCTTCCATCTCCCGAGTCTTAGAGGCGGACAAGCAAGAAGCTTCCCGCAGTGTGTGCTGCTGTCCGCAGACAGCCTCCAAACAAAGCAGGGAGCTAAGGCAAGAGAAGTAAGCGCCCCAGGAGGGAATCTGCCTGCGAGGGAAGCTGTGCAGCACATCCCTTGCTGTGCTCGCCACTTCCCTGACTCTTAGCCAAAGAGCATCTCAGCTTGCTTGTGGGTGTGCCTCCGTGCTCAGAAGCAGCCCCGAGGCAGGCAGGACAGAGCAGGATGTCTTCTGGGCACGCAGCATGCTGCTTCCCATGCCCGGGACAAACTGCGAGCAGGTGCCTCGCTTGCGCTTCTATCTGCCGAGACTTGGAGCTGGCCAGCGCGCAGCTTCCCGCAGTGTGTGCTGCTGTCCGCAGACAGCCTCCAAACAAAGCAGGGCGCTAAGGCAAGAGAACTAAGCGCCCCAGGAGGGAATCTGCCTGCGAGGGAAGCTGTGCAGCACATCCCTTGTTCCGCTCGCCACTTCCCTCACTCTTAGGCAAAGCCCATCTCAGCTGGCTTGTAGGTGTGCCTCCGTGCTCAGAAGCAGCCCCGAGGCAGGCAGGACAGAGCGGGAAGTCTTCTGGGCATGCAGCATGCTGCTTCCCATGCCTGGGACAAACTGCGAGCAGGTGCCTCGCTTGCGCTTCTATCTGCCGAGACTTGGAGCTGGCCAGCGCGCAGCTTCCAGCAGTGTGTGCTGCTGTCCGCAAACAGCCTCCAAACAAAGCAGGGCGTTAAGGCAGGAGAAGTAAGCGCCCCAGGAGGGAATCTGCCTGCGAGGGGACCTGTGCAGCACATCCCTTGTTCCGCTCGCCACTTCCCTCACTCTTAGGCAAAGCCCATCTCAGCTTGCTTGTAGGTGTGCCTCCGTGCTCAGAAGCAGCCCCGAGGCAGGCAGGACAGAGCGGGAAGTCTTCTGGGCATGCAGCATGCTGCTTCCCATGCCCGGGACAAACTGCGAGCAGGTGCCTCGCTTGTGCTTCTATCTGCCGAGACTTAGAGGCAGACAAGAAAGAAGATTCCCGCAGTGTGTGCTGCTGTCCGCAAACAGCCTCCAAACAAAGCAGGGCGCTTAGGCAGGAGAAGTAAGCACCCCGGGAGGGAATCTGCCTGCGAGGGAAGCTGTGCAGCACATCCCTTGCTGTGCTCGCCACTTCCCTCACTCTTAGGGAAAGCGCATCTCAGCTTGCTTGTGGGTGTGCCTCCGTGCTCAGAAGCAGCCCCGAGGCAGGCAGGACAGTGCGGGATGTCTTCTGGGCACGCAGCATGCTGCTTCCCATGCCCGGGACAAACTGCGAGCAGGTGCCTCGCTTGCGCTTCTATCTGCCGAGATTTGGAGCTGGCCAGCGCGCAGCTTCCCGCAGTGTGTGCTGCTGTCCGCAGACAGCCTCCAAACAAAGCAGGGCGCTAAGGCAAGAGAACTAAGTGTCCCAGGAGGGAATCTGCCTGCGAGGGAAGCTGTGCAGCACATCCCTTGTTCCGCTCGCCACTTCCCTCACTCTTAGGCAAAGCCCATCTCAGCTGGCTTGTAGGTGTGCCTCCGTGCTCAGAAGCAGCCCCGAGGCAGGCAGGACAGAGCGAGATGTCTTCTGGGCATGTAGCATGCTGCTTCCCATGCCTGGGACAAACTGCGAGCAGGTGCCTCGCTCGCGCTTCTATCTGCCGAGACTTGGAGCTGGCCAGCGCGCAGCTTCCCGCAGTGTGTGCTGCTGTCCGCAAACAGTCTCCAAACAAAGCAGGGTGCTAAGGCAGGAGAACTAAGTGCCCCAGGAGGGAATCTGCCTGCGAGGGAAGCTGTGAAGCACATCCCTTGTTCCGCTCGACACTTCCCTGACGCTTAGGCAAAGCCCATCTCAGCTTGCTTGTAGGTGTGCCTCCGTGCTAAGAGGAAGCCCCGTGGCAGGCAGGACAGTGTGGGATTTCTTCTGGGCACGCAGCATGCTGCTTCCCATGCCTGGACAAACTGCGAGAGTAGGTGCCTCGCTTGCGCTTCTATCTGCCGAGACTTGGAGCTGGCTAGCGCACAGCTTCCCACAGTGTGCTGCGGTCTGCAAACAGCCTCCAAACAAAGCAGGGCGCTAAGGCAAGAGAAGTAAGCGCCCCAGGAGTGAATCTGCCTGCGAGGGAAGCTGTGCAGCACATCCCTTGCTCCGCTCGCCACTTCCCTCACTCTTAGGCAAAGCCCATCTCAGCTGGCTTGTAGGTGTGCCTCCGTGCTCAGAGGAAGCCCCGTGGCAGGCAGGACAGTGCGGGATGTCTTCTGGGCACGCAGCATGCTGCTTCCCATGCCCGGAACAAACTGCGAGCAGGTGCCTCGCTTGTGCTTCTATCTGCCGAGACTTGGAGGTGGCCAGCACGCAGCTTCCCGCAGTGTGTGCTGCTGTCCGCAAACAGCCTCCAAACAAAGCAGGGTGCTAAGGCAGGAGAACTAAGTGCCCCAGGAGGGAATCTGCCTGCGAGGGAAGCTGTGCAGCACATCCCTTGCTCCGCTCGCCACTTCCCTCACTCTTAGGCAAAGCCCATCTCAGCTGGCTTGTAGGTGTGCCTCCGTGCTCAGAAGCATCCCCGAGGTTGGTAGGATACAGCAGGATGTGTTCTGGGCATGCAGCATGCTGCTTCCCATGCCTGAACAAACTGCGAGCAGGTGCCTCGCTTGTGCTTCTATCTGCCGAGACTTGGAGCTGGCCAGCGCGCAGCTTCCCGCAGTGTGTGCTGCTGTCCGCAAACAGCCTCCAAACAAAGCAGGGCGCTAAGGCAAGAGAACTAAGTGCCCCAGGAGGGAATCTGCCTGCGAGGGAAGCTGTGCAGCACATCCCCTGTTCCACTCGCCACTTCCCTCACTCTTAGGCAAAGCCCATCTCAGCTTGCTTGTAGGCGTGCCTCCGTGCTCAGAAGCAGCCCCGAGGCAGGCAGGACAGTGCGAGATGTCTTCTGGGCATGTAGCATGCTGCTTCCCATGCCTGGGACAAACTGCGAGCAGGTGCCTCGCTTGTGCTTCTATCTGCCGAGACTTGGAGCTGGCCAGCGCGCAGCTTCCCGCAGTGTGTGCTGCTGTCCGCAAACAGCCTCCAAACAAAGCAGGGCGCTAAGGCAGGAGAACTAAGTGCCCCAGGAGGGAATCTGCCTGTGAGGGAAGCTGTGCAGCACATCCCTTGCTCCGCTCGACACTTCCCTCACTCTTAGGCAAAGCCCATCTCAGCTGGCTTGTAGGTGTGCCTCCGTGCTCAGAAGCATCCCCGAGGTTGGTAGGATACAGCAGGATGTGTTCTGGGCATGCAGCATGCTGCTTCCCATGCCTGGACAAACTGCGAGAGTAGGTGCCTCGCTTGCGCTTCTATCTGCCGAGACTTGGAGCTGGCCAGCGTGCAGCTTCCCGCAGTGTGTGCTGCTGTCCGCAAACAGCCTCCAAACAAAGCAGGGCGCTAAGGCAAGAGAACTAAGTGCCCCAGGAGGGAATGTGCCTGTGAGGGAAGCTGTGCAGCACATCCCTTGTTCCGCTCGCCACTTCCCTCACTCTTAGGCAAAGCCCATCTCAGCTTGCTTGTAGGCGTGCCTCCGTGCTCAGAAGCAGCCCCGAGGCAGGCAGGACAGTGCGAGATGTGTTCTGGGCACGCAGCATGCTGCTTCCCATGCCCGGAACAAACTGCGAGCAGGTGCCTCGCTTGCGCTTCTATCTGCCGAGACTTGGAGCTGGCCAGCGCGCAGCTTCCCGCAGTGTGTGCTGCTGTCCGCAGACAGCCTCCAAACAAAGCAGGGCACTAAGGCAAGAGAAGTAAGCGCCCCAGGAGGGAATCTGCCTGCGAGGGAAGCTGTGAAGCACATCCCTTGTTCCGATCGCCACTTCCCTGACGCTTAGGCAAAGCCCATCTCAGCTGGCTTGTAGATGTGCCTCCGTGCTCAGAAGCAGCCCCGAGGCAGGCAGGACAGAGCGGGATGTCTTCTGGGCATGTAGCATGCTGCTTACCGTGCCCGGGACAAACTGCGAGCAGGTGCCTCGCTTGTGCTTCTATCTGCCGAGACTTGGAGCTGGCCAGCGCGCAGCTTCCCGCAGTGTGTGCTGCTGTCCGCAAACAGCCTCCAAACAAAGCAGGGAGCTAAGGCAAGAGAAGTAAGCGCCCCAGGAGGGAATCTGCCTGCGAGGGAAGCTGTGCAGCACATCCCTTGCTCCGCTCGACACTTCCCTCACTCTTAGGCAAAGACCATCTCAGCTGGCTTGTAGGTGTGCCTCCGTGCTCAGAAGCATCCCCGAGATTCTAGGATACAGCAGGATGTGTTCTGGGCATGCAGCATGCTTCTTCCCATGCCTGGAACAAACTGCGAGCAGGTGCCTCGCTTGCGCTTCTATCTGCCGAGACTTGGAGCTGGCCAGCGCGCAGCTTCCCGCAGTGTGTGCTGCTGTCCGCAAACAGCCTCCAAACAAAGCAGGGCGCTAAGGCAAGAGAAGTAAGCGCCCCAGGAGGGAATCTGCCTGCGAGGGAAGCTGTGCAGCACATCCCTTGTTCCGCTCGCCACTTCCCTGACTCTTAGGCAAAGCCCATCTCAGCTGGCTTGTAGGTGTGCCTCCGTGCTCAGAAGTAGCCCCGAGGCAGGCAGGATACAGTGGGATGTCTTCTGGGCACGCAGCATGCTGCTTCCCATGCCCGGGACAAACTGCGAGCAGGTGCCTCGCTTGCGCTTCCATCTCCCGAGTCTTAGAGGCGGACAAGCAAGAAGCTTCCTGCAGTGTGTGCTGCTGTCTGCAAACAGCCTCCAAACAAAGCAGGGAGCTAAGGCAAGAGAAGTAAGCGCCCCAGGAGGGAATCTGCCTGCGAGGGAAGCTGTGCAGCACATCCCTTGTTCCGCTCACCACTTCCCTGACTCTTAGGCAAAGCCCATCTCAGCTTGCTTGTAGGTGTGCCTCCGTGCTCAGAAGTAGCCCCGAGGCAGGCAGGATACAGCGGGATGTCTTCTGGGCACGCAGCATTCTGCTTCCCATGCCCGGGACAAACTGCGAGCAGGTGCCTCGCTTGCGCTTCTATCTGCCGAGACTTGGAGCTGGCCAGCGCGCAGCTTCCCGCAGTGTGTGCTGCTGTCCGCAAACAGCCTCCAAACAAAGCAGGGCGCTAAGGCAAGAGAACTAAGTGTCCCAGGAGGGAATCTGCCTGCGAGGGAAGCTGTGCAGCACATCCCTTGCTGTGCTCGCCACTTCCCTCACTCTTAGGCAAAGCCCATCTCAGCTTGCTTGTAGGCGTGCCTCCGTGCTCAGAAGCAGCCCCGAGGCAGGCAGGACAGAGCGGGAAGTCTTCTGGGCACGCAGCATGCTGCTTCCCATGCCCGGGACAAACTGCGAGCAGGTGCCTCGCTTGCGCTTCTATCTGCCGAGTCTAAGAGGCAGACAAGCAAGAAGCTTCCAGCAGTGTGTGCTGCTGTCCGCAGTCTCCGAACAAAGCAGGGCGCTAAGGCAAGAGAACTAAGGGCCCCAGGAGGGAATCTGCCTGCGAGAGAACCTGTGCAGCACATCCCTTGTTACGCTCACCACTTCCCTGACGCTTAGGCAAAGCCCATCTCAGCTGCCTTGTAGGCGTGCCTCCGTGCTCAGAAGCAGCCCTGAGGCAGGCAGGACAGTGCGAGATGTCTTCTGGGCACGTAGCATGCTGCTTCCCATGCCTGGGACAAACTGCGAGCAGGTGCCTCATTGTGCTTCTATCTGCCGAGACTTGGAGCTGGCCAGCACGCAGCTTCCCGCAGTGTGTGCTGCTGTCCGCAAACAGCCTCCAAACAAAGCAGGGCGCTAAGGCAGGAGAACTAAGTGCCCCAGGAGGGAATCTGCCTGCGAGGGAAGCTGTGCAGCACATCCCTTGCTCCGCTCGACACTTCCCTCACTCTTAGAAAAAGCCCATCTCAGCTTGCTTGTAAGTGTGCCTCCGTGCTCAGAAGCATCCCCGAGGTTGGTAGGATACAGCAGGATGTGTTCTGGGCATGCATCATGATGCTTCCCATGCCTGGAACAAACTGCGAGCAGGTGCCTTGCTTGTGCTTCTATCTGCCGAGACTTGGAGCTGGCCAGCGCGCAGCTTCCCGCAGTGTGTGCTGCTGTCCGCAAACAGTCTCCAAACAAAGCAGGGTGCTAAGGCAGGAAAAATAAGTGCCCCAGGAGAGAATCTGCCTGCGAGGGAAGCTGTGCAGCACATCCCTTGCTCCGCTCGACACTTCCCTCACTCTTAGGCAAAGCCCATCTCAGCTTGTTTGTAGGCGTGCCTCCGTGCTCAGAAGCAGCCTTGAGGCAGGCAGGATACAGCGGGATGTGTTCTGGGCATGCAGCATGCTGCTTCCCATGCCCGGGACAAACTGCGAGCAGGTGCCTCACTTGCGCTTCCATCTGCCGAGACTTAGAGGCGGACAAGCAAGAAGCTTCCCGCAGTGTGTGCTGCTGTCCGCAGTCTCCAAAGAAAGCAGGGCGATAAGGCAAGAGAACTAAGGGCCCCAGGAGGGAATCTGCCTGCGAGAGAACCTGTGCAGCACATCCCTTGTTCCGCTCACCGCTTCCCTGACTCTTAGGCAAAGCCCATCTCAGCTGGCTTGTAGGCGTGCCTCTGTGCTCAGAAGCAGCCCCGAGGCAGGCAGGACAGTGCGAGATGTCTTCTGGGCATGTAGCATGCTGCTTCCCATGCCTGGGACAAACTGCGAGCAGGTGCCTCATTGTGCTTCTATCTGCCGAGACTTGGAGCTGGCCAGCGCGCAGCTTCCCGCAGTGTGTGCTGCTGTCCGCAAACAGCCTCCAAACAAAGCAGGGCGCTAAGGCAGGAGAACTAAGTGCCCCAGGAGGGAATCTGCCTGCGAGGGAAGCTGTGTAGCACATCCCTTGTTCCGCTCTCCACTTCCCTGACGCTTAGGCAAAGCCCATCTCAGCTTGCTTGTAGGTGTGCCTCCGTGCTAAGAGGAAGCCCCGTGGCAGGCAGGACAGTGTGGGATTTCTCCTGGGCACGCAGCATGCTGCTTCCCATGCCTGGACAAACTGCGAGAGTAGGTGCCTCGCTTGCGCTTCTATCTGCCGAGACTTGGAGCTGGCCAGCGCGCAGCTTCCCGCAGTGTGTGCTGCGGTCTGCAAACAGCCTCCAAACAAAGCAGGGCGCTAAGGCAGGAGAACTAAGTGCCCCAGGAGGGAATCTGCCTGCGAGGGAAGCTGTGCAGCACATCCCTTGCTCCGCTCGACACTTCCCTCACTCTTAGGCAAAGCCCATCTCAGCTGGCTTGTAGGTGTGCCTCCGTGCTCAGAAGCATCCCCGAGGTTGGTAGGATACAGCAGGATGTGTTCTGGGCATGCAGCATGCTGCTTCCCATGCCTGGACAAACTGCGAGAGTAGGTGCCTCGCTTGCGCTTCTATCTGCCGAGACTTGGAGCTGGCCAGCGTGCAGCTTCCCGCAGTGTGTGCTGCTGTCCGTGAACAGCCTCCAAACAAAGCAGGGCGCTAAGGCAAGAGAACTAAGTGCCCCAGGAGGGAATGTGCCTGTGAGGGAAGCTGTGCAGCACATCCCTTGTTCCGCTCGCCACTTCCCTCACTCTTAGGCAAAGCCCATCTCAGCTTGCTTGTAGGCGTGCCTCCGTGCTCAGAAGCAGCCCCGAGGCAGGCAGGACAGTGCGAGATGTGTTCTGGGCACGCAGCATGCTGCTTCCCATGCCCGGAACAAACTGCGAGCAGGTGCCTCGCTTGCGCTTCTATCTGCCGAGACTTGGAGCTGGCCAGCGCGCAGCTTCCCGCAGTGTGTGCTGCTGTCCGCAGACAGCCTCCAAACAAAGCAGGGCACTAAGGCAAGAGAAGTAAGCGCCCCAGGAGGGAATCTGCCTGCGAGGGAAGCTGTGAAGCACATCCCTTGTTCCGATCGCCACTTCCCTGACGCTTAGGCAAAGCCCATCTCAGCTGGCTTGTAGATGTGCCTCCGTGCTCAGAAGCAGCCCCGAGGCAGGCAGGACAGAGCGGGATGTCTTCTGGGCATGTAGCATGCTGCTTACCGTGCCCGGGACAAACTGCGAGCAGGTGCCTCGCTTGTGCTTCTATCTGCCGAGACTTGGAGCTGGCCAGCGCGCAGCTTCCCGCAGTGTGTGCTGCTGTCCGCAAACAGCCTCCAAACAAAGCAGGGCGCTAAGGCAGGAGAACTAAGTGCCCCAGGAGGGAATCTGCCTGCGAGGGAAGCTGTGCAGCACATCCCTTGCTCCGCTCGACACTTCCCTCACTCTTAGAAAAAGCCCATCTCAGCTTGCTTGTAAGTGTGCCTCCGTGCTCAGAAGCATCCCCGAGGTTGGTAGGATACAGCAGGATGTGTTCTGGGCATGCATCATGCTGCTTCCCATGCCTGGAACAAACTGCGAGCAGGTGCCTTGCTTGTGCTTCTATCTGCCGAGACTTGGAGCTGGCCAGCGCGCAGCTTCCCGCAGTGTGTGCTGCTGTCCGCAAACAGCCTCCAAACAAAGCAGGGTGCTAAGGCAGGAAAAATAAGTGCCCCAGGAGAGAATCTGCCTGCGAGGGAAGCTGTGCAGCACATCCCTTGCTCCGCTCGACACTTCCCTCACTCTTAGGCAAAGCCCATCTCAGCTTGTTTGTAGGCGTGCCTCTGTGCTCAGAAGCAGGCTTGAGGCAGGCAGGATACAGCGGGATGTGTTCTGGGCATGCAGCATGCTGCTTCCCATGCCCGGGACAAACTGCGAGCAGGTGCCTCACTTGCGCTTCCATCTGCCGAGACTTAGAGGCGGACAAGCAAGAAGCTTCCCGCAGTGTGTGCTGCTGTCCGCAGTCTCCAAAGAAAGCAGGGCGATAAGGCAAGAGAACTAAGGGCCCCAGGAGGGAATCTGCCTGCGAGAGAACCTGTGCAGCACATCCCTTGTTCCGCTCACCGCTTCCCTGACTCTTAGGCAAAGCCCATCTCAGCTGGCTTGTAGGCGTGCCTCTGTGCTCAGAAGCAGCCCCGAGGCAGGCAGGACAGTGCGAGATGTCTTCTGGGCATGTAGCATGCTGCTTCCCATGCCTGGGACAAACTGCGAGCAGGTGCCTCATTGTGCTTCTATCTGCCGAGACTTGGAGCTGGCCAGCGCGCAGCTTCCCGCAGTGTGTGCTGCTGTCCGCAAACAGCCTCCAAACAAAGCAGGGCGCTAAGGCAGGAGAACTAAGTGCCCCAGGAGGGAATCTGCCTGCGAGGGAAGCTGTGTAGCACATCCCTTGTTCCGCTCTCCACTTCCCTGACGCTTAGGCAAAGCCCATCTCAGCTTGCTTGTAGGTGTGCCTCCGTGCTAAGAGGAAGCCCCGTGGCAGGCAGGACAGTGTGGGATTTCTCCTGGGCACGCAGCATGCTGCTTCCCATGCCTGGACAAACTGCGAGCAGGTGCCTCGCTTGTGCTTCTATCTGCCGAGACTTGGAGGTGGCCAGCGCGCAGCTTCCCGCAGTGTGTGCTGCTGTCCGCAAACAGCCTCCAAACAAAGCAGGGCGCTAAGGCAGGAGAACTAAGTGCCCCAGGAGGGAATCTGTCTGCGAGGGAAGCTGTGCAGCACATCCCTTGCTCCGCTCGACACTTCCCTCACTCTTAGGCAAAGCCCATCTCAGCTGGCTTGTAGGTGTGCCTCCGTGCTCAGAAGCATCCCCGAGGTTGGTAGGATACAGCAGGATGTGTTCTGGGCATGCAGCATGCTGCTTCCCATGCCTGGACAAACTGCGAGAGTAGGTGCCTCGCTTGCGCTTCTATCTGCCGAGACTTGGAGCTGGCCAGCGCGCACCTTCCCGCAGTGTGTGCTGCTGTCCGCAAACAGCCTCCAAACAAAGCAGGGCGCTAAGGCAAGAGAACTAAGTGCCCCAGGAGGGAATGTGCCTGTGAGGGAAGCTGTGCAGCACATCCCTTGTTCCGCTCGCCACTTCCCTCACTCTTAGGCAAAGCCCATCTCAGATTGCTTGTAGGCGTGCCTCCGTGCTCAGAAGCAGCCCCGAGGCAGGCAGGACAGTGCGAGATGTCTTCTGGGCACTCAGCATGCTGCTTCCCATGCCCGGAACAAACTGCGAGCAGGTGCCTCGCTTGCGCTTCTATCTGCCGAGACTTGGAGCTGGCCAGCGCGCAGCTTCCCGCAGTGTGTGCTGCTGTCCGCAGACAGCCTCCAAACAAAGCAGGGCACTAATGTAAGAGAAGTAAGCGCCCCAGGAGGGAATCTGCCTGCGAGGGAAGCTGTGCAGCACATCCCTTGTTCCGCTCACCACTTCCCTCACTCTTAGGCAAAGCCCATCTCAGCTGGCTTGTAGATGTGCCTCCGTGCTCAGAAGCAGCCCCGAGGCAGGCAGGACAGAGCGGGATGTCTTCTGGGCATGTAGCATGCTGCTTCCCATGCCCGGGACAAACTGCGAGCAGGTGCCTCACTTGCGCTTCTATCTGCTGAGACTTGGAGCTGGCCAGCGTGCAGCTTCCCGCAGTGTGTGCTGCTGTCCGCAAACAGCCTCCAAACAAAGCAGGGCGCTTAGGCAGGAGAAGTAAGCGCCCCAGGAGGGAATCTGCCTGCGAGGGAAGCTGTGCAGCACATCCCTTGCTCCGCTCGACACTTCCCTCACTCTTAGGCAAAGCCCATCTCAGCTTGCTTGTAGGTGTGCCTCCGTGCTCAAAAGCAGCCCCGAGGCAGGCAGGACAGTGCGAGAGGTCTTCTCGGCATGTAGCATGCTGCTTCCCATGCCTGGGACAAACTGCGAGCAGGTGCCTCGCTTGCCCTTCTATCAGCCGAGACTTGGAGCTGGCCAGCGCGCAGCTTCCCGCAGTGTGTGCTGCTGTCCGCAAACAGTCTCCAAACAAAGCAGGGTGCTAAGGCAGGAGAACTAAGTGCCCCAGGAGGGAATCTGCCTGCGAGGGAAGATGTGCAGCACATCCCTTGTTCCGCTCGACACTTCCCTCACTCTTAGGCAAAGCCCATCTCAGCTGCCTTGTAGGTGTGCCTCCGTGCTCAGAAGCAGCCTTGAGGCAGGCAGGATACAGGGGGATGTCTTCTGGGCACGCAGCATGCTGCTTCCCATGCCCGGGACAAACTGTGAGCAGGTGCCTCGCTTGCGCTTCCATCTGCCTAGACTTAGAGGCGGACAAGCAAGAAGCTTCCCGCAGTGTGTGCTGCTGTCCGCAAACAGCCTCCAAACAAAGCAGGGCGCTAAGGCAAGAGAAGTAAGCGCCCCAGGAGGGAATCTGCCTGCGAGAGAACCTGTGCAGCACATCCCTTGCTCCGCTCGACACTTCCCTCACTCTTAGGCAAAGCCCATCTCAGCTTGCTTGTAGGTGTGCCTCCGTGCTCAGAAGCATCCCCGAGATTCTAGGATACAGCAGGATGTGTTCTGGGCATGCAGCATGCTTCTTCCCATGCCTGGAACAAATTGTGAGCAGGTGCCTCGCTTGCGCTTCTATCTGCCGAGACTTGGAGCTGGCCAGCGCGCAGCTTCCCGCAGTGTGTGCTGCTGTCCGCAGACAGCCTCCAAACAAAGCAGGGCACTAAGGCAAGAGAAGTAAGCGCCCCAGGAGGGAATCTGCCTGCGAGGGAAGCTGTGCAGCACATCCCTTGTTCCGCTCGCCACTTCCCTCACTCTTAGGCAAAGCCCATCTCAGCTGGCTTGTAGGTGTGCCTCCGTGCTCAGAGGAAGCCCCGTGGCAGGCAGGACAGTGCGGGATGTCTTCTGGGCACGCAGCATGCTGCTTCCCATGCCCGGAACAAACTGCGAGCAGGTGCCTCGCTTGTGCTTCTATCTGCCGAGACTTGGAGCTGGCCAGCGCGCAGCTTACCGCAGTGTGTGCTGCTGTCTGCAAACAGCCTCCAAACAAAGCAAGGCGCTAAGGCAGGAGAACTAAGTGCCCCAGGAGGGAATGTGCCTGTGAGGGGAAGCTGTGCAGCACATCTTTTGCTCCGCTCGACACTTCCCTCACTCTTAGGCAAAGCCCATCTCAGCTGGCTTGTAGGTGTGCCTCCGTGCTCAGAAGCATCCCCGAGGTTGGTAGGATACAGCAGGATGTGTTCTGGGCATGCAGCATGCTGCTTCCCATGCCTGGACAAACTGCGAGAGTAGGTGCCTCGCTTGCGCTTCTATCTGCCGAGACTTGGAGCTGGCCAGCGTGCAGCTTCCCGCAGTGTGTGCTGCTGTCCGTGAACAGCCTCCAAACAAAGCAGGGCGCTTAGGCAGGAGAAGTAAGCGCCCCAGGAGGGAATCTGCCTGCGAGGGAAGCTGTGCAGCACATCCCTTGCTCCGCTCGACACTTCCCTCACTCTTAGGCAAAGCCCATCTCAGCTTGCTTGTAGGTGTGCCTCCGTGCTCAGAAGCAGCCCCGAGGCAGGCAGGATAGTGCGAGAGGTCTTCTCGGCATGTAGCATGCTGCTTCCCATGCCTGGGACAAACTGCGAGCAGTTGCCTCGCTTGCCCTTCTATCAGCCGAGACTTGGAGCTGGCCAGCGCGCAGCTTCCCGCAGTGTGTGCTGCTGTCCGCAAACAGTCTCCAAACAAAGCAGGGTGCTAAGGCAGGAGAACTAAGTGCCCCAGGAGGGAATCTGCCTGCGAGGGAAGCTGTGCAGCACATCCCTTGTTCCGCTCGACACTTCCCTCACTCTTAGGCAAAGCCCATCTCAGCTGCCTTGTAGGTGTGCCTCCGTGCTCAGAAGCAGCCTTGAGGCAGGCAGGATACAGGGGGATGTCTTCTGGGCATGCAGCATGCTGCTTCCCATGCCCGGGACAAACTGTGAGCAGGTGCCTCGCTTGCGCTTCCATCTGCCTAGACTTAGAGGCGGACAAGCAAGAAGCTTCCCGCAGTGTGTGCTGCTGTCCGCAGACAGCCTCCAAACAAAGCAGGGCACTAAGGCAAGAGAAGTAAGCGCCCCAGGAGGGAATCTGCCTGCGAGGGAAGCTGTGCAGCACATCCCTTGTTCCGCTCGCCACTTCCCTGACGCTTAGGCAAAGCCCATCTCAGCTGGCTTGTAGGTGTGCCTCCGTGCTCAGAGGAAGCCCCGTGGCAGGCAGGACAGTGCGGGATGTCTTCTGGGCACGCAGCATGCTGCTTCCCATGCCTGGGACAAACTGCGAGCAGGTGCCTCGCTTGTGCTTCTATCTGCCGAGACTTGGAGCTGGCCAGCGCGCAGCTTCCCGCAGTGTGTGCTGCTGTCCGCAAACAGCCTCCAAACAAAGCAGGGCGCTGAGGCAGGAGAACTAAGTGCCCCAGGAGGGAATCTGCCTGCTAGGGAAGCTGTGCAGCACATCCCTTGCTCCGCTTGACACTTCCCTCACTCTTAGGCAAAGCCCATCTCAGCTGGCTTGTAGGTGTGCCTCCGTGCTCAGAAGCAGCCCCGAGGTTAGTAGGATATAGCAGGATGTGTTCTGGGCATGCAGCATGCTTCTTCCCATGCCTGGAACAAACTGCGAGCAGGTGCCTCGCTTGCGCTTCTATCTGCCGAGACTTGGAGCTGGCCAGCGCGCAGCTTCCCGCAGTGTGTGCTGCTGTCCGCAGACAGCCTCCAAACAAAGCAGGGCACTAAGGCAAGAGAAGTAAGCGCCCCAGGAGGGAATCTGCCTGCGAGGGAAGCTGTGCAGCACATCCCTTGTTCCGCTCGCCACTTCCCTGACGCTTAGGCAAAGCCCATCTCAGCTGGCTTGTAGATGTGCCTCCGTGCTCAGAAGCAGCCCCGAGGCAGGCAGGACAGAGCGAGATGTCTTCTGGGCATGTAGCATGCTGCTTCCCATGCCTGGGACAAACTGCGAGCAGGTGCCTCGCTTGCGCTTCTATCTGCCGAGACTTGGAGCTGGCCAGCGCGCAGCTTCCCGCAGTGTGTGCTGCTGTCCGCAAACAGTCTCCAAACAAAGCAGGGTGCTAAGGCAGGAGAACTAAGTGCCCCAGGAGGGAATCTGCCTGCGAGGGAAGCTGTGAAGCACATCCCTTGTTCCGCTCGACACTTCCCTGACGCTTAGGCAAAGCCCATCTCAGCTTGCTTGTAGGTGTGCCTCCGTGCTAAGAGGAAGCCCCGTGGCAGGCAGGACAGTGTGGGATTTCTTCTGGGCACGCAGCATGCTGCTTCCCATGCCTGGACAAACTGCGAGAGTAGGTGCCTCGCTTGCGCTTCTATCTGCCGAGACTTGGAGCTGGCCAGCGCACAGATTCCCACAGTGTGCTGCGGTCTGCAAACAGCCTCCAAACAAAGCAGGGCGCTAAGGCAGGAGAACTAAGTGCCCCAGGAGGGAATCTGCCTGCGAGGGAAGCTGTGCAGCACATCCCTTGCTCCGCTCGACACTTCCCTCACTCTTAGGCAAAGCCCATCTCAGCTGGCTTGTAGGTGTGCCTCCGTGCTCAGAAGCATCCCCGAGGTTGGTAGGATACAGCAGGATGTGTTCTGGGCATGCAGCATGCTGCTTCCCATGCCTGGACAAACTGCGAGAGTAGGTGCCTCGCTTGCGCTTCTATCTGCCGAGACTTGGAGCTGGCCAGCGTGCAGCTTCCCGCAGTGTGTGCTGCTGTCCGTGAACAGCCTCCAAACAAAGCAGGGCGCTAAGGCAAGAGAACTAAGTGCCCCAGGAGGGAATGTGCCTGTGAGGGAAGCTGTGCAGCACATCCCTTGTTCCGCTCGCCACTTCCCTCACTCTTAGGCAAAGCCCATCTCAGCTTGCTTGTAGGCGTGCCTCCGTGCTCAGAAGCAGCCCCGAGGCAGGCAGGACAGTGCGAGATGTGTTCTGGGCACGCAGCATGCTGCTTCCCATGCCCGGAACAAACTGCGAGCAGGTGCCTCGCTTGCGCTTCTATCTGCCGAGACTTGGAGCTGGCCAGCGCGCAGCTTCCCGCAGTGTGTGCTGCTGTCCGCAGACAGCCTCCAAACAAAGCAGGGCACTAAGGCAAGAGAAGTAAGCGCCCCAGGAGGGAATCTGCCTGCGAGGGAAGCTGTGAAGCACATCCCTTGTTCCGATCGCCACTTCCCTGATGCTTAGGCAAAGCCCATCTCAGCTTGCTTGTAGGTGTGCCTCCATGCTCAGAAGCAGCCCCGAGGCAGGCAGGACAGAGCGGGATGTCTTCTGGGCATGTAGCATGCTGCTTACCGTGCCCGGGACAAACTGCGAGCAGGTGCCTCGCTTGTGCTTCTATCTGCCGAGACTTGGAGCTGGCCAGCGCGCAGCTTACCGCAGTGTGTGCTGCTGTCCGCAAACAGCCTCCAAACAAAGCAGGGCGCTAAGGCAGGAGAACTAAGCGCCCCAGGAGGGAATCTGCCTGCGAGGGAAGCTGTGCAGCACATCCCTTGCTCCGCTCGACACTTCCCTCACTCTTAGACAAAGCCCATCTCAGCTGCCTTGTAGGTGTGCCTCCGTGCTCAGAAGCATCCCCGAGGTTGGTAGGATACAGCAGGATGTGTTCTGGTCATGCAGCATGCTGCTTCCCATGCCTGGGACAAACTGCGAGCAGTTGCCTCGCTTGCCCTTCTATCAGCCGAGACTTGGAGCTGGCCAGCGCGCAGCTTCCCGCAGTGTGTGCTGCTGTCCGCAAACAGTCTCCAAACAAAGCAGGGTGCTAAGGCAGGAGAACTAAGTGCCCCAGGAGGGAATGTGCCTGCGAGGGAAGCTGTGCAGCACATCTTTTGCTCCGCTCGACACTTCCCTCACTCTTAGGCAAAGCCCATCTCAGCTGGCTTGTAGGTGTGCCTCCGTGCTCAGAAGCATCCCCGAGGTTGGTAGGATACAGCAGGATGTGTTCTGGGCATGCAGCATGCTGCTTCCCATGCCTGGACAAACTGCGAGAGTAGGTGCCTCGCTTGCGCTTCTATCTGCCGAGACTTGGAGCTGGCCAGCGTGCAGCTTCCCGCAGTGTGTGCTGCTGTCCGTGAACAGCCTCCAAACAAAGCAGGGCGCTTAGGCAGGAGAAGTAAGCGCCCCAGGAGGGAATCTGCCTGCGAGGGAAGCTGTGCAGCACATCCCTTGCTCCGCTCGACACTTCCCTCACTCTTAGGCAAAGCCCATCTCAGCTTGCTTGTAGGTGTGCCTCCGTGCTCAGAAGCAGCCCCGAGGCAGGCAGGATAGTGCGAGAGGTCTTCTCGGCATGTAGCATGCTGCTTCCCATGCCTGGGACAAACTGCGAGCAGTTGCCTCGCTTGCCCTTCTATCAGCCGAGACTTGGAGCTGGCCAGCGCGCAGCTTCCCGCAGTGTGTGCTGCTGTCCGCAAACAGTCTCCAAACAAAGCAGGGTGCTAAGGCAGGAGAACTAAGTGCCCCAGGAGGGAATCTGCCTGCGAGGGAAGCTGTGCAGCACATCCCTTGTTCCGCTCGACACTTCCCTCACTCTTAGGCAAAGCCCATCTCAGCTGCCTTGTAGGTGTGCCTCCGTGCTCAGAAGCAGCCTTGAGGCAGGCAGGATACAGGGGGATGTCTTCTGGGCATGCAGCATGCTGCTTCCCATGCCCGGGACAAACTGTGAGCAGGTGCCTCGCTTGCGCTTCCATCTGCCTAGACTTAGAGGCGGACAAGCAAGAAGCTTCCCGCAGTGTGTGCTGCTGTCCGCAGACAGCCTCCAAACAAAGCAGGGCACTAAGGCAAGAGAAGTAAGCGCCCCAGGAGGGAATCTGCCTGCGAGGGAAGCTGTGCAGCACATCCCTTGTTCCGCTCGCCACTTCCCTGACGCTTAGGCAAAGCCCATCTCAGCTGGCTTGTAGGTGTGCCTCCGTGCTCAGAGGAAGCCCCGTGGCAGGCAGGACAGTGCGGGATGTCTTCTGGGCACGCAGCATGCTGCTTCCCATGCCTGGGACAAACTGCGAGCAGGTGCCTCGCTTGTGCTTCTATCTGCCGAGACTTGGAGCTGGCCAGCGCGCAGCTTCCCGCAGTGTGTGCTGCTGTCCGCAAACAGCCTCCAAACAAAGCAGGGCGCTGAGGCAGGAGAACTAAGTGCCCCAGGAGGGAATCTGCCTGCTAGGGAAGCTGTGCAGCACATCCCTTGCTCCGCTTGACACTTCCCTCACTCTTAGGCAAAGCCCATCTCAGCTGGCTTGTAGGTGTGCCTCCGTGCTCAGAAGCAGCCCCGAGGTTAGTAGGATATAGCAGGATGTGTTCTGGGCATGCAGCATGCTTCTTCCCATGCCTGGAACAAACTGCGAGCAGGTGCCTCGCTTGCGCTTCTATCTGCCGAGACTTGGAGCTGGCCAGCGCGCAGCTTCCCGCAGTGTGTGCTGCTGTCCGCAGACAGCCTCCAAACAAAGCAGGGCACTAAGGCAAGAGAAGTAAGCGCCCCAGGAGGGAATCTGCCTGCGAGGGAAGCTGTGCAGCACATCCCTTGTTCCGCTCGCCACTTCCCTGACGCTTAGGCAAAGCCCATCTCAGCTGGCTTGTAGATGTGCCTCCGTGCTCAGAAGCAGCCCCGAGGCAGGCAGGACAGAGCGAGATGTCTTCTGGGCATGTAGCATGCTGCTTCCCATGCCTGGGACAAACTGCGAGCAGGTGCCTCGCTCGCGCTTCTATCTGCCGAGACTTGGAGCTGGCCAGCGCGCAGCTTCCCGCAGTGTGTGCTGCTGTCCGCAAACAGTCTCCAAACAAAGCAGGGTGCTAAGGCAGGAGAACTAAGTGCCCCAGGAGGGAATCTGCCTGCGAGGGAAGCTGTGAAGCACATCCCTTGTTCCGCTCGACACTTCCCTGACGCTTAGGCAAAGCCCATCTCAGCTTGCTTGTAGGTGTGCCTCCGTGCTAAGAGGAAGCCCCGTGGCAGGCAGGACAGTGTGGGATTTCTTCTGGGCACGCAGCATGCTGCTTCCCATGCCTGGACAAACTGCGAGAGTAGGTGCCTCGCTTGCGCTTCTATCTGCCGAGACTTGGAGCTGGCCAGCGCACAGATTCCCACAGTGTGCTGCGGTCTGCAAACAGCCTCCAAACAAAGCAGGGCGCTAAGGCAGGAGAACTAAGTGCCCCAGGAGGGAATCTGCCTGCGAGGGAAGCTGTGCAGCACATCCCTTGCTCCGCTCGACACTTCCCTCACTCTTAGGCAAAGCCCATCTCAGCTGGCTTGTAGGTGTGCCTCCGTGCTCAGAAGCATCCCCGAGGTTGGTAGGATACAGCAGGATGTGTTCTGGGCATGCAGCATGCTGCTTCCCATGCCTGGACAAACTGCGAGAGTAGGTGCCTCGCTTGCGCTTCTATCTGCCGAGACTTGGAGCTGGCCAGCGTGCAGCTTCCCGCAGTGTGTGCTGCTGTCCGTGAACAGCCTCCAAACAAAGCAGGGCGCTAAGGCAAGAGAACTAAGTGCCCCAGGAGGGAATGTGCCTGTGAGGGAAGCTGTGCAGCACATCCCTTGTTCCGCTCGCCACTTCCCTCACTCTTAGGCAAAGCCCATCTCAGCTTGCTTGTAGGCGTGCCTCCGTGCTCAGAAGCAGCCCCGAGGCAGGCAGGACAGTGCGAGATGTGTTCTGGGCACGCAGCATGCTGCTTCCCATGCCCGGAACAAACTGCGAGCAGGTGCCTCGCTTGCGCTTCTATCTGCCGAGACTTGGAGCTGGCCAGCGCGCAGCTTCCCGCAGTGTGTGCTGCTGTCCGCAGACAGCCTCCAAACAAAGCAGGGCACTAAGGCAAGAGAAGTAAGCGCCCCAGGAGGGAATCTGCCTGCGAGGGAAGCTGTGAAGCACATCCCTTGTTCCGATCGCCACTTCCCTGATGCTTAGGCAAAGCCCATCTCAGCTTGCTTGTAGGTGTGCCTCCATGCTCAGAAGCAGCCCCGAGGCAGGCAGGACAGAGCGGGATGTCTTCTGGGCATGTAGCATGCTGCTTACCGTGCCCGGGACAAACTGCGAGCAGGTGCCTCGCTTGTGCTTCTATCTGCCGAGACTTGGAGCTGGCCAGCGCGCAGCTTACCGCAGTGTGTGCTGCTGTCCGCAAACAGCCTCCAAACAAAGCAGGGCGCTAAGGCAGGAGAACTAAGCGCCCCAGGAGGGAATCTGCCTGCGAGGGAAGCTGTGCAGCACATCCCTTGCTCCGCTCGACACTTCCCTCACTCTTAGACAAAGCCCATCTCAGCTGCCTTGTAGGTGTGCCTCCGTGCTCAGAAGCATCCCCGAGGTTGGTAGGATACAGCAGGATGTGTTCTGGTCATGCAGCATGCTGCTTCCCATGCCTGGGACAAACTGCGAGCAGTTGCCTCGCTTGCCCTTCTATCAGCCGAGACTTGGAGCTGGCCAGCGCGCAGCTTCCCGCAGTGTGTGCTGCTGTCCGCAAACAGTCTCCAAACAAAGCAGGGTGCTAAGGCAGGAGAACTAAGTGCCCCAGGAGGGAATCTGCCTGCGAGGGAAGCTGTGCAGCACATCTTTTGCTCCGCTCGACACTTCCCTCACTCTTAGGCAAAGCCCATCTCAGCTGCCTTGTAGGTGTGCCTCCGTGCTCAGAAGCAGCCTTGAGGCAGGCAGGATACAGGGGGATGTCTTCTGGGCACGCAGCATGCTGCTTCCCATGCCCGGGACAAACTGTGAGCAGGTGCCTCACTTGCGCTTCCATCTGCCTAGACTTAGAGGCGGACAAGCAAGAAGCTTCCCGCAGTGTGTGCTGCTGTCCGCAAACAGTCTCCAAACAAAGCAGGGCGCTAAGGCAAGAGAAGTAAGCGCCCCAGGAGGGAATCTGCCTGCGAGAGAACCTGTGCAGCACATCCCTTGCTCCGCTCGACACTTCCCTCACTCTTAGGCAAAGCCCATCTCAGCTGCCTTGTAGGTGTGCCTCCGTGCTCAGAAGCATCCCCGAGATTCTAGGATACAGCAGGATGTGTTCTGGGCATGCAGCATGCTTCTTCCCATGCCTGGAACAAACTGCGAGCAGGTGCCTCGCTTGCGCTTCTATCTGCCGAGACTTGGAGCTGGCCAGCGCGCAGCTTCCCGCAGTGTGTGCTGCTGTCCGCAAACAGTCTCCAAACAAAGCAGGGTGCTAAGGCAGGAGAAGTAAGCGCCCCAGGAGGGAATGTGCCTGTGAGGGAAGCTGTGCAGCACATCCCTTGTTCCGCTCGCCAGTTCCCTCACTCTTAGGCAAAGCCCATCTCAGCTGCCTTGTAGGCGTGCCTTTGTGCTCAGAAGCAGCCCCGAGGCAGGCAGGATACAGCGGGATGTCTTCTGGGCACGCTGCATGCTGCTTCCCATGCCCGGAACAAACTGCGAGCAGGTGCCTCGCTTGTGCTTCTATCTGCCGAGACTTGGAGCAGGCCAGCGCGCAGCTTCCCGCAGTGTGTGCTGCTGTCCGCAAACAGCCTCCAAACAAAGCTGGGCGCTAAGGCAACAGAACTAATTGTCCCAGGAGGGAATCTGCCTGCGAGGGAAGCTGTGCAGCACATCCCCTGTTCCACTCGCTACTTCCCTCACTCTTAGGCAAAGCCCATCTCAGCTTGCTTGTAGGCGTGCCTCTGTGCTCAGAAGCAGCCCAGAGGCAGGCAGGACAGTGCGAAATGTCTTCTGGGCATGCAGCATGCTGCTTCCCATGCCTGGACAAACTGTGAGAGTAGGTGCCTCGCTTGCGCTTCGATCTGCCGAGACTTGGAGCTGGCCAGCGCGCAGCTTCCTGCAGTGTGTGCTGCTGTCCGCAGACAGCCTCCAAACAAAGCAGGGCGCTAAGGCAAGAGAACTAAGTGCCCCGGGAGGGAATCTGCCTGCGAGTGAACCTGTGCAGCACATCCCTTGTTCCGCTCGCCACTTCCCTCACTCTTAGGCAAAGCCCATCTCAGCTTGCTTGTAGGTGTGCCTCCATGCTCAGAAGCAGCCCCGAGGCAGGCAGGACAGTGCGAGAGGTCTTCTGGGCATGTAGCATGCTGCTTCCCATGCCTGGGACAAACTGCGAGCAGGTGCCTCGCTTGCCCTTCTATCAGCCGAGACTTGGAGCTGGCCAGCGCGCAGCTTCCCGCAGTGTGTGCTGCTGTCCGCAAACAGCCTCCAAACAAAGCAGGGCGCTAAGGCAGGAGAAGTAAGCGCCCCAGGAGAGAATCTGCCTGCGAGGGAAGCTGTGCAGCACATCCCTTGTTCCGTTCGCCACTTCCCTGACTCTTAGGCAAAGCCCATCTCAGCTTGCTTGTAGGTGTGCCTTCGTGCTCACAAGCAGCCCCGAGGCAGGCAGGATACAGCGGGATGTCTTCTGGGCATGCATCATGCTGCTTCCCATGCCCGGGACAAACTGCGAGCAGGTGCCTCGCTTGCGCTTCTGTCTGCCGAGACTTGGAGCTGGCCAGCGCGCAGCTTCCCGCAGTGTGTGCTGCTATCCGCAAACAGCCTCCAAACAAAGCAGGGCCCAAAGGCAAGAGAACTAAGTGCCCCGGGAGGGAATCTGCCTGCGAGTGAACCTGTGCAGCACATCCCCTGTTCCACTCGCCACTTCCCTCACTCTTAGGCAAAGCCCATCTCAGCTTGCTTGTAGGTGTGCCTCCGTGCTCAGAAGCAGCCCCGAGGCAGGCAGGACAGTGCGAGAGGTCTTCTGGGCATGCAGCATGCTGCTTCCCATGCCTGGACAAACTGCGAGAGTAGGTGCCTCGCTTGTGCTTCTATCTGCCGAGACTTGGAGCTGGCCAGCGCGCAGCTTCCCGCAGTGTGTGCTGCTGTCCGCAAACAGCCTCCAAACAAAGCAGGGCCCAAAGGCAAGAGAACTAAGTGCCCCAGGAGGGAATGTGCCTGCGAGGGAAGCTGTGCAGCACATCCCTTGCTCCGCTCGACACTTCCCTCACTCTTAGGCAAAGCCCATCTCAGCTGCCTTGTAGGCGTGCCTCCGTGCTCAGAAGCAGCCTTGAGGCAGGCAGGATACAGGGGGATGTCTTCTGGGCACGCAGCATGCTGCTTCCCATGCCCGGGACAAACTGCGAGCAGGTGCCTCGCTTGCGCTTCCATCTGCCTAGACTTAGAGGCGGACAAGCAAGAAGCTTCCCGCAGTGTGTGCTGCTGTCCGCAAACAGTCTCCAAACAAAGCAGGGCGCTAAGGCAAGAGAAGTAAGCGCCCCAGGAGGGAATGTGCCTGCGAGAGAACCTGTGCAGCACATCCCTTGCTCCGCTCACCACTTTCCTCACTCTTAGGCAAAGCCCATCTCAGCTGCCTTGTAGGCGTGCCTCCGTGCTCAGAAGCAGCCCCGAGGCAGGCAGGACAGTGCGAGATGTCTTCTGGGCATTTAGCATGCTGCTTCCCATGCCTGGGACAAACTGCGAGCAGGTGCCTCGCTTGTGCTTCTATCTGCCGAGACTTGGAGCTGGCCAGCGCGCAGCTTCCCGCAGTGTGTGCTGCTGTCCGCAAACAGCCTCCAAACAAAGCAGGGCGCTGAGGCAGGAGAACTAAGTGCCCCAGGAGGGAATCTGCCTGCGAGGGAAGCTGTTCAGCACATCCCTTGCGCCGCTCGACACTTCCCTCACTCTTAGGCAAAGCCCATCTCAGCTTGCTTGTAGGTGTGCCTCCGTGCTCAGAAGCATCCCCGAGATTCTAGGATACAGCAGGATGTGTTCTGGGCATGCAGCATGCTTCTTCCCATGCCTGGAACAAACTGCGAGCAGGTGCCTCGCTTGCGCTTCTATCTGCCGAGACTTGGAGCTGGCCAGCGTGCAGCTTCCCGCAGTGTGCTGCGGTCTGCAAACAGCCTCCAAACAAAGCAGGGCGCTAAGGCAAGAGAAGTAAGCACACCAGGAGGGAATCTGCCTGCTAGGGAAGCTGTGCAGCACATCCCTTGCTCCGCTCGCCTCTTCCCTGACTCTTAGGCAAAGCCCATCTCAGCTTGCTTGTAGGTGTGCCTTCGTGCTCACAAGCAGCCCCGAGGCAGGCAGGATACAGCGGGATGTCTTCTGGGCATGCATCATGCTGCTTCCCATGCCCGGGACAAACTGCAAGCAGGTGCCTCGCTTGCGCTTCTATCTGCCGAGACTTGGAGCTGGCCAGCATGCAGCTTCCTGCAGTGTGTGCTGCTGTCCGCAAACAGCCTCCAAACAAAGCAGGGCAGTAAGGCAAGAGAACTAAGTGCCCCAGGAGGGAATCTGCCTGCGAGGGAAGCTGTGCAGCACATCCCTTGTTCCGCTCGCCACTTTCCTCACTCTTAGGCAAAGCCCATCTCAGCTTGTGTGTAGGTGTGCCTCTGTGCTCAGAAGCAGTCCCGTGCAGGCAGGACAGTGCGGGATGTCTTCTGGGCGCGCAGCATGCTGCTTCCCATGCCCAGAACAAACCGAGAGCACTTGCCTCGCTTGTGCTTCTATCTGCCGAGACTTAGAGGTGGACAAGCAGGATGCTTCCTCCACCTATGTGCTTGTATCGTCAGGGAGCCGAGCCCTCTCTCTCCACTGTCCTTTGCTTAGTAGTTGGTGTAATCGGGAGGAGGGAGGTGGAGTGAGGGGGGCTCTTAGGGGCTGCAAACGCTGCCTGTTCTCCCAGCGCGTGTGGCATG
This sequence comes from Rhea pennata, assembly GCF_028389875.1. Lineage (NCBI taxonomy): Eukaryota > Metazoa > Chordata > Aves > Rheiformes > Rheidae > Rhea > Rhea pennata. The sequence goes on along the minus strand of NW_026907685.1, from coordinate 830,165 downwards.
GACTGAAACGGAGACAACTCTTAACGGTGGATCACTCGGCTCGTGCGTCCATGAAGAACGCAGCTGCGAGAATTAACGTGAATTGCAGGACACATTGATCATTGCCACTTTGAATGCACTTGTGGCCCAAGGTTCCTGCCAGGGCTACCCCTGTCTGAGCATCAGTTGATGGTCAGTCATCACCCCCCATTGGTGCATCGGTGACATCCCTCCCGGGGGGCAGAGGGGGAAGTGTGCAGCAGAGGGAGGGCATGGTGGTGGTAGCAAATCGGCGGCAGCAGCAGAGCCGGGACCCTGGTGTGTCATCCGGCAGCCCTGGTCTCCTAGCTGGCCTATCCGGGTCTGTCGACTGTCTGCTGCAGCCAGCATGCCCTGCTGTGCCTGTCCTCCCCTCCTTGCCCTCTGGGTTCGGTGGCTGCCGCTGTGTGGCTGATGCAGTGTGGCACAGCTTAGATGCCTGTCAAGCCAGGAAACTCAGGAAACCCCCATTCCCAGAACGCCCTGTTGCAGTTAGATTCCTGGGGGCCAAACATCCAGTTTGGTAAGTCAGCACAAACACAGGCACACACACAAACGCTCTTCAGTAGTAAGCAGTTTATTAGTAAATACTTACAAACAGACCGACCCGATGGTAATCTCGAGAAGGACCACTCCAACGCTTGTCCCGATCGGCTGCATGATGACAGAGAGAGAGTCAGCAGGCATAATCTTTTCGGGCGTCCCCGAGGGGGCAACGTGGTCCTCTGTTGTGCAGCAGCCTCACTCTCCTTCAGAAAAATTCCTGTATTTATGATTATTTGTCGTAGGCTGGAGTCCCGGCACATGGGGCCAACAGGTGCAGGGAGTCTAGACTAACTCCACCCCAGCTGCAAAACCGGGCTATGATACTGTGCACAAGTGCAGACTTATTTTAGGGGCCACACTGACTTTGGTGGTCGCTATTTCATTATTCTTCAGCTTCTGACCTTCTTGTTGACTGCTTCTCACAGTTATTTTGTGGCTGGAAGCCACAGAATCTATACGTAAGCAACTGCTGCTCTTTCTCATAGATTTCCAAGACCTTGTTAGTTACTTACTTGTATTCTGCTTAACACAGCGGTATTCTTCTAGACACCAAAAAGTTACAACACTGACCATTGCAACCAAGTATTGTGTAGTATAGATACAAAAGTTACAACACGGACCATTCCCACCAACTATCACATAGTATGGACGCACGCCTGCTTTGCGGAGTTCATCCTGACTGGCCCCAAGGGTGAGTTGGTCGCCGCAGTCTGGGACCTCTCACCACCACTGGCCATCACTTGCCAGTGCCACCATACAGGCTCTTCTCCATCACTCTCCCGGTGGTGCACTGGTCCTCCGTTCCCCCCCGGGGTGGGGTGGCTGGCTGCCTGTCTCCACCCCCTGCCCTGACTGCTGCCGTTTTGGTGTCCGCCAAGCCCCCTGTTCCTGCGTTGTACCCACATCCGTAGCATGTGTCGAGCCACTTCTACCCACCGACTGGTGTCAACCATGGCTTGCATAGTGGTTGGCAGTGATGCTGCAGGTGCTGTAGCAGGGTGGGAGGCAGCGCGGGCCCCAACGGGTGGCAAAAGGGGAAAGGAGGGGAGGGTGCCATTCCATGCCACACCAGAAGAAGAGCGGAGGCAGTGGCTGGGAGGAGGAACTCAGCCCCAGCTGGTGGAAATCTTTGCGAGTGCGTGAGCGAGCAAGCAAGTATTCAGGAACCAGGCCCAGGAGAAGTGCAGACATGCTGCCTGAGGTGGGATCTCGAGGCAGAGGCAAGGGTGTACTAGCAGCCCATCTTGCCCATCTGTTGGGGAGGTGGAGCATGAGCATCCATGCTAGGACCCGAAAGATGGTGAACTAGGCCTGGGCAGAGCAAAGCCAGAGAAAACCCAGAGGGAGCTCTGTAATGGTCCTGATGTGTAAATCAGTTGTCCGATGCAGGTGTAGGGATGAAAGACTAATCAAACCATCTAGTAGCTGGTTCCCTCCAGAGTTTCCCTCAGGATAGCTAGCACTCATGGTGAAATGAATGATAAGAGGTCTTGGGGCCAAAATGATCTCAACCTCTGACTTGCTGATGTGGAGCGGGAACATGGAATACAAGTTCCCTTGCAGTTGAGCCTGTACATTGGGACGTGGAGATCTGGTCCCCAAATGACAGTCTCTGGATTTGACTTGGCAGACAGGCCACCGCTCAAATCAACCCAATAAGGTTCCATAGAATTTCATGGTTTGTAAATAGCCAAGACAGCTAATTAGTGATGGGCATGAATGGGTGGCGTGGAGCCAGGCTGTGGAATGGGAGTGCTTAGTGGACCACTTCTGGTAAGCAGAACGGGCACTGTGGGATGAACTGAACGCCAGGTTAAGGCATCCAATGACAACTCTCATTAGACCCCAGAAAATGTTTTGGTTGATATAGACAGCAGGATGGTGGCCATGGAAGTCAGAACCTGCTAAGGAGTGTGTAACAACTCTCCTGCCAAATCAAGTAGCCCTGAAAATGGATGGTGCTGGAGCGTTGGGTCCATACCCAGCCGTCGCGGGCAATGCAAAGCCACATGGGCTATATCGTGATGAGTAGGAGGGCAGCTGCGGTGTGCCTTGAAGCCTGGGGTGTGGGCCTGGGTGGAGCTGCCGCAGGTGCAGATCTTGGTGGTAGTAGCAAATATTCAAACGAGAGCTTTGAAGGCCAAAGTGGAGCAGAGTTCCATGTGAACCACAGTTGAATATGGGTCATTCAGGCCTAAGAGATAGGCAAGTGCCATTCCAGAGCGATGGGCGATGGCCTCCGTTGCCCTCAGTCAATCGAAAGGGAGTCAGGTTTACATCCCTGAATCCAGAGTGGCGGAGATGGGTGCCACAAGGCGTCCAGTGTGGTACTGGAACCGATCCTGGAGAAGCCATCTGGAGCCGCAGGGAGAGTTGTCTTTTGTTTGTGAAGTGCTAGGTGCCCTGGAATGGATTCAGCCCGAGAGAGGGGCTTGCACCTTGGAAAGCATCGTGGTTCCAGGGACGTCCAGTGAGCTCTCATTGCTCTGTGACAATGTAGGGGAGAAAGTGTAAATCTCGCCCTGGGCCATACCCATATCTGCAGCAGGTCTCCAAGGTGAACAACCTCTGGCATGTTGGAACAATGGAGGTAAAGGAAGTCAGCAAGTGGGATTTGTATCCTTCAGGATAAGGTTTGGCTCTAAGAGCTAGGGCAGTCGGGCTGGGGCACAAAGCAGAGGTAGGTGTGCGCTGTCGCTGGACAAATCCCTGTGCACCACACCCATTTCATCAAGGGGGCACGAGTCAGTGACTCTGGTTGCCAGACCCTTCCAGTGGATTGCCCCAGCTGTGGCATGAACTGCCTGGGCCTTCCCTCCCTCCTCCCTGAGACGCAGCAGCCACCACTGCCCCTCCTCCACCCATCTGCAGGGCTAAGGGTGGCTGCTGGGACTCGTGGAGGAAGGAGAGTAGGGTCAGGCAGTGGCCTACCTGTGGCTACCTTCAATGGTTTGGGGGGGGGGGGAGCCAGGATCCCGGACTCGTGCCCTGCTTCGGCCGCCACCTAGCAGCTGACTTAGAACTGGTGTGGACCAGGGGAATCTGACTGTGGAAGTGCGCAGTGGATGCTGGCGTGATGTGATTTCTGCCCAGTGCTCTGAATGTCAAAGTGAAGAAATTCAAAGAAGCGCGGGCAAACAGCGGGAGTAACTATGACTCTCTTAATGGGAACATAGTTACTAACTGGGCTTAGCTGCAGAGGCCACACCTCCCTGCGGTCCTGCCAGATGCCCATTATTTGGGTAACCGAGCTGGCCTCTGCCCCACTGAGTGTGTTATAGCCGCTTCCTCCCTATTGATTGAGTTCACCGTCCAATCAATAGTATTCTAGGCGACGCAAATTCTCGACCGCAGGTGATCTGATTTGCGTGTCCAAAGCTCTTTGCCTGAGGGCTCATTTCCAAAGGCGCACCAGTCGAACTTGGGGGATTGGTTCTTCTGGGTGTATCTGAACCCCCGCAGACATGTTTTCCAACGCCAAGTGGGTTGTGAATTTCATTTCGGTGGGAACCCAAACGGGAGAGATCTTCCCGGAGCCTGCAGTGCCGCAGCCTGCAGTGATAACATTGGGTGATGGGGTCCACCTGACGCAAAATTTGACCTTTTTTAACTCGGCTTATGACGGGGAGAGGGAGAGAGATCTCCCCTCCTTTTCTGATTGCGTAAAAGACCTGCCTGAGGTTTACGAGGCGCTGCCATCTGCCGAATCGCCCACGAATGTCGGAGCTGGAATATCAGTCCGACAGGAGCGGGAGGAGGAAGGCGATGTACCAGTGACTCCCTCGAGGCTCGCAATCTCTCCTCTTACTGTGACAAGCCCGATTCTTGGTGCCAGGGGGCCGGCCACAACGGATGTGAGCACACCCGTTGTAAAGGTCCCGGAGCAGCATCCAGCATGTCCTTGCTGTGGCACCAGGACGGGGAAGATGGCGGCACTAATTGAACATCTGCGGAGAGCCCACGGTCGGCAAAGAATGTTGTTCCAGTGCTCCCGGTGCGGGAGAACCAATGAAAAACATCATAGCATTGCCTGCCACTTCCCAAGGTGCCAAGGGGCCCGATTGGAAACTGAAGAGGGGAATGGACTGGAGGATGTGAATGAGAGGTGTGAGGAATGCGGAAGAGTGTTCAAGACGAAGAGCGGCCTCTCGCAGCACAAAAGACTTGTGCACCCACAAGTTAGGAATCTGGAGCGTATTGAGCAAGCTCGTCCGAAGGGCAAAGGGATGAAAGGTATGCACAGGAGCTGTTGGTCTGAAGAGGAGACGGCTCTATTGATTGATTTGGAACAGAGGTATAAAAATGAGAGGTTCATCAACAAGCTCATCGCCAGGCATTTGCCCACAAAAATGGCAAAGCAAATCAGCGATAAGCGACGGCAGCTGGCGACTATGAAAACAACAACGTCGCCTGAGAAGACTGCCCCAGGGGATGTACCGGTGGAGAGTACAGAGGTTCAGTTTGTTAAGAAAGAATACAGGAGATATGTTGCTGAAGCTATTAATTCAGGTTCCCAGTCTTCGGCCTGGAAGGAAGCACGCAAAAAGATTCTGGAGGGTGTCCAAGACAGCAGAGAGATCGTCTTGAAGGCATTGGAGCAGTGTCTTTCACAGCTGGCTGGGCATGTTCTAGCTGTGAAGCTGAAAAAACGTAGGAGGCACCAGACCAGGACGGTCCCTGTGGGAGACGAAAGACGGTGGATGAAGCGCAGGGTGGTGAAGAAGGGCTTTTACCTCAGATACCAGAAGTTATTCGATCTGGATCGAAGAAAGCTTGCTGGTATCATCCTTGATAACATCGAAGCACTACCGTGCCCCCTTCCGATGGAGGAACTGTATAGCTCCTTCCAAAAGAAGTGGGAGGAGGGAAAGCCTTTCGGTGGCCTGGGTACCTTCCGGAGTGTAGGAATGACGGATAATTCTACGTTCAAGTCTATGATCTCCCCGGCGGAGGTCACGAAAAATCTGGCGGAGATGAATAAAGTCTCTGCCCCCGGTCCGGACGGCGTGTCGGTGCGGGACATTATCAAGATGGATCCCCACGGCAGCCAATTGGCCGAGATGTTCAATCTATGGCTCTTGGCCGGGAAGATCCCAGACTGGGTGAAAGAATGTAGAACAGTCCTAATTCTGAAATCCTCTGATCCGGCAAAAATAGAGGATATTAACAACTGGCGACCCATCGCCATCGGGTCGATTATTTTACGCCTATTTTCACGGATCTTAGCAGCACGGCTGCAGCGCGCATGCCCGATTAATGGCCGTCAAAGGGGGTTTATATCATCTCCCAGCTGCACGGAAAATCTGACGCTCCTCCAAATGCTAGCCAAGCATGCCAAGCAAAAGCACAAGGCATTGGGGGTTGTCTTCGTGGACCTAGCAAAGGCTTTTGACTCGGTCCAACATCTGCACATCTTCCAGGTCTTGCGTCAGAAGGGCGTGGATAGTCACATTTGTGACAGCATCGCAGAAATGTATAAGGAGAGTGTCACACGGATCGAAGTTGGGAATACCTGTTCTGAAAAGATTAACATCCTCACCGGGGTAAAGCAAGGAGATCCAATGTCCCCGCTTCTGTTCGATCTATCAATAGATCCCTTGTTATGCAAGTTGGAAGACATGGGGAGAGGATTTAAATATGGGGACAGCTCCGTAACACCGTTAGCTTTCGCAGACGATCTGGTCCTATTGAGTGACTCCTGGGAGAATATGCAGAGTAACATTGAAGTGGTGGAAGAGTTTTGCCACCTTACCAGGCTGAAAGTCAACGCTTCCAAATGCCACGGATTCTTCATCAGGCCCACGAAAGATTCTTATGTCATTAACGACTGTGATCCGTGGAAGATTGATGGCGCTCAACTGGAGATGATTGAGCCCGGTAGCTCTGAGAGATATTTGGGCCTTGGGGTGGACCCGTGGATCGGTCTCGCCCGCCCGGAGCTACGTGAGAAGCTGGTTTTATGGGTAGAGAACATAGGGAAAGCCCCTTTAAAGCCACTTCGGAAGGCAGAGATCTTGAAGACATATGCCATCCCTCGACTGCTACATGCAGCAGATCATGCTGGTGCGAATGCCACATACCTTCACTCCCTGGACCTGGCGATTAGAACGGCAGTGAAAGGCTGGCTTCATTTACCTTCCAGCACATGCGATGCCCTCTTGTACGCCAGCAATAGAGATGGCGGTTTGGGGTTAACCCGCCTTGCAAGTCAGATTCCATCTTTGCAGGCTCGCCGCTTGTTGCGGATCGCTCGTTCCAGCGATAACATCACTAGGACTGTTGTCCTAGAAGAAGGGATCCAAGAGGATCTTCGGAAAGTCTGGATCGCCGCTGGAGGGAGAGCAGATCAAGTTCCAGCTGTATGTGGCGAATTCTCGGTGGTTGCCCCCTCAGCTCTGGAAGGCGACGAGCGCTCTATGCTTATGAGCGTTAGAAAACTGGACCAATCTAAGATCTCAAGGCTGCGGGATTAAGAACTTTGAAAATGACACCATCAGTAATGATTGGCTAATACACTTCAGAGGCGTTCCTCACATTAAGTTGTTGATGGCTATCCAGCTACGCGCCAATGTTTATCCCACCAGGGAGTATTTGGCGCACGGGCTGGGGCCAGAAGCATTGAAGAGTTGCAGGCATTGTTCTGCAGAATGGGGAACTTGCTCCCATATTATTGGATACTGTCCTGCAGCCCAGGAAGCCCGGATCCGAAGGCACAACATCTTGTGTGAAGCGCTGGTTAATGAAGCAAAGAGACTGGAGTGGGAAGTGTTTGTTGAACCCAACTTCAGAGACAGAAACAACGAGTTTCTTAAACTGGATTTTATAATGGTGAAAGGATCCCGGGCGAAAGTAGTCGACCTTACAGTACGCTATGAAAGCAGGATGACATCCTTGAGCGACGCAGCGGCAGAAAAAGTCCAAAAGTACTGCCATCTAGAGGAGCAAGTGAAGGAGATGACAAGAGCTGGAGAGGTGGAGTTCCTGGGCTTCCCGACCGGTGCGCGAGGGAAGTGGTATGAAGGCAATGAAAGATTGCTCGCCGACCTTGGACTCTCCCAAAGCTGCATGAAGGGGGTGGCGAGGGCCTTCTCGCGAAGAGCTCTCCTGTCCTCAGTGGATATGCTCCACATCTTTGCAAGCAAAGGTAAGGGTGTGTGAGCTTTTCATTGTATTACAAAGCCTCTTTGTATTACATCGTCCTTCTCTGGAATGGCAAGAGCAAAATTCTTCCCTCAGACGACAGAGCTTGCTCCGTCTTCTGGAAACGCTGAATTTTGCCCTTGCCCGCTCCCTTGTGGTAGAGCGGTACCGTAGGGACATAAGATCTAGTTCCCAAATGACTGTCACTGGATTTGACTCAGGTGGACGGGCCGCCTTTATAACTAACCCGGAAAAGAAACCGAAAGGTTTGTAAATGGGACCGTAGTTACTAACTGGGCTTAGCTGCAGAGGCCACACCTCCCCGTGGTCCTGCCAGATGCCCATTATTTGGGTAACCGAGCTGGCCTCTGCCCCAGTGAATAGTGCGTTATAGCCGCTTCCACCCTATTGATTGAGTTCACCGTCCAATCAATAGTATTCTAGGCGACGCAAATTCTCGACCGCAGGTTATCTGATTTGCGTGTCCAAAGCTCTTTGCCTGAGGGCTCATTTCCAAAGGCGCACCAGTCGAACTTGAGGGATTGGTTCTTCTGGGTGTATCTGAACCCCCGCAGACATGTTTTCCAACGCCAAGTGGGTTGTGAATTTCATTTCGGTGGGAACCCAAACGGGAGAGATCTTCCCGGAGCCTGCAGTGCCGCAGCCTGCAGTGATAACATTGAGTGATGGGGTCCACCTGACGCAAAATTTGACCTTTTTTAACTCGGCTTATGACAGGGAGAGGGAGAGAGATCTCCCCTCCTTTTCTGATTGCGTAAAAGACCTGCCTGAGGTTTACGAGGCGCTGCCATCTGCCGAATCGCCCACGAATGTCGGAGCTGGAATATCAGTCCGACAGGAGCGGGAGGAGGAAGGCGATGTACCAGTGACTCCCTCGAGGCTCGCAATCTCTCCTCTTACTGTGACAAGCCCGATTCTTGGTGCCAGGGGGCCGGCCACAACGGATGTGAGCACACCCGTTGTAAAGGTCCCGGAGCAGCATCCAGCATGTCCTTGCTGTGGCACCAGGACGGGGAAGATGGCGGCACTAATTGAACATCTGCGGAGAGCCCACGGTCGGCAAAGAATGTTGTTCCAGTGCTCCCGGTGCGGGAGAACCAATGAAAAACATCATAGCATTGCCTGCCACTTCCCAAGGTGCCAAGGGGCCCGATTGGAAACTGAAGAGGGGAATGGACTGGAGGATGTGAATGAGAGGTGTGAGGAATGCGGAAGAGTGTTCAAGACGAAGAGCGGCCTCTCGCAGCACAAAAGACTTGTGCACCCACAAGTTAGGAATCTGGAGCGTATTGAGCAAGCTCGTCCGAAGGGCAAAGGGATGAAAGGTATGCACAGGAGCTGTTGGTCTGAAGAGGAGACGGCTCTATTGATTGATTTGGAACAGAGGTATAAAAATGAGAGGTTCATCAACAAGCTCATCGCCAGGCATTTGCCCACAAAAATGGCAAAGCAAATCAGCGATAAGCGACGGCAGCTGGCGACTATGAAAACAACAACGTCGCCTGAGAAGACTGCCCCAGGGGATGTACCGGTGGAGAGTACAGAGGTTCAGTTTGTTAAGAAAGAATACAGGAGATATGTTGCTGAAGCTATTAATTCAGGTTCCCAGTCTTCGGCCTGGAAGGAAGCACGCAAAAAGATTCTGGAGGGTGTCCAAGACAGCAGAGAGATCGTCTTGAAGGCATTGGAGCAGTGTCTTTCACAGCTGGCTGGGCATGTTCTAGCTGTGAAGCTGAAAAAACGTAGGAGGCACCAGACCAGGACGGTCCCTGTGGGAGACGAAAGACGGTGGATGAAGCGCAGGGTGGTGAAGAAGGGCTTTTACCTCAGATACCAGAAGTTATTCGATCTGGATCGAAGAAAGCTTGCTGGTATCATCCTTGATAACATCGAAGCACTACCGTGCCCCCTTCCGATGGAGGAACTGTATAGCTCCTTCCAAAAGAAGTGGGAGGAGGGAAAGCCTTTCGGTGGCCTGGGTACCTTCCGGAGTGTAGGAATGACGGATAATTCTACGTTCAAGTCTATGATCTCCCCGGCGGAGGTCACGAAAAATCTGGCGGAGATGAATAAAGTCTCTGCCCCCGGTCCGGACGGCGTGTCGGTGCGGGACATTATCAAGATGGATCCCCACGGCAGCCAATTGGCCGAGATGTTCAATCTATGGCTCTTGGCCGGGAAGATCCCAGACTGGGTGAAAGAATGTAGAACAGTCCTAATTCTGAAATCCTCTGATCCGGCAAAAATAGAGGATATTAACAACTGGCGACCCATCGCCATCGGGTCGATTATTTTACGCCTATTTTCACGGATCTTAGCAGCACGGCTGCAGCGCGCATGCCCGATTAATGGCCGTCAAAGGGGGTTTATATCATCTCCCAGCTGTACGGAAAATCTGACGCTCCTCCAAATGCTAGCCAAGCATGCCAAGCAAAAGCACAAGGCATTGGGGGTTGTCTTCGTGGACCTAGCAAAGGCTTTTGACTCGGTCCAACATCTGCACATCTTCCAGGTCTTGCGTCAGAAGGGCGTGGATAGTCACATTTGTGACAGCATCGCAGAAATGTATAAGGAGAGTGTCACACGGATCGAAGTTGGGAATACCTGTTCTGAAAAGATTAACATCCTCACCGGGGTAAAGCAAGGAGATCCAATGTCCCCGCTTCTGTTCGATCTATCAATAGATCCCTTGTTATGCAAGTTGGAAGACATGGGGAGAGGATTTAAATATGGGGACAGCTCCGTAACATCGTTAGCTTTCGCAGACGATCTGGTCCTATTGAGTGACTCCTGGGAGAATATGCAGAGTAACATTGAAGTGGTGGAAGAGTTTTGCCACCTTACCAGGCTGAAAGTCAACGCTTCCAAATGCCACGGATTCTTCATCAGGCCCACGAAAGATTCTTATGTCATTAACGACTGTGATCCGTGGAAGATTGATGGCGCTCAACTGGAGATGATTGAGCCCGGTAGCTCTGAGAGATATTTGGGCCTTGGGGTGGACCCGTGGATCGGTCTCGCCCGCCCGGAGCTACGTGAGAAGCTGGTTTTATGGGTAGAGAACATAGGGAAAGCCCCTTTAAAGCCACTTCGGAAGGCAGAGATCTTGAAGACATATGCCATCCCTCGACTGCTACATGCAGCAGATCATGCTGGTGCGAATGCCACATACCTTCACTCCCTGGACCTGGCGATTAGAACGGCAGTGAAAGGCTGGCTTCATTTACCTTCCAGCACATGCGATGCCCTCTTGTACGCCAGCAATAGAGATGGCGGTTTGGGGTTAACCCGCCTTGCAAGTCAGATTCCATCTTTGCAGGCTCGCCGCTTGTTGCGGATCGCTCGTTCCAGCGATAACATCACTAGGACTGTTGTCCTAGAAGAAGGGATCCAAGAGGATCTTCGGAAAGTCTGGATCGCCGCTGGAGGGAGAGCAGATCAAGTTCCAGCTGTATGTGGCGAATTCTCGGTGGTTGCCCCCTCAGCTCTGGAAGGCGACGAGCGCTCTATGCTTATGAGCGTTAGAAAACTGGACCAATCTAAGATCTCAAGGCCGCGGGATTAAGAACTTTGAAAATGACACCATCAGTAATGATTGGCTAATACACTTCAGAGGCGTTCCTCACATTAAGTTGTTGATGGCTATCCAGCTACGCGCCAATGTTTATCCCACCAGGGAGTATTTGGCGCACGGGCTGGGGCCAGAAGCATTGAAGAGTTGCAGGCATTGTTCTGCAGAATGGGGAACTTGCTCCCATATTATTGGATACTGTCCTGCAGCCCAGGAAGCCCGGATCCGAAGGCACAACATCTTGTGTGAAGCGCTGGTTAATGAAGCAAAGAGACTGGAGTGGGAAGTGTTTGTTGAACCCAACTTCAGAGACAGAAACAACGAGTTTCTTAAACTGGATTTTATAATGGTGAAAGGATCCCGGGCGAAAGTAGTCGACCTTACAGTACGCTATGAAAGCAGGATGACATCCTTGAGCGACGCAGCGGCAGAAAAAGTCCAAAAGTACTGCCATCTAGAGGAGCAAGTGAAGGAGATGACAAGAGCTGGAGAGGTGGAGTTCCTGGGCTTCCCGACCGGTGCGCGAGGGAAGTGGTATGAAGGCAATGAAAGATTGCTCGCCGACCTTGGACTCTCCCAAAGCTGCATGAAGGGGGTGGCGAGGGCCTTCTCGCGAAGAGCTCTCCTGTCCTCAGTGGATATGCTCCACATCTTTGCAAGCAAAGGTAAGGGTGTGTGAGCTTTTCATTGTATTACAAAGCCTCTTTGTATTACATCGTCCTTCTCTGGAATGGCAAGAGCAAAATTCTTCCCTCAGACGACAGAGCTTGCTCCGTCTTCTGGAAACGCTGAATTTTGCCCTTGCCCGCTCCCTTGTGGTAGAGCGGTACCGTAGGGACATAAGATCTAGTTCCCAAATGACTGTCACTGGATTTGACTCAGGTGGACGGGCCGCCTTTATAACTAACCCGGAAAAGAAACCGAAAGGTTTGTAAATGGGACCGTAGTTACTAACTGGGCTTAGCTGCAGAGGCCACACCTCCCCGTGGTCCTGCCAGATGCCCATTATTTGGGTAACCGAGCTGGCCTCTGCCCCAGTGAATAGTGCGTTATAGCCGCTTCCACCCTATTGATTGAGTTCACCGTCCAATCAATAGTATTCTAGGCGACGCAAATTCTCGACCGCAGGTTATCTGATTTGCGTGTCCAAAGCTCTTTGCCTGAGGGCTCATTTCCAAAGGCGCACCAGTCGAACTTGAGGGATTGGTTCTTCTGGGTGTATCTGAACCCCCGCAGACATGTTTTCCAACGCCAAGTGGGTTGTGAATTTCATTTCGGTGGGAACCCAAACGGGAGAGATCTTCCCGGAGCCTGCAGTGCCGCAGCCTGCAGTGATAACATTGAGTGATGGGGTCCACCTGACGCAAAATTTGACCTTTTTTAACTCGGCTTATGACAGGGAGAGGGAGAGAGATCTCCCCTCCTTTTCTGATTGCGTAAAAGACCTGCCTGAGGTTTACGAGGCGCTGCCATCTGCCGAATCGCCCACGAATGTCGGAGCTGGAATATCAGTCCGACAGGAGCGGGAGGAGGAAGGCGATGTACCAGTGACTCCCTCGAGGCTCGCAATCTCTCCTCTTACTGTGACAAGCCCGATTCTTGGTGCCAGGGGGCCGGCCACAACGGATGTGAGCACACCCGTTGTAAAGGTCCCGGAGCAGCATCCAGCATGTCCTTGCTGTGGCACCAGGACGGGGAAGATGGCGGCACTAATTGAACATCTGCGGAGAGCCCACGGTCGGCAAAGAATGTTGTTCCAGTGCTCCCGGTGCGGGAGAACCAATGAAAAACATCATAGCATTGCCTGCCACTTCCCAAGGTGCCAAGGGGCCCGATTGGAAACTGAAGAGGGGAATGGACTGGAGGATGTGAATGAGAGGTGTGAGGAATGCGGAAGAGTGTTCAAGACGAAGAGCGGCCTCTCGCAGCACAAAAGACTTGTGCACCCACAAGTTAGGAATCTGGAGCGTATTGAGCAAGCTCGTCCGAAGGGCAAAGGGATGAAAGGTATGCACAGGAGCTGTTGGTCTGAAGAGGAGACGGCTCTATTGATTGATTTGGAACAGAGGTATAAAAATGAGAGGTTCATCAACAAGCTCATCGCCAGGCATTTGCCCACAAAAATGGCAAAGCAAATCAGCGATAAGCGACGGCAGCTGGCGACTATGAAAACAACAACGTCGCCTGAGAAGACTGCCCCAGGGGATGTACCGGTGGAGAGTACAGAGGTTCAGTTTGTTAAGAAAGAATACAGGAGATATGTTGCTGAAGCTATTAATTCAGGTTCCCAGTCTTCGGCCTGGAAGGAAGCACGCAAAAAGATTCTGGAGGGTGTCCAAGACAGCAGAGAGATCGTCTTGAAGGCATTGGAGCAGTGTCTTTCACAGCTGGCTGGGCATGTTCTAGCTGTGAAGCTGAAAAAACGTAGGAGGCACCAGACCAGGACGGTCCCTGTGGGAGACGAAAGACGGTGGATGAAGCGCAGGGTGGTGAAGAAGGGCTTTTACCTCAGATACCAGAAGTTATTCGATCTGGATCGAAGAAAGCTTGCTGGTATCATCCTTGATAACATCGAAGCACTACCGTGCCCCCTTCCGATGGAGGAACTGTATAGCTCCTTCCAAAAGAAGTGGGAGGAGGGAAAGCCTTTCGGTGGCCTGGGTACCTTCCGGAGTGTAGGAATGACGGATAATTCTACGTTCAAGTCTATGATCTCCCCGGCGGAGGTCACGAAAAATCTGGCGGAGATGAATAAAGTCTCTGCCCCCGGTCCGGACGGCGTGTCGGTGCGGGACATTATCAAGATGGATCCCCACGGCAGCCAATTGGCCGAGATGTTCAATCTATGGCTCTTGGCCGGGAAGATCCCAGACTGGGTGAAAGAATGTAGAACAGTCCTAATTCTGAAATCCTCTGATCCGGCAAAAATAGAGGATATTAACAACTGGCGACCCATCGCCATCGGGTCGATTATTTTACGCCTATTTTCACGGATCTTAGCAGCACGGCTGCAGCGCGCATGCCCGATTAATGGCCGTCAAAGGGGGTTTATATCATCTCCCAGCTGTACGGAAAATCTGACGCTCCTCCAAATGCTAGCCAAGCATGCCAAGCAAAAGCACAAGGCATTGGGGGTTGTCTTCGTGGACCTAGCAAAGGCTTTTGACTCGGTCCAACATCTGCACATCTTCCAGGTCTTGCGTCAGAAGGGCGTGGATAGTCACATTTGTGACAGCATCGCAGAAATGTATAAGGAGAGTGTCACACGGATCGAAGTTGGGAATACCTGTTCTGAAAAGATTAACATCCTCACCGGGGTAAAGCAAGGAGATCCAATGTCCCCGCTTCTGTTCGATCTATCAATAGATCCCTTGTTATGCAAGTTGGAAGACATGGGGAGAGGATTTAAATATGGGGACAGCTCCGTAACATCGTTAGCTTTCGCAGACGATCTGGTCCTATTGAGTGACTCCTGGGAGAATATGCAGAGTAACATTGAAGTGGTGGAAGAGTTTTGCCACCTTACCAGGCTGAAAGTCAACGCTTCCAAATGCCACGGATTCTTCATCAGGCCCACGAAAGATTCTTATGTCATTAACGACTGTGATCCGTGGAAGATTGATGGCGCTCAACTGGAGATGATTGAGCCCGGTAGCTCTGAGAGATATTTGGGCCTTGGGGTGGACCCGTGGATCGGTCTCGCCCGCCCGGAGCTACGTGAGAAGCTGGTTTTATGGGTAGAGAACATAGGGAAAGCCCCTTTAAAGCCACTTCGGAAGGCAGAGATCTTGAAGACATATGCCATCCCTCGACTGCTACATGCAGCAGATCATGCTGGTGCGAATGCCACATACCTTCACTCCCTGGACCTGGCGATTAGAACGGCAGTGAAAGGCTGGCTTCATTTACCTTCCAGCACATGCGATGCCCTCTTGTACGCCAGCAATAGAGATGGCGGTTTGGGGTTAACCCGCCTTGCAAGTCAGATTCCATCTTTGCAGGCTCGCCGCTTGTTGCGGATCGCTCGTTCCAGCGATAACATCACTAGGACTGTTGTCCTAGAAGAAGGGATCCAAGAGGATCTTCGGAAAGTCTGGATCGCCGCTGGAGGGAGAGCAGATCAAGTTCCAGCTGTATGTGGCGAATTCTCGGTGGTTGCCCCCTCAGCTCTGGAAGGCGACGAGCGCTCTATGCTTATGAGCGTTAGAAAACTGGACCAATCTAAGATCTCAAGGCTGCGGATTAAGAACTTTGAAAATGACACCATCAGTAATGATTGGCTAATACACTTCAGAGGCGTTCCTCACATTAAGTTGTTGATGGCTATCCAGCTACGCGCCAATGTTTATCCCACCAGGGAGTATTTGGCGCACGGGCTGGGGCCAGAAGCATTGAAGAGTTGCAGGCATTGTTCTGCAGAATGGGGAACTTGCTCCCATATTATTGGATACTGTCCTGCAGCCCAGGAAGCCCGGATCCGAAGGCACAACATCTTGTGTGAAGCGCTGGTTAATGAAGCAAAGAGACTGGAGTGGGAAGTGTTTGTTGAACCCAACTTCAGAGACAGAAACAACGA
This sequence comes from Rhea pennata, assembly GCF_028389875.1. Classification (NCBI taxonomy): domain Eukaryota; kingdom Metazoa; phylum Chordata; class Aves; order Rheiformes; family Rheidae; genus Rhea; species Rhea pennata. The sequence continues at coordinate 814,293 of NW_026907685.1, read as the reverse complement.
GTTTCTTAAACTGGATTTTATAATGGTGAAAGGATCCCGGGCGAAAGTAGTCGACCTTACAGTACGCTATGAAAGCAGGATGACATCCTTGAGCGACGCAGCGGCAGAAAAAGTCCAAAAGTACTGCCATCTAGAGGAGCAAGTGAAGGAGATGACAAGAGCTGGAGAGGTGGAGTTCCTGGGCTTCCCGACCGGTGCGCGAGGGAAGTGGTATGAAGGCAATGAAAGATTGCTCGCCGACCTTGGACTCTCCCAAAGCTGCATGAAGGGGGTGGCGAGGGCCTTCTCGCGAAGAGCTCTCCTGTCCTCAGTGGATATGCTCCACATCTTTGCAAGCAAAGGTAAGGGTGTGTGAGCTTTTCATTGTATTACAAAGCCTCTTTGTATTACATCGTCCTTCTCTGGAATGGCAAGAGCAAAATTCTTCCCTCAGACGACAGAGCTTGCTCCGTCTTCTGGAAACGCTGAATTTTGCCCTTGCCCGCTCCCTTGTGGTAGAGCGGTACCGTAGGGACATAAGATCTAGTTCCCAAATGACTGTCACTGGATTTGACTCAGGTGGACGGGCGCCTTTATAACTAACCCAGAAAAGAAACCGAAAGGTTTGTAAATGGGACCGTAGTTACTAACTGGGCTTAGCTGCAGAGGCCACACCTCCCCGTGGTCCTGCCAGATGCCCATTATTTGGGTAACCGAGCTGGCCTCTGCCCCAGTGAATAGTGCGTTATAGCCGCTTCCACCCTATTGATTGAGTTCACCGTCCAATCAATAGTATTCTAGGCGACGCAAATTCTCGACCGCAGGTTATCTGATTTGCGTGTCCAAAGCTCTTTGCCTGAGGCTCATTTCCAAAGGCGCACCAGTCGAACTTGAGGGATTGGTTCTTCTGGGTGTATCTGAACCCCCGCAGACATGTTTTCCAACGCCAAGTGGGTTGTGAATTTCATTTCGGTGGGAACCCAAACGGGAGAGATCTTCCCGGAGCCTGCAGTGCCGCAGCCTGCAGTGATAACATTGAGTGATGGGGTCCACCTGACGCAAAATTTGACCTTTTTTAACTCGGCTTATGACAGGGAGAGGGGAGAGAGATCTCCCCTCCTTTTCTGATTGCGTAAAAGACCTGCCTGAGGTTTACGAGGCGCTGCCATCTGCCGAATCGCCCACGAATGTCGGAGCTGGAATATCAGTCCGACAGGAGCGGGAGGAGGAAGGCGATGTACCAGTGACTCCCTCGAGGCTCGCAATCTCTCCTCTTACTGTGACAAGCCCGATTCTTGGTGCCAGGGGGCCGGCCACAACGGATGTGAGCACACCCGTTGTAAAGGTCCCGGAGCAGCATCCAGCATGTCCTTGCTGTGGCACCAGGACGGGGAAGATGGCGGCACTAATTGAACATCTGCGGAGAGCCCACGGTCGGCAAAGAATGTTGTTCCAGTGCTCCCGGTGCGGGAGAACCAATGAAAAACATCATAGCATTGCCTGCCACTTCCCAAGGTGCCAAGGGCCCGATTGGAAACTGAAGAGGGGAATGGACTGGAGGATGTGAATGAGAGGTGTGAGGAATGCGGAAGAGTGTTCAAGACGAAGAGCGGCCTCTCGCAGCACAAAAGACTTGTGCACCCACAAGTTAGGAATCTGGAGCGTATTGAGCAAGCTCGTCCGAAGGGCAAAGGGATGAAAGGTATGCACAGGAGCTGTTGGTCTGAAGAGGAGACGGCTCTATTGATTGATTTGGAACAGAGGTATAAAAATGAGAGGTTCATCAACAAGCTCATCGCCAGGCATTTGCCCACAAAAATGGCAAAGCAAATCAGCGATAAGCGACGGCAGCTGGCGACTATGAAAACAACAACGTCGCCTGAGAAGACTGCCCCAGGGGATGTACCGGTGGAGAGTACAGAGGTTCAGTTTGTTAAGAAAGAATACAGGAGATATGTTGCTGAAGCTATTAATTCAGGTTCCCAGTCTTCGGCCTGGAAGGAAGCACGCAAAAAGATTCTGGAGGGTGTCCAAGACAGCAGAGAGATCGTCTTGAAGGCATTGGAGCAGTGTCTTTCACAGCTGGCTGGGCATGTTCTAGCTGTGAAGCTGAAAAAACGTAGGAGGCACCAGACCAGGACGGTCCCTGTGGGAGACGAAAGACGGTGGATGAAGCGCAGGGTGGTGAAGAAGGGCTTTTACCTCAGATACCAGAAGTTATTCGATCTGGATCGAAGAAAGCTTGCTGGTATCATCCTTGATAACATCGAAGCACTACCGTGCCCCCTTCCGATGGAGGAACTGTATAGCTCCTTCCAAAAGAAGTGGGAGGAGGAAAGCCTTTCGGTGGCCTGGGTACCTTCCGGAGTGTAGGAATGACGGATAATTCTACGTTCAAGTCTATGATCTCCCCGGCGGAGGTCACGAAAAATCTGGCGGAGATGAATAAAGTCTCTGCCCCCGGTCCGGACGGCGTGTCGGTGCGGGACATTATCAAGATGGATCCCCACGGCAGCCAATTGGCCGAGATGTTCAATCTATGGCTCTTGGCCGGGAAGATCCCAGACTGGGTGAAAGAATGTAGAACAGTCCTAATTCTGAAATCCTCTGATCCGGCAAAAATAGAGGATATTAACAACTGGCGACCCATCGCCATCGGGTCGATTATTTTACGCCTATTTTCACGGATCTTAGCAGCACGGCTGCAGCGCGCATGCCCGATTAATGGCCGTCAAAGGGGGTTTATATCATCTCCCAGCTGTACGGAAAATCTGACGCTCCTCCAAATGCTAGCCAAGCATGCCAAGCAAAAGCACAAGGCATTGGGGGTTGTCTTCGTGGACCTAGCAAAGGCTTTTGACTCGGTCCAACATCTGCACATCTTCCAGGTCTTGCGTCAGAAGGGCGTGGATAGTCACATTTGTGACAGCATCGCAGAAATGTATAAGGAGAGTGTCACACGGATCGAAGTTGGAATAAATACCTGTTCTGAAAAGATTAACATCCTCACCGGGGTAAAGCAAGGAGATCCAATGTCCCCGCTTCTGTTCGATCTATCAATAGATCCCTTGTTATGCAAGTTGGAAGACATGGGGAGAGGATTTAAATATGGGGACAGCTCCGTAACATCGTTAGCTTTCGCAGACGATCTGGTCCTATTGAGTGACTCCTGGGAGAATATGCAGAGTAACATTGAAGTGGTGGAAGAGTTTTGCCACCTTACCAGGCTGAAAGTCAACGCTTCCAAATGCCACGGATTCTTCATCAGGCCCACGAAAGATTCTTATGTCATTAACGACTGTGATCCGTGGAAGATTGATGGCGCTCAACTGGAGATGATTGAGCCCGGTAGCTCTGAGAGATATTTGGGCCTTGGGGTGGACCCGTGGATCGGTCTCGCCCGCCCGGAGCTACGTGAGAAGCTGGTTTTATGGGTAGAGAACATAGGGAAAGCCCCTTTAAAGCCACTTCGGAAGGCAGAGATCTTGAAGACATATGCCATCCCTCGACTGCTACATGCAGCAGATCATGCTGGTGCGAATGCCACATACCTTCACTCCCTGGACCTGGCGATTAGAACGGCAGTGAAAGGCTGGCTTCATTTACCTTCCAGCACATGCGATGCCCTCTTGTACGCCAGCAATAGAGATGGCGGTTTGGGGTTAACCCGCCTTGCAAGTCAGATTCCATCTTTGCAGGCTCGCCGCTTGTTGCGGATCGCTCGTTCCAGCGATAACATCACTAGGACTGTTGTCCTAGAAGAAGGGATCCAAGAGGATCTTCGGAAAGTCTGGATCGCCGCTGGAGGGAGAGCAGATCAAGTTCCAGCTGTATGTGGCGAATTCTCGGTGGTTGCCCCCTCAGCTCTGGAAGGCGACGAGCGCTCTATGCTTATGAGCGTTAGAAAACTGGACCAATCTAAGATCTCAAGGCTGCGGGATTAAGAACTTTGAAAATGACACCATCAGTAATGATTGGCTAATACACTTCAGAGGCGTTCCTCACATTAAGTTGTTGATGGCTATCCAGCTACGCGCCAATGTTTATCCCACCAGGGAGTATTTGGCGCACGGGCTGGGGCCAGAAGCATTGAAGAGTTGCAGGCATTGTTCTGCAGAATGGGGAACTTGCTCCCATATTATTGGATACTGTCCTGCAGCCCAGGAAGCCCGGATCCGAAGGCACAACATCTTGTGTGAAGCGCTGGTTAATGAAGCAAAGAGACTGGAGTGGGAAGTGTTTGTTGAACCCAACTTCAGAGACAGAAACAACGAGTTTCTTAAACTGGATTTTATAATGGTGAAAGGATCCCGGGCGAAAGTAGTCGACCTTACAGTACGCTATGAAAGCAGGATGACATCCTTGAGCGACGCAGCGGCAGAAAAAGTCCAAAAGTACTGCCATCTAGAGGAGCAAGTGAAGGAGATGACAAGAGCTGGAGAGGTGGAGTTCCTGGGCTTCCCGACCGGTGCGCGAGGGAAGTGGTATGAAGGCAATGAAAGATTGCTCGCCGACCTTGGACTCTCCCAAAGCTGCATGAAGGGGGTGGCGAGGGCCTTCTCGCGAAGAGCTCTCCTGTCCTCAGTGGATATGCTCCACATCTTTGCAAGCAAAGGTAAGGGTGTGTGAGCTTTTCATTGTATTACAAAGCCTCTTTGTATTACATCGTCCTTCTCTGGAATGGCAAGAGCAAAATTCTTCCCTCAGACGACAGAGCTTGCTCCGTCTTCTGGAAACGCTGAATTTTGCCCTTGCCCGCTCCCTTGTGGTAGAGCGGTACCGTAGGGACATAAGATCTAGTTCCCAAATGACTGTCACTGGATTTGACTCAGGTGGACGGGCCGCCTTTATAACTAACCCAGAAAAGAAACCGAAAGGTTTGTAAATGGGACCGTAGTTACTAACTGGGCTTAGCTGCAGAGGCCACACCTCCCCGTGGTCCTGCCAGATGCCCATTATTTGGGTAACCGAGCTGGCCTCTGCCCCAGTGAATAGTGCGTTATAGCCGCTTCCACCCTATTGATTGAGTTCACCGTCCAATCAATAGTATTCTAGGCGACGCAAATTCTCGACCGCAGGTTATCTGATTTGCGTGTCCAAAGCTCTTTGCCTGAGGGCTCATTTCCAAAGGCGCACCAGTCGAACTTGAGGGATTGGTTCTTCTGGGTGTATCTGAACCCCCGCAGACATGTTTTCCAACGCCAAGTGGGTTGTGAATTTCATTTCGGTGGGAACCCAAACGGGAGAGATCTTCCCGGAGCCTGCAGTGCCGCAGCCTGCAGTGATAACATTGAGTGATGGGGTCCACCTGACGCAAAATTTGACCTTTTTTAACTCGGCTTATGACAGGGAGAGGGAGAGAGATCTCCCCTCCTTTTCTGATTGCGTAAAAGACCTGCCTGAGGTTTACGAGGCGCTGCCATCTGCCGAATCGCCCACGAATGTCGGAGCTGGAATATCAGTCCGACAGGAGCGGGAGGAGGAAGGCGATGTACCAGTGACTCCCTCGAGGCTCGCAATCTCTCCTCTTACTGTGACAAGCCCGATTCTTGGTGCCAGGGGGCCGGCCACAACGGATGTGAGCACACCCGTTGTAAAGGTCCCGGAGCAGCATCCAGCATGTCCTTGCTGTGGCACCAGGACGGGGAAGATGGCGGCACTAATTGAACATCTGCGGAGAGCCCACGGTCGGCAAAGAATGTTGTTCCAGTGCTCCCGGTGCGGGAGAACCAATGAAAAACATCATAGCATTGCCTGCCACTTCCCAAGGTGCCAAGGGGCCCGATTGGAAACTGAAGAGGGGAATGGACTGGAGGATGTGAATGAGAGGTGTGAGGAATGCGGAAGAGTGTTCAAGACGAAGAGCGGCCTCTCGCAGCACAAAAGACTTGTGCACCCACAAGTTAGGAATCTGGAGCGTATTGAGCAAGCTCGTCCGAAGGGCAAAGGGATGAAAGGTATGCACAGGAGCTGTTGGTCTGAAGAGGAGACGGCTCTATTGATTGATTTGGAACAGAGGTATAAAAATGAGAGGTTCATCAACAAGCTCATCGCCAGGCATTTGCCCACAAAAATGGCAAAGCAAATCAGCGATAAGCGACGGCAGCTGGCGACTATGAAAACAACAACGTCGCCTGAGAAGACTGCCCCAGGGGATGTACCGGTGGAGAGTACAGAGGTTCAGTTTGTTAAGAAAGAATACAGGAGATATGTTGCTGAAGCTATTAATTCAGGTTCCCAGTCTTCGGCCTGGAAGGAAGCACGCAAAAAGATTCTGGAGGGTGTCCAAGACAGCAGAGAGATCGTCTTGAAGGCATTGGAGCAGTGTCTTTCACAGCTGGCTGGGCATGTTCTAGCTGTGAAGCTGAAAAAACGTAGGAGGCACCAGACCAGGACGGTCCCTGTGGGAGACGAAAGACGGTGGATGAAGCGCAGGGTGGTGAAGAAGGGCTTTTACCTCAGATACCAGAAGTTATTCGATCTGGATCGAAGAAAGCTTGCTGGTATCATCCTTGATAACATCGAAGCACTACCGTGCCCCCTTCCGATGGAGGAACTGTATAGCTCCTTCCAAAAGAAGTGGGAGGAGGGAAAGCCTTTCGGTGGCCTGGGTACCTTCCGGAGTGTAGGAATGACGGATAATTCTACGTTCAAGTCTATGATCTCCCCGGCGGAGGTCACGAAAAATCTGGCGGAGATGAATAAAGTCTCTGCCCCCGGTCCGGACGGCGTGTCGGTGCGGGACATTATCAAGATGGATCCCCACGGCAGCCAATTGGCCGAGATGTTCAATCTATGGCTCTTGGCCGGGAAGATCCCAGACTGGGTGAAAGAATGTAGAACAGTCCTAATTCTGAAATCCTCTGATCCGGCAAAAATAGAGGATATTAACAACTGGCGACCCATCGCCATCGGGTCGATTATTTTACGCCTATTTTCACGGATCTTAGCAGCACGGCTGCAGCGCGCATGCCCGATTAATGGCCGTCAAAGGGGGTTTATATCATCTCCCAGCTGTACGGAAAATCTGACGCTCCTCCAAATGCTAGCCAAGCATGCCAAGCAAAAGCACAAGGCATTGGGGGTTGTCTTCGTGGACCTAGCAAAGGCTTTTGACTCGGTCCAACATCTGCACATCTTCCAGGTCTTGCGTCAGAAGGGCGTGGATAGTCACATTTGTGACAGCATCGCAGAAATGTATAAGGAGAGTGTCACACGGATCGAAGTTGGGAATACCTGTTCTGAAAAGATTAACATCCTCACCGGGGTAAAGCAAGGAGATCCAATGTCCCCGCTTCTGTTCGATCTATCAATAGATCCCTTGTTATGCAAGTTGGAAGACATGGGGAGAGGATTTAAATATGGGGACAGCTCCGTAACATCGTTAGCTTTCGCAGACGATCTGGTCCTATTGAGTGACTCCTGGGAGAATATGCAGAGTAACATTGAAGTGGTGGAAGAGTTTTGCCACCTTACCAGGCTGAAAGTCAACGCTTCCAAATGCCACGGATTCTTCATCAGGCCCACGAAAGATTCTTATGTCATTAACGACTGTGATCCGTGGAAGATTGATGGCGCTCAACTGGAGATGATTGAGCCCGGTAGCTCTGAGAGATATTTGGGCCTTGGGGTGGACCCGTGGATCGGTCTCGCCCGCCCGGAGCTACGTGAGAAGCTGGTTTTATGGGTAGAGAACATAGGGAAAGCCCCTTTAAAGCCACTTCGGAAGGCAGAGATCTTGAAGACATATGCCATCCCTCGACTGCTACATGCAGCAGATCATGCTGGTGCGAATGCCACATACCTTCACTCCCTGGACCTGGCGATTAGAACGGCAGTGAAAGGCTGGCTTCATTTACCTTCCAGCACATGCGATGCCCTCTTGTACGCCAGCAATAGAGATGGCGGTTTGGGGTTAACCCGCCTTGCAAGTCAGATTCCATCTTTGCAGGCTCGCCGCTTGTTGCGGATCGCTCGTTCCAGCGATAACATCACTAGGACTGTTGTCCTAGAAGAAGGGATCCAAGAGGATCTTCGGAAAGTCTGGATCGCCGCTGGAGGGAGAGCAGATCAAGTTCCAGCTGTATGTGGCGAATTCTCGGTGGTTGCCCCCTCAGCTCTGGAAGGCGACGAGCGCTCTATGCTTATGAGCGTTAGAAAACTGGACCAATCTAAGATCTCAAGGCTGCGGGATTAAGAACTTTGAAAATGACACCATCAGTAATGATTGGCTAATACACTTCAGAGGCGTTCCTCACATTAAGTTGTTGATGGCTATCCAGCTACGCGCCAATGTTTATCCCACCAGGGAGTATTTGGCGCACGGGCTGGGGCCAGAAGCATTGAAGAGTTGCAGGCATTGTTCTGCAGAATGGGGAACTTGCTCCCATATTATTGGATACTGTCCTGCAGCCCAGGAAGCCCGGATCCGAAGGCACAACATCTTGTGTGAAGCGCTGGTTAATGAAGCAAAGAGACTGGAGTGGGAAGTGTTTGTTGAACCCAACTTCAGAGACAGAAACAACGAGTTTCTTAAACTGGATTTTATAATGGTGAAAGGATCCCGGGCGAAAGTAGTCGACCTTACAGTACGCTATGAAAGCAGGATGACATCCTTGAGCGACGCAGCGGCAGAAAAAGTCCAAAAGTACTGCCATCTAGAGGAGCAAGTGAAGGAGATGACAAGAGCTGGAGAGGTGGAGTTCCTGGGCTTCCCGACCGGTGCGCGAGGGAAGTGGTATGAAGGCAATGAAAGATTGCTCGCCGACCTTGGACTCTCCCAAAGCTGCATGAAGGGGGTGGCGAGGGCCTTCTCGCGAAGAGCTCTCCTGTCCTCAGTGGATATGCTCCACATCTTTGCAAGCAAAGGTAAGGGTGTGTGAGCTTTTCATTGTATTACAAAGCCTCTTTGTATTACATCGTCCTTCTCTGGAATGGCAAGAGCAAAATTCTTCCCTCAGACGACAGAGCTTGCTCCGTCTTCTGGAAACGCTGAATTTTGCCCTTGCCCGCTCCCTTGTGGTAGAGCGGTACCGTAGGGACATAAGATCTAGTTCCCAAATGACTGTCACTGGATTTGACTCAGGTGGACGGGCCGCCTTTATAACTAACCCGGAAAAGAAACCGAAAGGTTTGTAAATGGGACCGTAGTTACTAACTGGGCTTAGCTGCAGAGGCCACACCTCCCCGTGGTCCTGCCAGATGCCCATTATTTGGGTAACCGAGCTGGCCTCTGCCCCAGTGAATAGTGCGTTATAGCCGCTTCCACCCTATTGATTGAGTTCACCGTCCAATCAATAGTATTCTAGGCGACGCAAATTCTCGACCGCAGGTTATCTGATTTGCGTGTCCAAAGCTCTTTGCCTGAGGGCTCATTTCCAAAGGCGCACCAGTCGAACTTGAGGGATTGGTTCTTCTGGGTGTATCTGAACCCCCGCAGACATGTTTTCCAACGCCAAGTGGGTTGTGAATTTCATTTCGGTGGGAACCCAAACGGGAGAGATCTTCCCGGAGCCTGCAGTGCCGCAGCCTGCAGTGATAACATTGGGTGATGGGGTCCACCTGACGCAAAATTTGACCTTTTTTAACTCGGCTTATGACGGGGAGAGGGAGAGAGATCTCCCCTCCTTTTCTGATTGCGTAAAAGACCTGCCTGAGGTTTACGAGGCGCTGCCATCTGCCGAATCGCCCACGAATGTCGGAGCTGGAATATCAGTCCGACAGGAGCGGGAGGAGGAAGGCGATGTACCAGTGACTCCCTCGAGGCTCGCAATCTCTCCTCTTACTGTGACAAGCCCGATTCTTGGTGCCAGGGGGCCGGCCACAACGGATGTGAGCACACCCGTTGTAAAGGTCCCGGAGCAGCATCCAGCATGTCCTTGCTGTGGCACCAGGACGGGGAAGATGGCGGCACTAATTGAACATCTGCGGAGAGCCCACGGTCGGCAAAGAATGTTGTTCCAGTGCTCCCGGTGCGGGAGAACCAATGAAAAACATCATAGCATTGCCTGCCACTTCCCAAGGTGCCAAGGGGCCCGATTGGAAACTGAAGAGGGGAATGGACTGGAGGATGTGAATGAGAGGTGTGAGGAATGCGGAAGAGTGTTCAAGACGAAGAGCGGCCTCTCGCAGCACAAAAGACTTGTGCACCCACAAGTTAGGAATCTGGAGCGTATTGAGCAAGCTCGTCCGAAGGGCAAAGGGATGAAAGGTATGCACAGGAGCTGTTGGTCTGAAGAGGAGACGGCTCTATTGATTGATTTGGAACAGAGGTATAAAAATGAGAGGTTCATCAACAAGCTCATCGCCAGGCATTTGCCCACAAAAATGGCAAAGCAAATCAGCGATAAGCGACGGCAGCTGGCGACTATGAAAACAACAACGTCGCCTGAGAAGACTGCCCCAGGGGATGTACCGGTGGAGAGTACAGAGGTTCAGTTTGTTAAGAAAGAATACAGGAGATATGTTGCTGAAGCTATTAATTCAGGTTCCCAGTCTTCGGCCTGGAAGGAAGCACGCAAAAAGATTCTGGAGGGTGTCCAAGACAGCAGAGAGATCGTCTTGAAGGCATTGGAGCAGTGTCTTTCACAGCTGGCTGGGCATGTTCTAGCTGTGAAGCTGAAAAAACGTAGGAGGCACCAGACCAGGACGGTCCCTGTGGGAGACGAAAGACGGTGGATGAAGCGCAGGGTGGTGAAGAAGGGCTTTTACCTCAGATACCAGAAGTTATTCGATCAGGATCGAAGAAAGCTTGCTGGTATCATCCTTGATAACATCGAAGCACTACCGTGCCCCCTTCCGATGGAGGAACTGTATAGCTCCTTCCAAAAGAAGTGGGAGGAGGGAAAGCCTTTCGGTGGCCTGGGTACCTTCCGGAGTGTAGGAATGACGGATAATTCTACGTTCAAGTCTATGATCTCCCCGGCGGAGGTCACGAAAAATCTGGCGGAGATGAATAAAGTCTCTGCCCCCGGTCCGGACGGCGTGTCGGTGCGGGACATTATCAAGATGGATCCCCACGGCAGCCAATTGGCCGAGATGTTCAATCTATGGCTCTTGGCCGGGAAGATCCCAGACTGGGTGAAAGAATGTAGAACAGTCCTAATTCTGAAATCCTCTGATCCGGCAAAAATAGAGGATATTAACAACTGGCGACCCATCGCCATCGGGTCGATTATTTTACGCCTATTTTCACGGATCTTAGCAGCACGGCTGCAGCGCGCATGCCCGATTAATGGCCGTCAAAGGGGGTTTATATCATCTCCCAGCTGTACGGAAAATCTGACGCTCCTCCAAATGCTAGCCAAGCATGCCAAGCAAAAGCACAAGGCATTGGGGGTTGTCTTCGTGGACCTAGCAAAGGCTTTTGACTCGGTCCAACATCTGCACATCTTCCAGGTCTTGCGTCAGAAGGGCGTGGATAGTCACATTTGTGACAGCATCGCAGAAATGTATAAGGAGAGTGTCACACGGATCGAAGTTGGGAATACCTGTTCTGAAAAGATTAACATCCTCACCGGGGTAAAGCAAGGAGATCCAATGTCCCCGCTTCTGTTCGATCTATCAATAGATCCCTTGTTATGCAAGTTGGAAGACATGGGGAGAGGATTTAAATATGGGGACAGCTCCGTAACATCGTTAGCTTTCGCAGACGATCTGGTCCTATTGAGTGACTCCTGGGAGAATATGCAGAGTAACATTGAAGTGGTGGAAGAGTTTTGCCACCTTACCAGGCTGAAAGTCAACGCTTCCAAATGCCACGGATTCTTCATCAGGCCCACGAAAGATTCTTATGTCATTAACGACTGTGATCCGTGGAAGATTGATGGCGCTCAACTGGAGATGATTGAGCCCGGTAGCTCTGAGAGATATTTGGGCCTTGGGGTGGACCCGTGGATCGGTCTCGCCCGCCCGGAGCTACGTGAGAAGCTGGTTTTATGGGTAGAGAACATAGGGAAAGCCCCTTTAAAGCCACTTCGGAAGGCAGAGATCTTGAAGACATATGCCATCCCTCGACTGCTACATGCAGCAGATCATGCTGGTGCGAATGCCACATACCTTCACTCCCTGGACCTGGCGATTAGAACGGCAGTGAAAGGCTGGCTTCATTTACCTTCCAGCACATGCGATGCCCTCTTGTACGCCAGCAATAGAGATGGCGGTTTGGGGTTAACCCGCCTTGCAAGTCAGATTCCATCTTTGCAGGCTCGCCGCTTGTTGCGGATCGCTCGTTCCAGCGATAACATCACTAGGACTGTTGTCCTAGAAGAAGGGATCCAAGAGGATCTTCGGAAAGTCTGGATCGCCGCTGGAGGGAGAGCAGATCAAGTTCCAGCTGTATGTGGCGAATTCTCGGTGGTTGCCCCCTCAGCTCTGGAAGGCGACGAGCGCTCTATGCTTATGAGCGTTAGAAAACTGGACCAATCTAAGATCTCAAGGCTGCGGGATTAAGAACTTTGAAAATGACACCATCAGTAATGATTGGCTAATACACTTCAGAGGCGTTCCTCACATTAAGTTGTTGATGGCTATCCAGCTACGCGCCAATGTTTATCCCACCAGGGAGTATTTGGCGCACGGGCTGGGGCCAGAAGCATTGAAGAGTTGCAGGCATTGTTCTGCAGAATGGGGAACTTGCTCCCATATTATTGGATACTGTCCTGCAGCCCAGGAAGCCCGGATCCGAAGGCACAACATCTTGTGTGAAGCGCTGGTTAATGAAGCAAAGAGACTGGAGTGGGAAGTGTTTGTTGAACCCAACTTCAGAGACAGAAACAACGAGTTTCTTAAACTGGATTTTATAATGGTGAAAGGATCCCGGGCGAAAGTAGTCGACCTTACAGTACGCTATGAAAGCAGGATGACATCCTTGAGCGACGCAGCGGCAGAAAAAGTCCAAAAGTACTGCCATCTAGAGGAGCAAGTGAAGGAGATGACAAGAGCTGGAGAGGTGGAGTTCCTGGGCTTCCCGACCGGTGCGCGAGGGAAGTGGTATGAAGGCAATGAAAGATTGCTCGCCGACCTTGGACTCTCCCAAAGCTGCATGAAGGGGGTGGCGAGGGCCTTCTCGCGAAGAGCTCTCCTGTCCTCAGTGGATATGCTCCACATCTTTGCAAGCAAAGGTAAGGGTGTGTGAGCTTTTCATTGTATTACAAAGCCTCTTTGTATTACATCGTCCTTCTCTGGAATGGCAAGAGCAAAATTCTTCCCTCAGACGACAGAGCTTGCTCCGTCTTCTGGAAACGCTGAATTTTGCCCTTGCCCGCTCCCTTGTGGTAGAGCGGTACCGTAGGGACATAAGATCTAGTTCCCAAATGACTGTCACTGGATTTGACTCAGGTGGACGGGCCGCCTTTATAACTAACCCAGAAAAGAAACCGAAAGGTTTGTAAATGGGACCGTAGTTACTAACTGGGCTTAGCTGCAGAGGCCACACCTCCCCGTGGTCCTGCCAGATGCCCATTATTTGGGTAACCGAGCTGGCCTCTGCCCCAGTGAATAGTGCGTTATAGCCGCTTCCACCCTATTGATTGAGTTCACCGTCCAATCAATAGTATTCTAGGCGACGCAAATTCTCGACCGCAGGTTATCTGATTTGCGTGTCCAAAGCTCTTTGCCTGAGGGCTCATTTCCAAAGGCGCACCAGTCGAACTTGAGGGATTGGTTCTTCTGGGTGTATCTGAACCCCCGCAGACATGTTTTCCAACGCCAAGTGGGTTGTGAATTTCATTTCGGTGGGAACCCAAACGGGAGAGATCTTCCCGGAGCCTGCAGTGCCGCAGCCTGCAGTGATAACATTGAGTGATGGGGTCCACCTGACGCAAAATTTGACCTTTTTTAACTCGGCTTATGACAGGGAGAGGGAGAGAGATCTCCCCTCCTTTTCTGATTGCGTAAAAGACCTGCCTGAGGTTTACGAGGCGCTGCCATCTGCCGAATCGCCCACGAATGTCGGAGCTGGAATATCAGTCCGACAGGAGCGGGAGGAGGAAGGCGATGTACCAGTGACTCCCTCGAGGCTCGCAATCTCTCCTCTTACTGTGACAAGCCCGATTCTTGGTGCCAGGGGGCCGGCCACAACGGATGTGAGCACACCCGTTGTAAAGGTCCCGGAGCAGCATCCAGCATGTCCTTGCTGTGGCACCAGGACGGGGAAGATGGCGGCACTAATTGAACATCTGCGGAGAGCCCACGGTCGGCAAAGAATGTTGTTCCAGTGCTCCCGGTGCGGGAGAACCAATGAAAAACATCATAGCATTGCCTGCCACTTCCCAAGGTGCCAAGGGGCCCGATTGGAAACTGAAGAGGGGAATGGACTGGAGGATGTGAATGAGAGGTGTGAGGAATGCGGAAGAGTGTTCAAGACGAAGAGCGGCCTCTCGCAGCACAAAAGACTTGTGCACCCACAAGTTAGGAATCTGGAGCGTATTGAGCAAGCTCGTCCGAAGGGCAAAGGGATGAAAGGTATGCACAGGAGCTGTTGGTCTGAAGAGGAGACGGCTCTATTGATTGATTTGGAACAGAGGTATAAAAATGAGAGGTTCATCAACAAGCTCATCGCCAGGCATTTGCCCACAAAAATGGCAAAGCAAATCAGCGATAAGCGACGGCAGCTGGCGACTATGAAAACAACAACGTCGCCTGAGAAGACTGCCCCAGGGGATGTACCGGTGGAGAGTACAGAGGTTCAGTTTGTTAAGAAAGAATACAGGAGATATGTTGCTGAAGCTATTAATTCAGGTTCCCAGTCTTCGGCCTGGAAGGAAGCACGCAAAAAGATTCTGGAGGGTGTCCAAGACAGCAGAGAGATCGTCTTGAAGGCATTGGAGCAGTGTCTTTCACAGCTGGCTGGGCATGTTCTAGCTGTGAAGCTGAAAAAACGTAGGAGGCACCAGACCAGGACGGTCCCTGTGGGAGACGAAAGACGGTGGATGAAGCGCAGGGTGGTGAAGAAGGGCTTTTACCTCAGATACCAGAAGTTATTCGATCTGGATCGAAGAAAGCTTGCTGGTATCATCCTTGATAACATCGAAGCACTACCGTGCCCCCTTCCGATGGAGGAACTGTATAGCTCCTTCCAAAAGAAGTGGGAGGAGGGAAAGCCTTTCGGTGGCCTGGGTACCTTCCGGAGTGTAGGAATGACGGATAATTCTACGTTCAAGTCTATGATCTCCCCGGCGGAGGTCACGAAAAATCTGGCGGAGATGAATAAAGTCTCTGCCCCCGGTCCGGACGGCGTGTCGGTGCGGGACATTATCAAGATGGATCCCCACGGCAGCCAATTGGCCGAGATGTTCAATCTATGGCTCTTGGCCGGGAAGATCCCAGACTGGGTGAAAGAATGTAGAACAGTCCTAATTCTGAAATCCTCTGATCCGGCAAAAATAGAGGATATTAACAACTGGCGACCCATCGCCATCGGGTCGATTATTTTACGCCTATTTTCACGGATCTTAGCAGCACGGCTGCAGCGCGCATGCCCGATTAATGGCCGTCAAAGGGGGTTTATATCATCTCCCAGCTGTACGGAAAATCTGACGCTCCTCCAAATGCTAGCCAAGCATGCCAAGCAAAAGCACAAGGCATTGGGGGTTGTCTTCGTGGACCTAGC
The DNA here is from genome assembly GCF_028389875.1 of Rhea pennata. NCBI lineage: Eukaryota > Metazoa > Chordata > Aves > Rheiformes > Rheidae > Rhea > Rhea pennata. The sequence goes on along the minus strand of NW_026907685.1, from coordinate 798,704 downwards.
AAAGGCTTTTGACTCGGTCCAACATCTGCACATCTTCCAGGTCTTGCGTCAGAAGGGCGTGGATAGTCACATTTGTGACAGCATCGCAGAAATGTATAAGGAGAGTGTCACACGGATCGAAGTTGGGAATACCTGTTCTGAAAAGATTAACATCCTCACCGGGGTAAAGCAAGGAGATCCAATGTCCCCGCTTCTGTTCGATCTATCAATAGATCCCTTGTTATGCAAGTTGGAAGACATGGGGAGAGGATTTAAATATGGGGACAGCTCCGTAACATCGTTAGCTTTCGCAGACGATCTGGTCCTATTGAGTGACTCCTGGGAGAATATGCAGAGTAACATTGAAGTGGTGGAAGAGTTTTGCCACCTTACCAGGCTGAAAGTCAACGCTTCCAAATGCCACGGATTCTTCATCAGGCCCACGAAAGATTCTTATGTCATTAACGACTGTGATCCGTGGAAGATTGATGGCGCTCAACTGGAGATGATTGAGCCCGGTAGCTCTGAGAGATATTTGGGCCTTGGGGTGGACCCGTGGATCGGTCTCGCCCGCCCGGAGCTACGTGAGAAGCTGGTTTTATGGGTAGAGAACATAGGGAAAGCCCCTTTAAAGCCACTTCGGAAGGCAGAGATCTTGAAGACATATGCCATCCCTCGACTGCTACATGCAGCAGATCATGCTGGTGCGAATGCCACATACCTTCACTCCCTGGACCTGGCGATTAGAACGGCAGTGAAAGGCTGGCTTCATTTACCTTCCAGCACATGCGATGCCCTCTTGTACGCCAGCAATAGAGATGGCGGTTTGGGGTTAACCCGCCTTGCAAGTCAGATTCCATCTTTGCAGGCTCGCCGCTTGTTGCGGATCGCTCGTTCCAGCGATAACATCACTAGGACTGTTGTCCTAGAAGAAGGGATCCAAGAGGATCTTCGGAAAGTCTGGATCGCCGCTGGAGGGAGAGCAGATCAAGTTCCAGCTGTATGTGGCGAATTCTCGGTGGTTGCCCCCTCAGCTCTGGAAGGCGACGAGCGCTCTATGCTTATGAGCGTTAGAAAACTGGACCAATCTAAGATCTCAAGGCTGCGGGATTAAGAACTTTGAAAATGACACCATCAGTAATGATTGGCTAATACACTTCAGAGGCGTTCCTCACATTAAGTTGTTGATGGCTATCCAGCTACGCGCCAATGTTTATCCCACCAGGGAGTATTTGGCGCACGGGCTGGGGCCAGAAGCATTGAAGAGTTGCAGGCATTGTTCTGCAGAATGGGGAACTTGCTCCCATATTATTGGATACTGTCCTGCAGCCCAGGAAGCCCGGATCCGAAGGCACAACATCTTGTGTGAAGCGCTGGTTAATGAAGCAAAGAGACTGGAGTGGGAAGTGTTTGTTGAACCCAACTTCAGAGACAGAAACAACGAGTTTCTTAAACTGGATTTTATAATGGTGAAAGGATCCCGGGCGAAAGTAGTCGACCTTACAGTACGCTATGAAAGCAGGATGACATCCTTGAGCGACGCAGCGGCAGAAAAAGTCCAAAAGTACTGCCATCTAGAGGAGCAAGTGAAGGAGATGACAAGAGCTGGAGAGGTGGAGTTCCTGGGCTTCCCGACCGGTGCGCGAGGGAAGTGGTATGAAGGCAATGAAAGATTGCTCGCCGACCTTGGACTCTCCCAAAGCTGCATGAAGGGGGTGGCGAGGGCCTTCTCGCGAAGAGCTCTCCTGTCCTCAGTGGATATGCTCCACATCTTTGCAAGCAAAGGTAAGGGTGTGTGAGCTTTTCATTGTATTACAAAGCCTCTTTGTATTACATCGTCCTTCTCTGGAATGGCAAGAGCAAAATTCTTCCCTCAGACGACAGAGCTTGCTCCGTCTTCTGGAAACGCTGAATTTTGCCCTTGCCCGCTCCCTTGTGGTAGAGCGGTACCGTAGGGACATAAGATCTAGTTCCCAAATGACTGTCACTGGATTTGACTCAGGTGGACGGGCCGCCTTTATAACTAACCCGGAAAAGAAACCGAAAGGTTTGTAAATGGGACCGTAGTTACTAACTGGGCTTAGCTGCAGAGGCCACACCTCCCCGTGGTCCTGCCAGATGCCCATTATTTGGGTAACCGAGCTGGCCTCTGCCCCAGTGAATAGTGCGTTATAGCCGCTTCCACCCTATTGATTGAGTTCACCGTCCAATCAATAGTATTCTAGGCGACGCAAATTCTCGACCGCAGGTTATCTGATTTGCGTGTCCAAAGCTCTTTGCCTGAGGGCTCATTTCCAAAGGCGCACCAGTCGAACTTGGGGGATTGGTTCTTCTGGGTGTATCTGAACCCCCGCAGACATGTTTTCCAACGCCAAGTGGGTTGTGAATTTCATTTCGGTGGGAACCCAAACGGGAGAGATCTTCCCGGAGCCTGCAGTGCCGCAGCCTGCAGTGATAACATTGGGTGATGGGGTCCACCTGACGCAAAATTTGACCTTTTTTAACTCGGCTTATGACGGGGAGAGGGAGAGAGATCTCCCCTCCTTTTCTGATTGCGTAAAAGACCTGCCTGAGGTTTACGAGGCGCTGCCATCTGCCGAATCGCCCACGAATGTCGGAGCTGGAATATCAGTCCGACAGGAGCGGGAGGAGGAAGGCGATGTACCAGTGACTCCCTCGAGGCTCGCAATCTCTCCTCTTACTGTGACAAGCCCGATTCTTGGTGCCAGGGGGCCGGCCACAACGGATGTGAGCACACCCGTTGTAAAGGTCCCGGAGCAGCATCCAGCATGTCCTTGCTGTGGCACCAGGACGGGGAAGATGGCGGCACTAATTGAACATCTGCGGAGAGCCCACGGTCGGCAAAGAATGTTGTTCCAGTGCTCCCGGTGCGGGAGAACCAATGAAAAACATCATAGCATTGCCTGCCACTTCCCAAGGTGCCAAGGGGCCCGATTGGAAACTGAAGAGGGGAATGGACTGGAGGATGTGAATGAGAGGTGTGAGGAATGCGGAAGAGTGTTCAAGACGAAGAGCGGCCTCTCGCAGCACAAAAGACTTGTGCACCCACAAGTTAGGAATCTGGAGCGTATTGAGCAAGCTCGTCCGAAGGGCAAAGGGATGAAAGGTATGCACAGGAGCTGTTGGTCTGAAGAGGAGACGGCTCTATTGATTGATTTGGAACAGAGGTATAAAAATGAGAGGTTCATCAACAAGCTCATCGCCAGGCATTTGCCCACAAAAATGGCAAAGCAAATCAGCGATAAGCGACGGCAGCTGGCGACTATGAAAACAACAACGTCGCCTGAGAAGACTGCCCCAGGGGATGTACCGGTGGAGAGTACAGAGGTTCAGTTTGTTAAGAAAGAATACAGGAGATATGTTGCTGAAGCTATTAATTCAGGTTCCCAGTCTTCGGCCTGGAAGGAAGCACGCAAAAAGATTCTGGAGGGTGTCCAAGACAGCAGAGAGATCGTCTTGAAGGCATTGGAGCAGTGTCTTTCACAGCTGGCTGGGCATGTTCTAGCTGTGAAGCTGAAAAAACGTAGGAGGCACCAGACCAGGACGGTCCCTGTGGGAGACGAAAGACGGTGGATGAAGCGCAGGGTGGTGAAGAAGGGCTTTTACCTCAGATACCAGAAGTTATTCGATCTGGATCGAAGAAAGCTTGCTGGTATCATCCTTGATAACATCGAAGCACTACCGTGCCCCCTTCCGATGGAGGAACTGTATAGCTCCTTCCAAAAGAAGTGGGAGGAGGGAAAGCCTTTCGGTGGCCTGGGTACCTTCCGGAGTGTAGGAATGACGGATAATTCTACGTTCAAGTCTATGATCTCCCCGGCGGAGGTCACGAAAAATCTGGCGGAGATGAATAAAGTCTCTGCCCCCGGTCCGGACGGCGTGTCGGTGCGGGACATTATCAAGATGGATCCCCACGGCAGCCAATTGGCCGAGATGTTCAATCTATGGCTCTTGGCCGGGAAGATCCCAGACTGGGTGAAAGAATGTAGAACAGTCCTAATTCTGAAATCCTCTGATCCGGCAAAAATAGAGGATATTAACAACTGGCGACCCATCGCCATCGGGTCGATTATTTTACGCCTATTTTCACGGATCTTAGCAGCACGGCTGCAGCGCGCATGCCCGATTAATGGCCGTCAAAGGGGGTTTATATCATCTCCCAGCTGTACGGAAAATCTGACGCTCCTCCAAATGCTAGCCAAGCATGCCAAGCAAAAGCACAAGGCATTGGGGGTTGTCTTCGTGGACCTAGCAAAGGCTTTTGACTCGGTCCAACATCTGCACATCTTCCAGGTCTTGCGTCAGAAGGGCGTGGATAGTCACATTTGTGACAGCATCGCAGAAATGTATAAGGAGAGTGTCACACGGATCGAAGTTGGGAATACCTGTTCTGAAAAGATTAACATCCTCACCGGGGTAAAGCAAGGAGATCCAATGTCCCCGCTTCTGTTCGATCTATCAATAGATCCCTTGTTATGCAAGTTGGAAGACATGGGGAGAGGATTTAAATATGGGGACAGCTCCGTAACATCGTTAGCTTTCGCAGACGATCTGGTCCTATTGAGTGACTCCTGGGAGAATATGCAGAGTAACATTGAAGTGGTGGAAGAGTTTTGCCACCTTACCAGGCTGAAAGTCAACGCTTCCAAATGCCACGGATTCTTCATCAGGCCCACGAAAGATTCTTATGTCATTAACGACTGTGATCCGTGGAAGATTGATGGCGCTCAACTGGAGATGATTGAGCCCGGTAGCTCTGAGAGATATTTGGGCCTTGGGGTGGACCCGTGGATCGGTCTCGCCCGCCCGGAGCTACGTGAGAAGCTGGTTTTATGGGTAGAGAACATAGGGAAAGCCCCTTTAAAGCCACTTCGGAAGGCAGAGATCTTGAAGACATATGCCATCCCTCGACTGCTACATGCAGCAGATCATGCTGGTGCGAATGCCACATACCTTCACTCCCTGGACCTGGCGATTAGAACGGCAGTGAAAGGCTGGCTTCATTTACCTTCCAGCACATGCGATGCCCTCTTGTACGCCAGCAATAGAGATGGCGGTTTGGGGTTAACCCGCCTTGCAAGTCAGATTCCATCTTTGCAGGCTCGCCGCTTGTTGCGGATCGCTCGTTCCAGCGATAACATCACTAGGACTGTTGTCCTAGAAGAAGGGATCCAAGAGGATCTTCGGAAAGTCTGGATCGCCGCTGGAGGGAGAGCAGATCAAGTTCCAGCTGTATGTGGCGAATTCTCGGTGGTTGCCCCCTCAGCTCTGGAAGGCGACGAGCGCTCTATGCTTATGAGCGTTAGAAAACTGGACCAATCTAAGATCTCAAGGCTGCGGGATTAAGAACTTTGAAAATGACACCATCAGTAATGATTGGCTAATACACTTCAGAGGCGTTCCTCACATTAAGTTGTTGATGGCTATCCAGCTACGCGCCAATGTTTATCCCACCAGGGAGTATTTGGCGCACGGGCTGGGGCCAGAAGCATTGAAGAGTTGCAGGCATTGTTCTGCAGAATGGGGAACTTGCTCCCATATTATTGGATACTGTCCTGCAGCCCAGGAAGCCCGGATCCGAAGGCACAACATCTTGTGTGAAGCGCTGGTTAATGAAGCAAAGAGACTGGAGTGGGAAGTGTTTGTTGAACCCAACTTCAGAGACAGAAACAACGAGTTTCTTAAACTGGATTTTATAATGGTGAAAGGATCCCGGGCGAAAGTAGTCGACCTTACAGTACGCTATGAAAGCAGGATGACATCCTTGAGCGACGCAGCGGCAGAAAAAGTCCAAAAGTACTGCCATCTAGAGGAGCAAGTGAAGGAGATGACAAGAGCTGGAGAGGTGGAGTTCCTGGGCTTCCCGACCGGTGCGCGAGGGAAGTGGTATGAAGGCAATGAAAGATTGCTCGCCGACCTTGGACTCTCCCAAAGCTGCATGAAGGGGGTGGCGAGGGCCTTCTCGCGAAGAGCTCTCCTGTCCTCAGTGGATATGCTCCACATCTTTGCAAGCAAAGGTAAGGGTGTGTGAGCTTTTCATTGTATTACAAAGCCTCTTTGTATTACATCGTCCTTCTCTGGAATGGCAAGAGCAAAATTCTTCCCTCAGACGACAGAGCTTGCTCCATCTTCTGGAAACGCTGAATTTTGTCCTTGCCCGCTCCCTTGTGGTCGAGCGTTATCATAGGGACATAAGATCTAGTTCCCAAATGACTGTCACTGGATTTGACTCAGGTGGACGGGCCGCCTTTATAACTAACTCGGAAAAAGAACCATCAGGTTCGCAAATAGACAGGCCCATAGTTACTAACTGGGCTTAGCTGCAGAGGCCACACCTCCCCGTGGTCCCGCTGGAGGCCCATTATTGGGTAACCGAGCTGGCCTCTGCCCCAGTGTGTAGGGTGTTATAGCCACTTCCACCCTATTGATTGAGTTCACCATCCAATCAATAGTAGACTAGGTGATGCAAATTTTCGACTGCAGGCATATCTAATTTGCGTGTCCAAAGCTCTTTGCCTGAGGGCTACATTTAAAGGCTCACCAGTTGAACTTGGGGGACTGGTTCTTCTGGTTGTATCCAAACCCCCAAAGACATGCCGTCCAACCCTGTACATTCTTGGGTTGTGAATTTCATTTCGGTGGATACCCAAATCCTGACTGCACGGTTACAGTGAGTGTGTCCAATAAATAGCCGTCAAAGGGGCTTTGTCTCATCACCCGGCTGTGCTTAAAATCTGATGCTTCTCCGGATGCTATTTAAACACGCCAAGGAAAAACACAAGGCATTGGGTGTTGTCTTCGTACACCCGGACAAAGCATTTGATTCAGTCCAACACCATCACATCTTCCACGTCCTACGGCAGAAAGGCGTTGACAGTCATGTCTGTGATGTCATCGCAGAGATGCACAAGGACAGTGTTACGTGACTCGAAGTTGGGAATAGCTGTTCTGAAAAGATTAACATCCTCACCGGGGTAAAACAGGGTGATCCAATGTCCTTGCTTCTGTTCAGTCTATCAATAGATCCTTTGCTATGCAACTTGGAAGATATGAGGAAAGGATTTAAATATGGAAACAGTTCTATAACATCATTAGCATTCGCGGATGATCTGGTCCTGTTGAGTGACTCATGGGAGAATATGCAAAGCAATATTAAAGTGGTGGAAGAATTTTGCCAAGTTACTGGGCTGAAAGTTAGCGCTTCGAAATGCTACGGATTTTTTATTGGGCGCACAAAAGATTCTGATACGATTACCAACTGTGTTCCGTGGAAGATCAATGGTGCTCAATTAGATATGATGGAGCCAGGCAGCTCCAAGAGATATTTGGGCCTAGGGGTGGACCCGTGGGTTGGTGTTGCCCGGCCGCAGCTACGTGAGAAGCTGGCTTTGTGGATTGAGAACATAGGGAAAGCCCCATTAAAGCCACTCCAGAAAACAATGTCATCGGTAATGATGGGCTAGTACACTACAGAGGCATTCCTCACAGAAAGTTGTTAACAGCAATCCAGCTACAGGCCAATGTCTATCCCACTAGAGAGTATTTGGTGCGTGGGCTGGGGACGGAAGTGCTGAAGAGCTGCAGACATTGTTCTGCAGAATGGGAAACTTGCTCTCATATTATTGGATTCTGTCCTGCAGTCCAGGAAGCCAGGATCCGGAGGCATAACATCTAATGTGGAATGCTGGTTGAAGAAGCGAGATGACTGGCGTGGGATGTGATTGCAGAGCCCAACTTCAGAGATGAGAACAACGAGCTACTTAAACCAGACCTGATAATAGTGAAAGGATCCCAGGCAAAAGTAGTGGACCTCACAGTGCGCTGTAAAAGCAAGTTAACATCCTTGAGTGACACGGTGACTGAAAAAGTCCAAAAATATCAACATCTTGAGGAGCAAGTGAAGGAGATGACAAAAGCTGGAGTGGTGGAGTTCCTGGGTTTCCCAACTGGTGCACGAGGGAAGTGGTACGATGGCAATGACAGACTGCTCGCCGACCTTGGACTCTCACAAAGCCGCATGAAGAGGTTTGCGAGGGCCTTTTCAAGAAGGGTTCTGCTTTCCTCGGTGGATATTCTACACATCTTTACAAGCAAAGGTAACGATGTGTAAGTTTCTTATTTGTAATACAAAGTTCTTTGTACTACAAAGTCCTTCTGTGGAAGGCAAGAACAAAATTCTTCACACAGACGACATGGGCTTGCTCAGTCTTCTGTAAGCGCTGAATTTTGTCCTTGCCCGCTCCCTTGTGGTTGAGCGTCATAGCAGGGATAGGAGGTCTAGTCCCCAAATGACCGCCACTGAATTGGACTTAGGTGGACGGGCCGCCTTTATAACTATCTCGGAAAAGGTACCGCAATGGTTCGTTGTAGAGAATTGCCTGGATGAGCATGGATATCAGGCCATGCAAATGAGCAACCCTGACTTGTTGATGTGGAGTAACCTTGGAGACACCTTGATGGGCAAGTAATGAGGGAGAAAGTATGAATGCTATGTAAAAACAGGATGAAGAGATTAGCGGGACAGGACAGCGAATATGTGGATAGCCAATAGCAGAGGGCTTTGCGGCGCGTGAACTATAATAGTAAGCCAATTAGATATAGCCAGCAGGATGCTTGAGCGTGTGAACAGCTATAACAGTATATAAGCAGGCCAAGTTGCTGAAATAAACGGATCATATTGCTAGCTCATATTGGCTCGTCTTATGATTCCACAAGCCTGCCTCCGAAAAGTGGCACCCGAACAGGGACCCTGAAGACATAAGTGAACCTGCTTTCTATGAGAGCTGGAGGAAAGGCCGTGTGCGCACTAAAGAGGAATCCGTGCAGCTGCCCTCCGAGTGCCAGTAAGATCGCTGATCCTTGCCATAGAGATGGAACGAGAAGCGGCAATACAGTTATTGACGGCATTCCTCGCTAAGCGAGAGGCGCCCGTCTCTACTAAGACGTTACTTGCCCTCTGTGAGTGGGCTAGGGAGCACGGACATTTAAGCAACCCCACCTTGGTATTTAGTGTTGACGAATGGCAGGAGGTTGGCAGCACCCTATGGGACAAGACTCTGGATAGTAGCAAAATTGCGAAGGAATTGGGTGCAACCTGGCGGGAAGTGATTAATGCCCTGCAGAAATATCAGGTAGAAAAAAGGGTCGCATGTGCCGCATCGGCAATGCTGGGGGATCGCCCCTCGGAAACCTCTCCCACAGTTACTCCCTCACGGCTTTTTGCGAGTCCGTCCTCCGCAGGAGGAATGGAGGTTCCTGTGGCTGAGAGCACAGCGGAGATAAGGGCAAATGCGGCTCAGAGCCAGGCAGAGCAGGAGGGGCAGACTTCTCGTTTGGACAAAGGCCAAGGGGGCGCCTGTTGCCGTCCCTCTGCACCGCCTCTGCCAGAGAACGAGAATAGTGATAATGAAGGGAAAACAGCTGGGGCGAGGAGTGCGCATGCGGAAACTGAGAAGGAGGACCGCTTCCTTGACCCCCCTCCTCCACCGCGGTCGCGCTGCTCAGGACCTCGGCCTTCAGACTGTCTGTTGGAGGAAGTTACTCGGCGCATGAGCAATTTGTAAGCCAGAGAAGTGGGTGATGTGCTTGTTATCTCTTCTGGCGGAGTGCAATTAAAGCCCTTGAATACACAACATCGGTGGTCAGGTGTGATCTGCGATGCCCTTCTGGAGGGTGAGTGGCAGGCCACCGCTGCCTATTCCCCCTCCGCCTTCCTTGTGACTATTACGAATGGAGGTGGTCAAGCCACCGCTAGATATCACCCTTTTGAGTGGAAGTTGATGCAGCGAATTCGCAATACAGTCGCTACCTATGGATTACACGGAGAGCTGTCACGACAAATGATCACGTATTTGTTTGCATCAAATGTCATGACACCGGATGACTGTGTTTCAGTGGCAAAATTGGTATTGACCCCGGCGCAGTTTCTCCTGTGGGAACAATATTGGGAGGAGGGTTGTCGCAAGGTGGTCAACTCGCCGAGGCCACAAACTGATCCCCTGAGAGATGTCACCTTGGATATGCTGATGGGCAAAGGAATTTACGCTGCGGCTGCTCAACAACTGCAGTTTCTGGCGGATTTCCACAACGCCTCTGCCGAAGCAGCTAAAAACGCGCTGTGGAGAGTGCCGATGGAAAAGAAGCCACCTAGTTGGGCTACATTGCATCAAGGAGTCCAGGAGCCCTTTGACTCCTTTGTCAATTAGCTTGTGGCGTCTATTGAGGCATGTCACAAGATCGGGGAGGGGGTCAAGGAACAGTTGTTGCGTGCTTTTGCGTTTGAGAATGCAAATGCGAAAACAAAAATGTTGCTAAGCACCTTGCCTAGGAGTGCCACGCTCTCTGAGATGCTGGAGAGAGTAGCTAATTCTGGCCTCCAGCAGCAAGCTGCGTTCGTGTCTGAGGCGGTCGCCGCTGCTGTTAAACAGCAGAGCAAATCGCTTGCGGAAGCAGTGGCGCAGCAGACACAGGCGCTTGCCGCCGCCTTACAGGGCCCGACCCAGCAGCAGAGGCCTCGTAACTTAGGGGCTTGCTTCCACTGTGGGAAACAGGGCCACACCCGGAAACAATGCAGGGAGGCACAGTGTGGTGTGAGAACTGTCAAAGCGACACTCACGCCTCTGCTGCATGTCGGCGGTCGGCAAACGGCTTGCGGAGCGCAAAGGGGGGTCGTGCGCAGACAACAATAACCCCTCCTCCGGCTCCGGTGGTTGGGGGACTCCAGCCACTGCCGGGAGCTTGGGGTGCGACCTGGCAACAGCAGTAGAAATCACTCTGATTGACACCAGGCCACAGAAAATTCCAACAGGATGGCACAAACCGCCTGATCGAGTGGGGGGCCTTTTGTTAGGCCGCTCCTCGGCCGGATTGAAGGGCATCATTGTATGCCCTGGGGTTCTTGATGCTGATTAGGTGGGTGAAGTTTGGATAGTAGCGTATACTCTAACTCCTCCCATTTTTATACCAAGGGGAAGTAAAATTGCCCCAATAGTCCCATTTCCACAGTTATTAGCAGAATTGACCAATCCTGCTCAGCTTTGAGAGCTGCCCCAGCGGGGAAATGCTGGGTTTGGAAGTACTGACTCGCTGGCTTGTCTAACTCTGAACATGAACCGTAGACCGACGGTCTCGGTGCAGGTAAATTATGCCAGTGAGCAATGGCACTTTCGCCTGCTGTTGGACACACGAGCTGATGTTACGATCATGTCGGCCACAGTTTGGCCCAGACTCTGGCCAGTTCGTCTGTCTCCGGATGCAGTTGCGGGTGTGGGGGGATCAGCTCAAGCCATGGTAACTTTGCAGCCTGCGGAGCTGATCCTTGAGCAACGCAGGGCCCAGGTACTCCTTACTATCCTGCCACTACATGAAGGGGTCAATGGGTTAGTGGGACGGGAGTGCCTCACACAATGGGGAGTTGTTTTAGCAACCCCTGACCAATGGGGAGTTGTTTTAGCAACCCCTGACTCATTTTTTTTTTCTCAGCGGCCGCTGTGAAGCAGCCGACACCCCTGAAGCTCACTTGGCTCTCTAATGAACCAGTGTGGGTGGAGTAGTGGCCACTGACACAGGAACGGTTGCAACGGGTGCATGAATTAGTTGCTGAACAGTTACGCGTCAGGCATATTCAACCTTTGACAAGTCCTTGGAACACACCTATATTTGTTATTCCAAAAAAGTCAGGGAAGTGGCGCTTGTTACATGATCTAAGAAAGGTAAACGAGCAAATGCTGTCAATGGGGGCACTGCAGCCAGGGCTGCCAGCACCTGCAATGATTCCCCATGAATGGCACATTTTGATTGTAGATCTTAAGGACTGTTTTTTCACAATTCCACTTCACCCGGATGATACACCTCGATTTGCCTTTTCCCTTCTGGTGCTCAATAAGGCTGCTCCGAGTCAGAGATTTGAATGGGTCGTGCTCCCTCAAGGGATGCGCAACAGCCCCACCATGGGTCAGTTATTTGTAGCGGCCGCCTTGCAGCCCATCTGTCAAGCATGGCCGCAAGCAATCATTTATCATTATATGGATGACATTTTAGTAGCCCAGGCTGCTCCCTTTTCACACGATCAAAGCAAATATTTGCATGATACGTTACTGGCCAGAGGATTACCTTTGGCTTTCCATGGCGTCTGCTACAGACCCCTTTAGGACGTGTGTGGTAGGAGTTCCCACTTTTAGGATCGAGTATTTTAAGCCATTTAGCGTTCATAATTGTAGTCAATCCCTAAACGTAAGCCATTGTGCAACAATTGCTTTTTTACTATTGGCACAAGGACATGGATGTGAGGACTTTGAGGGAATGTGTTGCTTGAACCTGTCAGATCACAGTGAATCTATCCACCAGAAGATTCGGTGGCTACAAGATCATACAAAGAAAATACAACAAGAGCAGGGACTTTTGGACGGATGGCTACAGGGTTTGTTTGGCCCTTTGCCTCGATGGTTATTAAGTTTGATCAAAGAACTAATGCGGATAGCAGTTGTGCTGTGCTTCCTGGGTGTATTCCTCTGTATTACTTTTAGTTGTGTTAAGTGGATGTTCTCCAAGGCTCTTAAACAAGTTTGGGTGGCTCAAAAGAAAAACAGGGGAATTGTAGAGAATTGGCTGGACAAGCATGGATATCAGGCCGTGCAAATGAGCAACCCTGACTTGTTGATGTGGAGTAATCTAGGAGACACCTTGATGAGCAAGTAATGAGGGAGAAAGTATGAATGCTATGTAAAAACAGGATGAAGAGATTAGCGAGACGGGACAGCGAATATGTGGATAGCCAATAGCAGAGGGCTTTGCGGCGCGTGAACTATAATAGTAAGCCAATTAGATATAGCCAGCAGGATGCTTGAGCGTGTGAACAGCTATGACAGTATATAAGCAGGCTAAGTTGCTGAAATAAACGGATCATATTGTTAGCTCATATTGGGTCATCTTATGATTCCACAAGCCCGCCTCCGACAGTTCATAAGGGTCAATATTTACAAACTGGGCTTAGCTGCAGTGGTCACACTCCACGTGGTCCTCCTGGAGGCCCATTGTTGGGTAACCGAGTTGGCCTCTGCCCCAGTGTGTAGGGTGTTATAGCTGCTGCCACCCTATTGATCGAGTTCACTGTCCAACCAATAGTATGCTAGGTGATGCAAATTTTCGACTGCAGGTGTATCAAATTTGTGTGTCCAGAGCCCTTTGCCTGAGGGCTACATTTAAAGGCTCACCAGTTGAACTTGGGGGACTGGTTCTTCTGGTTGTATCCGAACCCCCACAGACATATTTCCCAACCCTTTGCATCCTTGCATTGTGAACTTTGTTTTGGTGGCTACCCAAATGGAAGAGATCTCCCAAGAAACTGCAGTGCCTGAGCCTGTAGCAGTGACATCCACTGAATGGGTCCACCTTTCACAAAATCTGACGTTTATCAGTTCGGCTTATGACAGTTGGGAAGAGAGTAATCTCCTTCCCATCCCTGATTGCATTAAAGATCTGCCTGAGGTTTATGAGCTGTTGCCATCTGCTGAATCACCCTTGAGGGTCCAGGCTGAGGAGTTAGCCTGGCAAGAGGAGGAGGAGGAAGGCAAGGTGCCAGCAACTCCCTCAAGGCCTGCAATTTTTTACCTACTGTGACAAGTCCAGGTCTTGGTGCCAGTGGATCTGGAGCAACTGATGTGAGTACACCAGTTGTGAAAGTCCCTGGTCAACATCCAGCATGTCCATGCTGTGGTATCAAGATGGGGAAGATGGCGGCTTTAACTGAACATCTGAAGAGGGCCCACGGTCGGCAAAGAATCTTATATCAGTACTCCCGGTGTGGAAGAACTAACAAGAAACACCATAGTATTGCCTGCTGCTTCCCAAGGTGCCAAGGGACGCAGCTGGAACTCGAAGGTGATGAAGGACTGAGAAAGGAAGATGATGGATGGAAATGTGAGGAATGCAAGAGAGCGTTTAAGACCAAAAGCAGCCTCTCTCAGCACAAAAGATCTGTGCACCCACAAACTAGAAATTTGGAATGGATTGAGCTGGCTCGTCCGAAGGGAAAAGGAAGAAGGGGCATGCACAAGAGCTGTTGGACGGAAGAGGAGACGGCTTTACTGATCGAATTGGAACAGAAGTATAAAAATGAGAGATCCATCAACAAGCTTATCGGTGCTCATTTGCCCACAAAAACGGCGAAACAGATCAGCGATAAGGGACAGCAGCTGGCGAGTGCGAGGACAACGGCATTGCCAAAGAAGGCTGGCACAGGGGATGTACCGGTGGAGGGAGTGGAGGTACAGTTTATTGAGAAGGAATACAGAAGATTTATTGCTGAATCGATTCGTGCAGGATCGCAGTCTTCGAACTGGAAGGAGGTGTGTAAGAAGATCCTGGAAGGTGGCAAAGACACCGGGGACATCATTATGGAGGCATCGGAGCAGTGGTTGTCACAGCTGGCGGGACACGTTCTTGCTGCCAAACTTAAACAACGTAGGAGGCATCAGGCCAGGACTGCACCTGTGAGGGAGGAGAGAAAGTGGATGAAGATCAGGGCGGTGAAGAAGGGCCAGTACCTAAGATACCAGAGGCTCTTCGATCTTGATCGAAGGAAGCTGGTCAGTATCATTTTGGATAACACCGAAGCACTACAGTGCCCTGTTCCGATGCAGAAGCTATAAGGCTCCTTTCAGAAGAAGTGGGAGGACGGAAAACCCTTTGCTAGTCTTGGTACATTCTGGAGTGCAGGAGAGGCTGATAATTCTGCATTCAAGGATATGATCTCCCCACCAGAGGTCGGGAAGAACTTGGCAGAGACGAACAAAAGCTCTGCTCCTTGTCCGGATGGCGTGTCACCGAGGGATGTTACTAAAAAGGACCCTCAAGGCAGACAGATGACCAAGCTGTTTAATTTGTGGCTTTTGGCCAGGAAGATCCCAAACTGGGTCAAGGAGTGTAGAACAGTCTTAATTCCAAGATAGATGGATCCGTCCAAGATAGAGGATATTAACAACTGGCGGCCATCACAATTGGGTCAGTTATTTTACATCTATTTTCACAGATCCTGACTGCACGGTTGCAGCGAGCATGTCCAATAAATAGCCGACAGAGAGACTTTATTTCATCACCCAGCTGTGCAGAAAATCACAAGCTTCTCCAGATGTTAATTAAATTTGTCAAGAAAAAACATAAGGCATTGGGAGTTGTCTTCGTAGACCTAGCCAAGGCATTTGACTCGGTCCATCACCAACGTATCTTCCAGGTCTTGCGACAGAAGGGCATTGACAACAACATTTGTGATGTCGTCGCATAAATGTATAAAGATTACTCGGCTCAAAATTGGAAGGACCTGCTCTGAAAGCATTTACATCCTCACCAGGGTGAGGAAGGGTTTTAAATATGGAGACAGTTCTGTTACATCATTAGCATTCACAGATGATCTGGTCCTATTAAGTGATTCCTGGGAAAACATGCAAGATAATATTAAAGTGGTGGAAGAATTTTGTCAGCAAACCGGGCTAAAAGTCAACACTTCCAAATGCCACGGATTCTTTATTGGGCCCACGAAAGACTCCAACGCAATTAACAACTATGATCCATGGAAGATCGACGGAGCTCAACTAGATATGATTGAGCCAGGTAGTTCTGAGAAGTATTTGGGCCTGGGGGTGGACCCAGGCGTTGGTCTCACCGAACCAGAGCTACAAGAGAAGCTTGCTTTGTGGATTAAGAACATAGGGAAGGCCCCATTAAAACCACTTCAGAAGGCTGAGATCTTGAAGGTGTATGCAATCCCGCAACTCCTATATGCAGCAGATCATGCCAGGGTGAATGCCACATACCTGCATTCCCTGGACCTCGCAATTAGAACAGCGGTGAAGAGCTGGCTTCACCCACCTTCCAGTACATGCAACGCCATTCTATATGCCAGCAATCGAGATGGTGCTTTGGGGCTGACACAGCTTGCGAGCCAAATTCCAACAGTACAGGCTCGCTGGTTGTTGAGGATCACTCACTGCAGCGATAGCATCACAAGGACTGTAATCCTTGAAGAGGGGATCTAGCAGGAGTTTCAAAAAGTCTGGATCGCCGCTGGAGGGAGAGCTGATAGGGTGCCATCAGTATGAGATGAATTCTTGATAATAGTCCCACCAGCCCTGGAAGGCAATGAGTGCTCTTCAGAGTGGGAGTGTCCTGCTCCAAAAGTCATCTACCCGATACGTAGCAAGTGGAGGAGACGAGAGTTAGAGTGTTGGCCTAATTTTAAATTGCAAGGCCGCGGAATTAAGAACTTTGAAAATGATTCCATCAGTAATGATTGGCTGGTATATTATAGAGGCATTCCTCACGGGAAGTTGCTAACAGCAATCCAGCTACGGGCCAATGTCTATCCCACCCGGGAGTATTTGGCCCGTGGACTGGGAGGAGAGGTACCGAAGAACTGCAGACATTGTGCTGCAGTCTGGGAAACTTGTTCACATATTATTGGCTACTGCAGTCCAGGAGGCCTGGATCTGACATCATAACATCTTATGTGGAGTGCTGGCCAAGGAGGCAAAGCGACTGGAATGGGAGGTAATCGTAGAACCCCACTTCAGGGATAAGAACTCGAACCTTGTTCTCCTTGAGTTCTCCTTGAACCGGATTTGGTAATGGTGAATGGATCTCAGGCAAAAGGTGTGGACCTTACGGTGTGCTACAAGAGTGGAGTAACATCTTTGAGTGACGCAGCGGCAGAGAAAATTCACAAATACCAACATCTAGAAGAGGAAATGAAAGAAAGGACAAGAGCTGGAGTAGGAATCCCACTTGCCGACTTCCTTTACCTCCATTGTTCCAACATGCCAGAGGCTGTTCACCTTGGAGATCTGCTGCAGATATGGATATGGCCCAGCACGAGATTTATACTTTCTCCCCTGGATTCTCACAGGCCAGCAAGAGCTCACCGGATGCCATGGGAACCACCACGCTTTCCAACGTGCAAGCCCCTCGACCAAGAACCACTGCGAACCAGTGCTTGGGGCCCATGGCTATCCCGACCAGGGGTGGCTATCAGCAACTGCGGTTGCCAGAGGACCTTTTCTCCTCTCCTACCAACCCATAGCACAGACTCCAAGGCACGGTGTGGGGCGACTGCAGTGGTGGTCAGGGAAGGGTGACAGGTGCACGGTTGGTGCGGTGCACACAGTGCCCACAAGGAGCGAGTTGGCACACAGGACCACATGGCTGGGTCATCAAGGTGGGGCAGAAGAAAGGCAGATGCAACCTGGCCCTAGTGTGAGGGCAACAACCTGAAATCCCCACAGGGATGCCTCCCCCACCACTCCGAGGCCCACAACAGTGGCAACAGCTCTGCCTGGCGTCCCTCACTTGGACACCTTTGCTGAGGAAACAGCCATCGGCATCACAGCAGGTGAGCAGCACCACATCTACCCCACCACAGGCGACAGTGAGCATCTCCAGCACACCCCTGCCCTGGCATGGCATCAGGCATGGGAAAGTGACACCACGTCCACTGTGCAGCCTCAAAGAGACACCGCACATTGTCCCACCGGCCTGCTACTGCACGAGCCGGTGCCTCCCAGCACACAGACCTTTGCTGCTGCTCTTGTCACCACCACCTTTGCAGCCCTCCAAGTCAACCCGCTCCCAAGCAGGGAAGGAAACAATATAAAATGAGAGCTGGAGACACTTTTGCTCAAGGAGGGGACTCCTGTTCCCTCCCAGCCTCACCCCTGCTTCTCTCACCACCACTGCAGGCATGGGGAGAGGTGGATCTGCCCTGGAGGAACCGGAGGAGGGAAAGGATGCAGAGAAACTGCAGAGCAGGCGGCCAGACAATGAGAGCCCACTGTGGCACCTTGGTGATTTCGTAACACTGAGGCACTTTGCCGAGTTTCTAACACTGTTTAGGGGCGATTCTGACTACTTAGAGGTGTTCAGTCAGAATCCCACAGACGGAGACCTCACTCCAGTGGCTCCTCAGACAAGCACAGGCACCAAATACCTCAAGCTACAGGATTACTACTGCAACAACACATCAGCAGCAGAGCACATACTAAGCTGTCTCACAATGGTCTAACCCCACCTCACTCCCCCTGTCAGTGGGTGAACAACCCAAGGGTTGACAAAATCTGCGTCACAATGAGAGCAAGAGACGACATCAAAGGATCAAAAGGCAACATTACTATGAATGCTTTGCCGCCCTCACGCCCTCACCGGGTAAGTGAAAATATGATCACAGTAGTGGTATTCCACCAGCAGACAGGTCCTATTCTACATCTCTCATGTCTCTTCCCAGCACCAGACTAGAGCCAAGCTCAACAGGGCCTTCTTTCCCCACCGATTCCTCCAAGCCCATTCCCTTGGTGTGGTTCCGCTGGATAGTAGGTAGGGACAGTGGGAATCATGTTCAGCCATTCATGCACATCTCTGATTAGATGACGAGGCATTTGGCTATTAATCAGCCACTGAATTTCTATGACCCCTTTTCTGAATTGGGCTTGGTAGGCGGCCTGTCCGCCCTTGTCAAATTCAGTGAGCGTCACTGGGGACAAGATCCCACGTCCCATACCTACAGGGCTCAACCACAAGAGAGCCAGGCAAGAGCAAAATTGAGCACGTACAGAAGACTGAGCAGACCCATGTTGTCTTTGTGAAGAATTTTACTGTTGCCTTCCATGGAACAACTCTGCATACACAAAGTCACTAAGATGTCATCATACACCAGTTAAAATGAAACATCCTTACCTTTGCTGGAAAAAGATGTGGATAACATCCACAATCCTTTTGTGCTGACAGAGGTTGCTTTTTGGTCTTAAGCGCTCTTCCACATTCCTCACACTTCCATCCTTCGACTTCCACATAAACACCTTCATCGCCTTTAGCTTTAGCTGGGGTTCCCTGGCATCTCAGGAAGTGACAGGCAATACTATGATGTTTCTCATTAGTCCTCCAACACAGGGCATGAGACTACTCCCTTCCCATCTGTCACAGTCCAAATTGAAAAATGGCAAGTTTTGAGAAAGGTGGACCCACTCCACTGATGTTACTCTTGCAGGCTTTGGCACTGCAATCTCTTGGGGGATCTCTCCCGTTTGGGTGGCCACCAACACAAAACTCACAACCCAAGCTTCTTAAGGGCTGGCAAACATATCTGTGGGGGGTTCGGATACAACCCAGAAGAACCAGCCCTCAAGGTCGACTGGCATGCCTTCAATCAGCCATCAGGCAAAGGGCTTTGGATGCACAGTTAGTGTGAACTTGCGCTCGAAAATCACTTTGTATACTGTGGACTGGTTGGTGAGGTCCCTCACTGGAGTGGAAGCAGCTATAATGGTCACGCACTGGGGCACAGGCCAACTTGGCTACCCAAAAAGTGGGCATCCAGGGGGACCGCGTGGAGATGTGAGCTCTGCAGCTAAGTCCAGCTAGTAATATGGTCCCACCTTAAGAGAGGCAGAGTTACTTCCACCATTTACCCACACTTCATTGAATTTCTTCACTTTGACATTCAGGGCACTGGGTAGAAACCACATCACGGCAACGTCCGCTGCGGACCTTCACGATGCTTTGTTTTAATTGAACAGTCAGATTCCCCTGGTCCACACCAGTTCTAAGTCAGCTGCTAGGTGCCGGCTGAGGCAGGGCTCCAGTCTGGAATTGTGGCTTCCCCCGCTAACCCGTCACTGGTAGCCAGGGGTGCTGGGGCACCCCTAACCCCCGTGGATGGGTGAAGGGGCACCGTGGTTGCTGCTGGAGCTTGAGAGGGAGGGAGGGAGGGCCCGGGCAGTGCCTGCCATAGCTGGGGCAATCCACTGGAAGGGTCTGGCACCCATCCAGAGTCACGGCCCCGTGCCCGCCTTGGGGAACTGGGTGTCGTGCACAGGGGTATGTCCAGCCACAGCACACGCCTAGCCCTGCTTCACATACCAGCCCTTACAGCCAATCCTTAGCCTCAAGTTACTGATGCCACTTGCCGACTTCCTTTACCTCCATTGTTCCAACATGCCAGAGGCTGTTCACCTTGGAGACCTGCTGCAGATATGGGTACTGCCCAGCACGAGATTTACACTTTCTCCCCTGGATTGTCACAGGCCAGCAAGAGCTCACCCGACGCCACCGAAACCACCACGCTTTCCAAGGTGCAAGCCCCTCTCTCAGGCTGAACCCATTCCAGGGCACCTAGCCCTTCACAAATCACAGAACCAGCAGGATTAGAAGGGACCTCTGGAGATCATCTAGTCCAGCCTCCCAAAGATTTCCTGGTGCTGGTTCCACTGGGGCATGAACACAGGACCTTCAGCAGGTAAAGCAGATGTGATAACCACTATACTATCCCTCCACCCCAACAAAAGAGAACTCTCCCTGGGGCTCCAGATGGCTTCTCCGGGATCAGTTGTGTTACTGCACTGGACGCCTCGCAGCGCCCATCTCCGCCACTCCAGATTCGGGGATCTGAACCTGACTCCCTTTCGACTGGCTGAGGGCAACGGAGGCCATCGCCCATTGCTTTCGAATGGCGCTCGCCTATCACTTAGGCCTGACTGACCCATGTTCAAATGCTGTTCACGTGGAACCCTGCTCCACTTTGGCCTTCAAAGCTCTCGTTTGAATATTTGCTACTACCACCAAGATCTGCACCTGCGGCAGCTCCACCCAGGCCCACACCCCAGGCTTCAAGGCACACCGCAGCTCCCCACCTACTCATCGCAGCACAGCCCACGTGGCTTCGCATCGCCCGCGACAGCTAGGTATGGGCTCAATGCTCCAGCACCATCCATTTTCAGGGCTACTTGATTTGGCAGATGAGTTGTTACGCACTCCCTAGCAGATTCCGACTTCCATGGCCAACATCCTGCTGTCTATATCAACCAACACCTTTTCTGGGATCTGATGAGTGTCAGCATCTGGCGCCTTAACCTAGCATTCGGTTCATCCCGCAGCACCAGTTCTGCTTACCAAAAGTGGCCCGCTAAGCACTCCCATTCCACGGCCTGCCTCCACGCCATCCAAGCATAGAATCATAGAACCGGTAAGGTTGGAAGGGACCTCTGGAGATCATCTAGTCCAACCCCCCTGCTCAAGCAGGGTCACCTAGAGCATGTTACACAGGGTTGCAGCCAGGCGGGCCTTGAATATCTCCAGAGAAGGAGACTCCACAACCTCTCTGGGCAACTTGTTCCAGTGCTCTGTCACTCTCACAGGGAAGAAATTCCTCCTCATATTCAGGCAGAACTCCCTGGGGGTCAGTTTCTGCCCAATGCCTCTTGTCCTGTCACATGGCACAGCTGAAAAGAGTTTGTCCTCATCCCCTTGACACCCTCCCTTCAGGTACTCATACACATTGATAAGATCCCCCCTCAGTCTGCTCTTCTCCAGGCTAAACAGGCCCAGCTCTTGCAGACATTCCTCCCAGGGCACATGCTCCAGCCCCCTGATCATCCTCGTAGCCCTACGCTGGACTCTCTCCAGTAGCTCCATGTCTCTCTTGTCCTGGGGAGCCCAGAACTGGACACAGTACTCGAGATGAGGCCTGACCAGGGCTGAGCAGAGGCGCAGGATCAGCTCCCTCGACCTGCTGGCGACACTCTTCCTAATGCACCCCAGGACTGGGATCCACCCAATCATGCACATCACTAAGTAGCTGGTGAGGCACTTGGCTATTTCCAAAGCATGGAATTCTATGGAGCCTTTTCCCAGTTGATTTGAGCGGTGGCCTGTCCGCCAAGTCAAATCCAGAGACTGTCATTTGGGGACCGGATCTCCAAGTCCCAATGTACAGGCTCAGCCACAAGGGAACTTGTATTCCATGTTCCCGCTCCACATCAGCAAGCCAGACATCTTACCCATGGAAAGTTTGAGAAGAGGTTGAGATCGTTTTGGCCCCAAGACCTCTAACCTTTCGCTTTACCAGGTAAAACTGCTGCCCATGAGTGCTAGCTATCCTGAGGGAAACTCTGGAGGGAACCAGCTACTAGATGGTTTGATTAGTCTTTCATCCCTACACCTGCGTTGGACGACTGATTTACATGTCAGGACCATTACAGAGCTCCCTCTGAGTTTTCTCTGGCTTTGCTCTGCCCAGGTCTAGTTCACCATCTTTCGGGTCCTAGCACGGACGCTCATGCTTCACCTCCCTGACAGAGCATGCGAGACAGGCCAGTGGTGCGCCCTCGGCTCTGCCTCTGCCTCAGGATCCCACCTCAGCCGGTGCGCGCCGGCCCTCACCTTCATTGCAGCACAGGCTTTCAAGTGAGCCACTGACTCGCACACGTGCTCTACTCCATGGTCCGTGTTTCAAGATGGGTCGGGTGGGTAGCCGACATCACGCATACCCCCGGCACCCAAGCATGGCCACTCCCTGCCCGGTGGTGCGACGCTGTCAGGGCGCACGGAGGACAGTCCGCCCCAGTTGACAGTCACACCAGGGACTGGGCGGCCCATCCCCTGGACGGGGGCCCTACTCGTCACCGCCACCAAGCAATATGAACTGCCCTCCCTGCCCCTCACAAGCGGGTCTGGGGAGAAAATCTCCGCCGGGGTCCGGGAGGCTGCCACAGGAGAAGGTGTGGCAGTAGTCCTCTCCCTCGGCCCCGGGATTCAGTGACAGCTGCTGCCCAGAGGCTGTAACACTCGCTACTGCGCGGTGGCGAGACACCTGCCCACGGGGCCTTTCCAGATGACCCGGAACCGGTTGCGGCACAACGCCAGAGGGGAAATGCGCCCGACGGGGGCCAGCAGCTGGCCCAGCGGCGGTCCTTGGCCCACCTGCCCCCGCGAGGGGGGCAGAGCAGAGGCAGAGGCAGGGATCCACCGAGACCCGAGATGGCCGACCGAGCCCAACGGGTTCAATCCTCCGGGCAGACTGCACACACTACCCCTTTACCTCTTAACGGTTTCACACCCTCTTGAACTCTCTCTTCAAAGTTCTTTTCAACTTTCCCTTATGCTACTTGTTGACTATCGGTCTCATGACTGTATTTAGCCTTCGATGGAGTTTACCACCCGCTTTGGGCTGCATTCCCAAGCAACCCGACTCCAAGAAGCCCCGGTCCCAGCACACTGGGGGGCCGCTACTGGCCTCACACCATCCGCGGTCTGGGCCTTGATCAGAAGGACTTCAGCCCCCTGAGAGCTGCCCCAGGGGTGGGTGATTCTGTATGCCACATTTCCCGTGCCCCACCGCAGGGCGGGGATTCGGCACTGGGCTCTTCCCTCTTCACTCGCTGTTACTGAGGGAATCCTGAATAGGTTCTTTTCCTCCGCTCACCAATACGCTTAAATTCAGCAGTTCGCCATGTCTGATCTGAGGTCGCAATTGGATGGAGGAGGGGCGGGCGCACGCTCGCCCCTCGCACTTTGACTCCCAGAGGAGAGAAGCCCAAGACAGGGCTCAGCCAGCAGGCACGCACCTGCCGGCGGGAGGAAGGCCTGAGGCCCCCAGCCAGGACCGGGGGGAAGAGGCATGAGGACCCAGGGTCACCGCCACAGAGAGGGGGGGGTCCCCTCTGACATGCACACACGGCAGCACAGAGCGGTACCACCACGGTACCCACCCGCAGACAGCCACACAGGGCTGGGGGGCAAGGTCCGCACCTCCCCTGGGCCCAGCTCCCAAATGCACGCTCGCTCGCTCATGCGCTCGTGCAGCCCTACGCCATCTGGGGCTGATCTCCTCCTCCTCCTCCCGGCTGCTGCCTCTGCTTTCAGCCTGGCGTGGAGCAGCACGGCACTCTCTCCTCTCCTCAGCTCTTCTCTTCTCCCCTCCTCTCCCCTCCTCTCCCTCCTTCACACTAGTTGGGGCCCACGCTGCCCCCTCACCCCAGTGTGCGACCCACACCTGTCGCTGCCGACCTTAACACAACCCCGCGACTTGTGCCAGCCAGCAGGTTGAAGTGGCTCGAAACATGCTACGGACACAGGCAAGCTGTGGGGATGGGGTTGGGGGGACTTGGCGGGCACCGAAATGGCAGCAGTCAGGGCAGGGGGTGGGGGACAGGCATCCGGCTGCCACACCCCAGAAGGGAATGGGGGACCAGTGCACCAACGGGAGAGTGATGGAGAAGAGCCCATATGGTGGCAGTGGCAACAGTGGTGGGCAGCGGCGACAAGTGCTGGGCCACCATGACCGACCCACCCTTGGGGCCCGGTAGGACGAACTCCACAAAGCGGGCGCTCTGGGAGCGGGGGTTTCCCGCGTCTGCACTTAGGGGGACGAAGGCCCAGCCATGCAGGGTGCAGGCCTGCCAGGCGTCCCAGACGTACCACATCGCACTCGCCTTGCACCACCGCTGCCACATGCTTCCCCCTCTGTCCCCCAGGAGGGATGGCACCGCTGCACCAACGGAGGGCTGACGATAGACCATCAAGCAATGCTCAGACAGGGGTAGTCCTGGCAGGAGACTGGGACTGTAAGTGCGCTCGAAGTGTCGATGATCAATGTGTCCTGCAATTCACGTTAATTTTTCAGCTAGCTGCGTTCTTCATCGATGCACAAGCCGAGTGATCCACCGCTAAGAGTTGTCTCTTTTTTGGTCCCCGCTGCACGCACGAGGGGAACAGGCAGCATTTGCAGCCTCTGAGGGCCCCCTCCCCTCCACCTCTCTCCTCGCGCCACCGCCGGATGCTGAGCAAGGGACAGCGGGGAGAGCAGGCTCGCCTCACCGACCGTACAAGCACAGAGGTCGGAGGGGGGAAGGGCAGACCTGAATGAGAAGTGCGGGAAGCCCTCACTCCCGACCTGAGACAACCTTTTCTCGCTTTGAGTCCGGCCCAGGTGCCCAGCTTGGCCCGGCCCAGCAGGAAGTCCAGGCGCCAGCCGCGCCCACCTGCCTCAAGGACGGGGGGGGGGTCCCCACGGACCACCGGCATCAGAGCCCAGCCACCACTGGGAGCAGTGCAGCCCACTTCCCCACGCGCCCGCAGCCCACCAGCCCCGCATTCCCAAGCTCCGCACTTCCCTCGCCAGCCTCCGCCAGCTCCGCCATGCCGAGACGGCGCCCATGCCCGCGCACGCACACACGCCTCCCGGACGACGCCATGCGCTCCCCCAGGCCTTCCACAGACAGACGCCTGGCGCCGGGCAGGTGGGCGGGATGGGACAGATGGGGAACATCACCCGCTCCCCCCGACTCCACACAGAGACCAGGGCGGGGCCGACCCCGCTGCTCGCACACCGCACACCCGCCGCCCAGTGAAGCTGGGTCAGGTAGAGTGAGGTAGGTGTGCCGGATGGCGGAGTGCCGGGGCAGCATACATACCATCACGACGGGGGGCTGAGAGCACCGGCTGAGGCAGGAGAGTGGATGCGCAGAGGCTTGGCGTCCACACCACCCATGGTGGGGGCTCACTGTCCCGGCAGTGAGCACGCACTCGCGCCGAGGTCGCATGATCAGGTCAGGCCGGCACAAGGCAGACCACGTGGCATCTCTGCACATCACACAGCTGTGTCACCAAGGAGGGGCAGGAGAAATGTGGATGCTAGGGTACCTGGCCCTAGTGGGAGGGCATCAACCTCAAATCCCCACAGCGCTGCCTCCCCCACCTCCACTAGCACTGGGACAGTGGAAACAGGTTTGCCCAGGGTCCTGCACTCAGGCAGACACTTTTCCTGGGGAGACAGCCACTGACATCAGAGCAGGCAACTGACACCACATCTACCCCTCCACAGGCGAGAGTGAGCATCTCCCATGTGCCCCTGCCCTGGGATAGCAACGGGGATGGGAAGGCAACACCACATCTACCATGCAGTCTGAAAGACACACCAGAGGTTAACCCACCGCACTGCTAATGCAAGTGCAGCTGCCTCCTTGCGTGTCGATTTTGGCCTCTGCTCAGGACACCACCACCTTTGCAGCAGTCCTTCAGGTCAACCTGCTTCCAAGCAGGCAGGGGAAAAAAGGAACACTGGAGCTGGAGTGGCCTTTGCTCAAGGAGGGGTCTCCTGCTCCTGCCCACCCTCACCCCTGCCACTGTCACCTCCAGTGGGGGCATCGGGAGAGGAGGATCTGGCCCTGGAGGAACTGGAGGAGGGGAAAGGCTGACCATTCCCCCAGCGTGTGCCAGCCATTGGCCCCTCCTGGCCAACCGACAAAAGCTTCTGTCAAGAGCTGACTCTCAATAGATAGCAGCAAGGGAGCTGCTCTGCTGTGTATGAAACCCTGACCCAGAATCGAATTGTCTACAAATGATTTAGCACCAGGTTCCCCATGAACATGCAGTGTGTAATAGGTGAGAGGCGGCACTACATCTGTCCGAGCTCTAATCCTGACATCTACAACGAGCAGCACTCCATGCCAGGCCCACCACCACCCCGTCTACTTCCATGGAGAAGCTGGCAGAGAAGGCGGTCAGCTAATGTTAGCCCACTGAGGCACTTTGCCGAGTTTGTAACGCTGTTTAGGGGCGATTCTTGCTGCTTAGAGGTGTTCAGTCAGAATCCCACAGATGGAGACCTCACTCCAGTGGCTCCTCAGACAAGCACAGGCACCAAATACCTGAAGCTGCAGTTTCTCTTGTACTGAGCAGGATTACTATTGCAACAACACATCAGCAGTAGAGGAAAAACTAAGCTGTCTCACAATGGCCTAATCCCACCTCACGCTCCCTGTCAGTGGGTGAACAACCTGCTGTTGACAAATCTGCTTCACAGTGATAGCAAGAGATGACATCAAAGGATCAAAAGGCAACATTGCTATGCTGGCAATGCTTGGCCGCCCTCACGCCCTCACCGAGTAAGTGAAAATATAATCACAGTAGTGATATTTCACCAGCAGACAGGCCTTATTCTACATCTCTCATGTCTCTTCACAATACCAGATTAAAGTCAAGCTCAATAGGGCCTTCTTTCCCCACTGATTATGCCAAGCCTGTTCCCTTGGGGTGGTTCCGCTGGATAGTAGGTAGGGACAGTGGGAATCTCCTTCAGCCATTCATGCACATCTCTGATTAGTTGATGAGGCATTTGGCTATTAATCAACCTCTCAATTTCTATGACCCCTTTTCGGAATTGGGCTTCGTAGGCAGCCCGTATGCTCTGGTCAAATTTGGTGAGCGTCACTGGGGACAAGATCCCATGTCCCATACCTACAGGGCTCAACCACAAGGGAGTCGGGCAAGGGCAAAATTCAGCATGTACAGAAGACTGAGCAGACCCATGTCATCTTTGTGAAGAATTTTACTGTTGCTTTCCATGGAAGGACTCTGGAGTAACAAAGTCACACAAGTAAATAAAGCCTATTAAAAAAGTAAAACTCTTACCTCTGCTGGTAGAGATGTGCAGGATTTACACAGAGCACAGGAGAGCTGTCCACGAGAAAAGCCTCGCTATCCTCTTCAGACGGCCATTGAGGGGTCCAAGGTCTGCAAGGAACCTGTCGTTGCCTTTGTACCACTTTCTGTGAGTCCCGATCGGGAAGCCCAGGAACTGCACTTCTCCAGGTCTCCTCACCTCCTTCACTTGTTCTTCCAGATATTGGTACTTGTGGACTTTTTCTGCCGCTGTGTCACCTAAGGATGACAACACACTTTCAAAGCAAATGGTAATGTCCACTAGTGTCACCCAAGACCCCTTAAGTACCACCAAATCTGGCTTGAAGAGCTCATCGTTGTTATCCCCGTGGCTAGATTCTAAATAAAAGACCCACCCCAGCCTTTTTGCTCCTTCTGCCAGCACACCACACAAGATGTTGTGCCTCTGGAGCTGGGCATCCCGGACTGAAGGGCCATATCCAATAGTACGGGAACGGGTTTCCTACTCCGCAGACAGAGCCTGCACCCCTTAGGCAGCCCTTCCCTCAGCCCTCAAGCCAAACACTCCCTTGTGGGATAGACATTGGCACGTAGCTCTGTTGTGCTTAGTAGCTTTCTGTGGGGAATGCCCTGGTAGGGTATAAGCCAATCATTACTGATGTTATCATTCTCCAAGTTGTTAATACTCAGCCTTGCGATCTTAGATTGGCCTAGTTCTCTACCTCCCTTTTTCTCCACTTGCTAGGAAGAGGAGAGATGACCCTGAGACCTGGAATTTCCCCTCCAGATGCTGCCTTGCCACCTTCCACAGCAGCCAGAGCTGTTATGGGGAGTTGATCCCCAGCTGATGGAATTTTGTCTGCTCTCCCTCCAGCAGTCATCTGTGCCTTCTCAAAATCCTTCTGGATCCCTTCCCTGAGGACAATAATCTTTCTGATGTTATCGGTGCAGTGAGCTAGTTGAGGTGGCCAACAAGCCTGAATATTTGGAATTTGCCTCGCCAGCCACACAGGCCAAGACCACTGTCATTGCGGCTGGCATATAGCATGGCATCACAGGGGCCGGGGCATGTCCAGAGTCACTTTCCCCACTTGCCCAGCAGGCAGAGGGGACAGGTGGGGTGCACGGCACCTCGGACAGCTGCACAGCACACCTAGCCTTGCTTCACAACCGACCCAGCCCTTAGAGTCAATCCTTATCCCGAAGTGACAGGTCTGGCTTGCTGACTTCCCTTACCTACATTGTTCCAGCATACCAGAGGCTGTGCACCTTGGAGACCTGCAGCAGATACGGATACAGCCTGGCATGAGATTTAAACCTTCTCCCCTGGATTCTCACAGGCCAGTGAGAGTTCACCGGAGGCCACCAGAACCGCAACACTTCCCAGTGTGTGGGGCCCTCTCTCAAGATGAACCCATTCCAGGGTGCTCAGCCCTTCACAAAGAAAACAGAACTCTCCCCAGGTGCCTCCCACCAACTTCCCTGGCATCAGCTGCATTACAAAACTGACGCCTTGCAGCACATGTCACCACCACTCTGGCTTCGGGGCTCTGAACCTGACTCCCTTTTGATTGGCTGAGGGCAATGCATCCTGCCCAGGCATAGTTCACCATCTTTTGAATCCTAGCACAGACAAGCATGCTACACCTCCCTGATGGAGCAGGCAAAACAGGCCAGTGGTGCGCCCTTGACTCTGCCTCAGGATCCCAATTCAGCCAGCATATGCTGGACCTCACCTTCACTGCATCACGGGCTTTTGTGCAAGCCGCTGACATGTTGCACACATGCTAGCCTGCTTGGTCTGTGCTTCAAGACGGCTTCAGTGGGCAGCCGACATCACTGTGGACCATGGGCGCCCAAGTGCAGCCATACCTGGTCCGGCAGTGTGACATGGTTGCAGCATGAAGAGGACAAGACCAGAACAAGAAGGATGGGGAGCCCTCGCTCCTGACCTGCTACAACCGTTTTCTCACTTTGAGTCTGGCTCAGGTGTCCAGCTCAGCCTGGCCCAGCAGGGACAACCACACCAGCTGCACAGGGATGGGGGTCCCCTCAAGACCCCCAGCATCACTGCTAATAGCCACCAGGAGTGCCCCTGTCTGCTGCCCACACACCCATGACCAACCAGCCCCACACTTCTGAGCTCCTTGCTCTCCTCTCCAGCCTCCAGCTCCGCCACCCCAAAGACGGTGCCTACCCCCACCACATGCACATACAGCCCCCTGGATGACACCATTCACTCTCCCATCTCTTCTGCGGGCAGATGCCTTATTCTCCCTACATCCTCAAGCAAACACCAAACGTTCAGCCAATAGCAGCATTCAGTGCTTTCAGATGACTGAGCTAACTCATGCCGTCTCTTTGGAGAGTTTTCCTGTGGTCTTCTGAGAAGGACTTTCCAAAACGGCATAGTCCACTGCTGTTCCCCAGCAACCATCCTTCTGCTTCACTGCCCAGACAGGACCACTGAAGGCGCTGGCAGCCGAGGGAATGGTGCTGTCGGGCTGCTAGCTGCCGTTCCGTGCATGCTGCAGGCGCGGCAGTAGGTGCCGCTGGTTCTTCCCTTTTCTCCTTTGGCTGCTCTCGAGCTTCCCCACCCCGCCGCACTTAGCGCGCTGCTCTGCCTTATACTGCAGCCGTCGCCTGAGCAGCTCTGCTTTGGGGTTTACCGTCTCCCTCCTCCCACAGCGTGTCCGCTTACAGCAAGGCTGGAAACCCAGTGCTGCCACTCACCCTTTCTGTTTCACATTTTCCCACCTTCCTGTCTCTGCTAAGAGATGACAGCTCTGCTACCTGAGATAGCAGTGCTGCAGCTTCCCCGACCACTCCTGCTCACCCTCTAATCATAGGCAGCCCCATTACTTGAAGGTGTGGTGAGTGGGGGAATGAGGGTCAGTTTGTAGCCTCTTACTTTGGATGGTTTTGCACACAGGGATCTGATCTGATCGCACACAGGGATCTGATCAGATCCAGTAAACTGAGGGGAATACATTCCGGACAACATTCCTAATTGCTGCAGCTGGTTTCTCTCTGCTGTGACAGCAGTCCTCTCAGGTAGCCCATCATCAACGTCTGCACAGTCAGGCAAGTTAAGCACCCTGCACCCATCAGCCTGGCCATCAGGGAGGGGAATATGCTTTTGTTTGGCTGCCGATTCTTACGGAGAGGGCTTTGCAGCATGGGCTCTTGGGGGGAAGGTCCCTTCCATCAAGCTCCTTTGTGAGAAAGCAAAGTACATCTGCCCCATCATGCCACAACCTTAACAGGAATTCTAAGAACCCTTCACCGGGCTTCTGCTGAGAGTGTCCCTGCCAATCCTGCAGCTCTGAAGCTTTACTGTCACAAATAGTACTGGCCCCTTGAGTATTGGCTGCCTTCGGTCCAGGAAGCTGCTGCTCTACTGCTGCCCAGGCAGCTACCTCCTCCTCATGCTCGCCGTCTCACACTGAACTGGGGCAGAGGGTGGGGGGATCATCACAGTCCCAGCTATTACTGTCCCAAATTTCCAGACCCCAATCCTCTTTTCGCACCAGTGCCTGGCCAGCCAGGGGATGGACATCTCACGTCCCCTCTTGTCCCGACTCCAAATTCCAATGTGGGTGATCGGCAATGCAGTTAGCCATAACAACGTACAGCAGTTCCGCAGATTTTCCCCTCATTCCACAGTGGTGGTTCCCACCTCTCGGGTCAGTTGGCAAGTCTTCTCAGTGGCTTGGAGATCACTTCCCAGCTGCCCAATTTGTGGGTGCTGCACTAACAATACCTCACCCAGGGTGTGCAGTGCAGTCAGCAGGATCCATCCCAGATCCCCTGCTGCCTTTCCCTCCACCAGCCCAGCTTTCTCCAGTCAGAGCTTGGAGAACATTTCCTGTAGCCTGTCTGGGCTAACCCCAGCTCACTTTCAAGCTCCAGCCATGCTTCAGAGGAGACCCACTCTGCTCACTCGTGAGCTATGGGTGCCCACTGACCTGTAGCAAGCCACCCAAGGTTGTGGCTCCTTGTCTCCATCTTGCCCTTTTGTCCCCACAGAGGCATCTCCACACCAGTACCTGCCAACCCTGCCATAAGGGGGGCTGCAAGGTGCGGAAAAGGAGGGTTGGATACAGGCACTGAGAGGCAGTCAAGGCATGTAAGGGGTTACAACAAAGTAAATTTAAGAAGGACTTACCCACCAAACTGCATGAGGAACCCCGGGAACCGCACCAAGGGGTCAGTGCTGGCAGGCTGTGGGACAGACGGGTCGGATGCCCAGGCTGGATTCACTTTAATGTATCCTCGGGGCCCCTTTTATCTCCTAGAGCTCTTTCCTTATCTCAACTCTGCAAAGCTCGAGTAGTTGCTGACTGTGAAGCAGCTGGACAGTGTTGACAAAACAGAGTATGCATGTCTGGTCCTAACTGGTTTTGGTCAGCGTACAGAGCACACTGCAGGGCAACTTTGCTTTACTCTGTCGGTCACCCAGCTGCTCACCAGACCTTTCACAGCAGTTCTCTCTGCAGTGGGACAGAGAGGGGCAGGACATGTCATGGAGGATCACTGTCCACTTCTGAACAAGGACAGAAACTCACCAAATTTGTCATGACAGACTTTCAAGGACAGAAAAGAGTATGCTGAAACCAGAATGTGTCATTCCAAATATACAGCCTGTTCTGGGGGAAGGCCATAGCTTGTAGCAGTGTGTGTAGAGAAGGCTGAAACACACTACACAACACTCAATGGAAAGAACGTGGCAGAGAAGAAGCAGAGTAGGGCTCAAATTAAATGCTTTTTGCAAGCCCAGCCTTAAATTGGTGGGCATTATTCATGACTAACTAAATAAATGAATAAATAATCCTTCAGTTGAATTTCAACCTGCTTTTTTTTCTTTTTTCTTTTTCCGTTCCTTTCCGATTGCTTCCAAGCTTCCTTCTCAACTGTAATAACCTGCAGAGTAGTCTTCCTTGTCAAACATCCCCTCCTTCACAAGCCAGGCAGTCTTTTCACCCCCTAAAAGGCATTGCAAAGGTAGAGTGAGCTGGCACTTTTGTGGAGGGCCTGCTCCTGCACTGCAGTGAATGTGTCAGCAGGAGTCACCAGAGTCTGCTGGGAGTTGTCCTTCCACTCCCTGATCCTGCAAGTCTGAAAGTAGAGAAAAGTCAGAGGGGGCTGGGTCGGGAAGAGGGACAAAATGCACCTGATGCTAATAGGAGCGACTGAGCAAGAGGTCCTGCAGGAACATGAGGCCTCAAAACTCCCTATTACTTCTACTGAGTACCAGAGGTGTGAGGAAAACTGTTTGCAGGCAGAGATATTCTGTGAGTAGTAACTGGGTTCTGGCATTTCTCTGCTATGCAAGCTGCCTGTGAGGAATTGCTACTAGGTAGCAGTATCAAGGCTAAGATTAGTAAGATAATTCTGTCCCCCAAAAAACATAATGGAAATGAAATATGACCAGCATGATCCATAGGGTCAGAAGGGATTCTTGGGATGTGAGAGCAGCTTGATGTAGAGAGCTCTGCGAGAAAGGCCACATTCAGTCAAAATTGCCTAGGAAAGAGTGTCGGAAACACCAAATGTAGGTATGGATGTACTAGAATGGGGGCCCAGGAGAAAGGTAAGTTGTTTATTTGTGCAGAGTTTGGATGGAGAAAAGGAAATGCAGGGGCGGTGGTAAGGTAGTTCCAAAAAAGAATAGGATGGAGAACGAGATATACATTCAGGTGGAGGGCAATGAATGGGGGGATCTTATGCCTGCAGGAGTGCAAAGGCCCATAGATGGTGGTGCAGCTGACCTATGGACCCAAGCCCCCTGGGACATGGGAGAGAAGCCCCTTGGACAACCCACCAGACACTCCATCAGGTATTTGTTCCAAAGACACAGCGTGGGAGAGTAGAATAAGAACATACACTCCCTCCACACACACTCACACACACATACCCACACACAGAGTTTTGCTTCCTACAGAGGGACATTCTGCTGCCAGGCTCTGATGCCTTCAGCTTCCCCTTTGCTCATAGAATATCACCTGTCTCCATCTCAGGAAGAGAAAGGCAAAGGGATGAGATGGCTATAGAAAATGAAATCCTCCACAAGAGCTACAGGCAGCTGCCAGGGAAGTTACCAGCTGAGAGCAGCCTGAGTTAGTCCTGCAAGTGCTGAAGGTCAGCTTTGCTTTTGCATCTGTGGGCATAAATAAAACTGCTTCTAAACTAGGACTCATTCTACTAGGGCAGTGATGGATTGTAGGCTTAGGGTATCCTAAGTGCAAGTGGGAAAGAAAGTAACAAAAGGCTGTCCAGCTTTTCCTCTCCAAACCTGCTGAGTAAACACGGAGCAAGCCCTGGGCTGTTGCAGTGAATTCCCCCTGAGTATGCAGATCCGTGAGCACAGAAGCTCATGGCAAGCTTCTGGACCCACACCTTGCCAGAGATTCCCCTCTGGAGAGCTCAGGTTTCTCTTCCTGTGCCTAATAAAATGCACAAAAGCAGACACAAATGTGATGTCACATCTTGGAAAGGATATGCAAGCAAAGCATCAGAGTAAGGCTGAAATGAGTTGCTTCTGCAAAGGCCAGCCCGAAAGAGGCAGGTGTTATTCCAGGTTAAAAGTAAGTGGGAGCTGGGAGAGAATGAGAGATAAAAAATTCCAATAGGAGCATTCACAACTGAACAGAGTATAACAGATTAAAAAGACTCACATAAACGGCAGTGCTCACTTCCAAAGCGGCCAAGATACAAATACTAGAGATAAAGCAAAAAAGGTAGTAGCAAAGCTGATCAACAAGTAGTGAGAGGAAGCCCAGGAATTGTGTGCTCTTTCAAAGGAGGCTGGGCAGCATGTTTCCTTTCCAGAGGAAATTAGTAAAATAGTTGCAGATGATGGAAAAAGTTCTCGTTCCTTTTGTTAAAATCAGAAAAGAGGGAGAAGAACACCATCCCTAGTAGATTCCAATTGGAATAGCATATCAAGATGCAGCTCCTGTGCTTGCAGAGCCCTTGGGAAGCTCCACTGCTAGCTGTGAGAAACCTGGTGTGTGGTGTGTGGCTGAGGGCAGGAAAGGGAACCTGCTACATTTCATGATTTGGGGTTTTTTTTTTTTTTGGTATGTCACAACTGTCCTTCTTCAGTTCTTGATCTCCATGCTGCACAAAAGGACATCTATTGAAATGGCAGTATCCTTCCACAAGCCTCAGCCACAGTGCTGGGCAAGGAAGGGCTAGGAAAACTGCTTCTCAAAGCAGCACTTTCCTAGGCAAATGTTCCAATATTGGCCTTCAAAGCACAGAAATCCCTCCCCTCCACCCCATTCAATATTATTGCTCTCCTGTGGATTAGGTGACAGGAAGAGATGGCTAAGCTGGTTCACCAGCGGAAAGAGAAGCAAAGGGCGCTCAATGACCTCCGGGTTAGGACACTGGACTGGGATTCCAGAAGCACAGAAGCCAAATCCTAGTTCCAGTGGCAGCTCCTTGAGAGGCAGTGTAAACAAGCAAACAAACACACACCTTGCTCTCTGTCGGATTTCATCAATCTTGCTGGTGCCATCATTTCCAAAGAGGAGGCTTTAACCCAGGAACTCATCTGAGAAGGAACAGAGAGGCCTATGGCCAGAGGAAGGGCAACTTGCAATACCTCACACAGGCCAGTGCCAGGTGTTCTGAGCCTTCAGAGCTACAGTCTTCCCCATCACTAACTTAAAGCAAAAGCTTATCCCCAGCCCCTGCATTTCCCCACACGAGTAGCATGTAGGCTTCCCTCTCCACTTGGGTGTTGCAGAGTGGTCTTGCAGCAGACCAAGTAGGTGGTAAGGGATGCATCAGCACCAGCAGTGGCTAAGCCAGAGCTAACACACAGCTTGCACATCAGACAGGAAGGGTATCAGTAACACCCCCAAGAGCAGTTCTCGGGGGTAGTTCCACAGGAAACGCCCACAAATGACGACAGGCTGTCCAATAATGTAGGCAGCCCATCTCAGTTCCATTTCTGCCAAGCTCTCAAGTCCTTGGTGCCCTTACAAGGTCTGACAATGTTTCAAGCTGTAGCTGGGATTCTACAGCAGTCTCCTGCTCAAGCCTAGGGGCACGTGTTGTCTCTCCTGTGTGGTTTCTCTGAAGCCCTTCCTGGCCTGGCAAGTGCAGCGGTGCTCAGAGGCACTTCCAAGAGGAGAGCCTAGAAGGCAGCTGTCCTGGGCACTGGTGCCTTGATCTTGCTACCTAAGGTCACAAACACTTCAGCTGGAACTTGTCCACCAGGTCTCATGTTTATGCTGTTCCTCTGACACACAGATTCCCTGGAGGCACATGCGATCCTGCAACATGTGCCCTGGGGAAGAGGCCAAAGAGAGTCTCTATGCAGCACCATTTTGTAAAGAGAATTTGAGGAGGACTGTGGTTCTTGCAGACTTCAAAGTAACAGAACATTTACCCTGCCACAAACACACGGACACATACCCACCCCTCACAAACACACACAGAGTTTTCCTCCGTGTACAGTGGCATTATGATGCCTGGCTCTGAAGCCTTCAGCTTTCCCTTGACTCACAAAACGTCACTTGCCTCAGGGACCAGATGTTCTCCTGCCTGCGAGTGCTCCTCTGAAGCTGCATTAGCAGGGCCCATCAAGGGTACAGAGTTTAAAATCTGGCGTGCTGTATTTAATGGGAGGAAGGACTCCAAGGGCTGCAGGATAATCTAGAGGCAGCACTGCTTCCATCACCAGCAGTGTACCAGTGCCCTGAGGGTCAAACCTGGCACTCCTAGCCTGCGGTTTCCTGCATCATCCTCATCAGAGTTCACCTCCCTCAGGACTCACAGCAGACCCACTGCATTGCCTGGTAACCGCCACCACTTCCCAGATGTTTGAATAGAGTAAGGGCAAAAGAGAGATAAAAATAAAAATCCAGCCCCACAGACTTCTTTTGTCTGACGACAGTTGTTTAATTACACTTAACTTGAATTAGAGTTCACACGATAGTTGCCTGTAGATATAATGATTAGTTTTATATATTCTTGGTCAGAAAAACTGAACTCAGTCCATTGAAATATGACTTCAAATCCTTTCTTTTCATAACTTTAGAAGTAGTGAAAAAAATCATTAAATGTTTTGCTTCTTTGTTCATTGGAATTATCTTCTTACAACAGCGTCCTAGCTTTTCCAGTTGATCTTTAGGTATTATCTAGAAATGCAAACTTCCCCCCTTGCAGCCTTAGACTTCCTTCTAAGTCATTACCAGCAAATTCTGGGAGACAAAAATTCCAAGAATTTAAACTGGAGAATGAAAAGGGTGAAGGAAAGGCTTCACTGGTAAGCCTTGTCTCCTGTGTAAGCTGCTACCTGCAGTGTATCAAGGAAGCACAAAGAGGCACCATCTAAATTGTATTAGTCTAGTGTCTGGTTTTGAGCTGAAGTTTGCTCTTGCTAGGCCCCCCCCTCGTTCCGTTGTTATCTTTCTTAATACGTCTGCAGTATTTGAAGCGTCCTGCCAAGACACCACAGTCTCGTGTGGAGATTTAGTACAGCTGAGTTATCTCTTGTGCATAGTTTTCTCTCTTGCGGGATTGTGTGGGGACACAAAACTTGCACCTGCTTTGATTTTTCTCTCACTGGAGCTCTTACTGCTTTCTCAGTGTTTTGGTTAGGAGGGAAGGGTTGTTTTTTTGGGGGATGAGGGCACTTCTCCGTGTTTTTGCACTCTGGAAATTTCTTGCTCGAGCACTTGGTAATGGATGTAGCCAGGGTGACAAGAGACTAGCCTTCGTTATGAGAAAAGGTGCTGATTGCCTAGGCGAATGGGTGAGAGAATCTGAACAACAGCTTTGTTTATTACTTGAGCACCGGGGGAGAGACACGGGGGAGCTAAGATGAGGTACCTGGGAACCTCTTGGTATCTCCTCACTGCAGTTGCTCTAGTGTGTCAGTCATTTTCTATAGTGGTGGCAGCCAAAACTGGGTGCAGTACTCCACATGTTGTCTCATGCATGCCTAGTAAAGGGGAATCATCTCTTACCTTGTTCGACCAGCTCCGGTCGTCTTCATACAGCCCTGTGTATTGCCAGCCTCCATCCCTGGTAGGCCTCGCTGCTGGCAGATACTCCCACCTGTCTGCCGGGCCTGTCTACCATTGCCTGTCTACCAGGCCCCCAGGGTCTGGTCAGCAGAGCTGTCACCCAAGCAGTCAGCCCCCAGCCTGCACTGCCACAGCGGAGAGCCCATACCACACACAAGATTTTGCATTTGTCCCTTGCTCCCTTTCATGAGCTTCATGGCTACAAGGATGCTGTGGAAGACCATGTCAGAAGTGCTATTAAAAGATAGGCTAGGCTAGCTACGAGAAGCAACTGCTTCTAGATATTACTGCTGAGGCTTGATGCTTCCCCTTTAGATCAGAGACTTGAGACATACCTGAGGCAAACCAGCATCACCACCATCTGTAGGCATGTACACACCTACTGTCAGAAGAACCACCATCCCCTATTCGCAACCCATTTTTCTGTCTTATGTGCCATTCTTTCTGAGCTTGGGCCCAACTTTTCAGGGTGCTCGCACCTCCTTTTCTCCACCAAAATTCCATCCTGCAAAACCCGGCACAGTGCCCGGGGGGAAGGTATGTCCCTGCAGTGCCTGTCTAACAGGACCTGGCGTAACAGTGGGACATCCTGTGTCCTCACAACAGCTCCCCTCTCCCCCACAGCATGTCTCAGTGGAGTCCCAGCCTGGAGGATGCCAGGAGCAGGTCACCTGGTGCCATGACAGCCTGGGCCGCACCAAGCACACCCGCAGTACAGCTCTCACAGTAACAGCACTGCTCCAGATCTCTCTCTGATTATATCCAATGTGCTGGGTGACCGGACACATGAAATACTATGGCTGGGTATGTTCTGCCTGCCTGATATCAAACAGGAAATGAAGCCAGGAAACTGTTATTTATTGTTATTTTCACATATACCTGCACTTTTGGGTCTGGTGTGGTGTTCAAGCGATTCTCAGGAGAAGGCGACAAAAGAGATGCTGAGTGTGCCTGGGAACACAAAGGTCCCGCTTAGATCTGACCACAGCTGGGAATGTTGCAGGGCCTGTAGTGTGAAAGGCAGGGCGTTTGGTGGCAGCAGCTGGACGGGATTCTTCTGCTCCAAAGGGGAGGGTGAAAAGGTGCGGCTAGGGAAATGCCTGTGTCCCTCCAAAACTGCTCTAAACACAAGGACTGCCTGCCCTGCCATGCAGGTGACTGTGTCTCTTCAGACTGTGAGACAAATTTATGTTCTCTGGCAGCTTACTAGGGCAGGAGCTCCCAGCCTTGCCTCGCCTCGCCTCGCCTCGCCTCTCCTCTCCTCTCCTCTCCTCTCCTCTCCTCTCCGCTCCTCTCCTCTCATTTTCTATTTGTACCTAGATTCAACAAGAGATTGCTCCCAACACAGAGTCATGCCAGTAAATTCATATAACCTTGAGGTGGCCATTTCTGCCTTACAGAGAAAGAAAAAAGTGTATGTAAGCTGTATGCAGGATGCTTGATGGAGTCAAGCATTATTCATGGGCAATATTGGGGTATTCCAGTTCTGACCTGAGTTAATCAAGGCTTGCTTCAATTGCTTCTCTGGTCTGAGAGAAAGGCTTAGAGAGTACAGGTAGTGTCCCAACAAAAAATGTTGACTGGCTCTCTGCACCGATTGGACTGAAAAGGCATGGAGAGGGGAGGAGAGGCTACAGGCAGACAAGAGGGAGCTGCCGGTGGAGGTGTGAGGGCTGATTTAGGTTGTGAGGTTACTTGTGCTGCGGGAATGGGCTTGGTGAGGAACATCAGGCAGGCATTGTGAGGTGCTCATGGCAAGGGTGACAGGCAGGCCACAGGGTCAGAGAGGTTGTGTGGGGATCAGAGAGGGATGTAGACTGGAGGGAGAGCACTTGGTTGCTGATGAGGAGGTGCTCTATGTTCCTTCAGTTGAGCATGTGGAAGCTGGAGGATGGCATGTGAGGACAGGAAGGGCTCCCAGATGCTGGCCAAGAGAGAGGACATGTTTTGGGGAGGTAAGGAGCCTTGAGGGAATGGTGCTGCAGTTGTGACTGGGAGCTGTGAGAGCCCCTGTGGGCGGTCTCTCCCCTAAACCGAAGCACTAACCTGAAGCCATATCCTTCCACCTTGCCTCTCTCCTCCCTCCACTCACTGAGGCCAAATCCAAAGAGCTATGTTGAAGCTGCCTTCTCTGTCCCTTCCCCTAACCCTGAGTCTGTGCCTGAAGGTAATTGCTGGCCCTCATCCCTTGCCTAGAAGGGAGAAAGTGGGCTCGCTCGCTCCCACTAACCACAGAGCCCAAACCTTGCATGGATGCCTGAAGCTGAAGCCCAAAGATGCTCCCTCTTGGCCCCTAACTCTCCAGCCACCTTTAAGCCTCACTGGAAGGGTTTGGGATCTGGGAGGCAGAGGAAAGGTAGGGCCTGTGGGTTGTTGGACTGAAAGGGCATGGTGCTGAGAGGAGAGGCTAGAGGCATCCAGGACGGAAGTGCAGGTAAAGGGGTGAGGGCTGGGCTGCACGTTGTGAGGTTACTTGTGCTGCAGGAATGTGCTTGGTGAGGAGCATCAGGCAGGCGTTTTGAGGTGCAGGGCAAAGTTCTGGGGCATCCCAGAAGGGTCGAGTGTTTTTGCAAGGGTGGAGCTAGAGACAGGTTGTAGGGACAGTGCTTCTTTGTAGACCGGGAGGTCTCTTCTGTTTTAGCACTTGGCTGCCCAGTGGAAGTATGCAACCTGTGAGGGCATGAAGGCTCCATTTTCTTGAACAAATCTGTCCTCTCTAATAGCCTCTCCACAATATAAAGCAATCTCCTGAATGCAGTGAGTTTACACTTGGCTCTTCTTCCAAAATTGGAGTCATTAAAGTTGTGATGGAATGGTATCCCCAAAGGGCTTGTTGCTTTGCTTGGGTTCTTCATGGACTCAGGTGGACGCGATCAGTGTCTCATTGCAGCTTGTTAGAGAACTAAGTTTAGATTCAGAGTTTGCTTATTTGGGCCCTGAGTCTTTAGAGGTGTTGAATGATCACAGAGTAACCTTCCTGAGGCAGTAACATATCTGTTGGGGCTAGTGATTGATGACCATCTGCCTGGAGAGGTAATAAGCTGCCAGGGGAGCTCAGAGCATTTCCAGGACCATAGTATAGTGGGAGTGGGCGGTGAGTGAAGCAAAATCAGGAAATGTATAGGTAAAGGAAGGCTCTGCAGTCCCAGGAGAGGCAGTGGAGACCCAGCAGGCTCAGGGAAAAAGACACCGGAGAGTCATCCCTTGTACTCTCTTTGAAATGTCATAGGCTGGATCCAGTGCAGCCCCATAACATGCCTCGTGGTCTCGGAAATGCTGCCTGGTCCCTTTGAGCACCTTCCACAGCTGCATAAAATGGGAGGCAGGGACTGCCAGTGGCATGCTAACCATCCTTTTGGGTCTGCTTTTTG
The DNA here is from genome assembly GCF_028389875.1 of Rhea pennata. NCBI lineage: Eukaryota > Metazoa > Chordata > Aves > Rheiformes > Rheidae > Rhea > Rhea pennata. The sequence continues at coordinate 758,068 of NW_026907685.1, read as the reverse complement.
CTCTAACAAGGACAGGCGCTGTGGAATCGCCCCGCAGCCGTGTGGCATCACCATTGGCTGTTTGCAGAGCAGCAGTGCCTGCACAGAGCCTTGCAGGGAGTACAGGGCAGGGGGACCTGCAGCAGCCGGCCGGTGTGGGCACTCTCATCTGGGGAAAGACTTTCTGAGAAGCAGGGACGTGCCTGGAGGGCAGCAAGGGGGTGGTTCTCAGGAAAGGTGAGAAGTGTCATGGGTTCTTTATAAAAGCTGCTGAGGATATGTATACAACCAACGATTGTGATCTGTGGACATTGTGTGGTATCAAAGCTGAATATGATACAACCTGTCAGCTCTGAGAAATATCATAGTCTTTGGAAAAACCCTTGGACTGGAGTGTGAAGACCAGAGTTGCAGAATAAAATTAAGTCCTGAACATTGCTCATGTTTTCAGAGGCTAAGCTGTCAGAGGGCCAGCTTACCCAAATAAATGGACAAATACTTGATTGGGCAAACTTTCTCACAATCGTGTCATCACCACCAGCTAGCTTAGGCTTGTTGGATCTCCTTAACCTGGAAAAGGGACCTCTATATAAGGACACAGCTGTTTAGTAAATAGCCACATGCCACATCATCTAATCAGTGTTGTTCATGAACGGATGAACAAGATTCTCCCTGTCTACCATCCAGCAAAACCTCAGCCAAGGGAGTGGGCTTGATGTAATCAGTGGGGAAAGAAGACCCTATTCAGACTGACTCTAGTCTGGCACTGAGAAGACACGTGAAAGATCTGAATGGACTTCTCTGAAAGGACATTAGAGGAGAATAAGCTTACTCCGTAGAATAAGTGGGACACTGCTCTGGTGTTCTTTTCACTCGTTTGGCTAGGTAGGGTTGATCAGGTGCTGGGCACGACTAGACAAACATAGTGACCTGTTCATACATGGCCAGTTAAACTCTTTTTCCCTCATGCTTCTTTCTCTCCAGTCCACTCTGATCCCTTTCCCCACCTTTGGTCCTTCTCCTGAAGATCTCTTAAAGTCTCACACATTCCCAAAGCCCCCTTAAGGTTCTGCACAGTTCCCAAATGCTCTTGTCCTGCTTCCCACGATAAATCCTCTCTCCCTTTATGCAATAACCTCTTCAGTCCACAAGGCTTTCAAGGAGAGTCCTCAGGTGGACTCACCTTGGAAGAAACACTCCCTCCAAGGCCCCAGGGACAATGGGAAATTTGCTCTCCTTGGATGGCCTTAAGAATATCCAAGTCAGGGTGCTCCTTTGCACTGAGCAGGTAACTGGCATTTCTCTGCCATCACTGTTCTTCTGTTCTTTGTATTTACGGTGACTAACCTTCAAACACATGAACTAACAGTTTATTCCAGTGTTTGGCCCATTCCTTCTGTAACTGTTAACAAGCCACATATAAACTAGATGCAGAGGATGCACTGTGCCGCTCCAGGCACAGTGTAATCTGCTTTTCCATAAAATGTATTCTTATGAAAAAGAGACACTGGTGAAGGTTGAACAATAAGAAAACAGAAGTAAATAGGAGAAGACAGGAGGCTGCTTCTTGGCAACCCTGCCCCACCCCTTGCAACTGACTTCCTAAGAAAAAAATGGATCTCACTTTGCTCCTGTTGCAGATGACAACATTAATCAATACAGATACCTCACAGTAAAAATCAAATGAATAAACAAAGAGCTACTCTGAGGCTAGTGGCTAGTAGAACTACATGTGGAGCTAGCTGCAGATTTTAGGTAGATACATATAGTAGTGTAAACGAGGAAAGAGAAAGCAGGAAGGTAGAAGTAAAGAAGTCACACCACCCTCCTGCAGAGGGTACTCTTAGAACCACAGCGAAGATAATTTTGGGATTAAGGGAGAGATTCAATTTGAGATTAAGGCACCTACATTTGAGGTTCCAAACGTACGTTCCTTGCTGTGAGACAAATGCCTAAACATCAGTTTCAACCACTGTGGATCTAGGCGATGGAGGTGGAATTCAGTTGCCTAAACATAAGTGTCTAGCACCATCTCAGATGCCCTAGGCTATCTGACAGCCATACAGGGCTGGTGGATCTGGCACAGGATCTAAATCTTTCTGGAGCAGCAGAGAGATACCAGCTGAGATACCCAGAGTATTTCAAGTGACGTAACATACATCTCTGTACATGGCCAAATGAATCCCACAGAAACAACTAAATCCCTCCTTATCTATTGGCTTTAGGATAAGATGAACCATACCCTGGCTTCTCTTGACAGCTCTGACTGGAAGTGGGATTCGGCTGCCTTAAAAAAGAAAGAAAGAAAAATAAAGAATCAAGTGACATTTGAGAGTAAATCACTGTAATAAAGGTGTTTTTTTGGAAGTATCACCCTCTGGAGCCTCTTTTCCAGCTGGATGTATAGGAGTGGCAGTTCCACCAACATAGATTCATCTTTATGCACTGATATTGCCCAAGATAGGAGACATAAGACCATATCCAGTATGTAGGGTTTTTCTGAAGGGGCCCAGGCTGTTGGCAGTGAAAAGCAGATTTCTGCACAACACATTCTTGAGCCAAAAGTGCCTCTGATTGCATTTCCCATTGCCTCCTACCCCACACATGCTGCAAGGCAGAACATTTTTTGCACTAGTAGCTGTCTGGAGAAAAGTCTTCTCTTTAGGGCACATTTCACCTCCACATTCCTCAGGGTGTAGATCAAAGGATTGAGGACCGATGTGACAACATTATACATGAGGGTGGCTATCATGTCCTGCCTGGGTGAACTTCCCGAGGAAGGTGGCACATAATTAAAAATAACAGGGACATAGAGTAAGACCACTACTGTGAGATGGGAGACACAAGTGGAGAAGGATTTCCTCCTTCCTTCCTTGGATTGGACTTTCATCCAGAGGAAGGAAAATATGTACAGGTAAGAGGAGAGTGTGAAGACAAAGGGGCCTATCACAATACTCCCAGTGATGATGTTGAGAAGGCTCAGGTTAATCTGGTTGCTATCGCAGGCCAGCCTCACCACAGGCTTGATGTCACAGAAGAAGTGGTGGATGTGGTTGGGGCCACAGAAATGCAGCTGGGAGGTCATGACTGTGTGCATCAGAGCATGAAGGAAGCCAGCAGTCCAAGTAGCTGCAGCCAGCAGCAGGCAGGCCTGTGGACTCATGATCAGGGTGTAGCGCAGAGGGTTGCAGATGGCCACACAGCGGTCATAGGCCATGACAGCCAGAAGAAAACCTTCACTACTTCCCAGGAAGTGGAAGCTGGCTTAGGCAGCCAGTGTAAGAAATGCTCTGGTGCCCTGAGAGGAAGCCAGCCAGCATCTTGGGTATCGTTACTGTGGAGTAGAAAATATCCTGGCAGGAGAGATTACAGAGGAAAAAGTACATGGGGGTATGGAGCCGGGGTTCACATACCACTACAGTCATGATTGCTGTATTCCCCAGCAGGCTGGACAGGTACAGCAGTAAAAATAGCATGAACAGGAATTGTTGTAGCCCTTGAAGATTGCTCAGGCCAAGGAGGATGAACTTCCTCACCTCTGTCTGGTTATCCATCCCTGCAGGGAAAGAGAAAATAACTTGGCAGTAACTTGCTGTCTTCTGTCCTGAGCTGTTATTTCCTTTTCCCAGAGTCCTCTTCCATAAGGTGTATCATCAGCTGATGCTGCCTCAGGAATGGAAGAGATCAGCTACTGAGTCTGGAAAAGTGACTCAAAAGAATTCCTTGATTTTCCACCCCAGCTGTTTCAACAAATAATAGAAAATGTGGTAACCTAGATGGCCAATACCACTGTTGAAACTGCCACCTGTGTGCCATCTCACTGAAAGGAACGGCGTATTTGAGAATAATGAGGAAAGAAAATTATGAGGGAGGGAGGGAGGGAGGGAAGGAGGAAGCTAGGAAAAAAAGGAAGTGAGGAACGAAGGGAGGAAGGAAGGATGAAGGAAGGAAGGACGGCTGGCTGGTTACCTAATTTTTAAGCAACGATCATTCTGAAATCCTATGTTTTCTTCTTTTTTTTCTAATTCAGAAAAGGTTTTCTAATCATTTTCTTCATTCCAAATCCTAGCGGAATATACTGAATCTTTCCCAAAGCTGAAGTATTATTGTAGTTTAGTAGATCATATAATATACCACTCTCAAAGAAAATTAATGCAGACTGTTCAGTGGTGTCAGGAAACCTTTATATAGTACTCCCTTTCACTGAAACAATCACATTTCTTTCCAGTAAAGGAAAATTTCTCTCTCTCTGGTAACTTCTCTTGGGATCAAGCCTCTGAGCCTTATGGGACTTCATTTCAGAAAACATCAAGGCATAGCATTTCAGGGACGCAGAAAGCTCATGACGCTTGTGGGTTCAACTCATGGGGAGTTGAACTGATTGCTGATTATTTGTACGGCAAGCTCTCACAAGCAGGAGAAAGTTGTAGAATCAAAAGCCATTTATTGAAATATGCAAGGTTATAGCATGTAATTCTCAGGGAGACCAATGGGGAATTTGCCAAGAAGGGTTTTATATGTTTTTGTAGTTCCCAAGCATAATACATTGAATATGTATCATGGCTTCGTTTGAGCTGCTGCAACTAAACAGCTGAACTTTGCCTCTGACTTAACATCTTTTGCTCCCTTTATAGTCCACAAAAATCTTAAAACTCTCGCTTTTCTTTTAACTTCTGAAGACGGAGATTGAACAAACTATGATAATTTTCAAGGGCTTCAAATATCTGTCTCACTGTCCTCTGTGCAAGCTATCTTTGCTGTGAGCAATGGCACCTGAAATCCACACCAAAGTGCCCATCTGCCTGATTGAGAACATGCAGAGGTGGGGGCTGGTGGTGCAGCAGAAGATACTGCATGCAGATGCCGTCATAGTTCATGCAGCCTGTGGTGGTGGCCATCACAGGGCTGTACTGAACTGGCAGGTCCCACCTCATGACCAGGCAGGGTTGTGAGAGGATGGGAGAGGTGGTGAGCTGCCCAGGTACCAGCCCCTGGCAGCCATGATGCCTTGGTTTTCCTGCTCTCTATCTAACACTACTGAGCCCCTTGTGTCCTCTCCACAGGTTTCTCTCTGGTCTTCGCCATGCAGTCCTACATCAAAGCTATCTGGATGTGCTGTGCTCCTCACCCGTGCTGGCCTGGACACACTGGGGTGCTGCCAGACACTGAAGGGCTGAGTGACATGGGGAAAGTGTGGAAGAAGCAGAGACTTCCTTTTGTGTGAACAGAACACTGTGGAAGCTCTCAAGGGCCCAGCCATGTGGCAGGACTCAAGGTGTTCTCATTGCCTGTGCCGGTATGCCAGGAAGAGACAACCTGTGGGGCAGGAGGCCAGTGTAGAACTATGTGGATAAAGTCTTCTGGTGCATGAAGTCCTGCCTGGCATCCTTAACGTTTGCCTTTGACTGTCAGAGCCCTCATTCTGCCTGGGATCCTGGCTGTCTGCAGGGTACTGGAGGAAGTCAGTGGCTGGGGCCATGCTGCCTGGTGAGACATCATGTCTTCACAGCCACGCTCCCTCTCATTCTGGATCTGTGATTACTCAGCAGCCGTTAGGCTGGTGGGCCTTTTGAAATCTAGTGCCTTGCAGGCTTGCAGTGCCTTTTGAACTGGAGCTGTCTCTGTGGTGCTGACAGCCAGAGGAGCTAGAAGACTCCTGAGGTTGACAAGTTGCCAGATTCCTCAGCACTTTCTAGTAATCAGAAGCCTGTGGGACTCTGAGAGTTAAGGGTTGAGGACAAGGTGGCTATAGGAAGACGTGGTGGTATTACGTGTGTGAATCTCTCCAAAAAGCTGTCCCTGCCATGGCCCATGGTTGGACATTTAAGGCCTGGGAATTTAGAGCTTTACTCACTCTTAGGGGTCTTGCACAGAGTTTCTTGGTATGATCCAGGCTTGTTCCAGAGCAACGCATGGATCTTTGAGCTAGCCATAATGCTGTCCAGTGCTCTGGTCTATAACAGCAAGGGCACCATCAACCAGCAGGCCATGGACCAGCTGCAGTATCCTCAACAGGGCAGCAGCACCAGAGAGACCTCCTCTCTCTAAGCGTTAGCTTAGGGGTTTGCACATTCCAGGTCCTCAGATGGCTGCTTTCTTTGGGGAGATCAGAGCCTCCTGGTGGGGCACAGTGACACAGGACCTCAGGAATCCTGTGCCCCACACCTCAGGCTGAGGGTTTCAGCCCTGCTCCTGCTGGTGACTCCAGGCTGTTCTCTGTCCCTGCAGAATCTCCACTTCTCCTTATTAAGTGCTGATGGGTGGAAAGGGTAGAGTGCGCTGGCTTGAGGATCCAGGGTCTCTATTTCCTTAGCCAGCTCCCCAGCTATGTGACAAAGCTGATGGAGAATGTAAAGGTGAAAGCAACTCCTAGGAGGAGTGGAGATGAGCTGGAGGAGTCAGACAAAGTTTTCTAGTTCTTCCTATCCTTTCTCTGGGCTGTGCAGGACTTCACATTGTAACTGAAGGTGGATGGGAAGGAAATCTCAGAAGACAAGTACCTAGAGAATGTGCTGAAATTAAAGCCCGGTAGAGGAATGGCGCTGTGCTCGGTGCTGTGCTTCAGGAAGGGCAGGATGTGTCCAGCTCTGGACAGCTGCATTTCAGCATAAGACAACAAAAGCCTAAGCCCTGTGAGCTTGCTCCCTAGCCTGCCTCCACAGGTAGCAGCCAGGAAACCCAGTTCTATAACCATTCCCAGGAATGCATTCACCAGTTCTCCCCACACCAGAAGTGCTTTGGTTTTGACCAGCTGGCCAGCAAGAGGGACCTGCCACGCTTGGAGGAGCATCATGACAGTGAGATTGAGCCTGAATTCCAGGAGCAGATGGTGAAATTATGCAGCCACATCTGGGAGAAGTTTACACCCAAGACCATCCATGGTGGCAACACAGTAGTAATGGGGAGCTGTGAGTGCCAAGGTCCAGAAGGTCAGAGCTGGCTAGTTGCTCTTGGGACTGTGCCTGAGGAAGGCTCAAATACACGGTCAGATGACGCAGGTGGGAAATGGAAGAGCTTTTCCAGTGGCTGCTGTACTTGCTTCTTCATTTAGAGCCACTTCTCTTCCATTTCCCCTCACTGTACCCATTCTTGCTGCTCTGCCCCTTGCTGCTCTTGCAGTCTGAGCCACTGTGCTTCACCACTCCCAGCTGATCGGAGCTGAGGACGGTCTTCAGGGCACTTTCATTCCTCAGGAAAGGCACCCCTTGAAGGATGGCATGGGGACCAGCATGTGACTGAGTCTCGCTTCACGGGAACTAGAGAGTGACAGAGACCTCCTCATCTACTAGTGACAAACTGCTAGAAAGATCTCAGCCCCATGGGAGTATACTATCATGTCCGGAGACCTCTTACCTATCCTAGAGGATCTGGGTCAGGAGGGACATCTGGAGATCTATACTCAAACCTCTGCTCTGAGCATGGCTAACTTCCCAGGTAGATTACATTGGCCAGTACTTTGTCCAGGCAAGGTCTGAAAATCTCTGGGCCCTTGCACCCCTACTGCTCCACTCTCATGGTGACAGTTTTTTCCCTAATACCCAGCTGAAATTTCCCTTGATGCTACTTGTGCCATTGTGCCTGTTGCACCTTCTTCTTCTGTTCCTCTGGCCTGCTCTGAGCACCTACATTAGACCGAGCAGAGATAGGCACTGCTTGTTCCTACCTGGGGTCAGAGGATGGCACATGGAGACTCATCTTTACCCAGCGCAGAGGGACTGTGGAGGTGCCCATGGGCTGACAAAAGAGCAGAACAGGGCAGAGGGAAGAAAGAAGGTCTCCAACAGCTCCTTGCCAAACCCCAGGTAGGGAAAAACTCATTGGAAAGCAGTCCTTAAAGAAGACTATGAAGTAGAAGGGAATGCACTGGTGAGCTGCCTGCTCTTGCACACCTAGACACTGCATATGGTCTGTGCGCACTCTAAATAACGATGCCTGTGGTTTCTATCAGCACATCCCAGACACCCCATGACCCACAGGGAGTCCCTATGCCAACTGTCAGGGACTATTCTGGCTTCAGAGGGGCTGCTGCAGAGCACTGGGGCTGGGGCTGCTCACCCTGCACCTCCCATCCCAGGGTGCCTCTGGGCTCCTGAGAGGTGTTGCAATGGCCGGGAGGGAGAGCCTGTTCTACACCAGTGCAAGGCACTGGGACAGTGCTGCTTATGATCCCAGTAAGAAAAGCACTCAGATTCTGTAAGGTGTTGCTTAAAATACCATTTATTGGAGCTAACACAAGAAGGAAAAAGAGGATAGGTAATATTAGATCCCCTCAGATGCTGGGAACCCCAAGCTGCGTAGCACTGTGCCTCTTTTGTATCATCAGCAAACTTGCTGAGGAGGCACTCAGTCCCTTCCTCGAGGTCATTGATGAACAAGACTGGACCCAGTACTGACCCCTAGGGGACACTGCTATCTACAGGCCTCCAACTGATCACAACCCTCTGAGCTCTGTCATACAACCAGTGGCAGACCACCCCATCATCTATGTATCGAATCTGTAGTTCATCAGGTTGTCTATGAGGATAGTATGGAAGACAGTGTTGAAAGTCTTGCTGAAGTCAAGGTAGGCAGCATCCACTGCTCTCCCCTCCTCTACACAGCCAGTCACTCCATAATAGAAGGCTATCATCAGGCTGGTTAAGCATGATTTCCCCTTGGTGAATGCAGGCTGACTACTCCTGATCACCTTCTTATGCTTCATGTGTTCGCAAATAGTTTCCAGGAAGATTTGCTCTGTCACCTTCCCAGGGATCGAGGAGAAGCTGACTAGCCTATAGCTCCCCTGATCCTCATCCTTGAATGTCAGAGAGACATTTGCTTTTTCCAGGACCTGCCCTGACTGCCAGGACCTTTCAAAGATGATGGAGAGTGGCCTAGCAAGGATGTCTGTCAGCTTCCTCGGCATTCATGGATGCATCTCATCAGGTCCCATAACTTCAAATTGTTCAGATCTTCTCCAATCTGATCCCCCTCCACCAACAGTAAATCTTCACTGCTCATATTCCCATGGGTCTCAGGGACCTGAGACTCCTGAAGCCATGTCTTATCAGGAAAGACTGAGGCAAAGAAGGCACTGTAAACCTTTGCCTTTTCCATGCCCTTTGTTACCATGTCCCCTGCCCCATTCCTCACTGGGCCCACACCTCGTAAGCCAGCCTACGAGAAACTGGGAATCGCTCACGAAGACAGAAGGCAGCCTATGACTGGTAAAATACTATACTTTGAACCAATTTCATCAGTGCCTCTTTGATCTCTTTGTTCCTCATGCTGTAGATGACAGGGTTCAGTGTTGGAGGCACCACTGAGTACAGAACGGCCACCACTAGCTCCAGAGCTGGGGAGGAGATGCATGGGGGCTTTAGGTAGGCAAACACTGCAGTGATGACAAACAGGGAGACCACAGTGAGGTGCGGGAGGCACATGGAAAAGGCTTTGTGCCAGCCCTGCTCAGAGGGGATCCTCAGCACGACCCTGAAGATCTGCACGTAGGACAGCACGATGAACACGAAACACCCACAAGCTACACAAAAGCTAACCACGGTAACCCTGGCTTTCCTGAAGTAGGAGTCAGAGCAGGAGAGCCTGAGGAGCTGGGGAATTTCACAGAAAAACTGCTCCACAACATTGCCTTGGCAGAGTGGAATTGAAAATGTGTTTCCAGTGTGCAGCACTGCATTGAGAAAACCACTGCCCCAGGCAGCTGCTGCCATTTTGACACAAGTTCTGCTGGCCATGAGTGTCCCATAGTGCAGGGGTCTGCAGATAGCAATGTAGCGGTCATAGGCCATGACAGTGAGAAGATAATATTCTGAAGAAATGAAGAAAAGAAATAGAAAGACCTGAGTAGCACATCCTGAGAAGGAAATGGCCCTTGTGTTCCACAGGGAACTGGCCATGGATCTGGGGACTGTGGTGGAGATGGAACCAAAGTCCAGGATGGACAAATTGAGAAGGAAGAAGTACATGGGGGTGTGGAGGCGGTGGTCGTAGGCTACGGCTGTGATGATGAGGACATTGCCCAGGAGGGCAGCCAGGTAGACACCCAGGAACAGCGAGAAGTGCAATAGCTGCAGCTCCCGTTTGTCTGCGAATGTTAGGTGAAGGAACTCAGTGAGGAAGCTGCTGTTGGACATTATTTCCTCCCTCTGGTCAGTGGGGACTGTCAAAGGAAAAAAAGACACCGAGAAATTACATGGACTTCCATGAGCAAAACACATTCCATTTCATACAGAAGCCCTCCACATGGCCTCTTTATGCCTCTTGAGCACCTTTTGGCAGTTTCCTACCTTGAACTCCAGTTTGCGCTGGCTGAGCGCATCAGTGCCTTCTGCCCACGAGCAGCAGAGGAGTTACTCCTGCTCTACAGCAGTGGGCACATGGAGGTGACAGCTCCAGGAGATGGATGCCCTGAGTTGAGTGAAGGTGAGTTAATCCAGTGACCCAGTGGATATATTATCTCATTTACTACCATGAAAGATGAAATAAGCACCATGGCCAGCTGCTTCTCAGAGGAAAGAGGACCGGTTCATAGCCTACTTTCCCCTCTTTGGCAGATTTATCTGTTTTGGAATCAGTCACCACCAGCCTCCTCTCAAAGCAACAAAAGACGGGAGTGACCCAACCCATTGTAGAGGGCTTTGTCCCTGACCTCACATCAATTTACCATGCGTGCTATTTTTCCAGACTATATGGATAACAGAGTGTGACAAGCTCTGATGTACACACTCTTCCATAGGTGAAGGTTCAGCACTTTCACATGCTGTTCTCCAGGAAATGAGGCAGAGCAGATGAGTCTAGCTGTACATTTATTTAATTTTCAGGTGCCCACATCATGTGATGTTCTCAATGGGAGAAATCCTTGACTTTTCCCTTGCTCTCCGTGTGAACACTAGTGAATCACTAGAGGCAGAAAAGCTCCTGCCGACCCAGGAGAGCTGGTCTGCTCATTCCCAGCTGCCTATGCTTGCCACCTCTCTCAGCTAGGGGAAGACTGCACTCAGACGTGACTCTGAAAAAGAGCTTGGACTGGTCAGAGAACAGAGTCCAGTTCAAAAACAAAAGAGATGCTGAGTGTACCTGGGAACACAAAGGTCCCGCTTAGATCTGACCACATCTGGTAATGTTTCAGGGCCTGTAGTGTGAAAGGCAGACCGTTTGGTGGCAGCAGCTGGACAGGATTTTTCTGGTCCAAAGGGGAGGGTGAAAAGGTGCGGCTAGGGAAATGCCTGTGTCCCTCCAAAACTGCTCTAAACACAAGGACTGCCTGCCCTGCCATGCAGGTGACTCTGTCTCTTCAGACTGTGAGACAAATTCATGTTCTCTGGCCACTTGCTAGGACAGGAGCTCCCAGCGTTTTCACCTGATGTTAGCCAGATGATACTATTCACGGCACCTTAATCAGCACAATGCCGTTCAACTTCTGTAATCTTGCCTTGCCTTGCCTTGCCTTGCCTTGCCTTGCCTTGCCTTGCCTTGCCTTGCCTTGCCTTCCCTTCCCTTCCCATCCTTTTTTCCTTTCTTTCCCTTTCTCTTTCTCTTTCTCTTTTTCCCTTTCCCTTTCCCTTTCCCTTTCCCTTTCCCTTTCCCTTTCCCTTTCCTTTTCCCTTTCCCTTTCTCTTTCTTTCTCTTTCTCTTTCTCTTTCTCTTTCTCTTTCTCTTTTTCTTTTTCCCTTTCCCTTTCCCTTTCCCTTTCCCTTTCCCTTTCCTTTTCATTTTCTCTTTCTTTCTCTTTCTCTTTCTCTTTCTCTTTTTCCCTTTCCCTTTCCCTTTCCCTTTTCTCTTTCTCTTTCTCTTTCTTTCTCTTTCTCTTTCTCTTTCTCTTTCTCTTTCTTTCTCTTTCTCCTTCTCTTTCTCCTTCTCTTTCTCTTTCTTTCTTTCTTTCTTTCTCTTTCTCTTTCTCTTTCTTTCTTTCCCCTTTTCTTCCTCTTCCTTTCTTTCCCCTTTTCTTTTCCTTTTTGTTTCCCTTTTTGTTTCCCTTTTTCTTTTTCTTTCCCTTTCCCTTTTTCCTTTTCTTTTTCTTTGTCTTTCCCTTTTTCTTTGTCATTGTCATTGTCTTTGGCTTTGTCTTTGCCTTTTTCTTTTCTCTTTCCTTTACCTAGATTCAACAAGAGATTACTCCCAACACAGAGTCATGCCACCAAATGCATTTAAGCTGGAGGTGGCCATTTCTGCCTTACAGAGAAAAAGGTGTATGTAAGCTGTAGGCAAGATACCTGATGGAGTCAAGCATTATTCATGGGCAATATTGGGGTATTCCAGTTCTGACCTCAGGTATTCAAGGCTCCTAAGACTTATCTTATGTCCAGAAATCAGCTTCTGAGCTGTTCTAGTTCCTCAGTAGAGTTAGAATAGAATAGAAATGTTTTTTGAATAAACACCACTGAAGGATATATTTATACCGTCTACATCAAATGAGTATATTTTTTTTAAGAAGAGAGAGGGTCATAAGGACTTCTGCTGCATTTGTGCATGTTACAGCCATAGCTAATTTTACTCTACAAGATCGTCTATCTATCAGCTAAGCTTTTTTCCTCTAGGTAAAAGAAACGTCGTGACAATTTTCTCTTTCCTGTTTTTCTGAAACATTGTAGAAACAAAACTGATATGAGAAAAAGAAGACATATTATCTATGAAAAAAGGCAAGCTCTTGTTCCCAAAGTGCAGAATGTAAAGCCAGAGGCACTTGTAATACAGATGTTATGTAGAACTAGTTCTTGTTCCTGTCCTCTCTCCAGCTCATCAGATATGACTCTTTTCCCGAGTCTCAGCCCTCCCAGGGATCTCAAGGAAGAGTTTGCTGGAGGAATGGCTGGAGGGATGGCTGCTGATCTTCTAATTGATTCCTGAAACCTTGTGTTGCAGACCAAAAAACAGACCACAATGCTTTCCTGGGGCTTCCTACCCCATGTCTGGGGAATTTGCTTGTGCCCTGGGCAATATGACATCCAGGCACCAGAAGAGCTCAGTGCAGTGCTGAAGCCGTTACACAGAGGCAGCAGGCTGTGGTCATTCAACTGCCTTTGCAACTAGCTGAGCAAAGAGCTACAGCAAAGCAAAAGTAAGGAGCTTCTGGCTACATGGAGGACTGTGAAGACAGAGACAGTGCTAACACTGAATAACTGCCCGCTTTTCCTCTGGCAAGTGTCACTGCCTGTTTGTTCAGTCACTTAGAGAGGGGGTCCTTGGCCTCTGTTCTCCTCTAACCCCCATATCCCTGGATCGCTTGAAAAATGAGTTCTGTGAACCCAGTCTTTGGCAAGAAGGATGCGCTTTCCCTACTTGGCATATCCCTTGCCTATGATTTCAAAGCTGAGATGCAAAGACAGTTCAAGATGCAGAAGTTACATGAAGTTACGTGTTGTCATTTTTAAGTGTAACCTGAGAGGAGGAGGGTTCTGTTGTCATTCACTTTGTGTACTTTTATACCTGTCGTTTGCTCTGCCAGCTGCCGCCGTGGGGCAGTACTGGTGCTTCTAGGAGAGCCCACAACATAAACCACCTGAAAGTGGCAAGCTTTCCTCAAGTAGAGGATTCAGCAATCATCCTTAAACTAGCTGATGCAGGTAATGCAGTGGTCTGGAACTAGAGCACAAGTTTCTCCCTTTGCCCTGCAGTCAATCTCTTCTGCTATACAGAATATATTAAAAAAAATGAAGTATTCGTTCTTTTTCCCTGTAGCAGGCAATCAAAATAGTAAACCTTCACTTAACGGGAAGACTTACACCAAGTCTTCACTTGCTCCTATGGCCTGAAAGAAAGGCTCTGAGACTACAGATAGTGTCCCAACAAAAAAGCTGATGGCCTCTCTGCACCAACTGGACTGAAAGAGTGTGGAGAGGGGAGAAGAAGCTACAGGCAGCTGAGAGGGAGCTGCCGGTGAAGGTGTGAGGGCTGCTTTAGGCTGTGAAGTCACTTGTGCTGCAGGAATGTGCTTGGTGAGGAGCATAAGGCAGGCATTGTGAGGTCTTCAGCAGAACCTTTGTGGGTAGTTAACAGAGGACCAAGAGGTTATGGGAGGGCAGAGGCAGAGACAGGTAGGAGGATGATCACCCGAGTGCTTATGAGGAGGTGCTCTGTGTTCCCTCAGCCAAGCATGCCGGAGCTGGAGGCAGGCGTGCAAGGACAGGAAGGGCTCCCAGATGCCGGCCAAGAGAGAGGACATGTTTTGGGGACCCCCTTAAGGGGCCTTGAGGGAATGGTGCTGCAGTTGTGACTGGGAGCTGCGAGAGCCCCTGTGGGAGGTCTCTCCCCCAAACCGAAGCACTAACCTGAAGCCATATCCTTCCACCTTGCCTCTCTCCTCCCTCCACTTGCCAAATTCAAAGAGCTATGTTGAGGTTTCCCTCTCTTTCCCTTCCCCTAACCCTGAGCTTGTGCCTGAAGGTAATTGCTGGCCCTCATCCCTTGCCTAGAAGGGAGAAAGCAGGCTTGAGGCCTCCCTCCCACACAAAGCCAGAGCACTCTGCCCAAAGTCTAGCCCCCACCGCAAACATTGACCGCAAATGCCAAGCCCAGCATTGAGCCAGCACCCAAAAGCTTTCCCTGATTCCACTAAACACAAAGCCCAAACCCTGTGTAACTGCCTAAAGCATAAGCCTGGAGATGCTCCCATTCAGCCCCTAATGCTCCAGCCATCTTTTAAACCTCGCTGCAAGGGCTGTGGGAGGTGGGAGGCAGAGGAAGGGCAGGGCTTGTGGGGTGTTGGACTGAAAGGGCATGGTGCTGAGAGGAAAGGGGAGAGGCAGAGCAGAGGGAACTGCTGGTGAAGGTGTGAGGGCTGGGCTGCAGGTTGTGAGGTTTCTTGTGCTGCAGGAATAGGCTTGGTGAGGACCATGAGGCAGGCAAGGGTGACGGGCAGGCCAGACGGGGAGAGAGGTTTTGGAACGATCAGAGAGGGATGCAGACTGGAGGGAAAACACTTGAGTGCTTATGAGGAGGTGCTCTGTGTTCCCTCAGCCAAGCATGCAGGAGCTGGAGGCTCCTGGACAGGAAGGGCTCCCAGATGCTGGCCAAGAGAGAGGACATGTTTTGGGGAGGTAAGGGGCCTTGAGGGAATGGTTCTGCAGTTGTGACTGGGAGCTGCGAGAGCCCCTGTGGGAGGTCTCTCCCCTATACCTAAGTACTAACCTGAAGCCTCCTTCCATCCTGTATTAGCTCATGTGAAACCCAAAGTGCCAGACCGTTCTGCCTTGCCCCCTTCCTCCCTCGATTTGCTAAGGCCAAATCCAAAGAGCTGCACTGAAGCTTCCCTCTCTGCCTCTTCCCCTAACCCCGAGCCTGTGCCTGAAGCTATTTCCTAGCCTACATCCTTTGCCGAGAAGGGATAAAGTGGGCTCAAGGCCACCCTCCCACAAAACCCAGAGGCCTCTGCCCAAACTCTAGTCACTACCACAAACCCTGAGCACAAATTCCAAGTCCAGAACTGAGCCAGCACTCAAAAGCTTTCCCTGACTGCAACATTGTCATTGTGCAAGGACAGGGCAAGGTAGAAGCTTGAGGAATTTTAGAGAAAGCATCGGAGAGAAACTTACGCTATTCTACCTCATTGCCATTAAGAAACTCTTAAAAATTATTGGCACACCAGTCACTCTTCTTCCAGTGCCTCCAGTCAATGCAATACATTTCCTCTACTGGCATTCTTTGATGCCCCCAAAATATATAGTCTTTCTTTTTTTTTTTTTTAACTTTTTAGTACGAGCAATCGCTGGCATGGTACGTATTCCATTATCCTACTTAAAGCTCCGTGTAAGTAGTTACAGTTAGCAAGCAAAACCACTTGGTAGCTCTCTGTCACAAGGGGAAACCTACTCTGCTGGCAGTAGGTGGTGGAGGAGACAATGAGAAGTGTGCTGCTGGACCTTGTACTAACAAAAAAAAAAAAAAAAAAAAAAAGAATGACTGGTTGGAGACATGAAGGCTGAGGGCAGAGCTGGCTACAGTGACCATGAGATGGTGGAGTTGAGGATCCTGCATGGAGGAAGCAGGGCAATAAGCAGGATTGCAGCCCTGGGCTTCTGGAGAGCAAACTTGGGCCTCTTCAGGGGCCTGCTCAGAGGAATTCCATGGGTTAGGACCTTTGAAGAAAGGAGACTCCAGGAGAGCTGGTTAATATTCAAGCATCACTTTCTCCAAGTGCAAATTCAGTGCATCCCTCTGAGGAAGAAGTCAAGCAAAGTGGGCAGGAGACCTGCATGGATGAGCAAGGAGCTCCTGGCAAAACTCAGAGAGAAGAAGAAATGACACAGAAAGTGGGAGAAGGGACAGACCACTTAGCAGGAATACAGCAACGTTGTCACAGAATGCAGGGGTGCAATGAAGAAGGCTAAGGCCCACCTGGAATTAAATCTGGCAAGGGATGTGAAGGACAACAAGAAGGGCTTCTTCAAATTCATCAGTAGCAGAAATAAGCCTAGGGAAAATGTGGGCCCCCTGTGGAATTGGTGGAGGCCCTGGTGACAAAGGATACAGAGAAGGCAGAGTTACTGAATGTCACCTTTACTTCAGTCTTCCCTGCTAAGGCCAGACCCCCAAGGAAGCTTAGAGCCTGGAGACAAGAGTGAAAGTCTGGAGAAAGGAAGATTTTCCCTTGCTTGAGGAGGATCAAATTAGAGATCATGTAGGCAAACCTGAGACCCACAGCTCCATGGGCCCGCAAGTGCTGAGGGAGCTGGCAGATGTTATTGCTAGGCCACTCTCCATCATTTTTGAAAGGTTGTGGAGAACAGGATCGGTGCCAGAGGGCGGGAAGAATGCCAGGATCACTCCAGTCTTCCAAAAGAGCTACAAAGAGCACCCAGGCAACTACAGGCAAGTCAGCCTCACCTCCATCCCGGGAAAGGGGATGGAACAGCTCCTCCTGGACTCCATCTCCAAGCACATGGAGGCAAAGAAGGTGATCAGGAGTAGTCAGCATGGATTCAGCAAGGGGAAATCCTGCTTCACCAATCTGAAAGCCTTCTCTGATGGAATGCCTGGCTGGGTAGATGAGGGAAGAGCAGTGAATGTTGTCTACCTTGACTTCAGCAAGGCTTTTGACACTGGCTCCCATAACATCCTCCTAGAGAAGCTCAGGAACAGTGAGTTAGATGAGTGGACTGTCAGGTGGATTGAGAAGAGGTTGAAAGGCAGAGCTCAGAGGGCTGTGCTCAGCAGAACAGAGTCTAATTGGAGGCCTGGAGTTAGCAGTGTCCCCCAGGACTCAGTGCTAGGTCCCATCCTGTCCAACCTATTCCTCAAGCACCTGGAGGAAAGGACAGAGTGCCTCCTCAGCAAGTCTGCTGAAGCTACCAAGCTGGGAGGAGTGGCTGATACATCCTGAGGGCTGTGCTGCCATTCAGAGAGACCTGGCCAGGCTGGAGAGTTGGGTGGAGAGGAACCTCCTGAGGTTCAACAAGGGCAAGTGCAGGGTCCTGCTCCTAAGAAGAAATAACCCTGTGCACCAGTACAGGCTGGGGGCTGAGCTGCTGGAAAGCAGCTCTGCGGAGAAGGACCTGGAAGTGCTGGTGGACACCAAGCTAACCCAGAGGCAGCAATGGGCCCTTGTAGCGAGGAAGGCCAAAGGTATCGTGGGGTGCATGAGGAAGAGTGTTGCCAGCAGGTTGAGGGAGGTGATCTTCCCCCTCTGCGCAGCCCTCGAGAGGCCACATCTCGAGGACGGCATCCAGTTCTGGGCTCCCCAGTATGATTAGAGGACTGGAGCATCACTCTGATGAGGAATGGCTGCGAGAGCTGGGCCTGTGTAGCCTGGAGAAGAGAAGCCTGAGAGGGGGATCTGATCAATGTCTACAAATACCTTCAGGGAGGGTGTCAAGAGGATGGAGCTAGACTCTTTTCAGTGGTGCCCAGTGACAGGACAAGAGGCAACGGGCACAGACTGAAGCACAGGAAGTTCTACCTGAATGTGAGGAAAAACGTCTTTGCTGTGAGAGTGACAGAGCACTGGAACAAGTTGCCCGGAGAGGCTGTGGAGTCCTCTTCTCTGGAGATATTCAAAACCCGCCTGGACTTGATCCTGTCTAAGGTGCTCCAGGTGACCGTGCTTGAGCAGGGGGGGCTGGACTGCATGATCTCCAGAGGTCCCTTCCAACCTCAACCATTCTGTGATTCTGTGTGATTCCTTGTGGGTCATTGTTTGTGGCTTTTTAGCAGGGTGATACTCCTGGGAGTAGGGTGCAAGTAGGCCTGGTATAAATTTTGAGATGATAGGAAGACGAGCCAGGGACATGTTGTTGGACTGCTCTAGGCATGCAGAGGCAAGCTTGCTGTGTCCATAGCTCTTACCTGTGAGTCCTGGCTGTTAAGGAAGGATTTGAGGAGGGTGCAGTTCCTAGGAGTAAGCTGTGAGTAGGCCGGGTGTAAGTGTTGGGAGGGTAGGAAGGTGTGCCAGGCAGGTGTTGTGGGGCTGCTCACAGCTTGCAGAGGCAAAATTTGTGTGCTCAGAACTCTTCCGAGTTAGTCCCGGTTTGTGGAGGAGGTGTGTGAGCAGGGTGACAGTCTCAGGAATAAGCTGAGATTTCCCCTGGCCTTAAATATTGGGAGGGTAAGAAGGCAACCGAGGCGCATGTCGTGGGGCTACTTTTGGCCTGCAGAGGGAACACTGGCATACCCAGGGCTCTTCTGCCTGTGGTCTGGTTGGTGGGGGAGGTGTCTGTGCAGGGTGGCACTCCTAGGTGCGGGCTGTGAGTAGGCCTAGTTTAAGCGTCAGGACTGTAAGAAGGGAATTAGGGCACATGATGTGAGCAGGCATGCAGAGGCAAGCTTGGCATGCTCAGAAGTCTTCTTTCTGTGTCCTGGTTTGTGGGGTAAGCATTTCAGCAGGGTGCTAGGACGAAGCTGTGAGTAGGTCTGGTATAAGTGTCAAAAGGGTAGGAAGACAAGCCAGGCACGTGCTGTGGGGCTGCCCTGGGCATGCGGAGACCAGCTCAGCATGCCAGCACCTCTTGGCTGGGTGTCCTGGTGGGTGTGGTAGGTGTCTGAGCAGGGTGGAACTCCTAGGATTAAACTGTCAGTAGGACTGGCCTAAGTGTCGGGAGGGTAGGCACATGTTGTGAGGGTATTCTAGATCTGTGGAAGCAAGCTTGATATGCCCAGGACTATTCCCTGTGACTCCTGGTTGGTGAGGGAGGCATCTGAGCGGGCTGGCACTCCAAGCAGAAAGTTGTGAGTCAGCATGGCATATGCGTGCAGAGGGCAAGAAGGCAAACCAGGCACATGTCATGAGGCTATCCTCGGTATGCACGAGGCAAGCTCAGAATGCCCAGAGCTCCTGCCTGTGTGTCCTAGTTCATGTGGGAGGCTTTACAGAAGGGTGACTACCCTGGGAGTAAGTTGTGAGTAGGCCTGTAGTAAGTTCCAGGAGGGTAGGAAGACAAGCCAGGCTCATCTTGCAGGGCTGCTCTAGCCATGCAAGAGGGAAGCTTGATGTGCCAGAGCTCTTACCTGTGAGTCCTGGCTGTTGAGGGAGGCATTTGAGAGCGTGGAACTCCTGTGAGTAAGCTGTGAGTAGCCTCGTGTCAGTGTTGGGAGGGTCAGAAGGCCAGCTGGCACATTTTGTGGGGCTGCTCTGGGTATGCGTGAGACAAGCTTTGCATGCCCACAGCTCTTCCTTGTGAGTCCTCGTTTGTGGGGGAGGCGTTGAGCAGGGTGGTACTCCTAGCAGAAAGCTGTGAGTTGACCTGGCGGAAGTTTTCAGAGGGCAAGAACACAAGCCAGCCATGTGTCATGACACTACTCTTGGCATGAAGAGGCAAGCTTTGCGTGCCGACTGTGGGCAATCTACAGATGTTCAGTGAGAGCCACCATCTTCCCCATCTTGATTCTGCAGCACATGCTGGATGTTGATCGCAGACCTCCTCAACTGCCATACTCCCGTCCATTGCCCCCTTGCTGGAACCAAGCATGGGACTTGTCACAGTAGGTAAACGGATTGCGGCCCCTGAGGGAGATGTCAGCTCACTGCCTACCTCATCCTCCTGTGGGGTTTCCTCAGCGTCCAGTCATCAGAGGTGATCTGACAGGTGCCAGCACCTCATAAACCTCAGGCAGATCTTTGATGCAGTCGGGGATGGGCATGAGATTACTGCCTTCCCGTCCGTCACAGTCCAAATTGAAAAATGTCAAGTTTTGAGAAAGGTGGACCCATTCCGCTGATGTTACTCTTGCAGGCTTTGGCACTGCAATCTCTTGGGAGATCTCTCCTGTTTGGGTGGCCACCAAAACAAAATTCACAACCCAAGGTTTTTAAAGGGTTGGTGAACATATCTGTGGGGGTTCGGATATGACGCAGAAGAACCAGCCCACCAAGCTCAACTGGTGCGCCTTCGATCAGCCCTCAGGCTGATTTTGGGTCCCCTCGTATACTATTGACTGGTCGGTGAGGTCAGTCACTAGCGTAACTAAGGTCCCATCTTTTTATGAACCACAGAGTACTGTGGCACCTTTTCCGATCTGATTATAAAGGCGGCCTGCCCGCCTGAGTCAAATCCGGTGACAGTCATTTGAGAATAAGATCATACACCCCAACCATACAGCTTGACCCCATGGGAGCTGGGCAAGGGCAAAATTCAGTGTTTCCAGAAGACTGAGCAAGCCCATATCATCTGCGTGAAGAATTTTGCTGTTGCCTTCGGAAGAAGGACTTTGTATTACAAAGAAAACCTCTGTATTACAAACAAAATTTAAATATCCTTACCTTTGCTGACCAAGATGTGTATAATATCGACAGAGGAAAGGAGAGCTCTTCTTGTGAAGGCCCTCGCTGTCCTCTTCATGTGGCTAGAAGAGAGTCCAAGGTCATCGAGCAATCCATCATTGCCCTCAGACATTGGCCCGTAGCTGGATTGCTGTCATCAACTTCCCGTGAAGAACAGCTCTATAATATACCAGCCGATCATTACAGATGGTATCATTTTCAAAGTTCGTAATTCCGCGGCCTTGCAATTTAAAATTGGGCCAACTCTCTAACTCTCGTTTCCTCCACTTGCTAGGTATTGGGTAGGTGACTTTTGGAGCAGGACACTCCCACTCTGAAGAGCACTCGATACCTTCCAGGGCGGATGGGACTACTGTCAAGAATTCATCTCATACTGTTGGCACTTTATGGGCTCTCCCTCCAGCAGCAATCCAGACTTTCTGTAACTGAATTCCTTCTTCAAGAACGACAGTCCTTGTGATGTTATCGCTGCAGTGAGCGATCCTGAACAATCGGCGAACCTGTACTGTTGGAATTTGGCTTGCAAGCCGTGTCAGCCCCAAACCGCCATCTCGATTGCTGGCATATAGAATGGCATCACAAGAACTGGAAGGTAGGTGAAGCCAGCTCTTCACCGCTGTTCTAATTGCGAGGTGCAAGGAATGCAGGTATGTGGCATTCACCCCGGCATGATCTGCTGCATACGGCAATTGCGGGACTGCATACACCTCTGCTCCCAAAGTCATCTCGCTGGTTCCTAGTAAATGTAGAAATGAGAGTTAGAAAACTGGGCACTAGTCTGGTGCTGTGAAGAGACATGAGAGATGTAGAATAAGGCCTGTCTGCTGGTGAAATACCACTGCTGTGATCATTTTTTCACTTACCCGGTGAGGGCGTGAGGGCGGCCAAGCATTCATAGCAATGTTGCCTTTTGATCCTTTGATGTCGTCTCTTGCTATCATTGTGAAGCAGATTTTGTCAACCCTTGGGTTGTTCACCCACTGACAGGGAGAGTGAGGTGGGGTTAGACCATCGTGAGACAGCTTAGTTTGTGCTCTGCTGCTGATGTGTTGTTGCAATAGTAATCCTGCTCAGTACAAGAGGAACCACAGCTTGAGGTATTTGGTGCCTGTGCTTGTCTGAGGAGCCACTGGAGTAAGGTCACCACCTGTGGGATTCTGACTGAACACCTCTGAGCAGCAAGAATCGCCCCTAAACGCAGTGTTACGAAATCACCAAGGTGCCTCAGTGGGCTCTCATTAGCTGGCTGCCTGCTTGCAGTTTCTCTGTGCAAGCAGGAGGAGCCGGGACAGGCCCAGTACAGAATGCCACTGGTTGTCGGGACTAGAGCGTGGACAGATGTGGCGCCGTCTCTCACCCGTTGCGAACTGCGTTTTCATGGGGAAGCTGGTGTTAAATCATTCGTAAACAACCTGATTCTGGGTCAGGGTTTTGTATATAGTAGAACAGCTCCCTTGCTGTGATCTATTGAGGGTCAGGCCTTGACACAAGCTTTTTTAGGTCAGAAAGAAAGGGCCGATGTCCAGCACGTGCCGGGGGGAACGGACACCCTTTCCCCTCCTCCAGTTCCTCCAGGGCAGATCTGCCTCTCCCCATGCCTGCAGTGGTGGTGAGAGTAGCAGGGGTAAGGGTGGGAGGGAGCAGGAGTCCCCTCCTTGAGCGAAGGTGGCTCCAGCTCTCATTTTATGTTGTTTCCTTCCCTGCTTGGGAGCGGGTTGACTTGGAGGGCTGCAAAGGTCGTGGTGACACGAGAAGCAGCAAAAGTCTGTGTTCCAGGAGGCAATGGCACGTGCAGCAGCAGACAGATGGGACAATGTGAGGCTGCACAGTGGACGTGGTGTCACTCTCCCATGCCTGTTGCCATGCCAGGGCAGGGGTGTGCTGGAGATGCTCACAGTCGCCTGTGGTGGGGTAGATGTGGTGCTGCTCACCTGCTGTGATGCCGGTGGCTGTTTCCTCAGCAAAGGTGTCCAAGTGCGGGACGCCAGGCAGAGCCGTTGCCACTGTTGTGGGCCTCGGAGTGGCGGGGGAGGCATCCCTGTGGGGATTTCAGGTTGTTGCCCTCACACTAGGGCCAGGTTGCATCTGCCTTTCTTCTGCCCCACCTTGATGACCCAGCCATGTGGTCCTGTGTGCCAGCTCGCTCCTCCTGTTCACTGCGCGTACCGCACCAATCGTGCACCTATCACCCTTCCCTGACCACCACTGCAGTCACCCCACACGATGCCTTGGAGGCTGTGCTATGGGTTGGCAGGAGAGGAAAGAAGGTCCTCTGGCAACCGCAGTTGCTGGTAGCCACCCGTTGTAGAGATGGCCATGGGCCGCAGGCACTGGGCCCAGTGGTTCTTCGTCAAAGAGCTGAGAAAGAATATAAAGACTTGGGTGGCACGATGCACCCCCAGGGGCATTGGGTGTGCTGCCGTAGGGCTGAGGGGTCAGCATGTGCAGCGTCGGACCGCCCCTCCCCCATGCCAGCCAGCATGCCCCATGCTCAGGCCCTGGGCAGCTGGGTCGGAGAGGGGTACCCTGCTCCCTTTCTCCGCAGTCTGATCTCGGCAGAGGGAGGCCGCGTGGTCAGCCTGTGCCAACCTGCCTCGAACGTGCAACCTCAGCGTGAGCACATTCTTGCCGCTGGGATGGTGAGCCCTCACCACAGGTGGTGCGGACACCAGGCCTCTGCGTATCTACTCTCCTGCTTTGGCCGTTGCACTCAGTCCCACGCTGCGGCCGTTGGCGGCACCCTGCAGCCAGACCCGTCACTGTGCCATCCATCACGTCTGCCTCACTCTGCCTGACCCAGCTTCACTGGGCTGCAGGTGCGGGCAGGCTCCCCCAACCCCGGTCTCCACATGGAGGCAGGGAGCGCAGGCACCGTTCCCTGTCTGTCTCATTTCACTCATCCACCTGCTGCCGGGTGTCTGTCTGCAGAAGGGACAGGAGAGTGAGTGGTGTCATCCGGGAGGCTGCGTATGCGTGCACCGGCATGGGCTCCATCTCTGGCAATGCGGAGCTGGAGACCGAGGTGAGTGCGAATCTTGGAAGTGCAGGGCTGGTGGGCCACGGGTGTGCAGGCAGGGACGCGCCCGATGGCGGGCAGGCTGTGACGCTGGGAGTCTGCAGGGACCCTCCAGACACCTGTCCCTGAAGCAGGCAGCAGGGCCGGCGTGTCATGAGCTGGGCAGAGCTGTGCACCTGGGCTGGACTTGAGGCAAGGAAAGGGCTGTCCCAGGTCAGGAGCAAGAGCTCCCCGGCCTTCTCGTTCGGGTCTCCCTTCCTTTTCCTCCTCCCCAACCTCTGTACTTGTATGGTCAGTGAGGCGAACCCGCTCTCTCCACTGTCCCTTGCCTAGTAGCTGGCGTCAACGCGAGGAGGGAGGTGGAGTGGAGGGGGCTCTTAAGGGTTGTGAACGCTGCCTGTTCCCCCAGAGTGTGTGGCATGGACTGAAATGAGGACAACTCTTAGACGTGGATCACTCAGCTCGTGCGTCAATGAAGAACGCAGCTGCAAGAATTAACGTGAATTGCAGGACACATTGATCATTGTCACTTTGAACGCACTTGTGGCCCCAGGTTCCTGCCAGGGCTACACCTGTCTGAGCGTCACTTGATGGTCAATCATCACCCCCCGTTGGTGCAGCGGTGCCATCCCTCCCGGGGGGCGGAGGAGGAAGTGTGCAGTGGAGGCAGGGCATGGTGGTGGTACCAAGTCGGTGGCAGCAGCAGAGCCGGGACCCTGGTGTGTGCACTGGCAGCCCTGGTCTCCCAGCTGGCCCGCCCAGGTCTGTCGACCGTCTGCTGCAGCCGGCATGCCCTGCTGCACCTGTCCTCCCCTCCCTGCCCTCCGGGCTCGGTGGCTGCCGCTGTGTGGCTGATGCAGTGTGGCACGGCTGAGACGCCTGGCAGGCCTGTGCCCCATGCAGCTGGGCCTTCATCCCCCTAAGGGCAGAACTCAGGAAACCCCGGCTCCCGGAGTGCCCTGTTGCAGTTAGATTCCCGGGGGCCAAACATCCAGTTTGGTAAGCCAGCACAAACACACACGCACAAATGCTCTTCAGCAGCAAGCAGTTTATCAGTAAATACTTACAAACAGACCAACCCGATGGTAATCTTGAGAAGGACCACTCCAATTCTTGTCCCGATTGGCTGCATGATGAGAGAGAGAGAGTCGGCAGTCACAATCTTTTCGGGCGTCCCCAAGGAGGCAACGTGGTCCTCTGTTGTGCAGCAGTCTCACTCTCCTTGAGAAAAATTCCAGTATTTACGATTATTTGTCGTAGGCTGGAGTCCCGGCACGTGGGGCCAACACGTGCCGGGAGTCTAGACCGACTCCACCCCGGAGAGACTCCGGGGAGACAGACTCCGCTGCATAACCGGGCTGTGATACTGGGCACATATGCAGACTTATTTTGGGGCCACATTGACTTTGGCGGTCGCTATTTCATTATTCTTCAGCTTCTGACCTTCATGTTGACTGCTTCTCATGGTTATTTTGTGGCTGGAAGCCACAGAATCTATATGTAATCAACCGCTGCTCTTTCTCACAGATTTCCAAGACCTTGTTAGTTACTTATTTGTATTCTGCTTAACACAGCGGTATTCTTCTAGACACCAAAAAGTTACAACACAGACCATTGCCACCAAGTATTGTGTAGTACAGACACAAAAGTTACAACACGGACCATTCCCACCAACTATCACATAGTATGGATGCACACCTGCTTTGCAGAGTTCATCCTGATGGGCCCCAAGGTTGAGTTCGTCGCCGCGGCCTGGGACCTCTCACCACCACTGGCCATCGCTTGCCAGTGCCACCATATGGGCTCTTCTCCATCACTCTCCCGGTGGTGCACTGGTCCTCCGTTCCCCCCTGGGGTGGGGTGGCTGGCTGCCTGTCTCCACCCCCTGCCCTCACTGCTGCCGTTTTGGTGCCCACCAAGCCCCCCTGTCCCTGCGTTGTGCCCACATCCGTAGCATGTGTCAAGCCACTTCTACCCACCGGCTGGTGTCAGCCATGGCATTGCATAGTGGTCAGCAGTGATGCTGCCCGTGCCGTAGCAGGGCGGGAGGTAGCGTGGGCCCCGACGGGTGGTAAAGGGGGAAAGGAGGGGAGGGTGCCATTCCATGCCACACCAGAACAAGAGCGGAGGCAGTGGCTGGGAGGAGGAACTCAGCCCCAGCTGGTGGAAATCGTTGCGAGTGCGTGAGCAAGCAAGCAAGTGTTCAGGAGCCAGGCCCAGGAGAAGTGCAGACATGCTGCCTGAGGTGGGATCTCGAGGCAGAGGCAGAGGCAAGGGTGTACTAGTGGCCCAATCTCGCCTTTCTGTCAGGGAGGTGGAGCATGAGCGTCCGTGCTAGGACTCGAAAGATGGTGAACTAGGCCTGGGCAGGGTGAAGCCAGAGGAAACCCAGAGGGAGCTCTGTAATGGTCCTGACATGTAAATCAGTTGTCCGATGCAGGTGTAGGGATGAAAGACTAATCAAACCATCTAGTAGCTGGTTCCCTCCAGAGATTCCCTCAGGATAGCTAGCACTCATGGGCAGCCGTTTTACATGGTAAAATGAATGATAAGAGGTCTTGGGGCCAAAATGATCTCAACGTCTGGCCTGCTGATGTGGAGAGGTAACATGGAATACAAGTTCCCTTGCCGTTGAGCCTGTACATTGGGAGGTGGAGATCTGGTCCCCAAATGACAGTCTCTCAATTTGACTTGGCAGACAGGCCACGGCTCAAATCAACTTGGAATGAGGTTCCATAGAATTCCATGGTTTGTAAATAGCCAAGACAGCTAATTAGTGATGGGCATGAATGGATGGCATGGAGCCAGACTGTGGAATGGGAGTGCTTAGTGGGTCACTTTCAGTAAGCAGAAAAGGCGCTGTGGGATGAACTGAACGCCAGGTTAAGGCATCCAACGACAACTCTCATTAGACCCCAGAAAATGTGTTGGTTGATATAGACAGCAGGATGGTGGCCAGGGAAGTCGGAACTTGCTAAGGAGTGTGTAACAACTCACCTGCCGAATCAAGTAGCCCTGAAAATGGATGGCGCTGGAGCGTTGGGCCCATACCCAGTTGTCACGGGCAATGCAAAGCCACATGGGCTACACCGCGATGAGTAGGAGGGCAGCTGCGGTGTGCCTTGAAGCCTGGGGCTAGGGCCTGGGTGGAGCTGCCGCAGGTGCAGATCTTGGTGGTAGTAGCAAATATTCAAACGAGAGCTTTGAAGGCCAAAGTGGAGCAGGGTTCCACGTGAACAGCAGTTGAACATGGGTCAGTCAGGCCTAAGAGATAGGCAAGCGCCATTCCAAAGCAATGGGCAATGGCCTCCGTTGCCCTCAGCCAATCGAAAGGGAGTCAGGTTTAGATCCCTGAATCCAGAGTGGCGGAGATGGGTGCCACGAGGTGTCCAGTGTGGTACTGGAACCGATCCTGGAGAAGCCATCTGGAGCCCCAGGGAGAGTTCTCTTTTGTTTGTGAAGCGCTAGGTGCCCTGGAATGGGTTCAGCCCGAGAGCCCGCAGAGCCCAAAGCTTGCACCTTGGAAAGCGTCGTGGTTCCAGGGACGTCCAGTGAGCTCTCATTGTTCTGTGACAATGTAGGGGAGAAAGTATAAATCTCGCCCTGGGCCATACCCATATCTGCAGCAGGTCTCCAAGGTGAACAACCTCTGGCATGTTGAAACAATGGAGGTAAAGGAAGTCGGCAAGTGGGATTCGTATCCTTCAGGATAAGGTTTGGCTCGAAGAGCTAGGGCAGACAGGTTGGGGCACAAAGCAGAGGTAGGTGTGCACTGTGGATGGACAAATCCCTGTGCACCACACCCATTTCCCCAAGGGGGCACGAGTCAGTGACTCTGGTTGCCAGACCCTTCCAGTGGATCGCCCCAGCTGTGGCAGGCACTGCCTGGGCCCTCCCTCCCTCCTCCCTGAGCCCCAGCAGCCACCACTGCCCCTCCTCCACCCATCTGCAGGGCTAAGGGTGGCTGCTGAAGCTCACGGAGGAAGGAGAGTGGGGCCAGGCAGTGCCCTACCTGTGGCTACTTTCGATGGTTTAGCAGGGAGAGCCAGGATCCCGGACTCGTGCCAGCACTGTCCCTGTGGGAGAGGAAAGAAAGTGGATGAAGCGCAGGGCGGTGAAGAAGGGTCATTACCTCAGATACCAGAAGCTGTTCGATCTAGATCGAAGAAAGCTTGCTGGTATCATCCTTGATAACATCGAAACACTACCGTGCCCCCTTCCGATGGAGGAACTGTATAGCTCCTTCCAAAAGAAGTGGGAGGAGGGAAAGCCTTTCGGTGGCCTGGGTACCTTCCTGAGTGTAGGAATGACGGATAATTCAACGTTCAAACCTATGATCTCCCTGGGGGAGGTCACGAAAAATCTGGCAGAGATGATTAAAGTCTCTGCCCCCGGTCCGGATGGCGTGTCGGTGCGGGACATTATCAAGATGGATCCCCATGGCAGCCAATTGGCCGAGATGTACAATCTATGGCTCTTGGCCGGGAACATCCCAGACTGGGTGAAAGAATGTAGAACAGTCCTAATTCTGAAATCCTCTGATCCGGCAAAAATAGAGGATATTAACAACTGGCGACCCATCACCGTCGGGTCGATTATTTTATGCCTATTTTCATGGATCTTAGCAGCACGGCTGCAGCGCGCATGCCCGATTAATAGCCGTCAAAGGGGTTTTATATCATCTCCCAGCTGTACGGAAAATCTGACGCTCCTCCAAATGCTAGTCAAGCATGCCAAGCGAAAGCACAAGGCATTGGGGGTTGTCTTCATGGACCTAGCAAAGGCTTTTGACTCGGTCCAACATCTGCACATCTTCCAGGTCTTGCGTCAGAAGGGCGTGGATAGTCACATTTGTGACAGCATCGCAGAAATGTATAAGGAGAGTGTCACACGGATCGAAGTTGGGAATACCTGTTCTGAAAAGATTAACATCCTCACCGGGGTAAAGCAAGGTGATCCAATGTCCCCGCTTCTGTTCAGTCTATCAATAGATCCCTTGTTATGCAAGTTGGAAGACATGGGAAGAGGATTCAAATATGGGGACAGCTCCGTAACATCGTTAGCTTTCACAGACGATCTGGTCCTATTGAGTGACTCCTGGGAGAATATGCAGAGTAACATTGAAGTGGTGGAAGAGTTTTGCCATCTTACCAGGCTGAAAGTCAATGCTTCCAAATGCCACGGATTCTTCATCAGGCCCACGAAAGATTCTTATGTCATTAATGACTGTGATCCGTGGAAGATTGATGGCGCTCAACTGGAGATGATTGAGCCCGGTAGCTCTGAGAGATATTTGGGCCTTGGGGTGGACCCGTGGATCAGTCTCGCCCGCCCGGAGCTACGTGAGAAGCTGGTTTTATGGGTAGAGAACATAGGGAAAGCCCCTTTAAAGCCACTTCGGAAGGCAGAGATCTTGAAGACATATGCCATCCCTCGACTGCTATATGCAGCAGATCATGCTGGTGCGAATGCCACATACCTTCACTCCCTGGACCTGGCGATTAGAACGGCAGTGAAAGGCTGGCTTCATTTACCTTCCAGTACATGCGATGCCATCTTGTACGCCAGCAATAGAGATGGCGGTTTGGGGTTAACCCGCCTTGCAAGTCAGATTCCATCTTTGCAGGCTCACCGCTTGCTGAGGATCGCTCGTTCCAGCGATAACATCACTAGGACTGTTGTCCTAGAAGAAGGGATCCAAGAGGATCTTCGGAAAGTCTGGATCGCCGCTGGAGGGAGAGTGGATCAAGCTCCATCTGTATGCGGCGAGATTTCGGTGGTTGCCCCTTTAACTTCGGAAGGCGACGAGGGCTCAACGGAATGGGAGCGTTCCGCTCCCAAAGTCATCTATCCAGTACCTAGCAAGTGGAGAAAACGAGAGTTTGAAAGTTGGGCCAATCTATAGATCTCAAGGCCGCGGGATTAAGAACTTTGAAAATGACACCATCAGTAATGATTGGCTAATACACTTCAGAGGCATTCCTCACAGAAAGTTGTTGACGGCTATCCAGCTACACGCCAATGTCTATCTCACTCAGGAGTATTTGGTGCGCGGGCTGGGGCCAGAAGCATTGAAGAGTTGCAGGCATTGTTCTGCAGAATGGGAAACTTGCTCCCATATTATTGGATACTGTCCTGCAGCCCAGGAAGCCCGGATCCGAAGGCATAACATCTTGTGTGAAGCACTGGTTAATGAGGCGAAGAGACTGGAGTGGGAGGTGTACGTGGAACCCCACTTCAGAGATAGTAACACCGAGCTTCTCCAACCAGATTTGATATTGGTGAAGGGAGCTCGGGCGAAAGTAGTTGACCTCACGGTACTTTATGAAAGTAAGATGACATCCTTCACCGACGCAGCGGCAGAATAAGTCCAAAAGTACTGCCATCTAGAGGAGCAAGTGAAGGAGATGACAAGAGCTGGAGAGGTGGAGTTCCTGGGCTTCCCGACCGGTGCGCGAGGGAAGTGGTATGAAGGCAATGAAAGATTGCTCGCCGACCTTGGACTCTCCCAAAGCTGCATGAAGGGGGTGGCGAGGGCCTTCTCGCGAAGAGCTCTCCTGTCCTCAGTGGATATGCTCCACATCTTTGCAAGCAAAGGTAAGGGTGTGTGAGCTTTTCATTGTATTACAAAGCCTCTTTGTATTACATCGTCCTTCTCTGGAATGGCAAGAGCAAAATTCTTCCCTCAGACGACAGAGCTTGCTCCGTCTTCTGGAAACGCTGAATTTTGCCCTTGCCCGCTCCCTTGTGGTAGAGCGGAACCGTAGGGACATAAGATCTAGTTCCCAAATGACCGTCACTGGATTTGACTCAGGTGGACGGGCCGCCTTTGTAACTAACCCGGAAAAGAAACAGAAAGGTTTGTAAATAGATGGGACCATAGTTACTAACTGGGCTTAGCTGCAGAGGCCACACCTCCCCGTGGTCCTGCCAGATGCCCATTATTTGGGTAACCGAGCTGGCCTCTGCCCTAGTGAATAGTGCGTTATAGCCGCTTCCACCCTATTGATTGAGTTCACCGTCCAATCAATAGTATTCTAGGCGACGCAAATTCTCGACCGCAGGTTATCTGATTTGCGTGTCCAAAGCTCTTTGCCCGAGGGCTCATTTCCAAAGGCGCACCAGTCGAACTTGGGGGATTGGTTCTTCTGGGTGTATCTGAACCCCCGCAGACATGTTTTCCAACCCCAGGTGGGTTGTGAATTTCATTTCGGTGAGAACACAAATGGGAGAGACCTTCCCGGAGCCTGCAGTGCCGCAGCCTGCAGTGATAACATTGAGTGATGGGGTCCACCTGACGCAAAATTTGACCTTTTTTTAACTCGGCTTATGACGGGGAGAGGGAGAGAGATCTCCTCTCCTTTTTGATTGCGTAAAAGACCTGCCTGAGGTTTACGAGGCGCTGCCATTTGCCGAATCGCCCGCAAATGTCGGAGCTGGAATATCAGTCCGACAGGAGCGGGAGGAGGAAGGCGATGTACCAGCGACTCCCTCGAGGCCAGCAATCCTTTCTCCTATTGTGACAAGCCCGATTCTTGGTGCCAGGGAGCTGGCCACAACGGATGTGAGCACACCAGTTGTAAAGGTCCCGGAGCAACATCCAGCATGTCCTTGCTGTGGCACCAGGATGGGGAAGATGGCGGCATTGATTGAACATCTGCGGAGAGCCCATGGTCGGCGAAGCACTGTTGTTCCAGTGCTCCTGGTGCGGGAGAACCAATGAAAAACATCATAGCATTGCCTGCCACTTCCCAAGGTGCCAAGGGGCCCGACTGGAACCCAAAGACGGGAATGAACTGGAGGATATGAATGAGAGGTTTGAGGAATGTGGAAGAGTGTTCAAGATGAAGAGCGGCCTCTCGCAGCACAAAGGACTTGTGCACCCACAAGTTAGGAATCTGGAGCGAATAGAGCAAGCCGGTCCAAAGGGTAAAGGGAAGAAAGGTATGCACAGGAGCTGTTGGTCTGAAGAGGAGACAGCTCTATTGATTGATTTGGAACAGAGGTATAGAAATGAGAGATTCATCAATAAGCGCATCGCTAGGCATTTGCCCACAAAAACGGTGAAGCAAATCAGCAATAAGCGATGGCAGTTGGCAAATGCAAAATCAACAACATCGCCCGAGAAGGTTGCCCCAGGGGATGTACTGGTGGACAGTACAGAGGTTCAGTTTGTTAAGAAAGAATACAGGAGATATGTTGCTGAAGCTGTTTACTCAGGATCCCAGTCTTTGGCCCGGAACGAAGCATGTAAGAAGATTCTGGAGGGTGTCGAAGACAGCGGAGAGATCGTCTTGAAGGCATCGGAACAGTGTCTTTCACAGCTGGCTGGGCAGGTCCTCGGTGCTAAGCTGAAACAATGCAGGGGGCACCAGACCAGGACCGTCCCTGTGGGAGAGGAAAGACAGTGGATGAAGCGCAGGGCGGTGAAGAAGGGTCATTACCTCAGATACCAGAAGCTGTTCGATCTAGATCGAAGAAAGCTTGCTGGTATCATCCTTGATAACATCGAAGCACTACCGTGCCCCCTTCCGATGGAGGAACTGTATAGCTCCTTCCAAAAGAAGTGGGAGGAGGGAAAGCGTTTCGGTGGCCTTGGTACCTTCCAGGTGCAGGAGTGACATATAATTCGACGTTCAAACCTATGATCTCCCTGGCGGAGGTCACGAAAAATCTGGCAGAGATGATTAAAGTCTCTGCCCCGGTCCGGATAGCGTGTCGGTGCGGGACATTATCAAGATGGATCCCCATGGCAGCCAATTGGCCAAGATGTTCAATCTATGGCTCTTGGCCGGGAACATCCCGGACTGGGTGAAAGAATGTAGAACAGTCCTAATTCTGAAATCCTCTGATCCGGCAAAAATAGAGGATATTAACAACTGGCGACCCATCACCGTCGGGTCGATTATTTTACGCCTATTTTCACGGATCTTAGCAGCACGGCTGCAGCGCGCATGCCCGATTAATAGCCGTCAAAGGGGGTTTATATCATCTCCCAGCTGTACGGAAAATCTGACGCTCCTCCAAATGCTAGCCAAGCATGCCAAGCAAAAGCACAAGGCATTGGGGGTTGTCTTCATGGACCTAGCAAAGGCTTTTGACTCGGTCCAACATCTGCACATCTTCCAGGTCTTGCGTCAGAAGGGCGTGGATAGTCACATTTGTGACAGCATCGCAGAAATGTATAAGGAGAGTGTCACACGGATCGAAGTTGGGAATACCTGTTCTGAAAAGATTAACATCCTCACCGGGGTAAAGCAAGGTGATCCAGTGTCCCCGCTTCTGTTCAGTCTATCAATAGATCCCTTGTTATGCAAGTTGGAAGATATGGGAAAAGGATTCAAATATGGGGACAGCTCCGTAACATTGTTAGCTTTCGCAGACGATCTGGTCCTATTGAGTGACTCTTGGGAGAATATGCAGAGTAACATTGAAGTGGTGGAAGAGTTTTGCCACCTTACCAGGCTGAAAGTCAATGCTTCCAAATGCCACGGATTCTTCATCAGGCCCACGAAAGATTCTTATGTCATTAATGACTGTGATCCGTGGAAGACTGATGGCGCTCAACTGGAGATGATTGAGCCATATAGCTCTGAGAGATATTTGGGCCTTGGGGTGGACCCGTGGATCGGTCTCGCCCGCCCGGAGCTACGTGAGAAGCTGGCTTTATGGGTAGAGAACCTAGGGAAAGCCCCTTTAAAGCCACTTCAGATGGCAGAAATCTTGAAAACATATGCTATCCCTTGACTGCTATATGCAGCAGTTCATGCTGGTGCGAATGCCACATACCTTCACTCCCTGGACCTGGCGATTAGAACTGCAGTGGAAGGTTGGCTTCACTTACCTTCCAGCACATGTGATGCCATCTTGTATGCCAGCAATAGAGATGGCGGTTTGGGGTTAACCCACCTTGCAAGTCAGATTCCATCTGTGCAGGCTCTCTGCTTGTTGCGGATCGCTCGCTCCAGTGATAACATCACTAGGACTGTGGTCCTAGAAGAAGGGATCCAGGAAGAACTTCAGAAAGTCTGGATCGCTGCTGGAGGGAGAGCGGATCAAGTTCCATCGGTATGTGGAGAATTTTCGGTGGTTTCCCCCTCAGCTCCAGAAGGCGACGAGTGTTCTACGCTAATGAGCGTTAGAAAATTGGGCCAATCTAAGATCTCAAGGCCGTGGGATTAAGAACTTTGAAAATGACACCATCAGTAATGATTGGCTAATACATTATAGAGGCATTCCTCACAGGAAGTTGTTGACAGCTATCCAGCTACGCGCCAATGTTTATCCCACCAGGGAGTATTTGGCGCACGGACTGGGGCCAGAAGTATTGAAGAGTTGCAGGCATTGTTCTGCGGAATGGAGAACTTGCTCCCATATTATTGGATACTGTCCTGCATTCCAGGAAGCCCGGATCCGAAGGCATAACATCTTGTGCAAAATGCTGGTTAATGAAGCAAAGAGACTGGAGTGGGAAGTGTTTGTTGAACCCAACTTCAGAGACAGAAACAATGAGTTTCTTAAACTGGATTTTATAATGGTGAAAGGATCCCGGGCGAAAGTAGTCAACCTTACGGTACGCTATGAAAGTAAGATGACATCCTTCAGTGATGCAGCGGCAGAAAAATTCCAAAAATATAGATATCTAGAAGAGCAAGTGAAGGAGATGACAAAAGCTGGAGAGATGGAGTTCCTGGGCTTCCCGATTGGTGCGCGAGGGAAGTGGTATGAAGGCACTGAAAGATTGCTCGCTGACCTTGGGCTCTCCCAAAGCCGCATGAAGGGGGTGGCGAGGGCCTTCTCACGAAGAGCTCTGCTGTCCTATCTTTACGAGTAAAGGTAAGGGTGTGTGAGCTTTCTTATTTGTATTACAAAGTTTCTTTGTATTACAATGCCTTTCTTCAGAAGGCAAGAACAAAATTCTTCACTCAGACAGCTGAGCTTGCTCTGTCTTCTGGAAACGCTGAATTTTGTCCTTGCCCGCTCCCTTGTGGTCGAGTGTTATCGTAGGGACATAAGGTCTAGTTCCCAAATGACTGTTACTGAATTTGACTCAGGTGGACGGGCCGCCTTTATAACTAACTCGGAAAAAGAACCATCAGGTTCGTAAATAGACAGGCCCATAGTTACTAACTGGGCTTAGCTGCAGAGGCCACACCTCCACATGGTCCTGCTGGAGGCCCATTGTTAGGTAACCGAGTTGGCCTCTGCCCCAGTCTGTAGGGTGTAATAGCCACTTCCACCCTACTGATCGAGTTCACCGTCCAATCAATAGTACACTAGGTGATGCAAATTTTCAACTGCAGGTGTATCAAATTTGTGTGTCCAAAGCCCTTTGCCTGAGGGCTACATTTAAAGGCTCACCAGTTGAACTTGGGGGACTGGTTCTTCTGGTTGTATCCAAACCCCCATAGACATCCCGTCCAACCCTGTACATTCTTGGGTTTTGAATTTCATTTTGGTGGATACCCAAATCCTGACTGCACGGTTACAGCGAGCGTGTCCGATAAATAGCCGTCAAAGGGGCTTTATCTCATCACCTGGCTGTGCGGAAAATCTGACGCTTCTCCGGATGCAGAGAATTAAATTAAACACGCCAAGAAAAAACACACGGCATTGGGTGTTGTCTTCGTACACCCGGACAAAGCATTTGACTCAGTCCAACACCAACACACCTTCCACGTCCTACGGCAGAAAGGCATTGACAGTCACGTCTGTGATGTCATCGCAGAGATGCACAAGGACAGTGTCACACGACTCGAAGTTGGGAATAGCTGTTCTGAAAAGATTAACATCCTCACCGGGGTAAAACAGGGTGATCCAATGTCCCCGCTTCTGTTCAGTCTATCAATAGATCCTTTATTATGCAACTTGGAAGATATGAGGAAAGGATTTAAATATGGAAACAGTTCTATAACATCATTAGCATTCGTGGATGATCTGGTCCTGTTGAGTGACTCATGAGAAAATATGCAAAGCAATATTAAAGTGGTGGAAGAATTTTGCCAAGTTACTGGGCTGAAAGTTAACGCTTCGAAATGCCACCGATTTTTTATTAGGCACACAAAAGATTCTGATACGATTAGCAACTGTGATCCGTGGAAGATCAATGGTGCTCAATTAGATATGATGGAGCCAGGCAGCTCCGAGAGATATTTGGGCCTAGGGGTGGACCCGTGGGTTGGTGTTGCCCGACCGCAGCTACGTGAGAAGCTGGCTTTGTGGATTGAGAACACGGGGAGAGCCCCATTAAAGCCACTCCAGAAAACAATGTCATCGGTAATGATGGGCTAGTACACTACAGAGGCATTCCTCACAGAAAGTTGTTAACAGCAATCCAGCTACGGGCCAATGTCTATCCCACTAGAGAGTATTTGGCGCGTGGGCTGGGGACGGAAGTGCTGAAGAGCTGCCGGCATTGTTCTGCGGAATGGAAACTTGCTCTCGTATTATTGGATTCTGTCTTGCAGTCCAGGAAGCCAGGATCCGGAGGCATAACATCTAATGTGGAATGCTGGTTGAAGAAGTGAGACGACTGGCGTGGGATGTGATTGCAGAGCCCAACTTCAGAGATGAGAACAACAAGCTACTTAAACCAGACCTGATAATAGTGAAAGGATCCCAGGCAAAAGTAGTGGACCTCACAGTGCGCTGCAAAAGCAAGTTAACATCCTTGAGTGACACGGTGACTGAAAAAGTCCAAAAATATCAACATCTTGAGGAGCAAGTGAAGGAGATGACAAAAGCTGGAGTGGTGGAGTTCCTGGGTTTCCCAACTGGTGCACAAGGGAAGTGGTACGATGGCAATGATAGACTGCTCACCGACCTTGGAC
This sequence comes from Rhea pennata, assembly GCF_028389875.1. Lineage (NCBI taxonomy): Eukaryota > Metazoa > Chordata > Aves > Rheiformes > Rheidae > Rhea > Rhea pennata. The sequence goes on along the minus strand of NW_026907685.1, from coordinate 721,533 downwards.
TCTCACAAAGCCGCATGAAGAGGGTTGCGAGGGCCTTTTCAAGAAGGGTTCTGCTTTCCTCGGTGGATATTCTACACATCTTTACAAGCAAAGTTTCTTTTTTGTAATACAAAGTTCTTTGTACTACAAAGTCCTTCTGTGGAAGGCAAGAACAAAATTCTTCACACAGACGACATGGGCTTGCTCAGTCTTCTGTAAGCGCTGAATTTTGTCCTTGCCCGCTCCCTTGTGGTTGAGCGTCATAGCAGGGATAGGAGGTCTAGTCCCCAAATGACCGCCACTGAATTGGACTTAGGTGGACGGGCCGCCTTTATAACTAGCTCGGAAAAGGTACCGCAATGGTTCGTTGTAGAGAATTGGCTGGACGAGCATGGATATCAGGCCGTGCAAATGAGCAACCCTGACTTGTTGATGTGGAGTAACCTTAGAGACACCTTGATGGGCAAGTAATGAGGGAGAAAGTATGAATGCTATGTAAAAACAGGATGAAGAGATTAGCGAGATGGGACAGCGAATATGTGGATAGCCAATAGCAGAGGGCTTTGCGGTGCGTGAACTATAGTAGTAAGCCAGTTAGATATAGCCAGCAGGATGCTTGAGTATGTGAACAGCTATGACAGTATATAAGCAGGCTAAGTTGCTGAAATAAATGGATCATATTGTTAGCTCATATTGGGTCATCTTATGATTCCACAAGCCCACCTCCGACAGTTCGTAAGGGTCAATATTTACAAACTGGGCTTAGCTGCAGTCGTCATACTCCACGTGGTCCTGCTGGAGGCCCATTGTTGGGTAACCGAGTTGGCCTCTGCCCCAGTCTGTAGGGTGTTATAGCTGCTTCCACCCTATTGATCGAGTTCACTGTCCAACCAATAGTATGCTAGGTGATGCAAATTTTCGACTGCAGGTGTACCAAATTTGTGTGTCCAAAGCCCTTTGCCTGAGGGCTACATTTAAAGGCTCACCAGTTGAACTTGGGGGACTGGTTCTTCTGGTCGTATCCGAACCCCCACAGACATATTTCCCAACCCTTTGCATCCTTGCATTGTGAACTTTGTTTTGGTGGCTACCCAAATGGGAGAGATCTCCCAAGAAACTGCAGTGCCTGAGCCTGTAGCGATGACATCCACTGAATGGGTCCACCTTTCACAAAATCTGACGTTTATCAGTTTGGCTTATGACAGTTGGGAAGAGAGTAATCTCCTTCCCATCCCTGATTGCATTAAAGATCTGCCTGAGGTTTATGAGCTGTTGCCATCTGCTGAATCACCCTTGAGGGTCCGGGCTGAGGAGTTAGCCTGGCAAGAGGAGGAGGAGGAAGGCAAGGTGCCAGCAACTCCCTCAAGGCCTGCAATTTTTTACCTACTGTGACAAGTCCAGGTCTTGGTGCCAGTGGATCTGGAGCAACTGATGTGAGTACACCAGTTGTGAAAGTCCCTGGTCAACATCCAGCATGTCCATGCTGTGGTATCAAGATGGGGAAGATGGCGGCTTTAACTGAACATCTGAAGAGGGCCCACGGTCGGCAAAGAATCTTATATCAGTACTCCCGGTGTGGAAGAACTAACAAGAAACACCATAGTATTGCCTGCCGCTTCCCAAGGTGCCAAGGGACGCAGCTGGAACTCGAAGGTGATGAAGGACTGAGAAAGGAAGATGATGGATGGAAATGTGAGGAATGCAAGAGAGCGTTTAAGACCAAAAGCAGCCTCTCTCAGCACAAAAGATCTGTGCACCCACAAACTAGAAATTTGGAATGGATTGAGCTGGCTCGTCCGAAGGGAAAAGGAAGAAGGGGCAAGCACAAGAGCTGTTGGACGGAAGAGGAGACGGCTTTACTGATCGAATTGGAACAGAAGTATAAAAATGAGAGATCCATCAACAAGCTTATCGGTGCTCATTTGCCCACAAAAACGGCGAAACAGATCAGCGATAAGGGACAGCAGCTGGCGAGTGCGAGGACAACGGCATTGCCAAAGAAGGCTGGCACAGGGGATGTACCGGTGGAGGGAGTGGAGGTACAGTTTATTGAGAAGGAATACAGAAGATTTATTGCTGAATCGATTCGTGCAGGATCGCAGTCTTCGAACTGGAAGGAGGTGTGTAAGAAGATCCTGGAAGGTGGCAAAGACACCGGGGACATCATTATGGAGGCATCGGAGCAGTGGTTGTCACAGCTGGCGGGACACGTTCTTGCTGCCAAACTTAAACAACGTAGGAGGCATCAGGCCAGGACTGCACCTGTGAGGGAGGAGAGAAAGTGGATGAAGATCAGGGCGGTGAAGAAGGGCCAGTACCTAAGATACCAGAGGCTCTTCGATCTTGATCGAAGGAAGCTGGTCAGTATCATTTTGGATAACACCGAAGCACTACGGTGCCCTGTTCCGATGCAGAAGCTATAAGGCTCCTTTCAGAAGAAGTGGGAGGACGGAAAACCCTTTGCTAGTCTTGGTACATTCTGGAGTGCAGGAGAGGCTGATAATTCTGCATTCAAGGTTATGATCTCCCCAGCAGAGGTCGGGAAGAACTTGGCAGAGACGAACAAAAGCTCTGCTCCTTGTCCGGATGGCGTGTCACCGAGGGATGTTATTAAAACGGACCCTCAAGGCAGACAGCTGACCGAGCTGTTTAATTTGTGGCTTTTTGCCAGGAAGATCCCAAACTGGGTCAAGGAGTGTAGAACAGTCTTAATTCCAAGATAGATGGATCCGTCCAAGATAGAGGATATTAACAACTGGCGGCCATCACAATTGGGTCAGTTATTTTACATCTATTTTCACAGATCCTGACTGCACGGTTGCAGCGAGCATGTCCAATAAATAGCTAACAGAGAGGCTTTATTTCATCACCCAGCTGTGCAGAAAATCTCAAGCTTCTCCAGATGTTAATTAAATTTGTCAAGAAAAAACATAAGGCATTGGGAGTTGTCTTCGTAGACCTAGCCAAGGCATTTGACTCGGTCCATCACCAACATATCTTCCAGGTCTTGCGACAGAAGGGCATTGACAACAACATTTGTGATGTCGTCGCATAAATGTATAAAGATTACTTGGCTCAAAGTTGGAAGGACCTGCTCTGAAAGCATTTACATCCTCACCAGGGTGAGGAAGGGTTTTAAATACAGAGACAGTTCTGTTACATCATTAGCATTCACAGATGATCTGGTCCTATTAAGTGATTCCTGGGAAAACATGCAAGATAATATTAAAGTGGTGGAAGAATTTTGTCAGCAAACCGGGCTAAAAGTCAACACTTCCAAATGCCACGGATTCTTTATTGGGCCCACGAAAGACTCCTACACAGTTAACAACTATGATCCATGGAAGGTCGACGGAGCTCAACTAGATATGATTGAGCCAGGTAGTTCTGAGAAGTATTTGGGCCTGGGGGTGGACCCAGGCGTTGGTCTCACCGAACCAGAGCTACAAGAGAAGCTTGCTTTGTGGATTAAGAACATAGGGAAGGCCCCATTAAAACCACTTCAGAAGGTTGAGATCTTGAAGGTGTATGCAATCCCGCAACTCCTATATGCAGCAGATCATGCCGGGGTGAATGCCACATACCTGCATTCCCTGGACCTCGCAATTAGAACAGCGGTGAAGAGCTGGCTTCACCCACCTTCCAGTACATGCAACGACATTCTATATGCCAGCAATCGAGATGGTGCTTTAGGGCTGACACGGCTTGCGAGCCAAATTCCAACAGTACAGGCTCGCTGGCTGTTGAGGATCGCTCACTGCAGCGATAGCATCACAAGGACTGTAATCCTTGAAGAGGGGATCTAGCAGGAGTTTCAAAAAGTCTGGATCGCCGCTGGAGGGAGAGCTGATAGGGTGCCATCAGTATGAGATGAATTCTTGATAATAGTCCCACCAGCCCTGGAAGGCAATGAGTGCTCTTCAGAGTGGGAGTGTCCTGCTCCAAAAGTCATCTACCCGATACGTAGCAAGTGGAGGAAACGAGAGTTAAAGAATTGGGCCAATCTTAAATAGCAGGGCCGCGGAATTAAGAACTTTGAAAATGATTCCATCAGTAATGATTGGCTGGTACATTATAGCGGCATTCCTCACGGGAAGTTGCTAACAACAATCCAGCTACAGGCCAATGTCTATCCCACCCAGGAGTATTTGGCCCGTGGACTGGGAGGAGAGGTACCGAAGAACTGCAGACATTGTGCTGCAGTCTGGGAAACTTGTTCACATATTATTGGCTACTGCAGTCCAGGAGGCCTGGATCTGACATCATAACATCTTATGTGGAGTCCTGGCCAAGGAGGCAAAGCGACTGGAGTGGGAGGTAATCGTAGAACCCCACTTCAGGGATACGAACTCGAACCTTGTTCTCCTTGAGTTCTCCTTGAACCGGATTTGGTAATGGTGAATGGATCTCAGGCAAAAGGTGTGGACCTTACGGTGTGCTACAAGAGTGGAGTAACATCTTTGAGTGACGCAGCGGCAGAGAAAATTCACAAATACCAACATCTAGAAGAGGAAATGAAAGAAAGGACAAGAGCTGGAGTACGAATCCCACTTGCCAACTTCCTTTACCTCCATTGTTCCAACATGCCAGAGGCTGTTCACCTTGGAGATCTGCTGCAGATATGGATATGGCCCAGCACGAGATTTATACTTTCTCCCATGGATTGTCACAGGCCAGCAAGAGCTCACCGGATGCCATGGGAACCACCACGCTTTCCAACATGCAGGCCCCTCGACCAAGAACCGCTGGGAACCAGTGCTTGGGGCCCATGGCAATCCCGACCAGGGGTGGCTATCAGCAACTGCGGTTGCCAGAGGACCTTCTCTCCTCTCTTACCAACCCATAGCACAGACTCCAAGGCATGGTGTGGGGGGACTACAGTGGTGGGCAGGGAAGGGTGATAGGTGCACGGTTGGTATGGTGTACACAGTGCCCAGGAGGAGCGAGTTGGCACACAGGACCACATGGCTGGGTCATCAAGGTGGGGCAGAAGAAAGGCAGATGCAACCTGGCCCTAGTGTGAGGGCAACAACCTGAAATCCCCACAGGGATGCCTCCCCCACCACTCCGAGGCCCACGACAGCGGCAACAGCTCTGCCTGCCGTCCCGGACTTGGACACCTTTGCTGAGGAAACAGCCACCGGCATCAGAGCAGGCAAGCAGCACCGCATCTACCCCACCACAGGCGACAGTGAGCATCTCCAGCACACAGCACACCCCTGCCCTGGCATGGCAACAGGCATGGGAGAGTGACACCACGTCCACTGTGCAGCCTCAAAGAGGCACCGCACGTTGTCCCACCTGCCTGCTGCTGCATGTGCCATTGCCTCCTGGCACACAAACTTTTGCTGCTGCTCTTGTCACCACGACCTTTGCAGCCCTCCAAGTCAACCCGCTCCCAAGCAGGGAAGGAAACAATATAAAATGAGAGCTGGAGACACCTTCGCTCAAGGAGGGGAATCCTGTTCCCACCCACCCTCACCCCTGCTGCTCTCACCACCACTGCAGGCATGGGGAGAGGGGGATCTGCCCTGGAGGAACTGGAGGAGGGGAAAGGATGCCCATTACCCCTGGCACGTGCTGGACATCGGCCCTTTCTTTCTGACCTAAAAAAGCTTGTGTCAAGGCCTGACCCTCAATAGATCGCAGCTAGGGAGCTGTTCTACTACATACAAAACCCTGACCCACAATCAGGTTGCCTACGAATGATTTAGCACCAGGTTCCCCATGAACACGCAGTTCACAATGGGTGAGAGACGGCGCCACATCTGTTCGCGCTCTAGTCCTGACAACCAGTGGCATTCTGCACTAGGCCTGTCTTGGCCCTGCTGCTTGTGCAGAGAAACTGCAGAGCAGGCGGCCAGACAATGAGAGCCCACTGAGGCACCTTGGTGATTTCGTAACACTACGTTTAGGGGCGATTCTGGCTACTTAGAGGTGTTCAGTCAGAATCCCACAGGTAGAGACCTCACTCCAGTGGCTCCTCAGACAAGCACAGGCACCAAATACCTCAAGCTACAGGATTACTATTGCAACAACACATCAGCAGCAGAGCACAAACTAAGCTGTCTCACAATGGTCTAAACACACCTCACGCTCCCTGTCAGTGGGTGAACAACCCAAGGGTTGACAAAAATCTGCTTCACAGTGATAGCAAGAGACGACATCAAAGGATCAAAAGGCAACATTGCTATGAATGCTTGGCCGCCCTCACGCCCTCACCGGGTAAGTGAAAATATGATCACAGTAGTGGTATTTCACCAGCAGACAGGTCCTATTCTACATCTCTCATGTCTCTTCACAGCACCACACTAGAGTCAAGCTCAACAGGGCCTTCTTTCCCCACTGATTCCGCCAAGCCCGTTCCCTTTGGGGTGGTTCCGCTGGATAGTAGGTAGGGACAGTGGAAATCTCCTTCAGCCATTCATGCACATCTCTGATTAGATGACGAGGCATTTGGCTATTAATCAACCACTGAATTTCTATGACACCTTTTCTGAACTGGGCTTGGTAGGCAGCCCGTCCACCCTTGTCAAATTTAGTGAGCGTCACTGGGGACAAGATCCCATGTCCCATACCTACAGGGCTCAACCACAAGGGAGCTGGGCAAGAGCAAAATTCAGCACGTACAGAAGACTGAGTAGACCCATGTCATCTTTGTGAAGAATTTTACTGTTGCTTTCCATGGAAGGACTCTGGAGTAACAAAGTCACACAAGTAAATAAAGAGAATTAAAAAAGTAAAACTCTTACCTCTGCTGGTAGAGATGTGCAGGATTTCCACAGAGCACAGGAGAGCCCTCCACGAGAAAAGCCTCGCTATCCTCTTCAGACAGCCATTGTGGGGTCCAAGGTCTGCAAGGAACCTGTCGTTGCCTTTGTACCGCTTTCTGTGAGTCTCGATCGGGAAGCCCAGGAACTGCACTTCTCCAGGTCTCCTCACCTCCTTCACTTGTTCTTCCAGATACTGGTACTTGCGGACTTTTTCTGCTGCTGTGTCACCTAAGGATGACAACACACTTTCATAGCAAACGGTAACGTCCACTAGTGTCACCCAAGACCCCTTAAGTACCACCAAATCTGGCTTGAAGAGCTCATTGTTGTTATCCCCATGGTTAGGTTCTAAATATAACACCCAACCCAGCCTTTTTGCCACTTCTGCCAGCACACCACACAAGATGTTGTGCCTCTGGATCTGGGCATCCTGGACTGAAGGGCCATATCCAATAGTATGGGAACGGGTTTCCTACTCTGCAGACAGAGCCTGCACCCCTTAGGCAGCCCTTCCCTCAGCCCTCAAGCCAAACACTCCCTTGTGGGATAGACATTGGCACGTAGCTCTGTTGTGCTTAGTAGCTTTCTGTGAAGAATGCCCTGGCAGTGCAGAAGCCAATCATTACTGATGTTACCATTCTCCAAGTTGTTAATACTCAGCCTTGCGATCTTAGATTGGCCCAGTTCTCTACCTCCCTTTTTCTCCACTTGCTAGGAAGAGGAGAGATGACCCTGGGAACTGGAATTTCCCCTCCAGATGCTGCCTTGCCACCTTCCACAGAAGCCAGAGCTGTTATGGGGAGTTGATCCCCAGTTGATGGAATTTTGTCTGCTCTCCCTCCAGCAGTCATCTGTGCCTTCTCAAAATCCTTCTGGATCCCTTCCCTGAGGACAATAATCTTTCTGATGTTATCGGTGCAGTGAGCTAGTTGAGGTGGCCAACAAGCCTGAATATTTGGAATTTGCCTCGCCAGCCACACAGGCCAAGACCACTGTCATTGCGGCTGGCATATAGCATGGCATCACAGGGCCGGGGCATGTCCAGAGTCACTTTCCCCACTTCCCCAGCAGGCAGAGGGGACAGGTGGGGTGCACAGCACCTCGGCCAGCTGCACAGCACACCCAGCCTTGCTTCATGCGATGTCGCGACCGACCCAGCCCTTAGAGTCAATCCTTATCCCAAAGTCACAGAACTCTCCCCAGGTGCCTCCCAACAACTTCTCTGGCATCAACTGCATTACCAAACTGACGCCTTGAAGCACACGTCTCCACCACTCTGGCTTCAGGGCTCTGAACCTGACTCCCTTTCGATTGGCTGAGGGAAATGCATCCTGCCCAGGCATAGTTCACCATCTTTTGAATCCTAGCACAGACACGCATGCTCCCCCTCCCCAATGGAGCAGGCAAAACAGGCCAGTGGTGCACCCTTGCCCCTGCCTCTGCCTCAGGATCCCAATTCAGCCAGCATGCACTGGACCTCACCTTCACTGCATCACGGGCTTTTGTGCAAGCCGCTGACATGTTGCACACATGCTAGACTGCTTGGTCTGTGCTTCCAGATGGCTTCAGTGGGCAGCCGACATCACTGTGGACCACGGGTGCCCAAGTGCAGCCACACCTTGTCCGGCAGTGTGACGTGGTTGCAGCATGAAGAGGACAAGACCAGAACAAGAAGGATGGGGAGCCCTCGCTCCTGACCTGCTACAACTGTTTTGTCACTTGGAGTCTGGCCCGGGTATCCAGCTCAGCCTGGCCCAGCAGGGACAACCACACCAGCTGCACAGGGATGGGGGTCCCCTCAAAACCCCCAGCATCACTGCTAAGAGCCACCAGGAGTGGCCCTGTCTGCTGCCCACGCACCCATGACAAACCAGCCCCACACTTCTGAGCTCCTTGCTCTCCTCTCCAGCCTCCAGCTCCGCCACCCCAAAGATGATGCCCACCCCCACCACATGCACATACAGCCACCTGGATGACACCATGCACTCTCCCACCTCTTCTGTGGGCAGATGCCTTATTCTCCCTACATCCTCAAGCAAACACCAAACATTCAGCCAATAGCAGCATTCAGTGCTTTCAGATGACTGAGCTAACTCATGCCGTCTCTTTGGAGAGTTTTCCTGTGGTCTTCTGAGAAGGACTTTCCAAAAAGGCAGTAGTCCACTGCTGTTCCCCAGCAACCATCCTTCTGCTTCACTGCCCAGACAGGACCACTGAAGGCGCTGGCAGCCGAGGGAATGGTGCTGTGTCGGGCTGCTAGCTGCCGTTCCGTGCATGCTGCAGGCGCGGCAGTAGGTGCCGCTGGTTCTTCCCTTTTCTCCTTCGGGCTCCTCCCGAGCTTCCCCACCCCGCCGCACTTAGCGCGCTGCTCCGCCTTGAGCTGCAGCCATCGCCTGAGCAGCTCTGCTTTGGGGTTTACCTTCTCCCTCCTCCCACGGCGTGTCCGCTCACAGCAAGGCTGGAAACCCAGTGCTGCCACTCACCCTTTCTGTTTCACGTTTTCCCACCTGTTTCCCACCTTCCTGTCTCTGCTAAGAGACAACAGCTCTGCTACCTGAGATAGCAGTGCTGCAGCTTCCCCGACCACTCCTGCTCACCCTCTAATCATAGGCAGCCCCATAACTTGAAGGTGTGGTGAGTGGGGGAATGAGGGTCAGTTTGTAGCCTCTTACTTTGGATGGTTTTGCACACAGGCATCTGATCTGATCCACACACAGGGATCTGAGCTGATCCAGTAAACTGGGGGGAATACATTCCGGACAACATTCCTAATTGCTGCAGCTGGTTTCTCTCTGCTGTGACAGCAGTCCTCTCAGGTAGACCATCATCAACGTCTGCACAGTCAGGCAAGTTAAGCACCCTGCACCCATCAGCCAGGCCATCAGGGAGGGGAATATGCTTTTGTTTGGCTGCCGATTCTTACGGAGAGGGCTTTGCAGCATGGCCTCTTGGGGGAGAGGTCCCTTCCATCAAGCTCCTTTGTGAGAAAGCAAAGTACATCTGCCCCATCATGCCACAACCTTAACAGGAATTCTAAGAACCCTTCACCGGGCTTCTGCTGAGAGTGTCCCTGCCTATCCTGCAGCTCCGAAGCTTTACTATCATAAATAGTGCTGGTCCTTTGAGTACTGGCTGCCTTCGGTCCAGGAAGCTGCTGCTCTACTGCTGCCCAGGCAGCTACCTCCTCCTCATGCTCGCTGTCTCACACTGAACAGGGGCAGAGGGTGGGGGGATCATCACAGTCCCAGCTATTACCGTCCCAAATTTCCAGATCCCAATCCTCTTTTTACACCAGTGCCTGGCCTGCCAGGGGATGGACATCTCACGTCCCCTCTTGTCCCGACTCCAAATTCCAATGTGGGTGATCGGCAATGCAGTCAGCCATAACAACGTACAGCAGTGCCGCAGATTTTCCCCTCATTCCACAGTGGTGGTTCCCACCTCTCGGGTCAGTTGGCAAGTCTTCTCAGTGGCTTGGAGATCACTTCCCAGCTGCCCAATTTGTGGGTGCTGCACTAACAATACCTCACCCAGGGTGTGCAGTGCAGTCAGCAGGATCCATCCCAGATCCCCTGCTGCCTTTCCCTCCACCAGCCCAGCTTGCTCCAGTTAGAGCTTGGAGAACATTTCCTCTAGCCTGTTTGGGGTTACCCCAGCTCACTTACAAGCTCCAGCCATGCTTCAGAGGAGACCCACTCTGCTCACTCGTGAGCTACAGGTGCCCACTGACCTGTAGCAAGCCACCCAAGGTTGTGGCTCCTTGTCTCCATCTTGCCCTTTTGTCCCCACGGAGGCATCTCCACACCAGTACCTGCCAACCCTGCCATAAGGGGGGCTGCAAGGTGCGGAAAAGGAGGGTTGGATACAGGCACTGAGAGGCAGTCAAGGCATGTAAGGGGTTACAACAAAGTAAATTTAAGAAGGACTTACCCACCAAACTGCATGAGGAACCCCGGGAACCGCACCAAGGGGTCAGTGCTGGCAGGCTGTGGGACTGACGGGTCGGATGCCCAGGCTGGATTCACTTTAATGTATCCTCGGGGCCCCTTTTATCTCCTGGAGCTCTTTCCTTATCTCAACTGTGCAAAGCTCGAGTAGTTGCTGACTGTGAAGCAGCTGGACAGTGTTGACAAAACAGAGTAGGCATGTCTGGCCCTAACTGGTTTTGGTCAGCGTACAGAGCACACTGCAGGGCAACTTTGCTTTACTCTGTCGGTCACCCAGCTGCTCACCAGACCTTCCACAGCAGTTCTCTCTGCAGTGGGGCAGAGAGGGGCAGGACATGTCATGGAGGATCACTGTCCACTTCTGAACAAGGACAGAAACTCACCAAATTTGTCATGACGGACTTTCAAGGACAGAAAAGAGTATGCTGAAACCAGAATGTGTCATTCCAAATATACGGCCTGTTCTGGGGGAAGGCCATAGCTTGTAGCAGTGTGTGCAGAGAAGGCTGAAACACACTACACAACACTCAATGGAAAGAACGTGCCAGAGAAGAAGCAGAGTAGGGCTCAAATTAAATGCTTTTTGCAAGACCAGCCTTAAATTGGTGGGCATTATTCATGACTAACTAAATAAATGAATAAATAATCCTTCAGTTGAATTTCAACCTGCTTTTTTTTCTTTTTTCTTTTTCCTTTCCTTTTCCTTCAGATTGCTTCCAACCTTCCTTCTCAACTGTAATAACCTGCAGAGTAGTCTTCCTTGTCAAACATCCCTTCTTTCACAAGCCAGGCAGTCTTTTCACCCCCAAAAAGGCATTGCAAAGGTAGAGTGAGCTGGCACTTTTGTGGAGGGCCTGCTCCTGCACTGCAGTGAATGTGTCAGCAGGAGTCACCAAAGTCTGCTGGGAGTTGCCCTTCCACTCCCTGATCCTGCAAGTCTGAAAGTAGAGAAAAGTCAGAGGGGGCTGGGTCGGGAAGAGGGACAAAATGCACCTGATGCTAATAGGAGCGACTGAACAAGAGGTCCTGCAGGAACAGGAGGCCTCAAAACTCCCCATAACTTCTACTGAGTACCAGAGGTGTGAGGAAAACTGTTTGCAGGCAGAGATATTCTGTGAGTAGTAACTGGGTTCTGGCATTTCTCTGCTATGCAAGCTGCCTGTGAGGAATTTGTACTAGGTAGCAGTATCAAGGCTAAAATTAGTAAGATAATTCTGTTCCCCAAAAAACATAATGGATATGAAATATGACCAGCATGATCCATAGGGTCAGAAGGGAGTCTTGGGATGTGAGAGCAGCTTGATGTAGAGAGCTCTGCGAGAAAGGCCACATTCAGTCAAAATTGCCTAGGAAAGAATGTCGGAAACACCAAAAGTAGGTATGGATGTACTAGAATGGGGGCCCAGGAGAAAGGTAAGTTGTTTACTTGTGTGGAGTTTGGGTGGAGAAAAGGAAATGCAGGGGCGGTGGAAAGGTAGTTCCAAAAAAGAATAGGATGGAGAACGAGGTATAAATTCAGGTGGAAGTCAATGAATGGGGGAAATCTTATGCCTGCAGGAGTGCAAAGGCCCATAGATGGTGGTGCAGCTGACCTGTGGACCCAAGCCCCCTGGGACATGGGAGAGAAGCCCCTTGGACAACCCACCAGACTCTCCATCAGGTATTTGTTCCAAAGACTCAGCGTGGGAGAGCAGAATAAGAACATACACTCCCTCCACACACACTCACACACACATACCCACACACAGAGTTTTGCTTCCTACAGAGGGACATTCTGATGCCAGGCTCTGATGCCTTCGGCTTCCCCTTGGCTCACAGAATATCACCTGTCTCCATCTCAGGAAGAGAAAGGCAAAGGGATGAGATGGCTATAGAAAATGAAATCCTCCACAAGAGCTGCAGGCAGCTACCAGGGAAATTACCTGCTGAGAGCAGCCTGAGTTAGTCCTGCAAGTGCTGAAGGTCAGCTTTGCTTTTGCATCTGTGGGTATAAATAAAACTGCTTCTAAACTAGGACTCATTCTTCTAGGGCAGTGATGGATTGTAGGCTAAGGGTATCCTAAGTGCAAGTGGGAAAGAAAGTAACAAAAGGCTGTCCAGCTTTTCCTCTCCAAAACAAACCTGCTGAGTAAAGAGCTGGGCTGTTGCAGTATATTGCTTCTGAGTATGCAGGTCCATGAGCACAGAAGCTCGTGGCAAGCTTCTGGACCCACACCTTGCCAGGGATTCCCCTCTGGAGAGCTCAGGTTTCTCTTCCTGTCCCTAATAAAATGCAGAAAAGAAGACGCAAATGTGATGTCACATCTTGGAAAGGATATGCAAGCAAAGCATCAGAGTAAGGCTGAAATGAGTTGCTTCTGCAAAGGCCAGCCCGAAAGAGGCAGGTGTTATTCCAGGTTAAAAGTAAGTGGGAGCTGGGAGAGAATGGGAGAGAAAAAATTCCAATAGGAGCATTCACAACTGAACAGAGTATGACAGATTAAAAAGACTCACATAAACGGCAGTGCTCGCTTCCAAAGCGGCCAAGATACAAATACTAGAGATAAAGCAAAAAAGGTAGTAGCAAGCTAATCAACAAGTGGTGAGAAGAAGCCCCAGCCACAGTGCTGGGCAAGAAAGGGCTGGGAAAACTGCTTCTCAAAGCAGCACTTTCCTAGGCAAATGTTCCGATATTGGCCTTCAAAGCACAGAAATCCCTCCCCTCCACCCCATTCAATATTATTGTTCTCCTGTGCATTAGGTGACAGGAAGAGATGGCTAAGCTGGTTCACCAGCAGAAAGAGAAGCAAAGGGCGCACAATGACCTCCAGGTTAGGACACTGGACTGGGATTCCAGAAGCACAGAAGCCAAATCCTAGTTCCAGTGGCAGCTCCTTGAGAGGCAGCGTAAACAAACAAACAAACAAACACACACCTTGCTCTCTGTCGGATTTCATCAGTCTTGCTGGTGCCATCATCTCCAAAGAGGAGACTTTAACCCAGGAACTCATCTGAGAAGGAACAGAGAGGCCTATGGCCAGAGGAAGGGCAACTTGCAATACCTCACACAGGCCAGTGCCAGGTGTTCTGAGCCTTCAGAGCTACAGTCTTCCCCATCACTAACTTAAAGCAAAAGCTTATCCCCAGCCCCTGCATTTCCCCACACGAGTAGCACGTAGGCTTCCCTCTCCACTTGGGCGTTGCAGAGGGGTCTTGCAGCAGACCAAGTAGGTGGTAAGGGATGCATCAGAACCAGCAGTGGCTAAGCAAGAGCTAACACACAGCTGCACATCAGACAGGAAGAGTATCAGTAACACCCCCAAGAGCAGTTCTCGGGGGTAGTTCCACAGGAAACGCCCACAAATGATGACAGGCTGTCCAATAATGTAGGCAGCCCATCTCAGTTCCATTTTGGTCAAGCTCTCAAGTCCTTGGTGCCCTTACAAGGTCTGACAATGTTTCAAGCTGTAGCAGGGATTCTACAGTAGTCTCCTGCTCAAGCCTAGGGGCACGTGTTGTCTCTCCTGTGTGGTTTCTCTGAAGCCCTTCCTGGCCTGGCAAGTGCAGCAGTGCTCAGAGGCACTTCCAAGAGGAGAGCCTAGAAGGCAGCTGTCCTGGGCACTGGTGCCTTGATCTTGCTACCTAAGGTCACAAACACTTCAGCTGGAACTTGTCCACCAGGTCTCATGTTTATGCTGTTCCCCTGACACACAGATTCCCTGGAGGCACATGCGATCCTGCAACATGTGCCCTGGGGAAGAGGCCAAAGACAGTCTCTATGCAGCATCATTTTGTAAAGAGAATTTGAGGAGGACTGTGGTTCTTGCAGACTTCAAAGTAACAGAACATTTACCCTGCCACAAACACACGGACACATACCCACCCCTCACAAACACACACAGAGTTTTCCTCCGTGTACAGTGGCATTATGATGCCTGGCTCTGAAGCCTTCAGCTTTCCCTTGACTCACAAAACGTCACTTGCCTCAGGGACCAGACGTTCTCCTGCCTGCGAGTGCTCCTCTGAAGCTGCATTAGCAGGGCCCATCAAGGGTACAGAGTTTAAAATCTGGCGTGCTGTGTTTGATGGGAGGAAGGACTCCAAGGGCTGCAGGATAATCTAGAGGCAGCACTGCTTCCATCACCAGCAGTGTACCAGTGCCCTGAGGGTCAAACCTGGTACTCCTAGCCTGCGGTTTCCTGCATCATCCTCACCAGAGTTCACTCCCCTCAGGACTCACAGCAGCCCCACTGCATTGCCTGGTAAGCTCCACCACTTCCCAGATGTTTGAATAGAGTAAGGGCAAAAGAGAGAGAGAAATAAAAATCCAACCCCACAGACTTCTTTTGTCTGACGACAGTTGTTTAATTACACTTAACTTGAATTAGAGTTCACACGATAGTTACCTGTAGATTTAATGATTAGTTTTATATATTCTTGGTCAGAAAAACTGAACTCACAGTCCGTTGAAATATGACTTTAAATCCTTTCTTTTCATAACTTTAGAAGCAGGGGAAAAAATCATTAAATGTTTTGCTTCTTTGTTCATTGGAATTATCTTCTTACAACAGCGTCCTAGCTTTTCCAGTTGATCTTTAGGTATTATCTAGAAATGCAAACTTCCCCCCTCACAGCCTTAGGCTTCCTCCTAAGTCATTACCAGCAAATTCTGGGAGACAAAAATTCCAAGAATTTAAACTGGAGAATGAAAAGGGTGAAGGAAAGGCTTCACTGGTAAGCCTTGTCTCCTGTGTAAGCTGCTACCTGCAGTGTATCAAGGAAGCACAAAGAGGCACCATCTAAATTGTATTAGTCTAGTGTCTGGTTTTGTGCTGAAGTTTGCTCTTGTTAGGCCCCCCCGTTCCGTTGTTATCTCTCTTAATATGTCTGCAGTGTTTGAAGCGTCCTGCCAAGATACCACAGTCTCGTGTGGCGATTTTGTGCAGCTGAGTTATCTCTTCTGAATAGCTTTCTCTCTTGTGGGATTGTGTGGGGACACAAAGCTTGCACCTGCTTTGATTTTTCTCTCACTGGAGCTCTTACTGCTATCTTAGTGTTTTGGTTAGGAGGGGAGGGTTGTTGTTTTTTGGGGATGAGGGCACTTCTCCATGTTTTTGCACTCTGGAAATTTCTTGCCCGAGCTCTTGCTAATGAATGTAGCCAGGGTGACAGGAGACTAGCCTTCGTTATGAGAGAAAGTGCTGATTGCCTAGGTGAACGGGGGAGAGAATCTGAACAACAGCTTTATTACTTGAGCACCGGGGGAGAGACACGGGGGAGCTAAGATGAGGTACCTGGGAACCTCTTGGTATCTCCTCACTGCAGTTGCTCTAGTGTGTCAGTCATTTTCTATAGTGGTGGCAGCCAAAACTGGGTGCAGTACTCCACATGTTGTCTCATGTATGCCTAGTAAAGGGGAATCATCTCTTACCTTGTTCGACCAGCTCCAGTCATCTTCATACAGCCCTGTGTATTGCCAGCCTCCATCCCTGTAGGCCTCGCTGCTGGCAGATACTCCCACCTGTCTGCCGGGCCTGTCTACCATTGCCTGTCTACCAGGCCCCCAGGGTCTGGTCAGCAGAGCTGTCACCCAAGCAGTCAGCCCCCAGCCTGCACTGCCACAGCGGAGAGCCCATACCACACACAAGATTTTGCATTTGTCCCTTGCTCCCTTTCATGAGCTTCATGGCTACAAGGATGCTGTGGAAGACCATGTCAGAAGTGCTATTAAAAGACAGGCTAGGCTAGCTACGAGAAGCAACTGCTTCTAGCTATTACTGCTGAGGCTTGATGCTTCCCCTTTAGATCAGAGACTTGAGACATACCTGAGGCAAACCAGCATCACCACCATCTGTAGGCATGTACACACCTACTGTCAGAAGAACCACCATCCCCTATTCGCAACCCATTTTTCTGTCTTATGTGCCGTTCTTTCTGAGCTTGGGCCCAACTTTTCAGGGTGCTCGCACCTCCTTTTCTCCACCAAAATTCCATCCTGCAAAACCCGGCACAGTGCCCGGGGGGAAGGTGTGTCCCTGCAGTGCCTCTCTAACAGGACCTGGCGTAACAGTGGGACATCCTGTGTCCTAACAACAGCTCCCCTCTCCCCCACAGCATGTCTCAGTGGAGTCCCAGTCTGGAGGATGCCAGGAGCAGGTCACCTGGTGCCATGACAGCCTGGGCCGCACCAAGCACACCCGCAGTACAGCTCTCACAGTAACAGCACTGCTCCAGATCTCTCTCTGATTATATCCAATGTGCTGGGTGACCGGACACATGAAATACTATGGCTGGGTATGTTCTGCCTGCCTGACATCAAACAGGAAATGAAGCCAGGAAACTGTTATTTACTGTTATTTTCACATATACCTGCACTTTTGGGTCTGGTGTGGTGTTCAAGCGATTCTCAGGAGAAGGCGACAAAAGAGATGCTGAGTGTGCCTGGGAACACAAAGGTCCCGCTTAGATCTGACCACAGCTGGGAATGTTGCAGGGCCTGTAGTGTGAAAGGCAGGGCGTTTGGTGGCAGCAGCTGGACGGGATTCTTCTGCTCCAAAGGGGAGGGTGAAAAGGTGCGGCTAGGGAAATGCCTGTGTCCCTCCAAAACTGCTCTAAACACAAGGACTGCATGCCCTGCCATGCAGGTGACTGTGTCTCTTCAGACTGTGAGACAAATTTATGTTCTCTGGCAGCTTACTAGGGCAGGAGCTCCCAGCCTCACTTCGCCTCGCCTCGCCTCGCCTCGCCTCGCCTCGCCTCTCCTCTCCTCTCCTCTCCTCTCCTCTCCTCTCCTCTCCTCTCTGCTCCTCTCCTCTCATTTTTCTATTTGTACCTAGATTCAACAAGAGATTGCTCCCAACACAGAGTCATGCCAGTAAATTCATATAACCTTGAGGTGGCCATTTCTGCCTTACAGAGAAAGAAAAAGGTGTATGTAAGCTGTATGCAGGATGCTTGATGGAGTCAAGCATTATTCATGGGCAATATTGGGGTATTCCAGTTCTGACCTGAGTTAATCAAGGCTTGCTTCAATTGCTTCTCTGGTCTGAGAGAAAGGCTTAGAGAGTACAGGTAGTGTCCCAACAAAAAATGTTGACTGGCTCTCTGCACCGATTGGACTGAAAAGGCATGGAGAGGGGAGGAGAGGCTACAGGCAGACAAGAGGGAGCTGCCGGTGGAGGTGTGAGGGCTGATTTAGGTTGTGAGGTTACTTGTGCTGCGGAAATGGGCTTGGTGAGGAGCATCAGGCAGGCATTGTGAGGTGCTCATGGCAAGGGTGACAGGCAGACCAGAGGGTCAGAGAGGTTGTGGGGGGATCAGAGAGGGATGTAGACTGGAGGGAGAGCACTTGGGTGCTGATGAGGAGGTGCTCTATGTTCCCTCAGTTGAGCATACGGAAGCTGGAGGATGGCATGTGAGGACAGGAAGGGCTCCCAGATGCTGGCCAAGAGAGAGGACATGTTTTGGGGAGGAAAGGAGCCTTGAGGGAATGGTGCTGCAGTTGTGACTGGGAGCTGTGAGAGCCCCTGTGGGCGGTCTCTCCCCTAAACCGAAGCACTAACCTGAAGCCATATCCTTCCACCTTGCCTCTCTCCTCCCTCCACTCACTGAGGCCAAATCCAAAGAGCTATGTTGAAGCTTCCCTCTCTGTCCCTTCCCCTAACCCTGAGCCTGTGCCTGAAGGTAATTGCTGGCTCTCATCCCTTGCCTAGAAGGGAGAAAGCAGGCTCACTCGCTCCCACTAACCACAGAGCCCAAACCCTGCATGGATACCTGAAGCTGAAGCCCAAAGATGCTCCCTCTTGGCCCCTAACTCTCCAGCCACCTTTAAGCCTCACTGGAAGGGGTTTGGGATCTGAGAGGCAGAGGAAAGGTAGGGCTTGTGAGTTGTTGGACTGAAAGGGCATGGTGCTGAGAGGAGAGGCTAGAGGCATCCAGGAGGGAAGTGCAGGTAAAGGGGTGAGGGCTGGGCTGCACGTTGTGAGGTTACTTGTGCTGCAGGAATGTGCTTGGTGAGGAGCATCAGGCAGGCGTTTTGAGGTGCAGGGCAAAGTTCTGGGGCATCCCAGAAGGGTCGAGTGTTTTTGGAAGGGTGGAGCTAGAGACAGGTTGTAGGGACAGTGCTTCTTTGTAGACCGGGAGGTCTCTTCTGTTTTAGCACTTGACTGCCCAGTGGAAGTATGCAACCTGTGAGGGCATGAAGGCTCCATTTTCTCGGACAAATCTGTCCTCTCTAATAGCCTCTCCACAATAGAAAGCAATCTCCTGAATGCGGTGAGTTTACACTTGGCTCTTCTTCCAAAATTGGAGTCATTAAAGTTGTGATGGAATGGTATCCCCAAAGGGCTTGTTGCTTTGCTTGGGTTCTTCATGGACTCAGGTGGACGCGATCAGTGTCTCATTGCAGCTTGTTAGAGAACTAAGTTTAGATTCAGAGTTTGCTTATTTGGGCCCTGAGTCTTTAGAGGTGTTGAATGATCACAGAGTAACCTTCCTGAGGCAGTAACATATCTGTTGGGGCTAGTGATTGATGACCATCTGCCTGGAGAGGTAATAAGCTGCCAGGGGAGCTCAGAGCATTTCCAGGACCATAGTATAGTGGGAGTGGGCGGTGAGTGAAGCAAAATCAGGAAATGTATAGGTAAAGGAAGGCTCTGCAATCCCAGGAGAGGCAGTGGAGACCCAGCAGGCTCAGGGAAAAAGACACCAGAGAGTCATCCCTTGTACTCTCTTTGAAATGTCATAGGCTGGATCCAGCGCAGCCCCATAACATACCTCGTGCTCTCGGAAATGCTGCCTGGTCCCTTTGAGCACCTTCCACAGCTGCATAAAATGGGAGGCGGGGACTGCCAGTGGCATGCTAACCATCCTTTTGGGTCTGCTTTTTGCTCTAACAAGGACGGGCGCTGTGGAATCGCCCCGCAGCCGTGTGGCACCACCATTGGCTGTTTGCAGAGCAGCAGTGCCTGCACAGAGCCTTGCAGGGAGTACAGGGCAGGGGGACCTGCAGCAGCCGGCCGGCGTGGGCACTCTCATCTGGGGAAAGACTTTCTGAGAAGCAGAGACGTGCCTGGAGGGCAGCAAGGGGGTGATTCTCAGGAAAGGTGAGAAGTGTCATGGGTTCTTTATAAAAGCTGCTGAGGATATGTATACAACCAACGATTGTGATCTGTGGACGTTGTGTGGTATCAAAGCTGAATATGATACAACCTGTCAGCTCTGAGAAATATCATAGTCATTGGAAAAACCCTTGGACTGGACTGTGAAGACCAGAGTTGCAGAAGAAAATTAAGTCCTGAACATTGCTCATGTTTTCAGAGGCTAAGCTGTCAGAGGGCCAGCTTACCCAAATAAATGGACAAATACTTGATTGGGCAAACTTTCTCACAATCGTGTCATCACCACCAGCTAGCTTAGGCTTGTTGGATCTCCTTAACCTGGAAAAGGGACCTCTATATAAGGATACAGGTGTTTAATAAATAGCCACATGCCACATCATCTAATCAGTTTTGTTCATGAACGGATGAACAAGATTCTCCCTGTCCCTATCTACCATCCAGCAAAACCGCAGCCAAGGGAGTGGGCTTGATGTAATCAGTGGGGAAAGAAGACCCTATTCAGACTGACTCTAGTCTGGCACTGAGAAGACACGTGAAAGATCTGAATGGACCTCTCTGAAAGGACATTAGAGGAGAATAAGCTTACTCTGTAGAATAAGTGGGACACTGCTCTGGTGTTCTTTTCACTCGTTTGGCTAGGTAGGGTTGATCAGGTGCTGGGCACAACTAGACAAACATAGTGACCTGTTCATACATGGCCAGTTAAACTCTTTTTCCCTCAAGTTTCTTTCTCTCCAGTCCACTCTGATCCCTTTCCCCACCTTTGGTCCTTCTCCTGAAGATCTCTTAAAGTCTCACACATTCCCAAAGCCTCCTTAAAGTTCTGCACAGTTCCCAAATGCTCTTGTCCTGCTTCCCACGATAAATCCTCTCTCCCTTTATGCAATAAACGCTTCAGTCCACAAGGCTTTCAAGGAGAGTCCTCGGGTGGACTCACCTTGGAAGAAACACTCCCTCCAAGGCCCCAGGGACAATGGGATAGTCGCTCTCCTTGGATGGCCTTAAGAATATCCAAGTCAGGGTGCTCCTTTGCACTGAGCAGGTAACTGGCATTTCTCTGCCATCACTGTTCTTCTGTTCTTTGTATTTACAGTGACTAACCTTCAAACACATGAACTAACAGTTTATTCCAGTGTTTGGCCCATTCCTTCTGTAACTGTTAACAAGCCACATATACTAGATGCAGAGGACGCACTGTGCAGCTCCAGGCACAGTGTAATCTGCTTTTCCATAAAATGTATTCTTATGAAAAAGAGACACTGGTTAAGGTTGAATAATAAGAAAACAGAAGTAAATAGGAGAAGACAGGAGGCTGCTTCTTGGCAAGCCTGTCCCACCCCTTGCAGCTGACTTCCTAAGAAAAAAATGGATCTCATTTTGCTCCTGTTGCAGATGACTACATTAATCAATGCAGATACCTCACAGTAAAAATCAAACGAACAAACAAAGAGCTACTCTGAGGCTAGTGGCTAGTAGAACTACATGTGGAGCTAGCTGCAGATTTTAGGTAGATACATATAGTAGTGTAAACGAGGAAAGAGAAAGCAGGAAGGTAGGAGTAAAGAAATCACACCACCCTCCTGCAGAGGGTACTCTTAGAACCACAGTGAAGATAATTTTGGGATTAAGGGAGAGATTCAATTTGAGATTAAGGCACCTACATTTGAGGTTCCAAACGTACATTCCTCCCTGTGAGACAAATGCCTAAACATCAGTTTCAACCACTGTGGATCTAGGCGATGGAGGTGGAATTCAGTTGCCTAAACACAAGTGTCGAGCACCATCTCAGATGCCCTGGGCTATCTGACAGCCATACAGGGCTGGTGGATCTGGCACAGGATCTAAATCTTTCTGGAGCAGCAGAGAGATACCAGCTGAGATACCCAGAGTATTTCAGGTGACATAACATACTTCTCTGTACATGGCCAAATGAATCCCACAGAAACAACTAAATCCCTCCTTATCTGTTGGCTTTAGGATAAGATGAACCATACCCTGGCTTCTCTTGACAGCTCTGACTGGAAGTGGGATTCGGCTGCCTTAAAAAAGAAAGAAAGAAAAATAAAGAATCGAGTGACATTTGAGAGTAAATCACTGTAATAAAGGTGTTTTTTTGGAAGTATCACTCTCTGGAGCCGCTTCTCTTTTCCAGCTGGATGTATAGGAGTGGCAGTTCCACCAACATATATTCATCTTTATGCACTGATATTGCCCAAGATAGGAGACATAAGACCATATCCAGTATGTAGGGTTTTTCTGAAGGGGCCCAGGCTGTTGGCAGTGAAAAGCAGATTTCTGCACAACACATTCTTGAGCCAAAAGTGCCTCTGATTGCATTTCCCATTGCCTCCTACCCCACACATGCTGCAAGGCAGAACATTTTTTGCACTAGTAGCTGTCTGGAGAAAAGTCTTCTCTTTAGGGCACATTTCACCTCCACATTCCTCAGGGTGTAGATCAAAGGATTGAGGACCGATGTGACAACATTATACATGAGGGTGGCTATCATGTCCTGCCTGGGTGAACTTCCTGAGGAAGGTGGCACATAATTAAAAATAACAGGGACGTAGAGTAAGACCACTACTGTGAGATGGGAGACACAAGTGGAGAAGGATTTCCTCCTTCCCTCCTTGGACTGGACTTTCATCCAGAGGAAGGAAAATATGTACAGGTAAGAGGAGAGTGTGAAGACAAAGGGGCCTATCACAATACTCCCAGTGATGATGTTGAGAAGGCTCAGGTTAATCTGGTTGCTATCGCAGGCCAGCCTCACCACAGGCTTGATGTCACAGAAGAAGTGGTGGATGTGGTTGGGGCCACAGAAATGCAGCTGGGAGGTCATGACTGTGTGCATCAGAGCATGAAGGAAGGCAGCAGTCCAAGTAGCTGCAGCCAGCAGCAGGCAGGCCCGTGGACTCATGATCAGGGTGTAGCGCAGGGGGTTGCAGATGGCCACACAGCGGTCATAGGCCATGACAGCCAGAAGAAAACCTTCACTACTTCCCAGGAAGTGGAAGAAGTGGAGCTGGCTTAGGCAGCCAGTGTAAGAAATGCTCTGGCGCCCTGAGAGGAAGCCAGCCAGCATCTTGGGTATGGTTACTGTGGAGTAGAAAATATCCTGGCAGGAGAGGTTGCAGAGGAAAAAGTACATGGGGGTATGGAGCCGGGGTTCACATACCACTACAGTCATGATTGCTGTATTCCCCAGCAGGCTGGACAGGTACAGCAGTAAAAATAGCATGAACAGGAATTGTTGTAGCCCTTGAAGATTGCTCAGGCCAAGGAGGATGAACTTCCTCACCTCTGTCTGGTTATCCATCCCTGCAGGGAAAGAGAAAATAACTTGGCAGTAACTTGCTGTCTTCTGTCCTGAGCTGTTATTTCCTTTTCCCAGAGTCCTCTTCCATAAGGTGTATCATCAGCTGATGCTGCCTCAGGAATGGAAGAGATCAGCTACTGAGTCTGGAAAAGTGACTCGAAAGAATTCCTTGATTTTCCACCCCAGCTGTTTCAACAAATAATAGAAAATGTGGTAACCTAGATGGCCAATACCAGTGTCGAAACTGCCACCTGTGTGCCATCTCACTGAAAGGAACGGCGTATTTGAGAATAATGAGGAAAGAAAATTATGAGGGAGGGAGGGAAGAAGGAAGGGAGGGAGGGAGGAAGCTAGGAAAAAAAGGAAGTGAGGAACGAAGGGAGGAAGGAAGGATGAAGGAAGGAAGGACAGCTGGCTGGTTACCTAATTTTTAAGCAATGATCATTCTGAAATCCTATGTTTTCTTCTTTTTTTTCTAATTCAGAAAAGGTTTTCTAATCATTTTCTTCATTCCAAATCCTAGCTGAATATACTGAATCTTTCCCAAAGCTGAAGTATTATTGTAGTTTAGTAGATCATATAACATACCACTCTCAAAGAAGATTAATTGCAGACTGTTCATTGGTGTCAGGAAACCTTTATATAGTACTCCCTTTCACTGAAACAATCACATTTCTTTCCAGTAAAGGAAAATTTCTCTCTCTCTGGTAACTTCTCTTGGGATCAAGCCTCTGAGCCTTATGGGACTTCATTTCAGAAAACATCAAGGCATAGCATTTCAGGGACGCAGAAAGCTCATGACGCTTGTGGGGTCAGCTCATGGGGAGTTGAACTGATTGCTGATTATTTGTACGGCAAGCTCTCACAAGCAGGAGAAAGTTGTAGAATCAAAAGCCATTTATTGAAATACGCAAGGTTATAGCATGTAATTCTCAGGGAGACCAATGGGGAATTTGCCAAGAAGGGTTTTATATGTTTTTGTAGTTCCCAAGCATAATACATTGAATATGTATCATGGCTTTATTTGACCTGCTACAGCTAAACAGCTGAACTCTGCCTCTGACTTAACGTCTTTTGCTCCCTTTATAGTCCACAAAAATCTTAAAACTCTCGCTTTTTTTTTTAACTTCTGAAGATGGAGATTGAACAAACTATGATAATTTTCAAGGGCTCCAAATATCTGTCTCTCTGTCCTCTGTGCAAGCTCTATTTGCTGTGAGCAATGGCACCTGAAATCCACACCAAAGTGCCCATCTGCCTGATTGAGAACATGCAGAGGTGGGGGCTGGTGGTGCAGCAGAAGACCCTGCATGCAGGTGTTGTCATCGTTCACGCAACCTGTGGTGGTGGTGGCCATCACAGGGCTGTACTGAGCTGGCAGGTCCCACCTCATGACCAGGCAGGGTTGTGAGAGGATGGGAGAGGTGCTGAGCTGCCCAGGTACCAGCCCCTGGCAGCCAAGATGCCTTGGTTTTCCTGCTCTGTATCTAACACTACTGAGCCCCTTGTGTCCTCTCCACAGGTTTCTCCCTGGTCTTCGCCATGCAGTCCTACATCAAAGCTATCTGGATGTGCTGTGCTCCCCACCCGTGCTGGCCTGGACACACTGTGGTGCTGCCAGACACTGAAGGGCTGAGTGACATGGGGAAAGTGTGGAAGAAGCAGAGACTTCCTTTTGTGTTGACAGAACACTTTGTGGAAGCTCTCAAGGGCCCAGCCATGTGGCAGGACTCAAGGCGTCCTCATTGCCTGCGCCGGTGTGCCAGGAAGAGACAACCTGTGGGGAAAGAGGCCAGTGTAGAACTACATGGATAAAGTCTTCTGGTGCATGAAGTCCTGCCTGGCATCCTTAACGTTTGCCTTTGACTGTCAGAGCCCTCATTCTGCCTGGGATCCTGGCTGTCTGCAGGGTACTGGAGGAAGTCAGTGGCTGGGGCCATGCTGCCTGGTGAGACATCATGTCTTCACAGCCACGCTCCCTCTCATTCTGGATCTGTGATTACTCAGCAGCCGTTAGGCTGGTGGGCCTTTTGAAATCTAGTGCCTTGCAGGCTTGCAGTGCCTTTTGAACTGGAGCTGTCTCTGTGGTGCTGACAGCCAGAGGAGCTAGGAGAAGGCTCCTGAGGTTGACAAGTTGCCAGATTCCTCAGCACTTTCTAGTAATCAGAAGCCTGTGGGACTCTGAGAGTTAAGGGTTGAGGACAAGGTGGCTATAGGAAGACGTGGTGATGTTATGTGTGTGAATCTCTCCAAAAAGCTGTCCCTGCCATGGCCCATGGTTGGACATTTAAGGCCTGGGAATTTAGAGCTTTGCCCACTCTTAGGGGTCTTGCACAGAGTTTCTTGGTATGAGCCAAGGTTGTTCCAGAGCAACGCATGGATCTCTGAGCTAGCCATAGTGCTGTCCAGTGCTCTGGTCTATAACAGCAAGGGCACCATCAACCAGCAGGCCATGGGCCAGCTGCAGTATCCTCAGCAGGGCAGCAGCACCAGAGAGACCTCCTCTCTCTAAGCGTTAGCTTAGGGGTTTGCACATCCCAGGTCCTCAAATGGCTGCTTTCTTTGGGGAGATCAGAGCCTCCTGGTGGGGCACAGTGACACAGGACCTCAGGGATCCTGTGCCCTACACCTCAGGGCTGAGGGTTTCAGCCCTACTTCTGCTGGTGACTCCAGGCTGTTCTCTGTCCCTGCAGAATCTCCACTTCTCCTTATTAAGTGCTGATGGGTGGAAAGGGTAGAGTGCACTGGCTTGAGGATCCAGGGTCTCTATTTCCTTAGCCAGCTCCCCAGCTATGTGACAAAGCTGATGGAGAATGTAAAGGTGAAAGCAACTCCTAGGGGGAGTGGAGATGAGCTGGAGGAGTCAGACAAAGTTTTCTAGTTCTTCCTATCCTTTCTCTGGGCTGTGCAGGACTTCACATTGTAACTGAAGGTGGATGGGAAGGAAATCTCAGAAGACAAGTACCTAGAGAATGTGCTGAAATTAAAGCCCGGTAGAGGAATGGCGCTGTGCTCGGTGCTGTGCTTCAGGAAGGGCAGGATGTGTCCAGCTCTGGACAGCTGCGTTTCAGCATAAGACAACAAAAGCCTAAGCCCTGTGAGTTTGCTCCCTAGCCTACCTCCACAGGTAGCAGCCAGGAAACCCAGTTCTATAACCATTCCCAGGAATGCATTCACCAGTTCTCCCCACACCAGAAGTGCCACGCTTGGAGGAGCATCATGACAGTGAGATTGAGCCTGAATTCCAGGAGCAGATGGTGAAATTATGCAGCCACATCTGGGAGAAGTTTACACCCAAGACCATCCATGGTGACAACACAGTAGTAATGGGGAGCTGTGAGTGCCAAGGTCCAGAAGGTCAGAGCTGGCTAGTTGCTCTTGGGACTGTGCCTGAGGAAGGCTCAAATACATGGTCAGATGACGCAGGTGGGAAATGGAAGAGCTTTTCCAGCAGCTGCTTTACTTGCTTCTTCATTTAGAGCCACTTCTCTTCCATTTCCCCTCACTGTACCCATTCTTGCTGCTCTGTCCCTTGCTGCTCTTGCAGTCTGAGCCACTGTGCTTCACCACTCCCAGCTGATCGGAGCTGAGGACGGTCTTCAGGGCACCTTCATTCCTCAGGAAAGGCACCCCTTGAAGGATAGCATGGGGACCAGCATGTGACTGAGTCTCGCTTCACGGGAACTAGAGAGTGACAGAGACCTCCTCATCTACTAGTGACAAACTGCTAGAAAGATCTCAGCCCCATGGGAGTATACTATCATGCCCTGAGACCTCTTACCTATCCTAGAGGATCTGGGTCAGGAGGGACATCTGGAGATCTATACTCAAACCTCTGCTCTGAGCATGGCTAACTTCCCAGGTAGATTACATTGGCCAGTACTTTGTCCAGGCAAGGTCTGAAAATCTCTGGGCCCTTGCACCCCTACTGCTCCACTCTCATGGTGACAGCTTTTTCCCTAATACCCAGCTGAAATTTCTCTTGATGCTACTTGTGCCATTGTGCCTGTTGCACCTTCTCCTGTTCCTCTGGCCTGCTCTGAGCACCTACATTAGACCGAGCAGAGATAGGCACTGCTTATTCCTACCTGGGATCAGAGGATGGCACATGGAGACTCATCTTTACCCAGCGCAGAGGGACTGTGGAGGTGCCCATGGGCTGACAAAAGAGCAGAACAGGACTGAGGGAAGAAAGAAGGTCTCCAACAGCTCCTTGCCAAACCCCAGGCAGGGAAAAACTCATTGGAAAGCAGTCCTTAAAGAAGACTATGAAGTAGAAGGGAATGCACTGGTGAGCTGCCTGCTCTTGCACACCTAGACACTGCATATGGTCTGTGCGCACTCTAAATAACGATGCCTGTGGTTTCTATCAGCACATCCCAGACACCCCATGACCCACAGGGAGTCCCTATGCCAACTGTCAGGGACTATTCTGGCTTCAGAGGGGCTGCTGGAGAGCACTGGAGCTGGGGTTGCTCACCCTGCACCTCCCATCCCAGGGTGCCTCTGGGCTCCTGAGAGGTGTTGCAATGACCAGGAGGGAGAGCCTGTTCTATACCAGTGCAAGGCACTGGGACAGTGCTGCTTATGATCCCAGTAAGAAAAGCACTCAGATTCTGTAAGGTGTTGCTTAAAATACCATTTATTGGAGCTAACACAAGAAGGAAAAAGAGGATAGGTAATATTAGATCCCCTCAGATGCTGGGAACCCCAAGCTGCGTAGCACTGTGCCTCTTTTGTATCATCAGCAAACTTGCTGAGGAGGCACTCAGTCCCTTCCTCGAGGTCATTGATGAACAAGACTGGACCCAGTACTGACCCCTAGGGGACACTGCTATCTACAGGCCTCCAACTGATCACAACCCTCTGAGCTCTGTCATACAACCAGTGGCAGACCACCTCATCATCTATGTATCGAATCTGTAGTTCATCAGGTTGTCTATGAGGGTATTATGGAAGAGAGTGTTGAAAGTCTTGCTGAAGTCAAGGTAGGCAGCATCCACTGCTCTCCCCTCCTCTACACAGCCAGTCACTCCATAATAGAAGGCTATCATCAGGCTGATGAAGCATGATTTCCCCTTGGTGAATGCAGGCTGACTACTCCTGATCACCTTCTTATGCTTCATGTGTTCGCAAATAGTTTCCAGGAAGATTTGCTCCGTCACCTTCCCAGGGATCGAGGAGAAGCTGACTAGCCTATAGCTCCCCTGATCCTCATCCTTGAATGTCAGAGAGACATTTGCTTTTTCCAGGACCTGCCCTGACTGCCAGGACCTTTCAGAGATGATGGAGAGTGGCCTAGCAAGGATGTCTGTCAGCTTCCTCAGCATTCATGGATGCATCTCATCAGGTCCCATAACTTCAATTTGTTCAGATCTTCTCTAGTCTGATCCCCCTCCACCAACAGTAAATCTTCACTGCTCATATTCCCATGGGTCTCAGGGACCTGAGACTCCTGAAGCCATGTCTTATCAGGAAAGACTGAGGCAAAGAAGGCACTGTAAACCTTTGCCTTTTCCATGCCCTTTGTTACCATGTCCCCGGCCCCATTCCTCACTGGGCCCACATAGTCCATAATCTCCTTTTTCCTACTGATACACCTGCAAAAGCACTTCTTGTTGCCTTTCACATCCCCCACTAGATTCAGCTCCAGGTAGATTTTGACGTCCTAACCCCATCCCTGCATGATTGGATGGCAAATCTATATTCCTGCCTGGTCAACTGTCCCTGTTTCTGTCTCTTGTATGCTTCCTTTTAATGTCTGAGCTTAGTCAGGAGTTCCATGTTCATCTACGCAGCCCTTCTGACACGTTTCTTGATTATCAGGATGGACCGTTCTTGAGCTTGGAGGAGAAGATCCTTGAAAATCAGCCAGCTCTCTTGGAACCCTCCTTCTCTCCAGGACCGTATCTCACAGGATTCTTCCAAGCAGGTCCCTGAAGAGGCCAAAGTATGCTCTTCTGAAGCCCAGGGTTGTGATCCTGCTTCCTTCCTCCTCTCAGGATCTTGACCTCCACCATCTCATGGTCACTGCAGCCAAGGCTGCACCCAGTCTTCACAACCCCAACCAATTCTTCCTTGCCAGTGAGTATCAGGCCCAGCAAAGTGCCTGCCCTCATCGACTTTGTAATCACCTGTGTCATAGTGTTATCATCACTGCACTCCAGGAACCTCCTCGATTGCGCGTGCCCTGCCTTGTCCTTGTGTGCACACGCTAGGGGTGGGCCCCCTTCTGCTCTCTTTTGTTGATTACAAAGTCTCTTTTATCATCTACTAAACTACTCAACCACCCTTTGAAACCTCAAGCCTACCCCTCCTCCTACCGTAAACGTCTTGCCTCCTCTGCACTCCTCGGAACAATGTGCAGAGTTGGACAAAATGGATTTTCTTGGGTGACCAGGACACCCACTTCCACTTCCCAAACTACTTCCAGCAAATCCCTCCCATGTCCTTGGGCACTGTCAGCCACTCCAGCAAAGCACAGCCCCCATCACAGTGTGGCCAAGCGATGCTGACCATGGCCCTTTTCTGAATCATTTTCTCAGGACAGCAAGTACAGAGTCATGGAGTCCAATCTAGACTTCCTGTGCACCAAGGAAATGATGCCCTGATGTGGCGTGCATCTGCATGGAGGATGGAAGAAGTGCACTGCACTGGGTGCATCCAGGCAGCATCAAGTTGTGATGTGGCTCCTAAGACACCTTTCCTTAAGACTGAGCTCTGACACAGGGACTTAGATACCCTATAGAAGCCCACCTTTGAGGGGAAGATGGCGGTGGGAGATTGGCATCAGAGCGTGGACCACTAGCCATTCTTCAGCCACATCTGAAAGTCCCTTCTGGTTGTGCCCCACAAGGTCTGCAGAAGAAACAGGCAGAGGGCACAGACCACACTTCTGTGCATTTTTTTTATGTCTCAGGCCCTTTGTCATGAAGTCTGGCTCTGCATCCTAAGCACACTGGTGTGTTCTCCCACCCTACCTGTTCATACAAGTTATCTGAAGACCAGTATTTTCCACCCCCAGGCACTTTCCAGCCCACTTCAGCAGCCTCCCCCAACTCCCTCCACCTCCCACTGCCTCTCCCCAGCCCATCCCAGCAGGGCAGGACAGTCTGGGAATCACCCCCATGACAGTATCTGCCACAGGGTGCTTGCAGGGATCTGGCACCTGACACCAAGCCTGAGCCCCTCTAATGGCCATAGCAGCTCCTGAGGTGGGAGAGAGTGGGTGTTAGCCTCCCTACCAGCCCTAAGGCCAGCAATGACACTAGGAAGTGGAAGCCAGTCCCTCTCTTGCCCCCCTGCTCTTTTCTCTAGGATAACAACACCCACCTCAGCTGCCTCCTACCCAGCCCCACTCCCCAGGCCAGCACAAGTGCCCTGGTGCTTCTCTGGCAACTCCTACCATTCTCCAACCTCCTTTCCCAGTGTAAGAAGAACCTGACCTTCAGTCACTGCACTGACAAGATCTCTTTTATATATTATAGAAATGCTATTACAGCAGCCAGCTCTGACACAAGGACAGACACATTTACAGAAGGCCTCTGGCCAGACAGACCAAGTTCATGCCTCTGGAGAAGTATGATAAACACAAATATCTGTGTACAGAAATGCTTTTCGCAGATACAATAAACAAAGAAAAGCATAAGCCAGCCTACGAGAAACTGGGAATCGCTCACGAAGACAGAAGGCAGCCTATGACTGGTAAAATACTATACGTTGAACCAATTTCATCAGTGCCTCTTTGATCTCTTTGTTCCTCATGCTGTAGATGACAGGGTTCAGTGTTGGAGGCACCACTGAGTACAGAACGGCCACCACTAGCTCCAGAGCTGGGGAGGAGATGCATGGGGGCTTTAGGTAGGCAAACACTGCAGTGATGACAAACAGGGAGACCACAGTGAGGTGCGGGAGGCACATGGAAAAGGCTTTGTGCCGGCCCTTCTCAGAGGGGATCCTCAGCACGACCCTGAAGATCTGCACGTAGGACAGCACGATGAACACGAAACACCCACAAGCTACACAAAAGCTAACCATGGTAACCCCGGCTTTCCTGAAGTAGGAGTCAGAGCAGGAGAGCCTGAGGAGCTGGGGAATTTCACAGAAAAACTGCTCCACAACATTGCCTTGGCAGAGTGGAATTGAAAATGTGTTTCCAGTATGCAGCACTGCATTGAGAAAACCACTGCCCCAGGCAGCTGCTGCCATTTTGACACAAGTTCTGCTGGCCATGAGTGTCCTGTAGTGCAGGGGTCTGCAGATAGCAATGTAGTGGTCATAGGCCATGACAGTGAGAAGATAATATTCTGAAGAAATGAAGAAAAGAAATAGAAAGACCTGAGTAGCACATCCTGAGAAGGAAATGGCCCTTGTGTTCCACAGGGAACTGGCCATGGATCTGGGGACTGTGGTGGAGA